>NW_026126511.1:14695000-15372500 GCF_943737965.1 Phodopus roborovskii
ATGTTTCTAGTGGTGGCTCCCAAGCTTCCTTCTGTAAGGAGCAGTTACTTTCGTCTGACTCTTTAGATTTCACAAGACATTTCCCTAAATACTTTTGGATGAAGCGTGGGAAGAAGGTGGAGGTTCTAAGGGATCATATAAGAAGAGTGGATTTCTCTATAACCAAGGGGGCAGGATAACAAAAGGAGAGTTCTGCAGGAAACTGGTCACAGAGGGGGAATTGAATGCCTCTTGCCACTCTATGCCATGGACCCACTTCCAACCAGAGCACAGGGGCACAGCCTGCAGAGCCTCACACAGTGCCCTTTGCTTGGAGTTTCCTAAATGTCTCCTGAACTTCCTGCAGCATGTCCCTTTGAGGCCTCAGAGCAGGAATGGAAACAGGGCCCAAAGACAGAGAAGGAAGGAAACCAACAGCAACGAGTACAAGCCAGGTGTGGTGATGCACATCTTTAATTCCAGCACTCAGGAGGCAGAGGCAGGTGGATCTCTGTGGGTTCAAGGCTGGCCTGTCTACAGAGTGAGTTCCAGGAAAACCCAAATGACACTTAGAAGACATGTGTATTGTTGCTTATTTATTTAAAGTCAGACTTTTTTTAAATTAGGAAACTTGTTGAAATTTTTGTGCAAATAATGTTTGCTTAGAGAGCAAATTTCCCTTCTTTCCTTTACTTCCTTCTTTTTACCTCCATGCCATTATCCTCTCCTTTTCTCTCTTCTTTCTCCTTCCTTCTCTTCATTACAAGTACATACATGGTGTGAGTATGGGTATGATGTGTGTGTGTGTGTGTGTGTGTGGTTCACGGTGTGTATAAGTTTCAAATCATTCCTGAATTCTCAGGAATTGTCTCAGCAGATTCCAAAAGGTAGCCTAGTGCAGAGGAATTAACTAACTAGAAACACAGAAGGAAATCTAGGATCAACTCTAGTTGCATGGCATATGAGCTGTGCCTTGAAAATCTTACTTAGATTTTCCTCATTACCAGCATGGGAGAAATACTTTTATAAAGGCTCTGTGAAGAGAAATGGGATAAATAGAATAGTGGCTATGGTAATTTGAATGTAATTGGCCCCCGTAAGTTCCCAGGGAGTGGTATTATTAGGAGGTGTGGCCTTGTTAGAAGTATGTCACTGTGTGGGTGGACTTTGAGGTCTCCTTTGCTCAAGCACCACTTAGTGTGACACTCAGACCACTTCCTGTTGCCTGTGGGTCAAGATGTAAGAACTCTCAGCTCCTCCTCCAGCACCGTGTCTGTTTGTACGCTTGCCTTGCTTCCCGCCGTGAAGACAATGGGCTAAACCTCTGAAGAGTAAGTGAGCTACCACAATTAAATGTTTTCCTTCATAAGAGTTCTGGTCATGGTGTTTCTTCACAGTGATAGAAACCCTAACTAAGACAGTGGCTTGGGACACATTCAGTTCCCTATCTAGCATTAACTATACTGGAAAGTAGTCTTAAGAAAAATGAAAAGCAAACAAACAAGGGCCATTCCCCTTAAGGAGAGTTCTTCCTCATTCCCACCCCATCGGAAGCCATCAACTGTGAAGAGCTACACATCAGCATCCCTATCACAATTGTTAAAAGTTCTCTTTGATAGCTTCCTGTCTAGTCTATTTTTGAGAGGGGGGTTGAGATGGTGGGAGAAGCCTCTGTGTCTCTTATTCTTACTTTGAGTTTGCAGTCATTGATACCACTGCAAATGGAGTTTCCTTGCCCTTTACAGTCAGTAGCAGCTCAGACCACAGACATCCACATGGTTTCTGGTGACAGAATGGACCATGGACCTCAGCATGGTCTCCATGGACATCCGAAGTTGGACCACAGACCTCAGCATGGTCTCCATGGACATCCGAAGTTGGACCACAAACATCACCATGGTCTTTGATGGCAGCATAGGCTATGGACAACAACATGGCCCCCACACCTGACAAATTTTGATTGATAGAACCCACATAAAGATGGAAGAACTTGACCAACACATACACATACAACACAAAGTGAAAGGAAATGAAACAAAACAACCTTAGTAACTCTAACAGGGAAATTCAGAATCAGCCGCTGTAAAATTGTGGTGTAGCCTTATGAGCAGGTCCTCATGGGAGCCATAGCATCTCCACTGATGCGTCATTCAGTTGTTCACACTTGTTGGCTGACTCAGAGGGCCTGCATGGTGGGAGTTGTTTCCCATCAGTTGTTTCTCCACATGTAAGAAGTTTGGGTTGTTATTCTTCAGTGCACTGGCCTTAGGCCTTCAGGCCTGCACTGTTTCTTTGCTGAGTCCTAGTAACAATTTTATTTTGCTGTTTTTGAGACTACAGGATCCCACTTTGTCAGTTCCAGATAGTTCTGGGTATCCTGTAACTTGCAATGTAGACCAGGCTATCTTTGAATTCCTGGAGATCTACCCATCACTGCTCCACAAATGTGGGATTAAAGGTATGTGCCACCATGCCTAGCTCTAGTAGCAATTATTAGTCTGCTCTATACATGGAGGTGTTTGAGTAAATTACATCTGTCTACTGAGTCCAGCGTGGCTTGGTCTTGAAGCCTGAGTGGTGTGAAGAAATGACACACATAAAGAAAAGCTGGGATCAGTGGGCTGTGTTCTCTCTGATGCAGGGTACCTACTGTGCAACTCAAGGACCCCAATGCCATGGACATATGGAAATGGCAAAGCTTTCTTCAGGGAAGACTCAGAAGAATGATATTGGAACTTGGCTATGTATATCAGGATGGTCTTGAACTTCCAGAGATCTACTTGCCTCTACTGCCTAAGTGCCAGGATTAAAGAAACATTATTTCCTCTGATTGCAGTAGTATGGATGGTTGACCACAGTGTACACAAACCAGCAACCACAGCTTTCTATGCCCAGAAGACTAAACCTGAGTCTGATCTATTGAGAGACCTTCCACTGAGACAAGCTAAGTCCTCTTTGTGCTGTACATAAAGTAAATGGACTAAGTTTTGGAGTCAATTTTTAAAATTTAAAAAATTTTAAAATTAATAATGAAGAAAGTTAATTTTGCTAGCAGTCAGAGAAACTACAACCAAGATTATCTTTCCTTCCTTCCTTCTTCCTTCTTCCCTTCATTCTTCCTTACATCTTCTTTCCTTCCTTCCATCTTCTTTCCTTCCTTTCACCCTCCTTCCTTCTTCTTTTTCCCCCTTCTTAAAATTTGTTCTTTTTTCTTTATCATGTTTTAAAATTTTTATTAGGTTGGCCACAAACCCACCATATAGCACGGGTCATCTTTGAACTGACAATTATCTTCCTTTATTAGCCTCCTGGTACCAAGATTATAGGCATGTGCCACTATACCTAGCTCATTTTTGTACTTTCTTCTTCTCTAAGGATTACCTCAGATTTGGAACAATCTTTGTGCTTCTAGCTCCTACCTTCTGAGATTATAGGCATGTATCACAAATCATGTTTGTTTGACACAAAGTCTCATGTTTCCAGGGATTTCCTAGAACTCTTATTTCTCCTGTCTCACCTTCCCTGGTGCTGAAATTGCAACTGTGTGTCACAGCATGCAGCTGTCCTTTTGTTCCTTAATGAAACAACAGGAACACATTCTTAGGTGACAGTTCTCGTCTTTCATGAGATCAGAAGTCAGTTTACAGTGTTAATCTAAATAAACCTAACCCCAGTGACTGTTCTGTATCTGGAAGACACACTCTGCAGCTGTGAGGTCCTTTGGTCAGACATTCAGAGACTCAAGTTCTTGTGTCAATAATCAATAACCCCAATCCGCCAGAACCAGGCAGCTTGTCAGCCCCTTGCTTAATCAGAGTTTTAGGAAGGATGAAGTCTGTAATGAAGCCTTATAAATTTGCCTTCAATCCTCTCCTGGCTGATGACAGCCTGGCATATGTAGATCCGAATTTGTTGCTCAGTGGGAGAGCATATTTGACATTTCAAAGACTACAAAATATGATCTGGAAAATAAACACTGCTGTAGTAATTTTGATGGTTGATCATCTGTTTAATGTAATGTCAGTTAACTTAGAGACTGTAAACTAGGCTGGCTTGATTTGTTATCAATTTTCAGTGCTGTTTAGCATCCTGAACAAAAAAGCAACACAAAACAACCCCCTCCCCAGAAGATCCAAGGAAGATGAAGCATCAGGAAGGAGTTTTATCTTTATGAGATGAACTGTCAGATGTTTCCCAGACTCTAAATGTAGGTTGCTTTGATTAATTCTAAGACACACACAAAAAGCACTTTATGTTTTCAAATGCAACAGAATGATACTCCAGACAAAGAGCCTATTGATTCCTTCTTCATCTTTGCTCTAATGTTAGTGAGTTCCAACCCAAGGGCACTGGTTTAGGTTGAATTGACTCATACATACAAATAAGCTTTTTGGTTGAGTTCTGTTTGATAACTTTTGTGCTTATATTATTGCTTTTGTTGAAATGCTGACTTTTTTTTTTTTTTTTTTTTTTTTTTTTTTTTTTTTTAAGTGATAGCTTTAAAGACATACAAACTTGGCTTGGAACTGACATTGCTATGTGTCAGTTCTTGAAGACACGGACATGTTACTTAGAATATAGAAACTTTCATGTTCTAAATTCCATTTTTTGAAACTCAAAATATAAATTTCAGAATGTTCTGTGTGACCCAAATTTAAGAAGTACAGATATACACTAATTCAACTAAACCATCATGAGGTATATACTATAGAAGAGAAGTCAGCTGCCATCCTGCTCTTTCTCCTCAACCCTGCTTCCCATAGGCCTCTATTGCATCCACACCGTTTGCTTCTTGTGGCATTTACCTGTGCATTTCTGGATAATATGCTTATATGACTATTTCTTTGATAGAATCAATTTGAAATGTATCAACTTCAGAAAACCCCATGGGTTTACAACTATGGTGAGTGAGGCTATTGCTCTTGTCCAAATCAATGCAGTCACATCACTGTTTCTTAGGATGGTTAAATCGTGATTTTTCACAATCACATTGAGCTCATATACATGCAAAAGATAGAGTTCGTTAGGAGGAAGAGTGTGAATGATGGGAAATGTCGGTCTGTAAATATGTTTCTCATACTGGTTAATGAATAAAGCACTGTTGGCCAATAGGAAAGCAAGACAGGCGGGACTAGGAGACAAGGAGGAAAGAGGAAGTAGTAAGGAGGAGTCAAGATGGAGAGTCTGGAGAGAGCAGGACGCCAGCCGGCTCACTGGTAAGATGAGACCACATGGAAATACATAGATTAACAGAAATGGGTTAATACTTAAGACAGAGCTAGCCGATAAGAAACAAATAAATGGCCAACAGCATTATATCAAATATACCGTCTCTGTGTTAATTGGGGCTGGCGCGGCGGTGGGACAAGACTAGCTGCGGGAGGAAAAACCTACTCCTTACAAGTAAAGGCTAGTGTTAGAGATTTGGAGACATGTAGACTGCCAAATGGTGTGCTTGGTGAGCCAGCATGGTCTGTACCATGAAGGCGAGCTCATGCCAGAATTTCCAGCATAGTCTACATGTTTTGAAAATGAAAATTTGGTGTGTACAGTATACTTGTAGTTTTTCAGACAGGTTCTTACTAAGGTCTTACTAAGTTTTTGAAGTTTTGACCAGCAACTTACTATGTAGCTCAAGCAAATTGAAATTTGGAATGTAAGCTTCCTAGTAGTTTGGATTACAGCCACTAGACCTAGCCATATTTGAAATTACAAGTCTTGCCTTTTTTTTTTTTTTTCTGGATGAGTATGTGCCTATCATTTTATATTAATTTATATATTTATAAATAATCATACTTTATGTTGTCATATAATTGATATATATTTGAAATTTATAGTATTAATATTATACTAAGGTAGTTTTCTTTTTCTTGGCATCTTATCTTAGTTACTTTCGTGTCATCTGCAAGGGTGAAGCTGGGAGGACAAGTTTGTAGTGTCATTTCTCTCCTTCCACCAGGTGGAGTTCAGGGATAGAACTCATCTTGTTATACATGGTGATAGTTACCTTTACCTACGAGTCATCTTGTTGGTCCTCAGTTCTACAAATTAATATACAAAACATATTTACATATCCTAATGCATTATTTACTAATTCTCTGTATTATATTACATATTATAATCAATGTGTTATAAATTTACATATAATATGTAATATGGATATATTACATTTTATGCATTAATGTTATAATCCTTCATTTATGCAATGTTCTATTTCATCATACATGTTTATAATGCTAGGGACTGAATCCAGCTAGACAACTGGTCTACCACGGAGTTACACAACATGCACACAGTTTTGTGACAGAATCTCACTGTGTAGCTCATGCTGTCATCAAACTTGAGATTTTTCTGCCTCTGTCTCCAGAGTGCTGGGATTATAGGTGTGTGCTACCATGCTTAGCTTAAACAATACTTCTTCTTAAGCTTTCAAATCATACCTTTGTTTGATACTCCGTTAGAAAATTCTGTTTTCTTTATTTTAAAAAGTGATGCAATTTCTAGCTCCTTTTTAGCACTTTGATTAACACTATAGGTAAAGCTATCTTTATTTCTTGTTTGATAATAGAGTCCTGACTGCTTCTACTTCTGTAGCTGCTCCCTGTAGCTCATTCTCACTGTAGCTAGATGGTATATGAAGAGTGGAAAGCAGTTTACTTCATATCCTGCTTAGGTGTCCTATTCTTCTGCCTCTTTCTCATAGTACTTATCAGTATTGGATGTTATCCAACTATTTGATTAGTCATTTTACTTTCTTCACTTTTGGAATGTAAGTTTCACGAGAACCAGGGAATCATTGGGATGTTCACTTTCATACCTCCAAGGTCAAGGGGAGACCCCAATGTTACAGGCAGTTTTCCAGCCACTCTGGTCCCAGAGCTATGTCAGCCCCAAATAACACAGAGATGCTGTATTAGATATAAAGCTGCTGGCCTGTTACTAGCATTTCTTACTGGCTAGCTCTGTTTTAAATATTAACCAATTTCTATCAATCTAAGTGTTTCCATGTGGTCTTATCTTACTGGAGAGAGGGTGTGGACCTTCTTCTCTCTCAAGTCTCTACATGTTGAATCTCCTCCTACCTCTCCCTCAATCCTCCTTGTCTCCTAGTCCCACCTATCTTGCTTTCATATTGGCCAACAGTGCTTTATTCATTAACCAATATGAGAAACATATTTACAGAATGACATTTCCCATCAACCCCAATCTTCAGGAGAGATTAGTAAGTAATCAAGGAGTGAGTGACTATATGCTCAGGACATGACCTCCTCCTCCTAGGATCATGTAATTGTTTCTTCATGTAGCACTACCCCCCTCTCCTCTTGTCTCATTCTAAATAGGCACTTTCTCCAAAATCTCTTAATAAATGCATACATATTTAATGTTGTACAATATTTCTATTGTCATGCTCAATTTATATAAAATTACTCCAGAATGTTTAGTAATAGGATAAAGTATATAATAAATATTAATTAAATGAAAATGGCTGTTTATGAACTTCTCTGTTTAACAATCTTTCTTTAGGGGAAAAAAAACTATCATGATAGTTTTAGTGAGAAACAAAATGAAGTTTGATTTTACCTTATAGAAAATTGTCTTTGAACACAATCATGGTACATGCCAAAGTATCTATTTAGTGCCATACACTGTGTGTTTAGGTATATGAGTGTGTGTATATGTTTATATGTATGTGTGTATTTTAAAACTGAGACAGTAACATAGTAGTGAAATACCTGATCTTTATCCATGTAAGGTGCATGGTTTGGATGCATACCCCAAAGGCTCCTGTGTCAATGGCTTGACTCCTAGCTGGTAGCCCTACTGGGAAGGCTTAGAACTTTTTAGATGACAGTCCTCCATTCATTGAGGGTGTGTCCTTAAAGGGAAGATAAAGACTCTAGCCCCTAATGGTTTCACTTTTCTGTTTTTTCATCTCCACCATGAAGTGAATGTTTTTGTCATGGGTTGCTACTGCAATGTGTTGTGTAACAAGTCCTGATGCAATAGGGCCAACCCATAATTACAGAAACCTATAAAGCCATGATCCAGAATAAGACTTCCTCTTTCTAAGCTGGTTACCCTGGGTGCTTGTTACAACAATGGAAAACACACAGCCTGCATTTACTCTGTAAATTAAAAATAGAAGATTAATACTGTGCTGGCTATTTTATGTCAACTTGACCCAGGCTGGAATCATTTCAGATATGGGATCCTCAACTGAGAAAATGCCTTCCTAAGATCAGGCTGTATGCAAGCTTGTATGGCATTTTCTTAACCATTGTGGGTGGGGCTACTCCTGGCCTGGTAGTCCTGGGTGCTATAAGAAAGGTTGAGCAAGCCAAGGGCAGTAAGCCAGTAAGTAGCACTACCCACATGGTCTCTACATCAGCTCCTGCTTCCAGGTTTCTGCCCTAGTTGAATTCCTGTTCTGACTGCCTTCAGTGATGAACAGTGATGTGGAAGTGAAAGCCAAATAAACCCTTTCCTCCCCAAGCTGCTTTGGTCATGGTGTTTACCATAGCAATCATAACCCTAACTAGGACAATTACTTAGTGTTGTTTACTCTAAACAGAACATGCTAATTACTAGAACAGAATCAGAAAGAACCAAGCATGAACAGAATTCATGACCCAGTTGAGTCATGCACGAAGTTTTCTTGCTATGCCTATGTGTCACTTTTCTATAATTTTCTTGAACTATTTGTGCAGTGGGTTGTTACACACATTTACAACAAAACAATGAGTTCTTTTTTTTTTTTTCCCAGACAGTATTCTATTGGTTTAACTTAAGAACATATGGCAATTTACATATAAACTGTTTTATGTTTAGAATAATAAAAATGTCAGGACAAATACGAAATGTTAAACATGGTGATATTTTTATACCATGTAAATTTATTGCTCCATTTAAAAATTAAAATTATGAAGGGACATGATTGATACCACATAGTGCAGTTACCACAGAGACGAGGCAACACTACGGGAGCCGTTCCTTCATTCTCTGGCTCAGTGCTGTTTTTATTTGGTAAATAATCCGACAGCTGCAATGCACTCTTTCATCCTGCAACCCCGTTTGAAGCCCACCTAGAAAGCTGGAGAGTGTGCTGAATGCATTGCTTTAGGTGTGAACACGTTTCTTAGGGATGGAGTGAAATAACCACTCGGCTCTTCCTTCCACTTTGCTTCCCTTCCTGCAGTTTGCTCCGGCGCCTCGCGCGCCCCTGAGGAGTTTTGTTTTCAGATGCTTTTCCCAGGTTAAACAACAAGAGTACAAGGTCCTTGGAGTGCAGACCGAAGAGACAAACTCTGACCTCTTCAAATGGAATAAAATAGACTAGACAAAGAAGGGCATGGGAAAAGGAGACGCGTCTGAACAAAGGATGAGCCCGACAGACTGTAGATCTTGCATGATTTACTCAAGGCTCGTGTTTTTATTCCTTCTAAATTTTGAAAGAGGTGAAAGATATGTGAGAACACCTATGAGTATATATAAAAACAAATGTGTGCATAAAATCCTGTATCTAAACCATCTGAAATAACTCAGGCCTGTCAGCTGGATTCCCTAGGAGAAAGAATTGGTGGAGAGAAATTCTTTAAAGTAGTTATTGCCTCTTTTGGGATCAGAGAATGAATTTTCACTTGTGCTTAGAGACTGCATTAATATGAGCAGTACAAAGATCTAGGTAACATATCCCAGCCATAAAAAAAAGAGAGAGATAAAACCAGAAAAATGGAAAATTTTGCATCAACTTCAGCCTTAGACGGGGGCCAACAGGGAGTTGTGGAGCTGCACTTCTCACTCACAGAGGGCCTCCTGCTTTTCCTCGATGAGAGGAAGTGTGTGCATTTCACACTGTTGGAGCAGGCCAAGGCAAGTGTCTACCCGTGGCATTAATTCCACGTAAACGTCCCCATGGAGTGACTCAGTTCTTAAGTTTGGGTGATCATTCCCTCCCAGGAGTGGGTGCTGTCCCTCTCAGAGTAACCCTGGAGGGTTGAGCTTCGGCACCTCACTTTCTTCTGATGACTTTAGTCTTCTCCAACCAGAGCCTGCTTGACAAGTCAAGTAAAAGAAATAGTGTGAGGAATGGGTCACCCCAAACAGCAAATCCTTCTTGGTTATGAGTCAAGCACTTTCTAGAACCTTCTTGGGTGAAGTAGATGAGAAGGATCTGAAAGGAATATCCCAGGATTCAACAGTGCCCGTTCTCTGCAGCCTGCCGTGTGGATGTGTGGGAAGACCAGACAGGCTTCAGAATATTCTTGAAAGGTTGCTGTTGTTGGTGATGCTATTGTCCTTATCAGCTTTCTTTGTAAAGGGGAAACAGGCTGAGGGACATTAAACACTGGGTGACAACACATGGTTTGCGGCAGATCTGGAAAATGAACCAGCTCCAATATGGAGAATCAGTGGAAAATCCTGACAGTAAATATTTGTGGACTAAACTGACAGATAAGTAAAGTAAATTTTAAGGCAAATCCACTGTTATTAGCATATAAATATTTTGCTTTTGTCCAGATTAAAATCATCTTAAAATTATGGAACTCACTTATCACCACCAACATATTACCAATGATAAGATAATGCATATTCTGGTGCTTTATATAAAAACATACAGATTTGTCTGTATTATGTATTTAGTATTGGCGAGGTAATTAACTATTATTTTCCCTGGTTTATAAAGCTATGTCAAAACCTGCCTACTAACAGTGGCATTTGAAAGGTAGGGATTCAGGATCTTTTAATTTAAAGCTCTTTGCTACTTCTTTCTCTTCTCACTGCTGCAGGTAATTGGTTGCTTAATCCACTATCAGGGATGTGGCTGACAAGCTATGGGAAATAACTTCCATGCCTGTCTTCCAAGAAAGACAGAAGGCAAACAAGCATTTATTCATCTCCTATGCTTTTTATGAGTGGCATCCCAACCTATGGTTTGACCAAGCAGCTAGCTCTAGGAAAGAAGATGAGGAGCACGTGCCACAGAGCGAGGCAAGGTACTTCCTGGTTACACCTGCACAAGTTTGGATGGGGACCACGTAGATATTACTATAGCAACCAGAGAAATAAAGGACAGGTAGGGCAAGAGACTCAGATGTGGTATGTAGGATAGGTCCATACATACTAAGCAACAGGTAAACAAGCAAAATTGAAGAAGGGGCAAATGCAAACAAAAAGATGCTAAAAACAGTCACAATCCAGCTATCAATTACTGTCTTCTTCCTTTTTAAAGGATGATGAAATAGTTGGTCAGAGAGAAGCAGAGAGTAGACAGAAGTCACTAAGAACGGCATGGGGAGAAGAGTAGAAAACAATGACTAATGGGTACCAATGCACAGAAGAGGAAGGTGTGTCTAACATTCTATAGCACAGTGTGTTAATTCCTGGCTGCAATACCAATCACACATTTCAGAATAACCAGAGAAGAGGTTGAAAGTTCCTCTCACACAGAGATGGTAATATTTGAGGAGGTAGGGGTGTTAAGTAATTGGACCATTACGTATTATAGGCATATGCAAAATTATAATATTAAACCCCATAGATAAATACAAGCACCTCATCTCCCACCAGAGTATTATGGGAACTTTGGACTCTCAGGCGATTCTAGTGGACAAAGATAACTAATGTTCTTGCATTTTGGAAATAAAGGAATAGTTGTCAGTATTCCATGATGTAAATAAGGAAAGAACCCTGGTGATAAAATGACGAAATGCTTTGGACTGAATGATAACTATGGCACATTGCACCATGGAGCTGGAAAATGCAGGAGCATGAATAAGTACCCTGAAAACGAAAGTTAAAAGTTCCAACTATGTCAATAAGACAGTGCTGAGAAGCAATTGTTCTTGCTTGCTTTCTGCTGCTGTGATGACATACCAAAGCAAAACCAAGCCAAAGGAAAGGGTTTCTTCCAGATTATAATTCCCAGGCTAGGATAGGAACTCAAAGCAGGAACTGAAGCAGAGACCATGGAGGGGAGCTGCTTACTGGCTTGCTTCCCCTGGCTTGCTCAGCTGCCTTTCTTATTGGTCCCAGACCCACCTGCTTAGTGACTTTAAGCTCCACAGTTGGTTGAGTCCTCCCACATCAGTCTTCAATGCCCACAGTTCAATCTGATGGACACATTTTCACAAATGATATTCCCCTCTACCCAGGTATGTCTAGGTTTATGTTGAATTGACAAAAACTATGACATAGATTGAGTATACTACTAATAACAAGGATGTTCAGATTGAATTTAAAACATTCTAAGTCATATAGAAAATATAAAAGAAAGGTATAGGGTGGTATAATGGACATCATAGTACAAGCCAAGAAAATAATCACCAAAATGAAAGCCATAGATACACAGCACACATAACAGGCTTTCATAGAAAAGGATATAAAAGGCCTTTAAATAATAGCAATATACTAAAATTGCCAAGAAGCTATAGCAAGTCTAAACATGTATATCTCTAATTAAATGTCTTGAATATGTAATACATCTTGAATAGAACCTTCCAGGTCTTTAGATAGTGTGGAGCAGAAGGCAAGGACTAGAAAGAATTCAGCTTACCATCAGCTTTAGGTACCCAGCTTCAGGTCTAAGAGGAGTTACTGGAAACCCAACTGTACTAAGGGATGTTTAGTTTATTAGAGAGGAATGAAAAATGTTTAGATGTTGAACTATGTCAGAGGAGGTCAGATAATATGAGTTAATGTGAAGCTAACCAACTCAGCTATGCGTGTTTCATGCTGTGTCTACAATTTAGGGCCGTTTCTTCCAGGTGGTATATGCTATCAGTACAGCCACATACAATTTTAATTTTCTGGATAATATCCTCTTTTTTTGTGCAGCTTTTTCTAGTTGCCCAATCTGTATAGTTGTTGCAACACTTCAATCCCAAATCCTTCATGTTTCAGGTTTTGGCCTAGTGATATGAGCATGGATATATACACACACTCACGTCTCCATGTCCATGTTCCTTTGATGATTTTTCCTTTAAGAAAGCTGATCATTCTGGGGGAAAATGGATATTAAATGCTGGTTGGGCACTAAACTTTACTACTGATATTACCTATTAAGTATCTCTAAAGGAAATAATAAAATGGCAGCTTTTTAGAGCTCATGTGTGACTCATAAAATATGGCTTAAAACCTTCCAGTTTATTACACTTTTACTTTTGTAATTATTACTGTAAGTGATAGGACTGTGCAGGGCAATCAAGAATCAACTCTCTCAATTCCTACAAAGAGCCAGAGCCTGCACTGGAAGGCTATCTATCAAAGTCTAACGCTTGTTGCAATAAAAGATAACCAGAGTGAGTAGAGAGCCAATAGACAAAAGATATCTCTGAATAAAGAAATGTAATAAACATAATGTTAAAATCAGAGTTTCTGAGCTGGTACAGCCCACGCCTGTCCTCTTTTACACTTATGGGTGACTTACACAGATTGGCTCAGGGTTTTCACCTTAACTTGCTCATCCAGCAAATGAACAATAGTCATTGTAGATTGGTGAATTTGGTGTCAGGACTAAGTGAACTTTTGTATATATGGATGGATGAGTTATATGTGTTCAATACATGTTAAATCATCATGGCTTTATTAAAGGAACTATGATAATTATTTTCTTATGTATGGCCCATCAGATGGCTAAGTAATATGTCTGATGTGAAACTTATGAAGCTATTTGGCTGGTAGTCTGGGTATTTATAGATATGCTTCCTTCCATTTTGATATGTGCCTAAAGTAATTGTCACAACTGAGCTTCTATAGAAAAAAAAAAAAAAGAACCTGCCTTCATTTACTGTAGCTGGGAGTGGCTAGGGAGAAAATAAATAAATTAGATTATAGAAATACTGACTGTGTGAATGCCCACTAACTGCACAGCGTTATTTTTACTTTAAAGAGTACGCCGTGGTCCCTGATTTGCAGTATTTATGGTGTAATATAGTGCACAGACACAGACACAGATGCAAACCCTGCCATACAATAGAGAGAGCTTAAAAGGGGCTGCCTGAGGGGGGAGGGGTATGCTGGGCTAAGATTCAGATTGAAATTAAACCAATATTTAACCAATAAGCTACTGGATTTCAGACACTTTTCTTAATATTCACTGCCGTTCCATATTGAACCAATCACCCACAGCTCTAAATTGGAACATTACTTATTGTGATATGCAGTAATCACTTTAAAATCCCATTGCAATAGCGTTATTTAAGATAGTTCGGTCTATGTTTCAAGTCAGGAGAGAAGATAAAAGGATCCTTTAAGAAACTGCATTGCTGTTTCCTTTCTCAGTTTCTCCTAGTTCTTGTATCATCATTCATTTATTCACTTCATTCACTCAGTCAGCAAATGTTCATTGAGCTTTTTTTTTTTTTTTAATTTCTTTTATGTGCTGGACATTGAAGATTTTCGGGTAAATATTCTACACTCAAATTTACAGTGAAAACAATAGTCACCAGAAGAAATGTCACTGTCAGTTGGCAAGCTATGATTGAGAAAGGAAGTAGTGATTTGCTTGTTTTGAAATTATCTCTAATATGCCTCTTGGGAAGGTGGAAAGTTGATGGAACATGACACCGAATTCGCGGTTCTGTAATTCCAATTTTTCTACTGCATAGGCTGTCTGTCCCTGTTGTTATGAACAATGTGGTATGGGCTGGGACCGCAGATGGAGGGTGTAGTCCAGCTCTGGGACAACGAGCATCGAGGTCCCTGGGCTGGAGATGGACATCGAGTGGATGGGGAAATAGACATGTAGATGTAACTCAGAGAGAAAGAGAGAGAGAGAGAGAGAGAGAGGGCGGGGGACGGACGGACGGAGGGAGGGAGGGAGGGAGGGAGGGAGAGAGAGAGAGAGAAGATAGCATAAGTGGATGGGGGTCTTTATTTTAAAGCGGTCCTTTGCACCTGCATGCGGACTAGTAGTCATGGAAACACTGGGCTGACCAGGGTACTGCCTGAGTGCATTCTTCCAGGTGACAGGGCCAGGCCAGGATAATACCTGAGTCCTTACACCTATGCTGAATGCTCACGGTATGGACTAGCCTTTTATTTGCCATCTAATCCACCTCCAAAAATATAAAACACCACTCACTTGAGATTTTTCCTTTTTCGAGATTATAGTGTTTGTAGAGACACCTCAAAGAAGTGATCACTTAAATCCAACAAGGGTGAGAGTGACAGAGGTCTGTAGTTAGGTTGTCTTCCTGCACGCTTTGTCTGTCTTACCGGCGAAGGTCCTGAGTCACAGTGGAAAACAATGGCTCATGATGTTGGACAGAAGTGAAACTTTCTAAAAATTGAATTTGTTCTTTGCTAGTGTCATGTATTAAGTACATCTGATTATCCCCTGCCAGCTCTAATGTTCCTCCCACGCCATTAACCTCCCTCCTTTCTACAATTAAAAAAATCATGTCTTTTTTATTTTTTAATTTTGAGATTTAAAATTTGAATTTAACCAGGATCATCTGTGTGATTTTGGGTTTGGGTCTTACTATTGGAGCCTGGTGGGCAGCTGAGCGGCTATTCAATTGAAGACAACGTCTTTCCCAGAATCCATCAGTGGCCAATACTTTGTCAGGAAGAGGCAGGCAGGGTACATGGGCTCCTCCTTGATCCATGACTCACCGTTGATGGCCCAACCCCCTGAATGCACCTTATTTTATCAGAACTGAGTTTTAATGCTCTAACTTCAAACCCCGATAGTCCTGGGTAAGTTGCTTGGTCCCCTTTGTTTGTAAGAATTTTCACTTCAGAGCCGCTGTACAAATCTAACAAGGTCAGCGT
The DNA here is from genome assembly GCF_943737965.1 of Phodopus roborovskii. Lineage (NCBI taxonomy): Eukaryota > Metazoa > Chordata > Mammalia > Rodentia > Cricetidae > Phodopus > Phodopus roborovskii. Next base: position 14,710,754 of record NW_026126511.1, read on the forward strand.
ATATAAATTGCCTCGTGAGATGCTCTGTGTAATGTGGACAGTAGCAAATGAGTGTGCGCAGACCAACAGCTGATAAAGCACATGACTAAGTACAGAATGCCACGGTGATTGAGGCTGGAGGCGAAACTTGTGGGAAGAGGTTTGTGATTTTAAATAAGATGGTTAGGAATGCATCTCAAAGAAATCTGCAGAAGAAATCAGGCCGCGCAAAGCCTGGCTCTCTTAAAACACAGTAACGTCGGCATTGGTGGGAAGGAAGGGGCACACACATGTGCATATATGTGTGTGCACATGTGTGTGTTGGAGTTGGGGGTGATCAGGAAGCAGATGAAGATGGAGAAGAATCATGGTGGCATAGGGGAGAGGATGGGGCAGGTGGGTGAGGCCCTTGTTGGCCTTGATCAGAGATTTTTATGAGCCTTGGGAGGTTGTGGAGATGAGCAACATGATCTTCCTTAAATATCTTGAAGGACATCCTCCAGAGGAACAGGTAATATGATCAGACTAGTACACATTGAGTGTCTTTATCTGAGGTACTCGGGACCAGAGATATTTTGGATTTCATTTTTTTCTTTGGATTTTGAAATATTTATACATACACTGCAAAATATTTTAAGGATAGGATCCATGTCCACATTTGAAATTCATTTATGTTTCACATATATCTTATACACAGAACTTAAAGATAATTTTCTGCAACAATTTTTACTACATCCCTAATAAGAAGTCATAATCAGAATTTTCCTTATGATGGTTTGTTGACACTGGAAAAGTTCTGAATTTGGAGAATATTAGACTTTGGGTTTTGCAGATTGGGGATGCTCAACTGTATAATTCATGTTAATGGTAAAATCTAGAATGTAAATTTTTTTCCCTCTTAGAGACTGCCTATTACTTTTTTGCCATAGATCTTATTCATTTTTCACGACTTCAACCATTGTGCAGAGAATATGCTTACTTTACACACACACACACACACACACACACACACACACACACACAGACTGCACTGTGTCCATTTAGTGTAGCACATATGTATGCATGTTTAGGGCTACTAAAAATGACAAGTGTAGATGCAAATTTCTGCCTCACCTGGTCCCACAGCTGTTTAGCCCCAAATAAACACACAGAGGCTTGTATTAATTATAAACTGTTTGGCCAATGGCTTAGTATTCTTATTGGCTAGCTCTATCTTATTTATTAACCCATTTCTATTGATCAGCGTATCTCAACGTGGTCTAGGCTTACAGGTGATGCCCAGGCCTCTTCCTTCCTTGGCAGCTACATGGCATCTCTCTTTCTCTCTCGACCCACTCACTGCCTTCCTATTCTCAGAATTCTCCTAGTCTGGTAGCCCAGCCTATTCTTCCTGCCTGGCTACATCCTGCTTGTCCATTGGCTCAAACAGCTTTATTCATCAACCAATAAGAGAAACATATATTCACAGCATAGAGAAGGACATCCCCTATCAGACAAGGAACTGGTTAACCTTGTCATTATTCAGATCTTTTTGGGCAGACATATTGTTGATAATGGAGGGGTGCAGTATCCCTGTCATGCCTAGAATGCTCCATCTTGCATAGGTTCTTACAATCTTTCTGCCTCCCCTTCCTTGATGTTTGCTGATCCTCTGATGTGGGGATTGTTCTGGATATATACCAACTGTGGCTGGGAACACCATAGGCACTTGTTTTCTGCATTTTGACAAGTTGTGGATCTCTCTAGAGATCCACATGTGCTGCTAACAGAAACTTCTCTGGTGAGGGGCAAGAGTGACTTTGGTATACGGATGAGTGTTTAGAATACTCTTAGAAGCTGTATTGAGTTACGGAAATCACAGTAGTAGGTATTCCTCTAGGGTCTATTTCCCCTCCAGTAACATAGTTGACTAGGTTTACAGTACCAGGCACGAGCCCCCCCCCCTTTGAGCAGGCTTTAATTAGACAGCTATTGGCTATCCCCAAGATAATAGTGTCACTATCACACCATTGAGGATATCTTGCTGGGCCAGTCACAGTGGTGTTTTCAAGCTTTACAACCAAGTAAGGAAACTGACTGCCTTTTATCCCCATGGCAGCTTGCATAGCGCCTTCTGATACAATTAGTCCTCAGGAAAAAGACTTGCAGGTGAATATTAGCTCAATTTCTGCAGGTCCTGTGTGGGACGTATGTGGTGTCTTCATCAATAGACTCTCCTCCTTCAAGGTTTTTTGGGAATATAAAGGACAACGATGTAAGATTATTTTGCTTTCGGGGAATTTTGGACCCCTCTAACCAACAACTTGAATGTGATTTCCCTTTCCTGACAGTATGGTGCTTCTTAGACAGTCTAGCTCCTGGGGGAGCATTATAACCCTGTGTGACATAATTATATATGTGTGTATGTATGTAAATATACAGGTAAAATACTACATGTATTTTTTGATGTTAATACATTCTTTTATATGGTAATATTTTTTCTTTTCTTTTTTCTTTCTTTTCTTTTTACATTTTTAAATTTAAGTTTGAAGCAAGGTTGTTTTACATGTCAATCCCAGTTCCCTCACCCTCCCATCCGCCCCTATCACCCCCAACCAAATTTCAGCTCATCCCCTTTCTGCTCCCCAGGGAGGGTGAGGCCTCCCATGGGGAGTCTTCAAAGTCTATCATATCATTTGGGGCAGGGCCTAGGCCCTCCCCTATGTGAGAAAATATTTCTCTCCTGTGGGATGGGCTCCCAAAGTTCATTTGTATACTAGGGATACATACTGATCCATTACTAGAGGCCCCATAGACTGCCCAGTCCTCTTAACACCACATTCAGAGGGGCTGGGTCAGTCCTATGCTGGTTTCCCAGCTATCAGCCTGGGGTCCAAGAGCTCCCCCTTGTTCAGGTCAGCTGTTTCTGTGAATTTCTCCAGCCTGGTGTTGACCCCTTTGCTCATCACTCCTCCCTCTCTGCAACTGGATTCCAGGATTTCTGTTAAGTGTTTAGCTGTGACTGTCAGTTTCTGCTTTCATCAGTTACTGGGTGAAGGCTCTATGATGCCATATAAGGTAGTCACCAATCTCATTATATGGGAAGGGCATTTAATTTAAGGCAGCCTCTCCACTATTGCTTAGATTGTTAGTTGGGGTCATCCTTGTACATCTCTAGGCATTTCCTTAGTGCCAGATTTCTCTTTAAATTTATAATGGCTCCCTCTATTATGGTATCTCTTTTCTTGCTCTGCTGTATTCTTTCCCTGACTCAGTCTTCCGGCTCCCTCATGCCCTCCTCTCCACTCTCCTCCTCTTCTCTCCTTCTCTTTCTCCTAACTCCCTCTCCTCCCCCCCCCAAGCTCCCAATTTACTTGTCCCTTTCCCCTTCTGTGAGGAACCGTGTATATCTCTCCTAGGTTTTCCTTGTTTCCTATCTTTTCTGGCGGTGTAGATTGTAGGCTCTGTCTCACATCCATATATTAGTGAGTACATACCATGTTCGTCTTTATGTGACTGGGTTACTTCACTCAGGATAGTTTCTTCTAGTTCCACCCATTTTCCTGTGAATTTCAAGATTACATTGTTTGTTTCCCGATGAGTAGTAATCCATTGTGTAAATGTACCACATTTTATGTATCCATTCTTCAGTTGAGGGGCATTTAGGTTGCTTCCAGTTTCTGGCTATTACAAATAATGCTGCTATGAATATAGTTGAACAGATATTCTTGTTGTATGAATGGGCATCTTTTGGGAATACTGGATCTTGTGGTAGACTGATTTCCATTTTCCTGAGGAAAGACCGTACTGATTTCTAAAGTGGCTGTATGAATTTGCACTCCCACCAGCAGTGAAGGAGTGTTCCCCTTTCTCAGCATCCTCTCCAGCATAAACTACCTTTGGTGTTTTTGATTTTAGCTGTTCTGACAGGAGTAAGAAGATATCTCAGAGTTGTTTTGATTTGCATTTCCCTGATGGCTAAGGATGTTGAGCACTTTCTTAAGTGTCTTTCAGCCATTTTGGATTTCTTTATTGAGAATTCTCTATTAGTCCCACTTTTTAATTGGATTATTTTAGTGACTAGCTTCTTGAGTTCTTTGTATATTTTGGAGATCAGTCCTCTGTCAGATTTGGGGTTGTGAAGATCTTTTGTTATTTTGTGGGCTGCTGTTTTGTCTTGTTGACTGTGTCCTTTGCCTTATAGAACCTTTTCAGTTTCAGGAGGTTCCATTTATTAATTGTTGATCTCAGTGTCTGTGCTACTGGTGTTATGTTCAGGAAGGGGTCTACTGTACCAATTCATTCAAGGGTACCTCCCACTTTCTCTTCTAAGTGGTTTAGCGTGGCTGGATTTATGTTGAAGTTTTTGATCCATATGGACTTAAGTTTTGTGCATGGTGATAGATATAGATCTATCTGCAGTCTTCTACATACCACCATCCAGTTATGCCAGCACCATTTGTTGAAGATGCTTTCTTTTTGCCATTGTATAATTTTAGCTTCTGTGTCAAAGATCAGTTGTTTGTAGGTGTGTAAGTTAATATCAGGGTTTTAATTTCGATTCCATTGGTCCAACTGTCCATTTTTGCACCAATACTAAGCTGTTTTCAGGACTATAGCTCTATATTAGAGCTTGATGTCAGGGATGGTGATGCCTCCAGAAGCTCCTTTATAGTACAGGGTTGTTTCAGTTATCCTTAGTCTTTTGTTTTCCATATAAAGTTGAGTATTCTTCATTCAAGGTCTGTGAAGAATTATGCTGGGATTTTAATGGGGATTGCATTGAATCTGTAGATTGCTTTTGGCAAGATTTCAGTTTTTACTGTGTTGATACTACCTATCCAAGAGCATTGGGAGATCCTTCCTTTTCCTGTTATCTTCTTTAATTTCTTTCTTTAAAGACTCAAAGTTCTTATTATATAGATCTTGTAACCAGTACGGTTTTTCTGCCTGCCGCCGCCCGGTCTTGTCCTGCTGCTGCGCCAGCCCCAAATAATACACAGAGACTCTGTATTAGATATAATTCTGTTGGCCCTGTTACTTGTTTCTTATCGGCTAGCTCTGCCTTAATTATTAACCCATTTCTGCTGATCTATGTATTTCTCTTACCGGGGAGCCGGCGGCATACTGCTTTCTTCAGACTCTCCATCTTGACTCCTCCTTCCTACTTCCTATTTCCTCCTTGTCTCCTAGTCCCTCCTATCTTCCTTTCCTATTGGCCAACAGTGCTTTATTATTAACCAGTATGAGAAACATATATGCATAATGGCATCTCCCATCATCTCCTCTTTTCTGTTTAAATAAAAAGAAGGGTTTTAACCTTAACATAGCAAAATATATCACATAACAGTTATCAAATAAGAATCACAGTTAACACTATTTAGTCCATTAACATTTATCAAGATTTAAGAAACTATTCCATCATCTATTTCATCTTTGTGAGTCTAAAGTTCTATATGTAACTTATCTTTAATCCTGACTAAGGAAAACTATAACCATAACTATCTGTCTTCAACTCCTTCAAAGACCACAGAAGGATAGTATATAAGCTCTAGAAATGACAGAGACAACTCACTGCCTGGTCACCCAAGGTTCTTTTGTAATCTTCCATCTTCAGCCCATAGGCCATAGTGTGTCTAGCAGACTCTTCAGCAACACAGGAAACTTTAAACTGTCTTCTTGTATTGGCAGTTTGTCAGTCACTTTTCTCTGTGTCCTGCAAACTGTCTCGCAGACTCTTCCATGAAGCAGGATCTCTGTAGCAATGTCCATCTTGAATCAGCAGTCACTTTTCTGTGGGTCCTGCATGTCCAGTTTATACAGCATAAAGTCAAACAGTCCAGACAAGAGCAGTATCTTGTCCAAATGGCTAGTCTTGCCATATTGGAAGTAAACTCCATAACGTGTTTCTTTAATGTCCATCTTCCTTTCTGACGTAGGTGGTGTTGCCAGGAGCATTTATGTCTCATTGTCAAGTAAAACCCTAAAGCATTTTAAATGCCATATTCTGTAGGTCTTTGAAAGGTTTGAAGAATTCCTATCTATCTTACATACATCTCTGTGTATCTTGAAAACCCTAACTAAACTCTAAGCTTTGACTATCATAGGTAATTATCTATAATCTGTACTACATTATACATTACATTTCTAAATGAGCTATACAAACCAGAGGAGAAATATACATATGACAAAATTGACCTTAAATTGTATCAATAAATGAAAATCCATTCCAAAACAAAGTATTCATATCTATACCATAATTCCCTTTTTACCTTTAAAAAGAACTGGCTGTGATCATTAACCATTTATAACCAAGTCCATTTAAATGAAAACAAATATTTATAAACAATATTTGGGAATTTGGGCGTCGTTCTTTCCAAACTACTTCCTGCTGGTAAGGGGCGCTGTCATGGGGGATCCTGAGAAGACACAGAAATCTTGGCTGTAGTCTGCAAGGCTGCTTTGTTCAGCTGTTTTGAATGTAGGATCACCTGGTACTCTGTTTCAGGCGGTCTGGCTTGCTTTAACCACATTAGTCTGGAAGGAATCCACAGCTTTTTATTTCCTGTTGAAACAAAAATAGAAATCCTTTTCCCCAGTAACTTGTCCTTGAACTTAAATGTTGGAGTCAAAGCATTTTTAAAATATATAAATTGAATTAATTCAGCAGCATTTCCTTTATCAGTTGTTGTTATTTTCTCAGCCAAATAATGCAGAGACAACACAACAGCATACAGTAACCAGATTCTCTCTGAGCTTTTCATCTTTACGTGGCTTTATTATTACTGTTTATTTTACTTTTTATTTTTTGAGACAGGGTTTCTCTGTGTAACTTTTATCTGTCCTGGAATTCATTCTGCATACCAGGTTTACTTTGCAAATCACAGAGATCTGCTTGCCTCTGTCTCCTTAGTGCTGGGATTAAAGGCATGTGTCACCACACCCAGCTCCTCCCTATATTTTTAAAACCATTTTATTTCTTTTCTCTCCCAAGCCTACGTATATTTTAAAACATACTGTAAACCTTTAGAGGTTTTTTCTTAATATGAATCTGTCTTACTGTAAATCTTTATCTTTTTCTGTCCACGAGTCTTTTATCTGGTAAACAACAACATTGCTGAAATGAAAGTCATAGTTGTTTCTGTCAAGGTTTGCCAAAGATGGCGGCGACTATTTTACTGCCAGCAGTGAAAGCTGTGCTCACTGCCTTGGTCTGCGCTGCCACCCAGAAAGCATGCTGCCGGCTTGGAGATGTGGTCACTGCCATTGCCAGCTCTGATACACACCAATAAATTGTTAGCAGAGTTATTTAAAAGCTGTGCGTTTTTTTTTGCCTTTTATGCTGAGTCAGGAATCTTCCCTTAAAGGAGCTGCGCAAATATCTGTTTGTCTCTAGCAAAGCAGAGTTCAACTGAGAAAAATGCTGCTACCAAGAAACCTTGCTTGTCTCTGTTCTTTTGTTTCTAAAACCCTTTTTTAAGCTTTTGTTAAATTGTAAGTGGAAGTTCTTACTAGCCACGTGGGCGCCATTTGTAATGAGTACGGTTTTTTCCCCGCCGCCGCCCGGTCTTGTCCTGCTGCCCTGCCAGATTCTGTATTAGATATAATTCTGTTGGCCCTGTTACTTGTTTCTTATCGGCTAGCTCTGCCTTAATTATTAACCCATTTCTGCTGATCTATGTATTTCTCTTACAGGGGAGCCGGCGGCATACTGTTTTCTTTAGACTCTCCATCTTGACTCCTCCTTCCTACTTCCTATTTCCTCCTTGTCTCCTAGTCCCTCCTATCTTCCTTTCCTATTGGCCAACAGTGCTTTATTATTAACCAGTATGAGAAACATATATACATAATGGCATCTCCCATCAAGATCTTTCACTTGTTTGGCTAGTGTTACCACAAGATATTTTATGTTGTTTGTGGCTATTGTAAAGGGTGATATTTCTCTGATTTCTTTCTCAGCCCCTTTATTGACTGTATATAGTAGGGCCACTGATTTTTTTAGTTAACCTTGTATCCTGCCACTTTGCTGAAGGTGTTTATCAGCTGTAGGAATTCCCTGGTAGAATTTTTTGGGTCACTTATGTAAATTATCATATCATCTGCAAATACTGAAAGTTTGACTTCTTCCTTTCTCATTTATATCCCCCTGATCTCCTTTTGTTTTCTTATTGCTCTAGCTAGAACTTCATGTTCAATACTGAAGAGAGATGGAGAGAGTGAACAGCCTTGTCTTGTTCCCAATTTTAGAGTAATCTCATTGAGTTTCTCTCCATTTAATTTGATGTTGGCTGTTGGTTTGCTGTATTTTGCTTTTTATTATATTTAGGTATCTTCCAAGACCTTTATCATGAAGGGGTGTTAGATTTTTGTCAAAGGCTTTTTCAGCATCTAGTGAATTGATCATGTGGTTTTTCTTTTTCAGTTTGTTTATATGGTGGATTGCATTGATGGATTATCATATGTTGAACCATCCCTGCCTCCCTGGGATGAAGCATACTTGGTAATGGTGGATGATTTCTCGATGTGTTCTTAGACTCAATTTTTGCCAATATTTTATTGAGTATTTTTGCATCAGTGTTCATGAGGGATATTGGTCTGTAGTTCTCTTTCTTAATTGTGTCTTTGTGTGGCTTGGGTACCAAGGTAATTGTAGCCTTGTAAAAAGAGTTTGGCAATGACCTTTCTGTTTCTATTGTGTGGAACACTTTGAGGAGCATTGGTATTAGCTTGTCTTTGAATTTCTGGCAGAATTTTGCACTGAAACCATCTGGTCCTGGACTTTTTTTTTTTTTGGGAGAATTTTGATGACTGCTTCTATTTTATTAGGGGTTATAGGTCTATTTGAACTGCATATATGTTCTTGATTTAATTTTGATAAATGATATCTATCCAAAAAATTGTCCATTTCCATTAAATTTTGAATTTTGTGGAGTGCAGTTTTTCAAAGTATAACCTGAAGATTCTCTGGATTTCCTTAGTGTCCATTGTTATGTCCTCCTTTTCATTTCTGATTTTGTTCATTTGAATGTTCTTTCTCTGCCTTTTGGTTAGTTTGAATAAAGGTTTGTCCATCTTCTTGATTTTCTCGAAGAACCAACTCTTTGTTACATTGATTTTTTTGTATTGTTTTTCTAGTTTCTATTTTATTGATTTCAGCTCTCAGTTTGATTATTTACTGGCATCTACTCCTCCTGGGTGAGTTTGCTTCTTTTTGTTCTAGGGCTTTCAGTTGTGCTGTTAATTCTCTAATGTCACTATTCTCCAATTTCTTCATGTGGGCACTTTCCAAAGTGTCCCATAAGTTTGGGTATGTTGTGTCTTCATCTTCATTCTCATTGAATTCTAGGCAGTCTTTAATTTCTTTGTTTATTTCTTCCTTGACCCAGGAATGGTGCAATTGCTCATTGTTCTGTTTCCATGAGTTTGTAGGGTTTCTGCAATTTGTGTTGTCGTTGAGTTTTAGCTTTAAAGAATGGTGGTCTGATAAGATACAGGGGGCTATTCTTTTTTTTTTTTTTTTTTTTTGTATTTATTGAGGTTTGCTATGCTGCCAAGTGATCTAGAGAAGTGATTTTAGAGAAGGAGCTGAGAAGAAGAAGGTATATTCTTTTGTGTTTGGACGGAATGTTCTATAGATGTCTGTTTAATCCAATTGGGTCGTAACTTCTGTTTCCCACTATAAGTGTCTGAGGTTTTGTGTGCAATTTGTGTTTTAGAAATGTTTCTTTTAAGAATGTGGTATCTTTGTGTTTGGGGCATAGATGTTCAGAATTGAGACTTCATCTTGATGGGTTTTTCCTGTGATTAATAAGAAATGACCTTCTTCATCTCTTTTGATTGATTTTAATTTAAAGTCTAATTTGTTAGATATTAGAATTGCTACTCCCATTTGTCTCTTGGGTCCATTTGATTGGTAAATCTTTTCTCAACCCTTATCTGAGGTAATGTTTGTCTTTGAAGTTGAGGTACATTTCTTGTATGCAGCAGTGTAGTGAGATATTCACTTTGTCTGCTTCTGTGGCAATGGCTGTGCCCATTGGGGGTGGAGACAGAGGCAGAAGTGACCTGGGAAACTAGGTCTGAGGAGGAGCCCGAGAGCACTCTCTTGCTGGCAGGACTTGGGCAGGAGAGGATCCAGAGGAAACTGCTGGTGTTCATCTGTTTATGTTGTAAGTCATTTCTCCCTGAATAAACATCTATTCAGCCTATTTGTTTCTCCTGATCCTTATTAAACTATGATATAGCATAAGGATGGATTCTATCTTCCTATCCATCCCGTTAGCCTGCATCTTTTTGTAGGCAAATTATGACCATTAATATTGAAGGATAATAATGACCATTGATTGTTAATTCTTGTTTGTTTTAGATTTATTGTTGTTGTTGTTGGTATTGTGTGTGGGTTTACCCCCATTTTTCTTTTGGCTGTTGGTAAAGTGAGATTATTGGCTGTGATTTTGTGGGTGTAGTTAACTTCCTTGGGTTGAAGTTTTCCTTCCAGATCTTTCTTTAGGGCTGGATTAGTTGATGCATATTGTTTACGTCTTGTTTTGTCATGGAATATCTGAGTTTCTTCATCTATAGTGATGGAAAGCTTTGCTGGGATGACATCTATGGTCTCTTAGTATTGGTAGAATATCTATCCAGGATCTTCTGGTCTTCAGAGTTTCCATGGAGGATTTAGGTGTAATTCTGGTAGATTTGCCTTTATATGTTGCATAGCCTTTTCCTTGGGCTCTTAATATTTTTCTTTATTCTGTATGTTTGGTGTTTTGATTATTACATGGCAAGGGAACTTTTTTTTTTTGTAGTCCACTCTATTCGGTGTTTTGTAAGCTTCTTGTACTTTCAGTGGTATGTCTTTCTTTAGGTTGGGGAAGTTTTCTTCCATGATTTTGTAGAATATATTTTCTGCATATTATTTTTTATTTATTTTTGAGGCAGGGTTTCTCTGTATTGCTTTAGAACCTGTCCTGGAACTAGCTTTGTAGAACAGGCTGGCCTTGAACTCACAGGGATCGGCCTTTCTCTGCCTCCCAAATACCACCAATGTCTGGCTCATTTTCTGTACCTCTGAGTTGGGTTTCTTCACCTTCTTCTATACCTATTTTTCTTAGGTTTGGCCTTTTCCTGGTGTCCTACATTTCCTGGCTGCTTTGTATTATGGATTTTTTGGACTTAAGATTTCTTTGGTTGATGAATCTATTTCTCCTAGTTTATCTTCAATGCCTGAGATTCTCTCTTCCGTTTCTTGTATTCTGTTGGTTGGTTATGCTTGCACCTGCAGTTCCTGATCGTTTGTCCAGCTTTTCTATTTCCAGCATTCCCTTGGACTGTGGACTTTTTTTTTTTTTTTTTTTTTTTTTTTGTCTATTTCAGCTTTCAAACCTTGAATTGTTCCTTGTGATTTTTGGTTTGTTATTTCTTCTGTTTCTTTAAAGGATTTTCTCTTCTCATTTCCTGTTTTAGGGTCTCTATCATCTTCATGAAGCTGTTTTTAGGGTCATTCTCTTCTGCTTCATCTGTGTTAGGATGGTCAGGTCTTGCTGGTATGGAGTCCCTAGTCTCTGGTTGCATCATCTTGATCTTGCTCTTGTTGACTGTGTTCTTATACTATCACCTACCCATCCCTTCTTCCAGTGTGTACTGATGGCTTCTCTCCCTCTCCTGGTGGGTATGGGAGCAAGGTTCTCTTCTGGTGGGGGCACGTGCAGTCCCCAGTCCTCAGGAGGTTCTGAGCAAGGCACCAGAAGGCGGCCTGTTGCCATACGTAGAGGAAGGACCACGATGCTGGCAGACTCTGTCCCTGCCAGCCCACCAGGGCGAGCTCTCCCATGTGTGTGCAGGCCGCATGCAGTCAGTCCCCAGTCCTCAGGAGGCTCTGACATAGTATATGTATTTTAAGTAAGCTTACAAAATAATGTTCCTGTATACCCTTTTCAAACATTCTTAGTGTTATTTGTCTCCCCTCTCTGTCTTTTTTTTTTTTTTTAAATGTGTTTGTCTGTATATTTTCTTTATTCAAGTATCTGTTTAATTCTTTAACTCTTTCACTAACCAGGTTGTTTGATTCTGATTTTTGGTGATAACAACTTTTCATATCTTATCCTAGGTATATATTCTTATTCATATTTTTTAGATTTACTTTTGTTATATGTATGTGAATGTTTGCTTGTATTTGTGCTTATATATCATATTCATGCTTGGTCCCCATAGATGCCAGAAGAGGTTGGTGGACACTCTGGAAATGAAGTTGTATACTGTCATGTGGGTGCTGAGAATTGAACCTGGGTTCCCTATAAGAACAATTGTTATTTTCTTTATCAGAGAATAGTTCTTTTTCTCTTACAATATATCCTGATTATAGTTTCCCCTCCCACCACTCAGCCCAGTTCCTCACCACCTTCCTCCCTTTCCATCTCTCAATCTTTCATTAGAAAAGAGCAGGCTTCTATGAGAAAACAACAAAACATGACAAAATAAAATATAATAAGATGACGCAAAAGCTATCATATTAGAATTGGACATGGAAACCCCACAGGAAGAAAAGAGCCCCAAGAGCAGGCACAAGAGTCTGAGACACACTCGTTTTCACAGTCAGGAGTCGTGTAAAAACACTAAGCTGACAGCGATAGTGTATATGCAGAGGACGTGGTAGACCCATGTCAGCCCTGTGCTTGCTGCTTCCGTCTCTGTGAGCTCACGTGTGCCTTGCTTAGTTGATTCAGAGTGTTATGTTCTCTTGTCTTTTCCATCTCCTCTGACTAAAAAAATCTTTCTGCCTCATCTTTCATAGGATTTCCTAAGCTCTGAAGTGAGGAACCCAATGGAGACATCCAATTTAGACTCTCTTCCCTCAGAATGTCTGGCTCTCGGTTTCTGTATCTGCATCCATCTGCTGCTAGAGGAATCTTCTTTGATGATGACCGGATAAAGTGTTGATCTATGAACGTAGCAGAATATCATTATGGATCATTTTATTGATTTTATTGTTTTTTAGATGAGTCATGTTTGGTTTTACTCTAAGTCTCTGGTTTTTGGTTACTCAAGTAGTGTCCCAAATGTTTTCCTTCTTATGCAGAGTGTGCCTTAAGTCAAATCAGACATTGGCTGGCTACTCCCTCAGGTTAGGTATCCCCATTGCCCTAGCATATTCTATACATAAGACATATTGTAGGTCAATTTTGTGGCTGGATTGGCATCCACATTTCTCTTTCAGTAGCTTGCAGAGTTCCTTCCCACACCAAAGAGACTAGAATGTAGGGTGAGGGTTCTACGTAGGCATCGGCTCATTTTTTCCATGTTCAGTGTGTTGTGTGGATGTTGTCCTTGGCAATGGAACTCTACTGTCAGTTTGGGAAGAGCAACTCTTTTGTCTTAGCATCAGCCTGGGTTGTTTGGGGATTTTTATGGCTAACAACTCAGTTGAATGCAACCCAGTCCCTCCATTAGAAGTACCACCTGGCTATAAGAGATGGCCAGTTGAGACTCTCTCCACCATTACTAGGAGTTCTCATTAGGGTCATCTTCATAGATCCAGGAGGTCTCTACTGCAATATGTTTCCACAACCCCCCCCCCAAGTGCCCCTCAGTTTCAGCCATCTTTTCCAGCATTCTTTCCCTCCAACCCATCTCCCTTCCACCTACTCCCTGCTGCTCCCGTGCACACCAATGAAATCTACTCTATTTTCCCTTCCCAGGGAGACCCATGCATCCCAACTAAACTCTTTACCTAACTTCTCTGTGTGTTTACAATTTGTAGCTTGGTTATCATTTACTTAGTATCCAATATCCACTTATAAGAGAATACACAGCATATTTGCCTTTGTAGGTCAAGGTTACCCCACTCAGAATGATTTTCCCCCCTAGTTTATCCATTTGCTTGCAAATTTCATGTCATGTTTTTTAAATGTTTAAGTAATGCCCCATTGTATCAATGTACCATATGGGTATGGGTTTATATCTGGGCCTTCAATTCTATTTCATCGATCAACATGTCTATATTTATGCCAACAGCATGTGATTTTTATTACTATGTTTCTTTAGTACAACTTGAAATAAGGAATGGTGAAATATCCAGTTCTTTTATTGTTCTGGATTGTTTGAACTATCCTGGATCTTTTGTTTTTACATGAGTTGAGAATTTTCATTTCAAGCTCTGTAAAAAATTGTGTTGGAATTTTGATGGGGATTGCTTTGAATCTGTGGATTGCTTTGGTGAGATTGCCATTTTTACTATGTCAGTCTCACAGATCCATGTACAGGGGATCTTTCCATCCTCTGATATCTTCAATTTTTTTCTTCAAGACTTGAAGTTTTATGTTTATTTTCTTATTAATTTATTTTTTACATTCCAATCCTAGTTCCCCCTCCCTCCTCTTCTTCTCCCTTTACTCCTCCTCCCTCCTACCCCTCCCTCCTCCTCCCTCTGCTCTATGGAGAGGGTAAGGCCTCCCCTAGGAAGTCTACTAAGTCTGTCTCATCATCTAGTTGAGGCAGGACCAAGGCATCTCTACCCCCACCCCCAAGTCCCTGTGTCTATGCTGGGTAAGGTATCTCTCTATATAGAATGGGCCTCACTAAGTCAGTTTGTGCATTGGTGTTAGATCTTGTATCCACTGCCAGTGGCCTCATGTATTTATTGTCCCAGTCACACTATTGTCACCTATATTAAGGGAGTCTAGTTTGGTCTTATGCAGATTGCCCATTTGTCAGACCTGTGTCAGTGATCTCTCACTAGCTGGGGCCAGTTGATTCTGTGGGTTCCCCCATGATGGTCTTGGCTCCTTTATTCATATTATCACTCCTCCCTCACTTCGATTGCACTCCAGGAGCATTTCTTTTCTTTGTTTTTGTCTGGACGCCCTGGACATTGGTAAGAGTGGAGTACTCAAGTCTCCCACTATCAGTGTGTGAGAATCTCTAAGTAATTTAAGCTGTAGTTGTGTTTCTTTTACAAACTTTGTATCTTTGTATTTGGGGTGAAGATACTAAGAACAGAAATGTCTTCTTGATGGATTTTCCTTTGACGAATATGTAGTGTCCTTTCCCATCTTTTTAAATTCTTTTTGTTTTGAAATCTATTGTGTTAGATATTAAAATTGTTACACCAGCATGCTTCTTGGGCCATTTGCATATATATTATATGTATATATGTATGAACAAATATATGTATATATGTTTATATTTTACCCTGAGGTAATGTCTATCCTTGACATTGAGGTGTGTGGTGTGTTTCTTGGATGTAGCAGAAGGAGAGATCCTGATTTTACATGCATTCTGTTAGTCTGTGTCTTTTTATTAGGGAAATGAGACCATTGACATTAAGAGTTATCAATGACCAATGATTGTTGTTTCCTATGATTTTGTTGTTGTTGTTGCTGCTGCTGCTAGTGGTGGTGGTGGTGTTAGTGGTGTGTGTGTATGTGTGTGTGAGAGAGATAGAGGTATGTCTATATCTATAGATATAGAGAGAGCATCTCTTCTTTAGATTTTGCTGCTGTGAGATTATGTTTTTCTGTTTTAATGGGAACTTTTTTTCCTGGTCAATCTATTTGGTGTTCTGTAAGCATCTTGTACTTTTATATGCATGTCTTTTTTTAGTTTAGGAAATTTTTCTTCTGTGATTTTGTTGAAAATATTTTCTGGGCCTTTGAGCTGGGATTCTTTCCCTTCCTCCATTCCTGTTACTCTTAGATTTCACCTTTTCATAGTGTGCCAGATTTCCTAGATGTTTTATATCAGGAATTTTTTTAGATTTACCATTTTCTTTGACTGATATATCTATTTCTTCCATTTTATCTTCAATGCTTGAGATTCTGTCTTCCATCTTTTATATTCTGTTAGTAAAGCTTGCCTCTATAGTTCCTGGTTGAATTCTTGAATTTTTTATCTCTAGATTTCTCTCAGTTTTTTTTTATAGCTCCTATTTTCATTTTCAGGTCTTGAACAGTTTTATTAGTTTTCATTTTTTTCTGTGTGTTTTCTTGGCTCTCTTCAAGGGATTTATTCATGTCCTCCAATTGTTTGTTTGTGTTTTCCTGGATTTGTTTAAGATATTTGTTCATTTCCTTTTTAAGGACCTCTGTCACCCTCATAAAGTTGGTTTTAAGGTTGTTTTCTTGTGTTTCGGCTATGTTGGCATATTCAGGGCTGCTATTGTAGGATAGCTGGGCTCTCGTGGAAATATATCGCCCTGGCTTTTATTTGTTGTGGTTTCACACTGGTATCTAGGCATCTGGCTTTGGGATGATTATAAGTCTAGGCGCTGATTTCTGGGTTTGCCTTTGTTGGGTAGGTGTTTTGTTCCTTGGTTTCTGTTTCCTCTCTGGATTTTCTGAGAGTGATGGCTACATGTTGTCTGTTTTCCTGACCTGTTCAGCTGGTGCGTTTACATGGAATGCCTGCCAGCGATGGAGGCTGGGATGCAGAGACAGTTGGGGGATGTGGGTTAGGAGGGGTAGTCTGAGGGATCCACAGGGAATGGGGGGCAGGGGTGTACAGCTGATGTTGCAGGACTAGTGAGGAGATTGAGGGGTTGGGCCTGGGGAACAGAGAGAGGAGAAGTTCTATGGGAGTGGACTGTGCAAGAAGTGCTCTTAACTACTGAATCATCTTTCCAGCCAGGTACTTCTCTTTTTTGCACATAGTGTATGTTTTTCAAGTTTCTTTTCTTTCAGTTTGGGGCTTGCCTTTCATTTCTGTTATGGTGTCTTCTGAAGAATTTCATTTTAATTTTTTTCATCTAATTCATTTCAAGCTCACAAAATAATATGATAGAGTTTTATTTCATTCAAGTTTATTTGGGACTGAAAAATGCCTAAAAATAGATTTTTAACAATTATTGGAAAAGAGTCAGTTTAGATGATTTACAATGCCTGATTCAAGACTTAGTATAAAGCTATCATTATCAAAAGAATGAAGAACGGGGAAAGAGAGAAACAAAGTATGGAAGAGAATATAAAACCCAGGTATTGCCCGCACATTCCATCAGTTAGTGTTGGACAAATGTGCCAACACTGTTTAGCTGAGAAACGGATAATTTGGTCTTTTCTGTAAATGGTGCTAGAACGATGAGATATTTATACCCAATCAAATAAGCCCAGTGGATGTGGACATTTTAATGGATATTATCTAATGACATATCATGATTTGAAAAGGATTTTGAAATAACAAGTGATTAGACAAGATATTTCAATTTAAAACGGTGTCAAAAGCATCTTCAGCTACGTGAGGAAGTCCATAGAAACGATCGTGTGCCCAGAGGCCAACACTGAACACTGAGCACACAGTTCCCTCCTGCCTAGTGTGCCTTCTGCAAAAACATGCAAAGAGCCCCCGCATTAGGCCAATGTCTAGGAAAACAAAGGACAACCACACATGTCTTTCCAGCTATCTGCCTGAGCAAAGCAGTTAAAATACGAAGTTCGAGACTGGTTTGCTTTCAAACATTGTAACAAGTCAGTTTATTAAGCTTTTGTGGGTCAGAGTGGAACCCCCAGTAGGGAATGCCACAGGACTTAGATACCGGAAGATCTACCAGCTCGGGAGGGTTATTCGCCCACATGCTTTATTGCCTCAGTTATGTAAGACTCCATTCTCTAGCTGTTATCTCCATATTAAATTAACGGGAACGTTCTCATTCTCTTTTGCTCACTGAGGATTGTTTAGTAGAGTCTTGCTACTTTCCACACCAGTAGATGGCATTCTTATTCTTGTTTTTAATCTGACAGGCTTAGGTTCAGGATAAACGTGATGCCCTTCTAGTTTTTTTTAGTCCAAGTTCAAGATGACCAGTTTCTGATCCATGGAAGACTAAACACAAATACAAAACTCGGTGAACTGAGTTGTGTTTTTATTTTTCTTTTAAGGGTTGATTCCTAATTTTTATTTTACTTTTTATTTTGTTGGTTGGTATCCAGCTGAGTAGGGCAGAGTTTTTGCCCTGATGAGAAGACTTAAATGTGGTCATGCAAAGTATCCACACCTTTCCAGAGTCGCACAGCTTCTAATTGTCTCTCTGCCACTTCTGGGTGTGACTCAGGCTCTCCTGGTGTCTGGGTTCTTGTTTCTCTGTGTGCCCGATGGCTTCTGGGTATGAAAAGAGACCTTGTGACACAGCAGTAGTTTCTTGGATGTGAAGGCTGGTGACTTCGGAGATGCCCCTGATTCAGACGGCTTCAGTATCAACTCTCTTATAGCATCGTCAGGGATTCCTGCTCTGGGGCTGTAGTGTGTACATCTCAGCAGTCGCAGGTTTTCCTGGCTTTTATTATAGCAGGCTTTCTTGGACTTCTAGGCCCCAAATCATGGCAGGGAGACGTATTATTAGTTCTGAATGCTCAGCCTTATCTTATGCTTGTCCCATTAGCTCTTATAACTTAATTTAACTTGTTTCTTTTTATCTAAGTTTTGCCTTGGGGCGTTTTACCTTTCTTTCATTTTGTATGTCCTACTTTGCTGCTTCCTCTGTGTCTGTCTGCCTGGCACCAGCCTGGCTGATTGGTTTCCCTTTGCTCTCTGCCTGCCAGCTCCACCTATCTGTCTTCTGTCTAGTTATTAGCTGTTCAGCTTTTTATTAGACCAATCATGTACTTTAGACAGGTGAGGTGAAACAGCAACCCATCGTTACATAGATAAACAAACGCAGCATAAACAAATGAAACACATCTTTGCCTAGTTAAACAAATATTCCACAACATTTGACTATCCATCCTATAGGTCTTGACTCAGGGGCACCTTAACTTTAACAGGAAAAGTTCCAGATAACCTTCTGGCTTGCTATCCCTGGTGCCATCCATTTC
The DNA here is from genome assembly GCF_943737965.1 of Phodopus roborovskii. Classification (NCBI taxonomy): domain Eukaryota; kingdom Metazoa; phylum Chordata; class Mammalia; order Rodentia; family Cricetidae; genus Phodopus; species Phodopus roborovskii. Next base: position 14,729,512 of record NW_026126511.1, read on the forward strand.
CTCTACTAAGAATACCTATATATGTCTCGCTTCAGTCATGTGACCTATGTGTAGCATAAGAAATTTTAGGACCACCGTTTTTGCTTGCTGCCTGTATGAGCCACACTGTCATGTCTATTCTGCTGGTATTAAGGTGTTCTGGCAAAGCAGAATCTTCCTGGAGTTTCAAGTAAGAAATGTGCTCCAAGGTCCCTCTCTTTGGCTTAACTTTCTATATAGTGGGGGAATGGCTGTGTCTGCACAGGTCTTTAGGAGCCATATTTATCTGCCTTCCTCCTTTCCTTAAAATTTGTATCACTTTGAGACAGGACAGTTATTACCATTAGGTCTGTCAAGAGTTTCTATTTTCTTCCTGTGTTATACAGACCATGTTTGGTCTAGATCAGTGTTCTTGACAAAGATCTGACCAAAGTCCTACTTTTACATAACATTCTGTAATACGTTATAAAGGAGAGGCCAGGGATATTCTCTGAAAAGATATTTGATACATATATAGAATCACTATAAACTCTACAGCCAGAAAGACTGTTGCAATATTGCATTGTTTAGTCAAATATCACAAGGGATATGCTTTTTTTTTAAGTTGTGAACCCTCTTGATAAAAATTTTAATATATATATGGCATGCCTTTGATTGGGTTTACAACTGCTACTCTAGAAGTCCATGAATATTAAAATGGGACAAATAATGCTGTATGTGCATTTATAAAAGAAAACTAGATAATAGTGAATGAACCTACACTCATTGCTGTGATGGTGTACAGAGGTATGAGGTAGAATTAGTCTTCTTTGTTTGTTGTAAGACACAGAGAGCCCTGCCCCTTGTCTAGTACAAGCCAGTATGTCCTCAACCATTATGTTAATAAACGTTTGACCCAATTTGAAACCTCTTTCAAGGTGCAGTAGCATCCTCATTGAAACACATGAAATATGTTTGTGTTCTCTTTCATACCTACACATCATAGATTTGACAGCACTCCAAGGGATGAGCTCCTCCTCCACATTCCAGAGACCCCTAAAGCCATGCTTGAGACATTTTGGTACAAGTCACCCCATTATTGGTAAGTCTGGTTCTTCTTGATTTCTCTAGACTTTTGTTTGAAGACCACAGCACCACCCTATCCTAGCTCCTATTCCTGCCTCTGCCCATTTTTCTATAGAACTACCTTTTCATTTGGATCAACTTCCATTATCTCATCCACTAGGAAATGCAAGAGACCACAAACCAGAGAGGCCAAATGGCTTTATCTGCCTAGTGAGTAGGCTACATTGAGAGACTTTATCATCTATTAAAAAAAATTCTACCAGGTTATATTATTACTATAGTGAAGGTTAATCTGTTGCTTTTTTTATCTAAAAATCAGAGTCTTAATAATTTTTTGGATTGTTGATGCTTAAGTGTGCCTGAATGAAGTGATGCATGTGTTTTTTTTTTTTTTTACCCAAAGGCATATAAGGTAGAACTTTCATTAAAGCCATAGCCAAAGAAGCCGTTCAGTTTTACTCACTTCTTTAAGAATTCAAGGGGTGGAGTTGGAGAGATGGTTCAGGGGTTAAGAGCACTGGCTACTCTTTAAGAGTACCTGGGATCAATTCCCAGCACCCACATGGCAATTCACAACTATTTCTAACTTCAGTTGCAGGAGATCTGATACCCTCACATAGGCGTACATGTAAGCAAAATACCAATGCACGTAAGAATAAAGACAAATCATTAAAAAAAAAGAATTCAAAGGGGCTATAGCAGGTGTTCTCAACATGTGGGTCATGACTCTTTTGGAGGTCATATGTCAGATATCAATACATACCAGATATTTATAGTATGTTTCATAATAGTAACAAAGTTATACTTATGAAGTAGCAACAAGAATATTTTATGGCTGGGGGTTATCACAACTTGAAAAATTGTATTAAAGGTTTGTAGCATTAGGAAGGTTGAGTCCACTGGGCTATAGCTTTCCTTGACTTCTTAGCATTATTGGGCTTAGTTTATTGCATTTTTAAAGCCATCAATATTTTCATTGCAAAGTCTCCAAATGCTAGCTTGGAACAATTCATCTTGCCTGAAACCAGATAATCAGATAAATCAAACATGTAAAAACAGAACTGGAAACAGTTTAGCCTTCTTCCATTGAGATAGCAAATCTCATTTAAGGGAAAGGAAATTTGTTTCTTCTATGCAAAATTAGAAGAACATTCTGTGTCGAGAGAAAAAAAATGTATGCACTAATCCTGTCTGTCTGAGCACTTCTGATCTACCTAAATGTTATTCTTTCTAAATCAAGAAAAGAACAGTTGGAGTAATGATGGGGTTGTGGATGATAAAATCTATATGTGTATTAGGGAGAGCATGCATATGTAGCAATTGACTTAACAAGGTGTGTAGCCCCATGCACATTTATGTCTGAGATTCAAATCAAGCCCTTAACAGGCAAGGTTCTTTAATATAAATGAGAAATAGGCTTTATCCCGCCATAATGACCTGCAGCCTCTCAGACATGACTCTCCACAGACCGATCACTCCACAGAAAGGTTGGCCAGCACACTGAAGCCATTATCTTTTATTTATGCAGATCAGATTGTGACAATCCTTGGAACTCTTTGTTTTATCTCTCTCTCTCTCTTTTTAAAATCCTCCTGATATGGTGCTTTCTTTCTCTTTCTGCATGGCAACTCCCCACACAAGCATTTTCATGGCTTTCCATGTCGTCGAATGAAAATATTAGAGTATAATTTGGTTAGCATCTATTACTCCACAAAGAAAACTGTTTTAATTTTGGAGGCTTCCAGATAAAGGAAGCAGAGAAAATTTTAGGCTTTTTTGTTTTGTTTTGTTTTTTTTTTTTTTGTTTTGTTTTGTTTTGTAACCACAGAGGGATCTATGTACTCTGCCAACATACTAACCAGCACCAAATCCCAATAGTTTACACTTTCATTATTTAACATGCCCGCTGGAGTTTTGGATGTGGCTCAGAAAAAAAAAAAAAAAAATTAAACAAATTTCTTACAGATGACCTTAATTTCAATGGATTTGTCTTAAAAAGCCTTATCTTTCTTCCTTTTAGGGTTCCCATTAGTCAATATTAGCTACATATTCATGAGTGAGAATTTAAATAGCACACTTTTAAAAAAAATAGTGGTAATTTTTTTCCTTATGAGTGCATTTCCAGTGATCGTTTTCTCTGGGGAGGTTGTGGCATTCAACAGTAGGAGTTGAAAGAAATGGAAAAGAATATTGTTTTTGAATATGGCAGTTTAGTTTCCAATGCATATTATTACTTTTGGGTTTTTTTTTTATTCTTCTATTTTTTTCTAGCTTTCATCTGAGCCAAGTCACGAGCAAGAAGCCCACTGAGAGATCAGTCAGGAACCAGGGTAGGAAGGCTTTTCCCAGCTGACTTTGGGTACTGCCGAATTCAGCCGACACTCTTGGGTTCTTATTCCTGCATTTAATCCGTGAGCATATTATTGAATGCTAATTAGGTGCCAGCTACCACGATAGCTATTGTAGCAGCTAGAAGAATCAAACACTGTTCTTGTCTTTATTCATCCATATGAGATAAACGTGTGCTATGTGTTTGCATTGGCAAAACATATTAGACCGGCAACCCCACTAGCTTTCCCGGGCTTGTATGGGAGTCAGTTTGAATAAATGTGGTGAATGTTACAGGGCAGGCTACGTGTGTTGCGTCATAACTGTAGAAGTACTGGGTTAAGTACAGGGCGCAGATACTGTGTGTTCTTTGTGAACAGTAAAGTTTCCATTGGCACTGAATGCTAGAGACCAGGTTAGGTTTGGGGCAGGCATTTATGGAATGGACAGTGTTTCAGGTGAAGTTTGAGTTGATCACGGAGTGGAGGAACTAAATGAAAGGTCAAAGACAGATAAAATTCCATTCCTTTCTCTTCTCGGGATGTTGCGTTTGAGGGGCAGATCTTCTGTGCCTCTGAGGTGAGTTGTGTGAGGAGAGACTTCCATACATAAGCTACATTTCCCAGGAGTCATCTCCCCAAGGGGAACATGGGCAGGAGAGAGATGAGAAAGTAAACCATCAGCAGGGATGCAGTGTGAGAACTGGCAGTCCACCACCTTCATTTGATGGTAAGAGGAAAATGCTTCTTCACAGCAAGGAGACACCCAACTCCTGCACGCCAGCACAGACTGTATTGTAGCTTCTTATCGGCCACGATTCGAACTGAGAGAGGATTTTAGTTGATGTTCTAATTCTATTTGGAGCAGGAATGCTTCTTTGGAGAAGAGAGAGAGAGAGAGAGAGAGAGAGAGAGAGAGAGAGAGAGAGAGAGAGAGCAGAAGCAAGAGCGAGAGGAAGTGTAACTCTTGGACAGAGAGAGATGGAAGTTGCATCAAGGTCTGTTGAGAAGGCTTCACCTACATGTCCATTCATTCTGTCACTGTCAGAATTGTTCACCCTGTCCCTGCAACTGAAGGTGGAGGCCTCCTAATTTACGAAGTATTCTATTCCCTCCTGTCTTTTCTTTCATCATAATAAAACCCTTTCTAACCTATATCATGGGATATTACACTTAGTCATATTACATTGATGGCAAGTATTACACTTAGGCATATTGCATTGATGGTTGTTTTAGATAGGGTACTGATTTGCCTATTCTTCTTTTATTTTGTTAAAATATTATTACACTTATTTTATCTCTGTGCATACGTGTGTGTGTGTGCACATGCATACTCATGCATGTGTATGTATACATGTAGGCATGTGCTTGTGCATCCCATGGAACTCATGTGGAGGTCAGAGGACAACTTGTGGGAGTCAGTTCTATTCTTCTACCATAGGGGTCTCAAGGATCGAACTCAGGTAATTAGACTTCGTGGCAGGTGCCTTTACCTGCTGAGTTACATCGCTAGCCCCCTTCCTTTATTTGAACGGCTAACATCCAGGAATAACTCTAGAAGATCTGCTTGCTCTGAAAACCCTCCCTTGATCTCAGCTCATGATGGATCAGCATTAATATGAAATTATGAAAGAGACCACAAATGGAAATTTTCATATATAAAATCAGTGGTGAAGTCCATGGTACAATGTGAAAATTCTAGAAATCTGGAAAGACAGTGGTTTTATAACAGCAGTTTCAGGGAAGGAGTTGTAAACTAGAAGACTAATACTTCTAAGACTGGTTTACTTAGGCTGTATTCTCTTAAGAGCTTATCACCAGATTGACCCTATCCTTGCAAATAGCTCTGACAGATCAATGATAATTCATGATAGATGGATCTCACATTCACATGTCCTGGTTAACTTTTTTAAAATAACATTTTACAGTTTCGAGTTTATAGTTACATCTTTTATCCCTTCTATTTCTGCTCTCCAATCCCATGTCAACTTGATAGAACCTAAAAGTGAGACTTTCTGTTGAGGAATTGCCTAGATTCAGTTGGCATTGGGGCATACCTGTAGAAGATAATCTCCATTGGTGATGTGGAAGGGCTCAGCCCACTACGAATGGTACCATCCTCTAGGCTGGTGATCATGAAGTATGTAAGAAAACCAGCTGAGCACAAGGCTGCCTGCCTGACAGCAAGCCACATCTTCCATAATGCCTGCCACACTTCTTTGGCTGTGAAATAATTTCCCCGGTCAGAAGCAACGCTGTGTGGACTAGCAAGGAAGCTTGCTATTAGGTTTCTGCTTTAAGTCCTTGCTTTGACATCCCCTACTGATAGACAGTGACCTAGAATTGTGAGTCAAATAACCCTTTCTCCTCTAAAGTTGTTTTTGATCATGGTGTTTTAATCACAGCAACAGAAATAAAGCTAGAGCCGTGTGACCATTGAATGACCACTGAATCTGAACTTTGTGTGGCCTGGGAGGGGAGTTCCCATCACATGCACATCTAGGAGAAGAGTCCTCGTTTGTCACATTCCGGGTAAGACAGGCTACCGTGTTCATGGGCTAGAAACTATGATGCATCTTTTAAAGTGCCCTCTGATGCTTTCTGCTTCACAACCTCTCTCCTTTCCTTGCCACCTCTGAATTTTTTATACCATCTTGAACATCTCTCAAAGAATTGCAAATTCTAGTTGGAACATGATTAATTTAGCGCCTGGCCTCCTCCAATGGAGTGCTCTGTCGTCCATCCTCCTTAGGCGAAGCTACCTCTCCTGTTGGCTTTTAGCAGGGGGAATGAATTAAGGCAGAGCACACACAGGTTGTTCAGGTGTGCTGCCTGAAAATGAATTTTTACTGGCGGTGCCACAGAGTCAAGAGTGTGGTATTGCAAAAGTGAAATTACAGTGTACGGTCGATGCTTTAGTCTGCAAGTCCAGCCACCCCCTTCCCTCACTCTATTTGCTGAGAGTATCTATTATTCTTTATTTGGAGGTGAAAGGCAAAATCCAGGCATTTTTCCTCCTTAAAGTTTCCCACCTTTATTTTGTCCACGTATCTAACACTTTCTTATGTATTTTATCAGCTGATATCTCACATGAAGTCACTCCCTTTTAATATCGAAAGGAGCAGCTCATTTGTTTCTAACACTGGAATTGCATCAGTAGAATTCAGTGGCACTGAGCCATGGAAGCCAATAGTGCTTCAATGACAGATGGCTTCCCTTGGTACTTACCAAGTAAATCTGCCGCAGAACAACTTTTTGAGTAGGTCTGTTTGGCTCTTGTAGTCTTCACGAAGAAGGAAAATGTTAATCTCTTTTTTGGAAAGTATATTGAATATGCCTCATATAATTCAATTACTTGTTTGAAAGCACTTTATAAGGGTGTGGTTCTTGGGTACCCCCAAACATTTAGTAAGTGCCTGAAATGCAGTGAGAGTGTAATCAGTACTAGTGATGATGATGATTGTGATGAAGATGATGACTGTGGTGCACTTGGGAGGTAGAGGCTTGAGGATCACAAGTTCAAGGTCATTCTTAGCTATATAATAATATCAAGGCTAGTGTGATCTACGTAAGATCATGCCTCAATATGTATACATACATATATACTTACATGTATACACATATCTGTGTATATATATATGTGTGTATATATGTGTATATACATATATATATGTATATATATATATATGGACAATGATTATATACTTGGATAGAGAAGCCAAGTTACATGAGAAAAAGTATATTGACAGGAGAGAAGAAAATAAAATACTTAATAAAAACAAATATAATTCTGTGTAAACTTTGTATAAAAGCAATTGAGCTGTAATTCTCAGTGATTCCATTATGCCAAATAATTTTATTAGTGATAAGCACTACATTTTGGCAATAAAGGTTCCTAAATATTCATTATGTGCATGTAATTTTCTCATCTCTGGCACCAGTACCCTCTAGATGAATCCCAGGCCTTCTCTCCAGGAGATCTGAAATTTATGAAGTAGACAGAAAAAAGGCAACACTTCAAGATAAGTCATAAAAAGAGTAGTAGGAAGACTAGTTGCCCTTCAGGGGAGCAAATGCATGGCTGTTCCCGTACATGTCAGAGACAGGCTCACAGAATACTTGAGGTGAGCAAAAGGAATGGAGTTGGGCCAATGGAGACGGTGGATTAACAACTCCTGATAGCAGGGTGGCCAGCATTTGCAGAAGCAGGAGGCTTCAGAAAGCAGCCGGGAAAACTGTTCGAACCACGGAAAATAACTGAAATGTTTGGCTTCTGAAAAAAAAAAAAATGGTCAAGTCTGTTAGTTCACCATGGATGCTGCTCAAAAACCGAAGTGCGTGTGCAGAGTCTCCTTCCTTTAATGTGATGATGTCTTTGGTATCTACATCCTAAGCGAATTAAAAAGCTGTAGAATCCATTCACACATACAAGAGGGAAGAAAACGGGAGGCATTGGCTGAGAGGAACAGGAAATCATCGTCTGTGAGGAAGGGACAGTTTCAAACACAGGCATCATAAATAGGTTCTGAAGGAGCTTTTATTGAACTGAGTTTGCCTTATGGGTAAGATTTCAAGATGTCTCCATCTGCTTGGGTCTACCAAGGTAGAGAGCACTGGAAAGGGAAGACACTGCAGATCACAAGGAGGGGGGGCAAGTGAGTAGCTGTTGATAGTGGGGTGCCACCGTAGCAGGAGGTGTTCTTAGATCGCTGGGCAAGAAGTAGGTAGTGCAGAGAGATTCAGTGACAAGTCTGGGAGGTCAATAAATGCCTCTAAATGGCGTGCTATGCAGCCAAGGACAGAAGAGATGACCGAAGACAAGGGACAGTTGGGTGAGATGGGGGCGAGAGCAACAGACTGTTCCGGTAGTGGGGGCTTGGAGAGGAGGGGCCAGAGATAACATTGAGGTCTTTCAGCTTAGAAAATGCTCAAGGTGGTGGAGATGGAGAGGAATTAACAGGGAAAGAGGGTGAGCTTCCGAAAAGCCATTTGTGTCCCCTTTATTTTTCTTTTACGCTTCCACAGCATTTTCGTTTCGTGTGCACAGCCCAGTGGTGCCTTTGCTGTTGAAAAGGCATCCTGGCAGACAGGAGCTGTGCCTTGTGACCTGAGAGTTCCAGCAGGCAGTTGTTGGGCAGGCTTGGCGCTGTTCGACTTAAGCTCTCAAATGGCAGCTCTTGTTGGGACACACATTCCAATGCTGTGTTTCTGTGTTTTACAAGGGATCTGACATGCACCACCTCAGGGTGATTTAGAAGTAAGTCTGTATGTTTTTCTGCTTAGCAAACTCAAATCGTTTCCCAGGGAATACATCCTGTTCTTCCTACACCTTTCCCTTATTCCCCAAGCAGATTAGTACACGATTCCCACATTGTTGTCGGAGTGAGGGAGCACCAGGGAGAGACCGGGCACAGGGCATGGTAATTTTACACCTGAGAGAGGGACGCACAAGATCTGAGGCTTCTAAACTCCTGGAAGACTCTTGGGTGCAAGGTATCTTTTGTGTTGAAGCAAAAACTAACACAGTATGTAGAGTAATCCCTGTAGATGTCTAGGCCTGCAGACTCTGTACCCGGCAGTTCTTATGTTCAGTGTTTGGGAACACTTTCATATGGTTTTCTCAATGCCCAGTCTCCCACTTGTAACAGATAATAATTACAAAGGGAGCCTTTGTTAATATTCAATAGGCCTGAAACTGGGAAACGTAGACGCAGTTTCTTACCTCTTAACAATTTCCTCCCACATTTAATCTCATGGGGGCCCTATCTCCTTTTTTTTTTTTTTTTCTTTTCTGCCATTGCTGCCACTGCCCACCACTCCCTCTGGAGCTCTTACATACTGTAGCTTCATTGACTGACAACTTGGAGGGATTCTCTGATGTACATGTGGTGTCATGCAGAGGCACTGGCAGATGAAGAATCGTATTCATTAGAGGAAGCCTCAGAAGTGTTACTGATGCATGCGGTCCATTTATATAGGGAGATCTCTAACTTTGCACTGAGACGAGCCAAGAAAAACAAGTTATCCGATTAGAAAATTTTGAAAAGAAGAACTAGAAAAAAGTAACCAATAGTGTAACGCAGTTTGAAGGGCAGTTCTGCAATTAAGACAGTCCCTTGGGTAAGCAACCCTCTGTCACCCAAGGAGTAAAAGGAGCAAAGTGACCTGGGAATAACTTCTGACACCAGGAAGAGCCCCAGAGGATCATGCATTCTTAGTCCATCCCTTGCCTGTTTGATCCTCAGGTGGTGCCATTGTCCTGCTGGAGTCTTTATTTATTTATTTGCTTATTTATTCAAATATTTATGTTTATTTATTTTAGTTTTTCGGGACAGAGTTTCTCTGTATTGCTTTGGAGCCTGGCCTGGCATTCGCTCTGTAGACCAGGCTGGCCTCAAACTCATAGAGATCAGCCTGCTGCTGTCTGCCAAGTACTGGGATTAAAGGCATGTGCCATCACTGCCAGGTCATGCCAGTGGATTTTATCATCTAGTTGAACTGGCCCCTTTTGATTGGTCAGGACTTGGAAACGCTCATGCATGATTCTGTCTCCCCAGAAGCTTCTGGCAGCTTGTGGGCAGATTCACGAGCTCCTTGGACTTTGGAGCCCCATCAGGAAAACAGGGGAAATTCTTGGAATACTGGGCTTCATCCCCAACCTTTGAGGACCAAGAGAAAGTCCCAGCTCACTACTACCTGCCTGTATGTAATTTGCTTAAGTTTCTATGGTTGAGTGTTGGCTGGGTATAGGCTGTGTCTAGGCAGGGATCCGGTGACATGGGAGAAAGACAGATATCTCTCAGTACAGACTTATTACATGTCATCGTGTAGGTAACCCATATACTTAGTGTCCCGCCTTGGAAAGCACTCAAGCTGAAAGGCCTGCTATAATGATTCTAAGCATACAACACTTTTCTTAAAATAAAACACTAAGCTACAATATATTACGTTGATTGATACACTTATTTATAATTTCAATGGAACATTCAGGTAGTTCCTTTTTAACTTTTTGTTCTAAATAAAATACTCTGCCCAAAGTGAAGATGCTGTGTTTCTGTGGGCAGGTGAGCTGGGAACACACACCTTGCCCAGCAGCTGAGATTGGAGGAAGATCAGTTCCTTTCACGAGAAGGTCTGCAGCAGTAGCAGAGGGCAGTGGCACAGCCCTCTTAGGGACCTCCAGTCCCGAGCTGAGCACCGTGGAAGCTCCTCGGTCTCTGCCATGGCAACAGACATTGGTGGCAGAGTCCCTCAACTGCCCAGGAAGCAGTGGCCACTTGCAAGACAAGCAGCGTTGCTGTGGAGCCCACTGGTCCGTGACTGTGGTATTCCTCATGGGAAGCTCTAGAGCTGCTTGGCTTTGGGTCCTTTGATACCTTGTAGGCATTGTTAGAGCCACAAAGCTTGTTCTGCAGAGAGGGCATCGAGAGTGATGGAAGGAACAAGACAAATGGAGGCGGCTGACCAAGTGACCTCAGGGGTCCTTTCTCTTCAGCCATTCTCATGGCCACCAGAAGGTGAGCAGCATTAACCTCCGTTCCTCAGAAGGGTGGACCCTTTAAAAGTAAGACACGTAAAACATGAAAGCCAAATAGTCACGATCCGGGGAATATCACCTCAGAGAAAATGTCCGGAGAGACTATATTATTTGGGACTTAAAGAAAAAACAAAACAAAACAAAACAAAAAACAAAAAACAAATACCGTATTAAAGCTGTCAGTTGGAGGAAGTGGGCAGGGAAAGCAGTTTATTCTCAAGTAAGCTGGAGCGACTCTTACAGTTCGGCCATTAGTCACATGCCTTCAGCCTCAACTAAAGTTCTCAAACAATTAATAAGTAATAAGCAAGGAATAACATGCTATTTGCATTTTTCCCCGTGAACCCGAAAGTGGTGAGTTTCAGCTTTTGTTGAGGGTAGAGGGTAGGGTGGGGGGAGTACAGCCACTACACAGGAAAGTGTTTGTAATGCCATCCGTTAGTGCTGGCCTTGCACAGGCTGTTGGTCTGCATGGCTCACACTTTCCTCCGGGAGAAGTGGAAATGGGGTCACACCCAGATGCCAGGGCTGCCTTTCATCCCTTCTGAGGATGCTGAACCTTCTCAGCTGGGATCACAAGGAAGGACGATTGGGATTTGTGCAGAAGTGGCCCGAGAGAATTTGGGTTTCAGATCACCCTGGCGCCATACTGATGGGCAGTAAGGCAGCGAAACAGAGCTGATCAATACTTCTGGGACGACGGCCAGATAAGGAGTCAAAGTCTCCAGAAAATAGCATCTGTGTGCAGCCAAAAGTCTTCAGCCAGTGACAGAAGAGACTGCACGGTGGGGTCACACCAGCATCTGACACCCGAGATGACACTTTTGAGCATTACTTCTTCGAACCTGCAAAATTTTTCTTGCTAAACAGATTGCTTTTTCTTCTCCAGATAAGCCCCATAATTTGAATTTCTAGTTCATTCTACTAGCGTTTCAAAGTGAGTAAGGTTTTTAAAACATTAAAACGCAATATTGCCATCTTGAACCTTAAAGGGAATCACTATTTTTTAAAAAAGCAAGCCATTGTCTTATGAGACCAAAAGCAGAACAGTATTCAATGCACAAAATTCTGGAACAAATGGCAATTGGGTTATAAAAATGTAAACATTGCATAGTTCAGTAAATTATGTTTTATTTTTACTCCTGGAGAAATAATTCAAGGGCAAGAAATCCCAATGCCGCATTTTGTGATTATGTGTCTTAGGGAGTACGGGCTCTTTCCCATTGTGTCCTAGTCAAGCAGGCTTTGCCTGTATTTTATCTGGGCACTATGAGGGCCGGATGATCCCTTGGAACTGGCATGTCAATGTGGGTGCTGGGAAGGGAACCCGGGTCCTCTGGAAGAAAAACTAGCACTCTTAATTGCCGAACTCTCTCTCCAGCCCCTGGACTCAGTTTTTATTAGTATTTATTTTTTTTATTATTTAACATATGTTAATCATATTCTTTCCTCTCTCCTAAATTCTCCCAGAGTCTCCTCCTCCTTCCCTTCCTATCCAACTTTATATTCTCTCTTAAAAACAAAACTGAAAGCAAAACCCAAACAAGCATTCCCTCCCTCCCCACACAAACACCCAGATGGACTCTGACTTGTATAGGCTAACTACATCTGAGCATGGGGTGTGCCCTGGAGTATAGTTGATACACTCAGTGTCGTTTCACTCAACAAACAAACAAACAAACTGATTTTCCCTTTCCCAGAAGGTATCAGTTTCAAATAGCTTCTTGGTTAGGGGTGGAACCTTTGTGGCCGCTTCTCCATGCTGGGAATTTTGTCTGGCCTGAGCTTAAGCAAGTATCGTGCATGCTGTCACAGTCTGTGTGACTTCATACGTGCATCAGTCCTGCTGTGTCTAGAAAATGCGGTTTCCTCGGAGCCATCCACCACCACCCTTCCATATTTCCACCTCCTCTTCCACATTGACCCCTGAGCTTTGAGGGGAGAGGTTTGACACAGACAACCTGTTCAGGAGCGAGGGTTCCAGTCTCTCATTCTCTGCACATTATATAGTTGTGGGTCTCTGTATGAATTCCCATCTACCGTAAGACGTTTCTCTGGAGAGGGTTGAGTGATGAACTGGTCAGTGGATATAGCAACGTGTTATCAGGAATTATTTTATTGTTATGTTCACTGAGCAGAATGAAAGTGGTAGGTTTTCCCCTAGGGCCTATGATCTATCCTGTCTCATGTCCTTGGTCTAATTAACAATGTCAGGAATGAATTCTAGTTCATAGAGCAGACTCAAACTTAATCAAAACGTGGTTATTTACTTTGCTAACATCAGTGCTTCTCTTGTATCAGCGGGCATATTTTGCTATCGGTCTATTGTTGTAGCTCACAAGGTTCATACCCGGGTGAGGCTGATAATTACTTTTCCCCTGGCACTCTCCAACACCGTGGATATCAGTCAGCAGGGTAAAGCTTCTGCTTGGGCACTGGCTCAATTTCTCCATGTGTGATGACATAAGTACATGGCGTATTCAGCAAGTGTCTTATTGTCAGGTTATGGAGGGTAACCAATAGCAATGGAAATACCCTGCAATGTTTGGGGAAAGTCAATGGGATGGATCCCTTTGGCAATGGCTCAAAAAGATGCAAATGATTCCTGGTATTGGGATTTTTATTGGCATAATGGTGACTAACTGAGGCATCTTCTCTCCAGTATATGAAAACTGTATTTTAAACTACACACACACACACACACACACACACCCCTTCTTTAGTAGTAGATTTTCTTTATTTTCCTTGCATTTCTTTTTCTTTTCTTTCTTTTTTTCCTTTTTAGTCTTTAGTTTTTAAGACAGGGTTTCCCTATGTAGTCCTGGCTATCCTGGAACTCACTCTGTAGACCAGACTGACCTCAAACTCAAAGAGATCCACCTGCCTCTGCTTCCCAAGTTGCTGAGATTAAAGGTGTGCGCCACCACTGCCTGGCTCCATATGGCTTTTCAAAGGGCCTTTAGTGTTTAGTTATCCCTCCCCATAGTTCTCCTTTATGATGCCCCACCCCTTGCCCCACTTTACCCTCCTGTTGTAATTTTCCCTTCATCCCTTTAAGACACATCCTACTTCCCAGGCTTGCTCTTAGTCAGCGCGGAGTACCATTTGCAGTACTATGTACTGGCCCTGTCTTGAAAGATGCGACATCACACACCTTTTTCTTTTCCCTCTTTTCCTTTTTTTGCCGTTGTTCTAGTATGGATTTTTATTGTCAAGCTGATAGGTCCACACAGCAGAACTCTGCCAGCTGAAGTCTTTGAAATGAGAACGGGTTCATGAAGGCCGCTGTGTTCTGTTACACGGGAACTTGTGCTTTGCCTCAAGGAAGATGTCTGCATTCCCCTAAGTGTATGATTGCAGCTCTTGTCTTCCGATTCTCTGGGGCTGGCTGACTCTTTTATGCTGGTGGCTGCCAGTTAGAGCAAGCAATGGGGACATCTCTCCTCTGGGGCCCTCTGATGTCAGGGTCAGGGGAAGTTCAGACTCCGGGTCGCATGCCCTGACAGAACTTTGCTTTGCTTGTGCATCTCATACTATTCCTCCCCCCCCACCCCCCCAGACCAGAATCCCAGGAGTCACTGTAACAGTAACAGACACACAGCAGCAAAGCAGTATTCCCTCACCTCAGAATCTCTCCTGGTGCATTTGGAGGACCTATAGCCCGTGGCGATTTCTTTCCAGTAATCCTGGAGTCCTCCGGGAGTGTCTGTGCTCTCTAGTCTTACTCATAGTCAAATGTGGCCAGCATTTTCCTCCTCTCCTGAGCCAACTTGCTGTGATAATGCTCTGTTCCCTGGGAAACTGCAGGTGGCTACCCTGTCCATCACTCAGCAGCAATGGCATCCCTGAGACCAGTGCTCACTAGGGGAGCCCGCGATAGGACACATCCTGCTTCCTGTAAATGCTCCCGTCTGCTGAGTTGGGAGCTCAGCAGAGGCCAGCTCTGTCATCATAAATGTTGCTGCACAAACTGAGAACGCTTTCTGTCGAGACATCGCTCTGAGCATGGATTAAGGCATCATAATCGCCCTCTTGCTTCCAATAGAGCACCACCTTCCCCTGACCCCACGCCAATCCCTGCCTTGTATTTCCTGGTAATTTTCCTGCCTACCCCTTTAAGGAGATGTTTCTGGTTCTTTCTCTGAGGAGCTATCCAGGATCCCCAGGACTGGGACAGTTGAGTTGATTAGATCTCTCTGCCTTTTCTTTTTTACTTCATACTCCAGCATTTTTTCCCATTTCCTCTCCTCTCTTTTCCTTCCTTCTGCAGACATGAATCACATGGCCATTGTTTAAGGCACATGGGCTAATGTAGCAGAGTTGGAAACACAATGTGTTCATATTTCTTCTTCAAGAAACTTACACTTTGCCTTTTCATGTTTCTTGAATTAGTCACATTTGTAAATTTCCTTCCCCTGTCTGAATTCCTGTGCCGTTCCTAAAATATACTGTGAATGCTTCCATATTTTATTATTGCTTTTTAGATCTCTGGCAGTCTTTGGCTTCTTGGATGGCTTTTATATGCCTGTAAGTTGTTGAGAGCCACCTGCCTTACTGTCTGTTGTAACTCTTGAGCATATGCTTGCTGACCTGAGTGCCTGGTAGAGGGTGTGTTGGATTTGAGATAAGTGGATTTGACATCTGAATATGGGCAGTTTTTGTTATGAACTGTCTCTCCTTGTCCTTTGTTATAAACGAGTCCTAAATATATTTACCAAGGGTGTCCTGACTCTGTTAAGTTTGGGTGAGGATGGAGGGTAATTGTTAGTATGATAACCAGCTGTCCCCGGCTATAAGAAATAGCTATCCTGTAGGTAGCATTCGGTGTTCTAAATGAGTTTTATGTCATTATGACCTTTGATACTCACAGCAGTCATAACCATTGTAAGGCCCACTTAGGAAAATAAGCAAAGGGAATGAGAATGCATAGGGATATATTCCAAATTGAGTGCTCAATTCTAGAGCATAACCAGTGTGTGACCCTTGATCTTCTAAAGCACCCTCAATGCAAACTCTGGTGAGACATGGGATTTCTTCTGGCAGTGTTGGGAGTCAGGGTCTGGTGCTTGTGGGGTAAGTGCTGTGCCACAAGCCACGCCCCTCAGCCCAGACTCCCATTTGTTACCTCAGCTTGCCTCTCTGCCCTCCCACATAAAAACAGCAGTTCCTTTAAAGTCACTTAAAGGCTTTCGAGGGCCTATCCCTACTTCATGAACACACGAAGGAAAGGTGTGCCCGTCTTTACTCTGCTCTCAGTCCTTTGGGGTGTTGAAGCCATCTGGGTGCCCGTATCTACAATGGTCCACGGGCCTTTGAGGACACAAATGACCATGTGTCCATCCCGGTGAGCCTAGCTCTGTGCTCAGAATTTAAAGCCAACACAGGGGATGTGGAAGGCCTGGAGGAAGAGGGGTTAATGGCTCTCTTCTTGCAGGGGACTTCCTCACCACCTGTTGAGTTTTGTTTTGCATTTCTCTGTGTTGCATTGTAGCCTGTCCTGGCACTTGCTCTGTAGACCAGGCTGGCTTCGAACTCACAGAGATTCGCCTGCCTCTGCCTCCCGAGCGCTGGGATTAAAGGCGTGCACCACCAACGCCCAGCCTAGTTCTCTTCAGTTTTACACCTTTTTGCAGATGCCAGCATTGTGATTTACATGCGGTAGAAATTCAACAAGCAAGTTCCAGGACAGCTAGGGTTCTTATACAGAGAAACCCTGCCTCAAAGAGACAAAAACAAACAACAGCAGCAGCAGCAAAAGAAACTCAACAAACAGCAAATTAAAAGAAATTGATAATGTGCAGAGATTTCACTTATGAATGTGTCATCACTACACACGGTAAGGAGCTTACCTCTCACTGCATTTGAGGTAATCTTTATCTCTTATCATGTTAGTCATGTTATCATGAACATTCCAAAAGATAACCCATGTAGAGAACATGACACATTGGAAATGCTTAATGAATACCAGCTAGTACTGTTTAAGTATTTGCCATTTTTTTTTCTGGTTTTTCAACTTTTCTGATTTTTCATAGTGTATAAGTTTCCAGGCTTGCTGATGTCATCAGCATGAACATTTTCAGTTAGCGAAAGGGAACTTAGATGAGTATGTGGAGTTTCCAGTCCACCTCGTTTTTTGCTAAAATTATAATAACAAAAGCTATGTCATCAATATAATGATGATATGAGCTGTTTTAATAATTTTGTAAGAGTTAGCTCACAGTTGGTTGAACTTACTTAAACTTGGTAGACCCAGAGACACCAGAGGTTGAGTGCTTCTCAGGGACAGAGGTGTTTCTTATGAAGAGACTAGTTTCTTTACTAAATCATTTCAAGCTGTGTGAAGGCTGCACAGGACTTGGCTTTATTTGCCTGGACCCTCAGCACATAGAAAATTACCTGCCCTGAAAAGGAGCAGAAAATGCTTGCTAATAGAATTAATGAAGAGTCCAAACCACTTGACAAAGAAACTGTTGTACTGGGTTCTGAAATTTGGATCTTAACAACAAGGCAAGTTTATTGTTTTACTGTAACCTTACAACCACAGCAATTAACTCTGTGTGTCTCAGTGTCTAACAAGAGTGGACAGAACAGAGTTTCTGTGAGGGAAAGTGACTGAAAGCTTTATTTAAAATGCCTTTCTCACTCTCTCATACAGTAGGAAAGCTAAGCAGTTTAACACATGAATTAATAATTTGTGAAACACCATTTACAGACTGCTTTCCACGAATGTGTGAAGAAAGGCTCGTTTGGCATTGTTCTGTGTCTAGATGTCTTAAGATGCATCTACTACTTTGGCTGTCTGTGCCAGAGAAGCTGCTACAGTATGTGCTATTGGTTTCACTACATGGCAGAGCCATGTTAGACATCAAATCATGGAAGGACATGGCTGAAGAAGGCTTTCAACTTTAAAACAAGGAACATCCTTCTATTGCATTACACAAAGTAATGATCCTGGTCTACTAGACAAAGTATCAAGGTCACCAGCTCCCAAAGAGTATTGAGCGAGGCATTCTGTATGAAAATGCTATTACCAGCCCCGAAGTACTACTTCTTTATAACTTAACAAATAATTAAAGATGCCCGAGCTCACAATCTGATTTGGTTTTTCACAATAATAATGTAAAACCTAAAACAACTAAGCACACTAGCTGTCCATCATTATAATGAGTTCCTGGAGGCAACTCACTCAAAAAAGATTTATTTTGCTCATGATTCTGGAGGGTCCAGGCCTAGACAGAATGGCACCGTTACTTTCGGCCTCTCGTTGGGGCAGTGTATTGGGGTGAGAGTGCATGGAGAACATATCTCCTGCCTCCTGATTTAGGGAGCAGAGAAAAAGAGGGCGAGGTCCTCCAGCTTCCTTTAGTAGCATGACTTCTGTCACCCCCAAAACCTCCATAAGGCCTTGCTTCCCCAAAGCAGCACTCTGTACCCAAACCTAACACACAGATATTTGCAGGCTGCACTTGACATAAAATTTGAATACTGAGAATAAGAGTTCATGCTTGTATAATCCAGTGGCCATGCCCTTTCCCCTATCTGAGGTGAAGTTTAGGGTTTCTTAATAGCTGTTGAGTATATTTGGTGAGATGAAGACAGAGTAGGGGATGGATTAACCTCATTGCTGACTAAGAGGTACATTGGGGGAGTATGAGCATCGTGGAGTCTGGGAGCTGACGTTCCACTCCTATGAACCTCTCTGCGAAGTCACACTTAGAGCTGATTGAGCACTCCATAAATACCATCTTAAAAGCAGAAGTAGCTTGAGCTCCAGGATACTGCTTCAAATAGAAATATCTAGAGATGGAGAACTAAATTGCTATTTAATTGTTGGGGACACATCCACAATGTAACAAATGCCTGGAGAGAAGCAATTTTGAAGAGTGAGTTGGAAACCTTGAGGGAAAGTCAGAATCTTTAGTCATAAAACACACGAACAAGACATAATTATTAGCCCAGAGCTTTATTTTAATGATGTGCTATGTCTTAAGTATAATTCTGACACTTCACTGAAAGGCACCAGATGCTTAGAATGAATGAAACAGAAGGGAAGGAGAGCCATTTGTAATGAGTGTGGGTCTTTTCACAACATGTCCTTTTGGTCATCTGATGCCCTGGTGCCCTAAGGGCTGACAGAACGTGCTGGCACACGCTACGAGACATCTGCCAACAGGCTCCTTGGCTGACAGTGTCCCTGCTTTGTTCGTCATCTGGGTATTGGACTCTATGACATGGTGGGAAGCGAGGCTGCTGGCTGGTCTTTGGAGTGGTCCTTGGCATCTGGAGGTCTGGATTCAGATTCTCATTTGAGTTGACAATGGCCTTGCCTTTTGACCCCTCTCGGTTTCTCAGGAGCAAAATAAGACTGATTCTAAATACTTGTAGGAGTATGGTGAGGATAAGTAGGATTCACTTTGTGGAAGTGCCTGGGCAAGTGGCAAAGCTCTTTTAAAGCAAAGAAGATCATGTCTGTACCTGCTAGAGAAGATTGAATGCTACAGCACTAATTAACATCAGCCTGCACAACCAGCCTTTACCACTTTCTTTGTGCTATAAAAAAATAAATCCTCCAACCTAAACTCCTTGAGAAAACACACCTTTGTGGTCTGGCTGAGTGAACACACAAATTCATTTAGCGAAAGGGATATCTTGGTGATCTGACACTTTTTACTTAAAATTAACTAGAATTTTTCAGTCCTTAAAAAAAAAAAAAAAAAAAAAAAAAACAAGGTAAGCAATGCCCTCTGAGACATTTATATATTCAGTCAGCATTGATTCCTCCAAGAGACTCTTCACAAAGGCCAGGCTGAGCTTCAAGAATCCAGTGCTTGGACTCATAGAGAATATGAACTCAAACTTCTGTCTCCCCAAAATGCATAAATATAGCTCCATTATTCTTCTTATGTAACATATAGCATAGCACACCATACCAACACAACAGTAACACAAGATAATAAACCTTTTGTCCCTATCTTCCCAGATTAATATCTATATTTGCAACTAGAATTAATGATTTTTTTTTTTTTAGAAAGTTCTATTGAATGTATCATCTTGTTTTGGAGACTCACAAAACACCTTTTTAAAAAAATTATTTATTTAATTTAGAAACAATCTTATTTTATATATCAATCCCAGTTTCCTCTCCCTCCCATCCTCCCATGCTCCACACCCATCCCTCCATCCTATCCCCATCCACTCCCCAGGGAGGGTGAGGCCTTCCATGGGGGATCATTAAAGTCTGTCACATCATTTTGGGAGAGGGCCTAGGCTCTTCTCCGTGTATCTGGCCTCAGAGAGTATCCCTCCATGGAGAACAGGTTTCCAAAGTCCATTTGTGCACTAAGGATACATCCTGGTTCCACTGTTAGAGGTCCCATAGACTGCCCAGGCCTCCTAATTGGCACCCATATTCAGAGAGCTTGGTTCGGTTCAATGCTGATTCCCCAGCTTTATGACTGGAGTCCATGTGCTCTTACTTGCTCAGGTCAACTGTTTCTGTGGGCTTCTCCAGCATGGTCTTGACTCCTTTGTTCATTTTCCCTCCCTCTTTATAAGTGGATTCCAGGAGTTCAGCTCAGTACTAATCTGTGGGCGTCTACTTCTACTTCCAACAGCTACTGGATGAAGGTTCTAGGATGACATTTAAGGTAGTCATCAATCTCATTATAGGGGAAGGGCATTTAAGGTAGCCTCTCCACTATTGATTAGATTCTTATTTGGGGTCATTCTTGTGGATCTATGGACATTTCATTAGTGCCAGATTTCTCTTTAAACCTATAATGGCTCCCTCTTTATGGTATCTCTTTTCTTGTTCTCCTCTATTCTTCCCCCGACTCAATCTTCCTGCTCCCTCATGTTCTCCTCCGTCCCCTTCTCTTTTTCCTACCTCCATACCCCTTTCCTCCTCCCCGCCCAGTGCTCCCAATTTGCTCAGAAGTTCTTGTCCCTTTCCTCTGGGGGATCACCACAACAACATCTTACGGGTGAATATTATGATGATGATAATGTTTTAGGAGAAGAAGACCAATCCCAAAGATAGGAATGTAAACTAGGAGATGATATTTGCAATGGAATTTTGACTTAAACATGATACATAGATCCAAGTAATTATCATTGCTTCTCCTCTAGCCACAAGGATAATGTGAGGAAATGGCCACAGGCAAGGGATAACTTAATACATATGGAAGATGGAAATCCAGTGACTGAGGGATGGATGACATAAGAGAAGAGAGAAAATAAGAACCTAAGAAACTAATGAGAGGCTTCCGGGGGAGAAGAGATGATTCTTCTCAAAGACTCCAGGGGTCTCAGGAAGAGAGCTGGGAAAAAGAGAGAGTTCAAAGTCTGTATGAAGAACTTGGGCTCCTCACTCTCAGTTTCACAACTCATTCCTCAGCCTCTGGCAGGAGATCAAGGTTTCTTCTTCAGAGAAGCTGTTCAGAGTGGGCTCGGGGTCCCTGTTGGAAGCAGGAGTGCTAAAGTACATCCTAGCTAAAGAGAGATGCTTCATCACAGTCCTTGTGGTTGATATCCAAAACCTTTGTAATGTGCCTGTGCTAGCTGCTTTTCTTGTTGCTGGGGTCAAATACCCATCGAGAAGCAAGCAAAGGGGTTTTATTTTGGCTTACAGTTGGAGTGTACAGTCCATTGTGGTCAGGAAGGCATGGTGGCAGCTGGTATCACAGTGTGTTCACACTCAGAAGCAGTGATGAATGCTGGCTCTCAGCTAGCTTTCTCCTTTCTGTGCATTCAAGGACCCCAGCCCATAGAATATTACCAACCATTACTGGGCATTAGTGGTGCACGCCTTACTCACAGAACTCAGGAGGCAGAGGCAGGTGGATTTCTGTGACTTTGAGGGAAGCCTGGTCTACAGAGCAAGTTCCAGGACAGCCTCCAAAGAAATACAGAGAAACCCTGTCTCAAAAAACCAAAAAAGAAATAAGTGAATAAACGAATAAATAAATAAATAAATAAAAAGAATATTACTATCCTATCCACATTGTCTCAGTCAGTGTTCTAATGCTGTGAAGAGTTAGCAGAACCACAGCAACTCTTTTAAAAGCAAGTATTTAATTGGGGCTTGCTCACATTTTCTGACATCTGTTTAGTTCACTGTCGTCATGATGGGGAGCATGGAAGCATGCAGGCAGACATGGTGCTGGAGAAGAAACTGAGAGTTCTTCATCTGCATCCACAAGCAGCAGGAGGAGAGAGACTCTGGGCCTGGCTTGGGATTCTGAAACCTCAAAGCCCACCCCCAGTGACACACTTACTTACAAGGCCATGTGTCCTCATCCTTCTCCCTGATGACTAAGCATTCAAGTATATGAGCCTATGGGGCCATTCTTATTCAGACCACCACCTACATTTAACCCAGATACTCTCTCACGGGCATGGTCAGAAGCTTGTCTCTTCAGTGATCCTAGATCCTGTGAAGTGAAAAGTCAATGGTAACCACCACAGTGGTCTTCTGTCCCCCCTCAAAAAACACAATAGTGAAAAAGAAAACAGAGACATGGATGCTCATGGTTCTGAAAAAAAAAAAAAACAAAACAATGCTACAATCTTACCTTATGGTTAATAAGCCTTGTTCTTTTACACAAAGCTCCCCAAAGGCTGGCTAATAATCTATTATCAATTATAATGTGTAATCAGGGCTCATCATACATTCACAAAAAGCCTCTAACATAGAGGAAAGAGGGGGAAAAAAGAGGATGACACAATTAAGACCAGCAGGTGAAATGTGGTCCATGTAAGAAAACATCAGGTGAGAAGATGAATTCTATTGACAAAAAATTACGACTCTGTGAAAAAGAACACACCCACACTCACCATGGTTTGTGTACAGCCAACATTTGTATGCTGAACCCAGCTTTAGGAGTTGGGTGAGTTTAGGAAGTAGGTCAGGAAGATGAAGCCTTCAAAGAGATATGAGATCCTTTGTTTCTAGGTGATATCTCCTCTTCTCTCTTTCTCTTCCCATTTTTGCTTGTGTGTGTATGCACGCGTGTGTGTGTATGGTGTGTGTGTGTGCGTGCCTGTATGTGTATGCATGTAAGAATGTGCTCTTTCATTAGGACCTGGGGCTCACAGAATTAATCTGGTGTGGCTGACACGTAATTCCCAGGAATCAGTCTGTCTCATCTTCCCCAGGCTTACATTACAAGCACATGTACCACACCTACCTTTTTGCATGGGTGCTAGAGATTGAATTCAGGTATTCAGGCTTGCATAACAAATGCTGTACTCAGCTCCTCACTCTAATAACGTTGGCTTTGTTATCTTCCTGCCTCTCATGCTTATAAAAACTCAATGAGAAGAGAGTCATTGGCAGACTCATAAAAGGGTCCTCGCCACACACTCTATAGTAGTACTTTAATCTTCAATCTTTCCCACCCCAAATTATGAAAAAATAAGCTTCTGTTTTATTTTGGGGCATTTCTGTTTTGTATATGATACATGGCAAGACACCACCAAAAAAGCAAAACTGAAACCAAAATCAATCTCCCAAACAACAACAACAACAAACTCCCTTCAATATTATGGGATTTCAGAACACTGGGGATAAATAGAAGACTCTTAAAGCTTCTAGAGATGATGAAGAAAATAGCCTAAGTCTGGGTAAATTGAGTCAGAAGTACATCAAACTCTTCAGCAACATTGGACAACAGACACAAAGAAGGAAAACCCAAAATAGAGAAAAAGGAATTAATTACATGTCAAGCTACAGGTTGATGTATGGTATGTTCTAATTTGATTAAAAGCAATTCACAGTGACAGAGGTTGCCTTCTAGAGCACTGGAGGATGATATCCAGGAAACAGAGACCACTTCACAGAGGGAGAAAGTAACACATTCCTAGGGTAAAGCAGAACTCAGAATCCCAGAGAAAACTATGTTGGGCAGATGAACAATCCAAGTTGGAATAGAAGGACAAAGGGTTTCTCACAAAGAAAAGGAAACTAATTTAGATACTGTTGTGTGGAAATTGAACCAGGAGTATAGGAAGAATCAGTGAAGGAAACCATGAGAGGAAATGAGGTAATTATTTATTTCAGGAAAAACTAATGTTAAAAAAGGAAAGGCAATAATGGTAGTAATGATCTAAGCAGCGGTCGATTTTTATATAATCTAACATTCTAAATTATAATATTTTAAGAAGAAAATGAGTTATAATTTTATTGGGAGGGCGAGATAATGGTGTAAGAATGCTAAACCCTCAACCCTCCATATAGGAAATCAATAATAATAACAACACATAATCATATTATTTCAAAATAGGGGAGATAAATTTTATGAAAAACAGCCGAAAGTCCATAAGGTGATTGACTCTCTGGAGAAAACTTCAGGAGTGGATGACAGACACAGGCTTTCTACTTTCACCTCAGTAAGCGTTGTGATCTCCAGTGTTTTCAGAGACCTCACACACGCATCTTCAAGTCAGTAGGAGGAAAGCTCACCTGGGGAAGCAGGAGCAATTGACAGAGGAACAGAGTCAAGCAGCTGATGCTTTACGGCTAAAAGGCTGCTCCGTTAAGTGAGCTGCAAATTAAAGCAAT
The DNA here is from genome assembly GCF_943737965.1 of Phodopus roborovskii. Taxonomy (NCBI): domain Eukaryota; kingdom Metazoa; phylum Chordata; class Mammalia; order Rodentia; family Cricetidae; genus Phodopus; species Phodopus roborovskii. Next base: position 14,753,981 of record NW_026126511.1, read on the forward strand.
AAAGTTTTATATCCAAGAGTGTGGCAAGGGCTAGACTCTGACAATGGTAAATGTTGACAAGAATTTAAGGAGAGTGGGATCATAGCTTGGTGATGAGCATGAGATTTCTAACTTCTGCTTTGGGGAACAATTAGGCAGTATGTTATAAAATGACCGTATACAATGACCCAGAATTTTCTTGTCTGGGTACAGCCTGTCAGACTAGGGTAGGTTTCCCCCTAACTATCAAAGACTCAGTCAGAACGTCTGGATGGGTGGGACACTTAAAAGACATATGTAGTCTCAGCCTTTGCTTTGAAGGCTATAACGGAGGAGGAATGAGACTAGCAACCGGAAGTATTGAAGGAACATTTGCATACATGGTAAAGCTGTTCATGTGTATTGCCTTTAACAGCTACAATTTGAAAATCATTAAAAATTTTAAGGTTTTAATAAAACTATAAATACATAAAATATATAAATTAATCAGTAACTACGATGAGGCTATCCATGGGTCTCATTAGTGAGGCTTTTGTAATGTGCATTTATTGTGTACGTTACAGTAAACACTGGATCCTTGATGATTTCCAATTAGGGATTTTTAAAAAGGAGAAATTAGAACCCTGGGATGCAATTGAAGCAGGTATAGGATTGTCTTAGACCTTTGTTGTTTTTCTCTTTGTATTATGTATGTAATAGAAATACATATATATGATTTGAGAGTATTTTGGTGGACTTTAATTTTTTTCTTTTATTTTTGAGGTTCTAATATAATTACATTATTTCTTCCTCCCCCTTTCTCCTTAAAAACTCTGTCATGTATCTCCCCTTGATTTCTCCAAATGCGTGTTCTATTTTCATTAATTGTTACATGCAAATATTCACATGCCCATGCACATATTATTTATATGTATGTGTTCAGAGCTGACCATTTGATGTTGGATAACCAACTGGTGAACTCTTCCCTGAGGAAGATATATCTCCCATTCTCAGAATTCCTTAGTTGCCCGTAGTTCTTTATACAGAGTCACGTAACCTCCTAGTCTGCCCCCGGTCCGCCTCGTCATGTCCTTGATCAGCTTCTGTTCAGGCAGTTGCGCTGACTTTGTGGGTGTAGTTCCGATGTTAGTAGGAGATAAACATCTCACAGTAAACTCCGTGTTCCTCTGGCTATTACAGTCTCTGCTGAAGTGCCCTCTGAGTCTTAGGCGTGGGAGTGATTTACAGACGTGACCGCGGGGACTAGTTTTTTGAAACTTTTTTTTGTTAGTACATGATGGGTTTCACTGTAACATTTTCATGGATTTATGTTAACACACTTTGTCCTTCTCCGCCCTCCTCCCTGATGCTGTCTTCGTGGTCCCAACTCACTTGTTGGTTCCTTTTCTGACCCCAAATGATCTCCTCTGCCTTCATGTCACATGTGTCCCATCTTTGCTCCCTCGGATCTTTCCCTACGTCTCACGGCCCCCTTTTTCCTTCCAGCTCTTTCTCACACACATTTAAATCTGGGTTCTGGACATAAGGGGCACAGTCCAGCATTTGTCATTCTGAGTCGGCAGCATTTCTCCATTTCCACTGTTTTCCTGAAAATACCATTTTTATTTAAAGCTGAGGAAGTTCTATTTTGTGTATTAGCCACATCTCATTTATCTATAGGCTGGTTCCATTGCTTGACTGTTGTGAAACATGCAGCAATAGACTTGTACGCACAAGAATCTCTGTGGCATATTGACTTAGAATCCGTCATACTCCAGAATGGGACAATTGGACCATGTGATAGTCCTACTTTCAGTTTTATGAGGAACCTCCAGACTGACTTCCATACTGGAAGCTTCAGTTTACATTCCCACCAGTGATGAATAAGGATTCCCCTTCCCCCACACCCTGGCATCGGCACAGCATTTGCTTTTTGAGGAAATATGGTCTAGCTGGAATGAAGTAGAATTTCAAAAGAGCTTTAATTTGTGTCCCTCTGAAGGCTAAGCATGCTGAGCACTTTTCCAGTACTTACTGGCTGTTTGTGTTTCTTCCTTTGAGAACTGTCTGTAGAGTTTATTACTCCATTTACTTTTCTTTGATGTTTAGTTTTTGCCATTGTTTTTGTCTTTCATAAACAGGGTATCATGCATAGCTTAGGCTGGTCTCCAACTATGTAGATAGCTAAGGATTGACCTCCAGTTCCTGATCCTCCCGCTTTTACCGCCCAGGCATTGAGGGACATGTCTCCATACCTACCTTTATGTGGTTCTGGAGATCAAATCTAGGTCTTCATGAATACTAGGACAGTATTCCAATTGAACCACATCTCTAGGCTGACATTTTTTTTCCCTAATAGTGTTGGTGACTGAACCCAGGACATTATATATGGCAGAAAAGCACCATGCCACTGAACTGTAATCTCAACACGACATAGTTTTATGTACTTTAGATGTTAATTACCTAACTGACGTATAGCTGACATAGATTTCCATATCCTATACACCATCATTACCATGGTGATTGTTTCCTTTCCCACACAGAAGATTTGTGATTATTGGGATAATTTTCCATGTTATTGGAGTTCCTTTGACAAAGCCTTGCGTCTTGAAGGGGTTTTCTCTAGAAATTTCAAAGTGCCAAGTCTTACAATAAGGTCTTTGTTCTATTTACAGATAATGTTGACACATGGTTTAAAACTGGGATCTGGTTTCTTTTCTTTCTTTCTTTTTTTTTAATCTGTGGATATTCAGTTTTCCATTTTGATCAAAAGGCCATCATTTATATTTTTGACTCTTTTGTCAGAAATTAAAAGGCTATAGTTGTTTGAGTTTATTTCTAGTTCCTTTATTCTGTTTAATTGTTCTACACATCTGTTTTCTGTCATTACCATGCTGTTTTGTTACTATGGCTCTGTAATATAATTTGAGATCAGGTATCAGATACCTTTGGCATTGCTTGTTCTACTTGGAGTTGCTTTGACTATTTGGCGTCTTTTGTTTTTCCATATGAATTTTAGGATTGTTTCCTTTTTCTAGCTCTGTGAAGAATGTAATTGTAATCATGAATCTGTAGCCCCTGCAAATTGATACACATGGAAAATTGTTCCATTTATTGGTGTCTTTTTCCATTTCTTTCTTCAGAGTCTTAAAGTTTTCACTGCGAATGTCTTTTGCCTTCTTGGCTCAGTTTATTTATAGAGTTGTTTAAAAAGGCTACTTGAATAGGATTTTTTTTTATTTCTTTCCTTGGAATTTTAATAGCTGCTTTAAATTAATAACTCTTTAAAACACCCATCTCAGTTTTCAAAGATACATCTGCTTATTTTAGGGCTGCCTTTCACATGATGTGATTCTTTAGCATTTAACAAAATCAAAAACTATATATAAAAAAGGGTCAGAGGCACAATTGGGAATCTACACAGCTAACTCTTGAAGGGATGTGCCACCACCCAGGAGAAGAAGATGGATGGTCATGAGACTAGTGAAATATGTACAAGTACTCTGTACCTTGTCAAGAAATATGGGTGTATTTTAAGAGGGAATGCCAAGCGTGGTGAATCAATATGTTAGTAAACTCGAGTTTTGTTAAAGTGTCTTTTATACTTACATATATGTGGGAATAATTAGGAATAAAAACTGTGATATTCAGCAATCGAGATAATAATATAGTTTCTCTAAAGTTCAAGGAGGCTTGTGTAACTTTAGAGACAGAAATGATTCTAAACAAATCACAACTTTATGCCACACGACAGTAGAAATGTTATAATCTCTTAGAGAAGAAGATAATGTTTTATGTGCCACTGGAGGAAACCGTAAAACAAATATTTCACAATTTTTCTCTAGCCCATTTATTATTTTGATTTGACTCAAATAACCTTTTCTTGTTATTATAATCGACTTCCTAATGCATCTTCTCAATTGTGTGGGCAGATACACAGAACTTTATATGCATGAGTAATATAAGTTGATGTAGCAATATATTTTCTTTGTTTTCACATTTACCCATACAGCACAAATCCTAATAAAACTAGACTGGAATATATTACAAATTCATTTGGTCAGGATTCAGTTACTGAGTGAGTGAATAAATATATATGATTTAAATTAGGAATGTGCAGTCCATTACTTACCTGTCACCTCCTCTCCTGCATGTTGACTTTTGCACTTATCATGTTTTATTAACATTTTGAAGTTGTAAACATGAGTAGAGTGGAAGTCAATCATAAAGTTGAAGCTGGGGGAATGGGAAAGTCCTGGCAGTAACTACAGAGCACCTTGTTCTCAGATGCATTGATTGACAATGTTGCCATGTCAGTGAAGTACCCAGCTTCCCATTGTCCGTAATACGCATCGATGGTTTAGTCCAGTAAACCATAAAGAGTGGTCAGTGGGCTATTCTGTAGAATCCATATTTAGTGCTGATTTAAAATGCCTAATTCTGAGCTTCATGACACGTTTTTAAAAATGCACTTCTCTGGAGGTAGGACAAGATAATCCTCACTTTAAATCAGCAGTTATCCTCTTCCCCTCACTTCCGGATCTTTTGGAGACAGGGTATCATTCTGTAGCCTAGCCTGGCCTGGAGCTCAATATGTAGCCTAGGGTGGCGTCAAACACAAGGTGATGGGCCTACCTGAGCCTGTCAAGTGCAGTAATTATAGAGTGGAGTCACTGCACCTGCTTTAATGCAACCTCTCCTGTCGTTTCATATACCTACAGAGCTGGTAGCGTCTTCAGCTGCTGTTCCACAGGAGAAGACCCTTTGGTGGGGTAGTTTTGATCATAAGATGTGATTTTCTGAGGAAAATCAGAAAAAGTCAGGAAGTTGAGGGTGAGACGAGATAAGGAAGAGGAAACAGCAAATCGCTGGTGCCATCAGAAGTCACCTTGCTTTGCTGTTGCCTGTGGAAGCAGGCTCTGGACTTGCCCCAGGCTCCTGCAATGCTGGTAACATTTAGCACCTTGCTGTTAGCCATTCCTACGGGGGGGGGGGGTGTGGAGTGGGGGGGGAGGTGGGGGTGTGGAGTGGGGGTGGGTCAGCAGTGCCATGGAGTCTCAGCTGAGTCGGCTCTTGTCAGCAGAGCGTAATTTTCACAGTAGCTGGAGATAGCGGACTACGACTACTTAGGGTCTGAATGGGGCAGGGAACAGCACCCATCCAGCCCTTGTGTCACTCAGGTCCCTTTGTCTCACACGTTGTGTCCACCACAGCCATAAGGACCCTGAGATGGGAACTCCTGAGGGGAAGGAACTGCTTACTAGGGGCTGCTGATAAGCCACAGCCTTCTCTTCTAAGTTGGGGTGAACGTGCCAGCTGTTCCTTGCCGAGTCCTCCTTTCGCCAGTTTTCGCTTGCTTCACACTAAGCAGACATTCCTGCTTGCATCGATGACTAGTCTTCTGAATTGGTGCAACTTTGCTCCTCTAAGCTCATGAACTCTTGGTTTCTGTGACTTTTAGACATGGGCCATTTTATTGGCCTGTTTATAGTCATAAGTAGCATAGTGATCCCGAGAGGTTTATTAGCAAATGTCCCACACATGCAAAATTATGCTTCCTAAATTCACAAGTTCCTTGATATACTTGCTTTTGATTCTAAGTTTATCTTTCTCGCCAGCTCTGCTGTGTGTCTGCTCACATAAGGAGCCCGGTGTGACTATGAGGCATTCCTTTCTTTCAGTTTTCCTGTATCCTCTGTGTGGGAGTTTTCCTTGTAATCAGAACCTTAAGTACATTAGGCTGGGAAGTACACATTTAAGCGAGGCATTGGTGACTGGCATTTTCCTACCTTTCTGCTACTTGGTTCCTACCCAAAGATATTCTGTCTATCAGGGATCGTACCAAATGATAGATGGTCCTTTGTGGAGTGAATTACAACATCCTGAGGGACAAACTCATCCTCATGAGACCCTATCTTAGTACTAAGATCTCAACTGTATTTTAAGAGGCTGTCTACTTTGAGCAATAACTTCTAGTGGTACAGAAAATTGTAGAACGATGTATTCCGTATATTTACGCCATGCCTTCTTTCCGTGAAGCAGAGGAGTGCCAGGTAGAATTCCAGATCTAGAAGCTGGGCATTCTGTAAGCCCTTGGGCAGAGCTGCTGTGTGGTGGAAGAGAAAGGCACTAGGTACTTTTTGTCAAATTGTCAGAGTAGAGACATCTGGGAAGAGGAGGCCTCGATTCTGGGGTTACTTCCATCAGACTGGCCTGTGGGCATTGCTAAGTGATGAAGAAGGTCTCATCCCTGGGCTGGGAGGCCTGGGCTGCAAAAGAAAGATAGCTTTGCAAGCCATGTGGAGCAAGCCAGTGAGCAGTGTTCCAGCACAGCCTGTGCCCCAGTCTCCGCCTGCAGGCTTTTGCCCTCCCTCAGTCCCCTGATTTCCCTCGACTGTGGACTGCACCCTTGTGCTGAAGTAAACCCTCTCCCTTTAAAATTGGTTTTGGTTAGTGTTTTTTTTTTTTTTTTTTTTTTTTTTTTTTTGTTTTGTTTTGTTTTGTTTTTTTTCACATCAGCTGAAAGCAAGCTAGAATAGACATTGATAATAGAGAGTGAGAGGTTGCTGTGAAGGACCTGACCATTTTATTTTGTAAAGAATTGTGAAGGCATTTGGAGCCTTGGCTAGAATGCCAGTAAGGGTTCAGAAATGGGCTTGAGAAAAAATGCAGGCCATGGAGGCCCATGTAGCTTGGGAAATATTAAAGAAAGGTTTGGGAATCCCTCTTAGACTCTATCACAGCTTTTTGAATATTTTTGAATTGAGATCTGTGGGACTAAAACATTTGCTTTGCTAGCATGGTAGATGCTTGTTTTACTTAAGATTTCTATTCCTGTGAAGAGACACCATGACGATGGCAACGCTTATAAAAGAAAATATTTAATTGGGTGACTTATAGTTTCAGAGCTTCAGTCCCTTATTGTTATGCATGTAGGCAGAAGGAACTGACAGTTAATGCATCTTTGTTCCACAGGAAACAGGAAGTTGTCTGAGACCCTGGCTGTGGCTTGAGCATATATGACACATAAAGCCTGCCTCCGCAGTGACACACTTCCTCCAACAAGGCTACACACACTCCAACAAAACCACACCACACCTCCTAAGAGTGCCACTCCTTTTGGGGGCCTCTTTCCTTCTCTCTCTCTCTCTCTCTCTCTCTCTCTCTCTGTCTCTCTCTCTCTCCTTCCTTTGCCCATTTCTTTCAAACCACCACAATACTGGTCAGTTGAGGCTCGAAAATCCGCTGTGATTAATATAAGAACAGCATTAATGAAATGAAAAGTACTGGGGAATACTTTCCCAGGGTCAGCACAGGCTATGTTCCAGTGTGGGGTTAAGGCTGACTACCAGGCTGACTGAGGGACTTGGCACAGAATGTGTGAGAGTCTCCTACATGAAGGGGTCATGGAGATCAACATGATACTAGGTGGCAGGCCTGAAGCTTGCCTGAAGAGAAGCCGTTGTGAAGGTGCAGCTTGGTGGCAGTGGAAACTGCAGGAATGTAGGATGACTGCCAAGGACAGTAGCAGCTGTGAAGTGGAGCTGGGCCGAGCTTATGAGGCAAATAATGTGTTGTGGATGGCAGAGACTAGTAAGTGGGCTGCCTAAGCCCTCTGGAGCTCAGAAGATCATGAGTGGTTACTAGACATGAGAAACACACACACACACACACACACACACACACACACACACTGCTTGGCTTGTTTTTGCTTTAATCTAATTTGTAACTATGGCCAGGTTCTACACTTTTAGAATTAAAAAGGATATAATTTATTTTGGACTTAACAGGAACCCACAGTTAAAAGACATTAGATAATAATAAGCTGGGCATTTGGTGGCCTTTAATCCCAGCACTCAGGAGGCAGAGGCAGGCCAGGCTGCCTCTGTGAGTTCGAGGCCATCCTGGTATACAGAGCTAGTTTCAGGGTAAGCTCCAAACCAATACAGGGAAACCATGTCTCAAAAAAAAAAAAAAAAAAAAAAAAAAAAAAAAATACTAGATATTATAAAGGGACATGGAAAATTTTAAAGTATTCAGAATTTTTATTAAAAGACCATGGGGCTTTTAATGTTATGCCATAGTTTGTATTGTAATATTAACATAAGAGCTTGGGGGTTAGCAAGAAAGGAAAAGTTATTGCTTAATAGTGATGTGTTTGTCTATCAAGTTGACATGCGGTCACTTGTATTCGTTAATTTTTGTCAACCTGACACAAAGTAGACTCACCTGGGAAGAGGGAACCTTAAGTCAAGAACTGTATCCATCAGATCAGCCCAAAGGCAGATCTGTGAGGCACTGCTTTGATTAATGGTTGATGTGGTGGCTCAGGGGACCAGCTCACTGTAGGTGGTGCCATCTCTGTGCAGGTAGACCTGGGCTATTGAGAATGCTTTCCGTGGAATTTCTCTATGCTCTTCAGGTTCTGCATCCGGTCTCCTGCCTTGAGCTCCTACTCTGGGTTCCATTGGTGATGATGACGGCCTGTAACCTGTCACCCAAAACGAACCCTTTCTTTCACAAGCTGTTTTTGGCCGGGGTTTAATCACAACAACAAAAAGTATGCTAGGGCAGTCTGATTCATTCAGTTTGAGTTGTTTGCAGTGTCGGGGGTGGGGGTGGGGGTGGGGGGATAGTCTAATTACACCTGGAAATGAGTAGTTCCATCTTGAAGTGAAAAATCTTTATGATAGCTGGGCGTGGTGGTGTGTCCTTGTAACCCTGCCACTCGGTAGGGTGTGTCAGGAGGACACGCTATTCCTAGGACTGATCCAGTCGGATCACTAGAAAGCTAATGTATGTACTACTATGCATTATGCAGTAAGCGTGGCTTTAAGATTTGTTACTAACACAAGTGATCTGAAAAACGATAACAGAAACACTCTTTTTTTTGGAGACTCATGTCCCTTAGTTTACTGGATACTCTGTTATACAGACATTCTTTCTGTGAACATTAGTCCCAGATTTATTGTCCAGGAATACATTGTAACCCCGAGGAGACTATTTCCTCTTTGAGATAATTTAAATGAAATGCCTCACATCATTGTTTAACGGAGATTCAAGCCAAATTTGTTGATTATCTGAAATAGCATCATATTCTTCACAGTTAGTATAATTTGTCTGCTACATATCATTTTGAATTTCTTCTTTTACATTTTATTAAATGTGTCTCAATAGTCTTTATTGAAAACCACTACAAACCCTCATTATTTCAGATAGTTAATCTTTGTTGTTATCTTCACTGATTTGGATTCATCTAGGTGCGCTAGGCATACCTGTGTGTGTGTTTTAATTTTCAGAGAAGATTAAGGGAAAAGAGGACCCACATTGGATGTGGATGCAATAGCCCATGGGCTGGGGTTCTGGGTAGAATAAAAGGGTCAGAAAGAGAAAGGCAGTGTGACAGACACACTGATGCCTGACGGACATACTGATGCAGCCCAGAACCCTCCACATCATGAGTGCTCATAAAAATTAAAGTCTTTCTTAGGATTTTGGTAACAATGGCACAAAAGTGAAAATACATTATTTTAACCTTGTCTTTTGGAAAGACAAATAAATTTGATAAATGAAACTCACTAATGACATCAGTGGGTTATAGGTTAACGTAACATTCTCTCACTGGAACAGCTTAATTTTTACTCACTTGACAAATAGTTAATTGTTCTGGCACCCAATTTGAAACTCGTGTGTTTTGTAATTTATGTTTAATTATCCAACTAGTGGAAATATGAATAGAAAACATGCTAAACATTTACCTCATTCACTGGCCTACATACGTGATTGATTACATTCCTTAATTTTCATTTCATTTCTTTTTGATAGTTTCCAAATATTACCAAGAGATTATATTTTCTGTTTATCTCCTTTTTTTCTTTTATAAAATGGATGCCTCTGGTCTGTTATACTTGGTTCAAGAGTAATTATTTTTCAGTTCAAGGCGACAATTTAATCTGTTTTTATTGTGAAGTGAATAAAATTTTCCTAGGCAGTGTATTTATTTGGGGACTTAATGTGCTTCATTGACTGCTGGAGTGAGATTCGATAGCTCATTTATTCCTTTTGAGGAATTGCGTGTCTGCAGCCATTGGGGTTTGCACTGAAGTGTCCCTTTAGGAAAGAGTAATGTGGACTGACTTTATGGCAAGCTGGATTTGCAGAGCTGAAGTTTTGAGTAGACTGGAAAGTGTTGTATGAGGGAAAGGCATTTTCATGGCACCCAGTCAAGGAAGAACACCGGCCTGAGCATCACTCCTTCAGCTTGTTACTTGACTCCCTTCAAGGTCTGCACAAAGATAGAGGATTTAGTGTAGAAGTCCGAGAATGAAAGGTAGGGATTTTTCTGCAACGGATGGTAAAATTTGGAATACTTTAGATTTTTGATGGGGCAGTAATTTTCTCTATTTAAGATTCCTCTGGAAGGAATGATATATATATCAGAAAGAGAATTACTGTGAGTTTTCCTTTCCAGTAGGATGCGTTCATGGAACCTTTACAATTTCATTGTGCTGACTTAGCAATGCAAATTCTTTATCTGGATTTCAGTCCTTCTACTCCTGGTGGATAAAGAAGAATGAGATGGAGCAAAGGCAGCTGATGTTAATTGTAAGGCCGGTCCGGACTTCCAAACAAGCACATTCATTATTTAAGTGTCCTAATAGCCTGCCAGTAATAAAGGTCGTCAGCTCCCTCCTGTAACCTGTTTATTGTCCTTTGTTCTCTGTGGATCTTTGTCCCCCTTTTATTGGTGCACTCTTCTGATTAGGATCCTAACGCTACACATTGCAGAGTTACCACTGGAAGCCACGACTGTGGGTGAATAAATACAACCTACCATGCTTGCTTATAAATGAGAGATCACTGTGGTGACCTTCCCAGCTTGTCTATGGCTATACAGAAAAATTAATATAGCAACCTCAAATTTGAACTTAGACTCCAAAGAACTTGGATTAAATAAAAAGTTGGACTAAGCTAGTGGAGAGCGAAACATAAATGCACAGTGAGCTCCTCGCCTCAGTGACTCGTCACAGAGTGGGGCCCTCTGCTGGGTTTCCTCACATCAACAGAGCCCACAGACCATCCTGGCGAGGGAAACGCTGTGAGCCTGCCGTGGGAGACCTGGGTTTGTGCCAATCTGTGAGGCTTCTTACTCTGGTGACCTTGGCAGGGTCAACCAAACTTGCTGAGTCTCAGGCTCCTGACCAAAAACACAGAGCTGAGAGTCTTTTAATACTGGATGCTCAGCAAGACTAAATGGGAAAAAGTTTTTGTAAACTGTAATCTGTGCCAGTCATCTGAAGAATATTAATAATTATATAACGCCATAATTTATATCTTATAAGATATTCTGATCAAATTTGGGAGAGCAACTGACCAGATTTATTTCTTTCAAAGGTGTCCTGGGTACGTACGGTGGTAAATAAGTAATGACGATAATAAATAAATCCGGGAATTAAGTATTTATGTATAATACTTTACAACTTTGTTTGGTGGAGCATCTTTCATGCCAACTATATCCCCAAACAGATTACATTCAATAAAGACTTACAGTGATAAGCAATAAATACCAGCAGGGAGACAGACATGGAGATAAACAGGCAAAGGAAAGTGCTGTTCAGCTAAATTCTGAAAAGAAATGAAGAATTTAGGGGTGAAGAGACCCACGAGAGATGTCACAATGGGTGGACTCTATTGGAGATCAAGTTCCCACACTCCATTTTCTCAGTGAAAGGCCCCAGGCACAAAATTCCGCGCCCTTGAACCTTTGCTGAGGTCATCTCAGTGGAAGCAGGCCTTGTCTGTGAGGAAATGAAAGCGTGGTGAGTGTGAGACAGGAAGTTCAACTTGTCTGCAATTGTGGAGCTGGGAAGCCTGTGGTGAGTAGTTTGCATTAGATATGGACAGAGCGTTACCGCCTGCAGTCCACTCAAGCAGCCACGTGGAGGCTAGTACAGAGATTCCAGTGCCAGTATAATCCACAGGCTAGAACACGAGGTGTCTGGTTCATTTGGAATGGCCGATTCCTTTTTCTAGTATTGACGATTGAATTCAGGGCTTCCATCACACAAGCGTTGTTATTATTTCTCATCAACACAAGAACAAAGGTAAAGCTCAAGGCAGTGAGTTAGGAGAGAGGAGACACCACACTCACACAGCTTTTGTTCTGTTTTATCATTGTTGCTGTGACTCACTTGGAAATGAGACTTTATAATGGCTATGCATAGGGAAAACCTGGTGTGCTTAGCATTTGGTGCTAGCTGTCCTTCCAAGCATCCACTGGAAGTTTCGGACTGTGCTCTCTATGGTTAACTACTATGCTTGAACTTCTCAATGTCTTAAGATAATTCTCTTAAGAGAATTAAATGATTAATGCACATTTCTTTTCCCTCTTAATTGACTGGGTGCTTGGTTATATTATTTTGCGTATCTATATTAAAGTATTTATTTCAGTATTAATTTTAAATAATACGGTTACCCAGAATTCTGCCAAAGCACAACATATTATAGTTCATGTACTCATACACCCTGACTAATGTTTAAACTTTAGAGTTCAACATCATTCCGTTGTATAGAAAATGAAGGTAATGGTATATATAAATAGAATTAAGGCAATAAAGCAGATTATTTATTTGCCTGTTGGGATTTTAATGACAGACCATCTGGTCCTATTGGTATTTTTCAGTCATTGTGCTCATCAACTTCTGTGATGCAAAATGCTAACTGGTATACACAAAACATAATCATTGCGTCTACAAAAAACTTCTGTGCAGCCTTCAGTTGTTCTGCTTTGGCAAAAAGGAGACAGGAGGGATGATTGAGGAAAGGTTAAGGGCACACTGGACTCGTAGAGGTCTCCCGAAGCTAAAGCTTTAAATGAGCACAAGTCTTCATCTCCATTAGCCTAAAAGTGCTACTGCCTGGGACCCAGGAAAAACAAAGAACTCTCATTTCTTTTAAAAATGGTGTATATGGATATGGATACACACACACACACATACACACACACACACACACACACACACACACACACACACTTTGTTTCTTTGTGTGTGTGTATGTGTTTGTAGGCCAGAGGACAATTGCCAGAGCTAGTTCACTTCTTCCAGCATTTGTTAGAGTACAAACAACCTAATGCCATGTGTGGACCCTGGGGATTGCAATGAGGTTATCAGTTTTGGTAGCAGACACTTTACCTGCTGAGCCAGCCCCGCCACCTTAAAACACATTTCATTTTTTTATGAAATATTGTGCATTAGAGGCATGACTGTACCACTGAAACTTCTAGACCATCAACTGAACAATCTTTTCTGCTTTATTTGGGAACACATGCAGCTCATTTCCCATCGACCTTAGCTTCCTTGGACCATCTAGGATAGTAGTACTAAACTGAGTCTATATCTGACTCCTGCTGAGCCTCGGGAGAGTTAAGAGTAGGGAGAAGGATGCAGGCTTGACAGATGTTAATGTGACATGGGACACTTTACTCAAATAATCTCAAGAGCGTACCCCTGAGTAAGAGTCACTCAGCTTTCTGTTTCTGAAAATGTTCTCATTGGGGCTGGTTTGGTTTGAAGGTAAGCTATTCCTGTCTAGTGAAAGATGACCTTACAAACTCCTTGAAGCCTTCCCCCATCATTTTATATTAAATTGTGGACACAACAATAGCTTCAGGATGACCTTGACTTTGTACACATGTGTGAAAGTTGAAGGAAGAACACAAATGTGCTCAAATGGAGCCCAATGGAACATTTATTTTGGAAAAACACACTAAGGGTTACAAAAGGCTTGCGTAGAAACGCTGGTGTGATGAGAGACAGAATACCAAATAGTGAAGAAGTTAGTACAAAGGAGGTAAGGGTACAAAAAGACTCCACAGCTGCTCCTGATAAAGAGAATAATAGTACGAGTTGGCCAAACACCTACAAGACAGTGGTTCCCTTGAAGGCAGGTTTGATCAGGTACAACTCCAGTATCTAGAATATGGTAGAAATATAGTAGCTTTTCACTATTCCAATAAAAGCAAACAAATAAAAGCAGGAGAAAACTGCAGTTAAGAGGGGATAGTGCACCTTCTTCCCCCCCCCCCCTTTGCCACCTTCTTCAGATCTTTGTCGTTACTTGGGTTCCATGGCAGTGCTGTCTTACAAAAACTTTTACCTTCCAGTTGTCTTCCAGGTAGACTCTTCTATTGGTTGTGTGTCGATGAGTTCACAGGTTCAGGAGGAATGCCCTAAGGGACAGAATGATGTGAAGCCTACACATAAAGAAATTTCCCAGGAAAAGCAACAAACAGCCTGGAGTCTGCTCCTAGATATAACTTTAACAATTTTTTTTCAGTGAAAATTCATTTTAATGATGAAGAAAATGCTTAAATCTGGTGTTGCCTTTGCAACTTTTGGGTCTTGAATGACTAATCTGGGCATGGAAGATTTATTTGTACTTCACTTTTCAAATCCCAGTGAAATGATGAGAGGATTATGGGTTCATGGAATGGATGGTGGATGGAAAATACCGGGTCATGCAGGGAGTCATGGATGGAAGGGATTTGGGAAGGAGATAGTTCAGGTTCTAGACAGGGACATTGCAACAGCCAAAGGGAGTTTGGACTAGGGTTTGGAAAACGGTCATAAGATGGATGGGAACCAATATGTGCCGTTACATAACATGTTTGTGGAGAAAAGTCAAGTGCATTTCTAGAGACCTGTGGTCCTAGAACTAAACCTACAGTAGCCATGGAGACAAAGTGGGAAAAAAAGGTGGTTAAGATAGATAAGGGAGTAGATTCCAGGATTTAGATTGGTCAAGAGAGTAACAGCATCTCCCAGAAAACAGAATTTGTCTAATTCTTATGACATAGTCAGACTTAAGATGATTTCCAGCTCACAGCTGGAGGAACTGATGTCTCACTCTGCAGGTTGGGGCTGGATCCTCCCGACAGAAGCCTGTGCTTGGCTGGACATAGACAGGGGAGCAGGAGGTCTTGGGTGTACTTATATGGATTCTTCTGTGACCTGAGCAAGCTATGAGCTTGGGGAGACTTTGCTACTGAAAGGGGGTGGGATTCATGAAGATGAGATTATAGAACATTCTATTCAGGGTCATTCTTTGATATAGGAAGATTGTGTTTCTTTCATAGAAATATAGAAAACTTTCAAGAAATAGAAAGTTATTCTTTCTGTTGTGATAAAGTAGCCTGGAGAGAGGAACATAAGGAAGAAAGGGAGGAAGGGAGGGAGGGTTTTCATTTGCCTTGAAGTTTAAGGCTATAGACAATTATGGATGGGAAGTCATGGCTAAGGGATCTTCAGGTAACCTGTCACATGGCATCTACAGGCAGGAAGCCGAGAGAGAAGAATGCTGTTGCTCAGCTCACACTCCCTTTCTTATTCAGTCTGGGATTCTCACCCTTGGGATGGTGCTTTCCACAGTCAATGCAGGCTTCCCGCCTCAGTCCTCCCGATCTAGTAATCCCTCACAGACACGCTTGGTGGCTCGTCTCTTTAGGGATTCACTCATGATCCTGTGAAATTGACAGCCGATATTAGTCACCTCACTCCTTAAGTGAGAGGTCAGACGCACACAGGATATTGCTACTGAGGTTCATATGAGAGATCACTTTCAGATATCTTAGTCCCGGGAGTAACAGTGAACAAGATATGTCTCTGGTCCCTTGAATTACAATGCAGGTGCTGCCGTGTAGGTGGACTCTGTCCAATGACCCAGAAATGCCACTGCTTCTTTGAAAATGCCTGCAATGTCTACACCATAGTAACTTTGAACAGAAGTGTTTTTTCAACACTTATTTATTTATTCCGCATGAGAGATTAAACCCAGAGCCCTGTGCATGCTCTTTATTCTGAGCCATGGCCCGTATTATTTATTATTTATTTATTTATTTATTTATTTATTCATTTATAACTGATCTTATGACAACTCAGCACAATTGGCTGTTCTTGAAGTATTTGGGTGATACTACTTTCTATACTTACATTCTTTCAGTCTTTCCATGACCAGTTCTTACTAAGGTTTAATCTCATAAATGTGTAATTCCACTGGGCCAAGCAGTATAGGATTGTCAGCAGAAACGTGGATTCTTGTGTTCAGCACTAAGTATTTACAATCAAGCAAATCAGGTTTTTTTTCTATTTCTGTATAATAGAGGTATAAAGTAATAGGCTTCAGGCACTCTTGAGAAGAATCAAAAGAAAAAAATAATCTATGCACAAAATCTGACAAAAATGTGCATGAATGTAAAAACTCTCTAGTTTTAGGGAGGTGGCCAATAGCAATCAATGCCTCCAGTACCAGAGGGTTATTTTTCCTCCCAGTTCTCATCCACCCTCAAACCACAGCCACGACTAACCTTAAAGCATATTGTATATTGAGTTGGATGCTCTATTGTTTTGTTTTTGAGAATTGTTTGTGGCTTCTGTGAAAACTTAAGCTGATTGGTTGAGTCTATATATTCACTGACTCATGCTATGGCCCAAATGTTTCATTTACACCCCCTTCAATGTGGGAGCCAATTGAATGAAAAATCATTGGTGCTGTTACTGGTTGGTTAAACAAAGCAGTAGTTTTTATATTTTTTTATTGTGCTAAAAATGTGTAACATGAATATAACCTCTCCCTCATACCCACCTTCTCAGTCCAGCTGTGTTGAGTGTATTCACAGTGCTGTATTCCCACTCTCTCCAACTTTCATCTTGTAAAACTAAACTTCTGTGCCCACCACGCAGCATCCCACCCCATCTTCCCAACTCCAGCCTTGGCGATAGCCATTCTGTGTTCTGCGTCTGTGAATCTAACTATGCATAGAAACAACAGCTGAAGACACCACACAGCGGTTGTCTTTTGTGAAGAGCTTATCTCAATTAGTGTAATTCTTTTAGATTTATGCACATTGTAAAGCGTGTCAGAATTTCCTTCCTTTTTCAGAGTGAACAATGCAGGCAATTAATATTCAGGCTCTCGGTGCTTACTTAATTGTTTTCTTTGTTATTTATTGCTAATCAAAACATCCAGCCTCTCAAATGGAGGATCATGCTGTATCTTTAAGTTGTTTCATGCTCATTAAATTAAAAAATTCCTCTTTGGCTTTCAAACAAACCAGCTTAAGGCTCGAGGTTTGACACAGACTGTTCCTCTTGAAAGAGCGGACAGTTGTTTACTGCCTGTTTCTAGACAGTAGGAGTTGGGACTTTTAATTAAAGTCTATAGTGAGACTGTTCCCTCCCTTTACATCCACCCCCTTTTTCCTGCTTGCCTTCCTTCCTTCTTTCCCCCTCCCTCCCTCCCTGCATTTTTTCTTCCTTTGTGGTACTTGGGGACTGAGTCAGGATTATACTCTGCAGGCAAGTATCTTCCCAACCTTTCCTCTTTTCCTTCTTACACACAAGTCCATTTCCTTAAAGCTCAATTCAAAGAGCTTAGGAACTGGATGAGTTGGAGTCCTCACTGGTTTTTTTTTTTTTTTTTTTTTTTTTTTTTGGTCTGGCATCTTTACCTTAGTGTCTTTAGCACTTTGGCATCTGAAGCAGGTAGGTCCTGACAGGTACTAGACAGAGAGGCTCACCTCAGTGCGCTGAGTGTGAGATAAACCCTGGCTCCAGGTCTCCACTACGCCTGCGCCGTTCCCAAATATTTTCAATCAGCTCTTATACTGGTATTGTCTTTTGGTTCCCTGTGTATTGCATCGCCTTTGTGTGGAGTATGAGGACCACAGATGATGAAACCTGGAGGGACTTGGGTAAATAGATCTTTGACAAAATCTCCCTAGGAGATTGGAACCACTCCAAGTCTTGAGTCTCACCATGAGAGAAAAAAAATCAATGTAAGATAGAAATGTAATGAAAATGACACCTTATCCCCACGAGTGATATTGAATTGGTGACAACTAAGTATTCAAGTTTCATAATCTGGATTGATTTCTGGAGAAATTTAAAAACCATCAATTGTTACGATGCTATGAATATGTAAAAGTACCAGAAGAGGTAATTCTAGTCTAAATGAAAGCCAATGCTGTCGATGCTAATTTGCTTTCTGTTCTGTTCATGATTAAACAAAGCAACAGAAGATTGACTTTGGTATTGTTAATATCACTTATCTTTCAAAGGGGATAATGGTAGTTTCAAGATTACATTTCTAAAAGGTAGTTTCTGCATGACAGGCATATGTTCCTAAGTCACAGAGAGCAGTGCTTCTCAGACAATGAGTGCTACATGAAGATTTATTTTCATTAGTGTGTATTAATTGCATTAAACAACCACTTTGGTTATGACTTTTTCATAATGCAGATAACACGCTTTGATTATCCTCCCTTTCCCATTACTCTTTGTCCACTGAGGCTCTCACTGACCTCGTCTCATCTTAAATAGTCTCCCATCTGCTTTAGTATCTTTAAAAAAAATAGTTTAAATTTTTTGAGAGGGTTGCTCTATACAGCCCTGGCTGTCCTAGAACTCACTATGCAGACCAGGTTGGCCTTGAACTCAAGGAAATCTACCTGCCTCTGTCTCCCAAGAGCTGCGATTAAAGGTATGCCCCACCATGCTCAGCTTAGACTTTTTTTTTTTATTGATCCTTTGTGGAGTTGGCATCATGCATCCTGATCATATTCATCTCCCTGTCCCTCCATATCCACCCTCTGCCCTTGCAACCCCCCCAAACAAAATGAAATTTAAAAGAAAAAGAATAACAAAACAACTCCCCCAAACCAAATAAACCCAACAAAATGAAACAAAAGAACATACTAACACACACACACACACACACACACACACACACACACACACACACACACGAAGAAAAAGGAAGGAAGGAAGGAAGGAAGGAAAAAGAAAACTCTTGACATGGAAACAGTAGTGTGACTTAGTGAATCACACAGTATACTCTTTAGTCCGTGTATCTTTACCTGTAAGTGTTCATTGCAATGAGTCATTGGTCTAGTTTGAGACCTCTGGCTTCTGCCACACCCTCAATACCTGGCCCTATTAGGACTCCTTTTGGAGATCCTGGTGTTGCCGTGGGTCATGGAGACCCTGCCGCTTTAGATCTGCAGGTCCAGCCCCTTCATATGTCCCAGCAGTTTATAGATAAGGCGAGGTAGATGTTGGAATGGGCCAAGTCATAGCCCTAGTTATGGGTCTGGGTGGTAGCTGGGTTGGTCAGTCTGCCAGCTTTCCTTCATCGACACCACCAAGGCAAGCTCTCCGGCATTGCCCTGGTTAGCTCACCCACTGCAGCAGGCAGCAAGGGACAGGACCAGTTCTCACGCTCTGCACAAAGGGGGGGCAGCTCTGCTGTTTTGTCCAGGCCAGATGTGGCTGGCTCTTGAGCATCCCAGTTGGTGGAGTGCAGGGCTAGCTCTCGAGTAAGGGGTTTGGGGGCATCTTTCCCTCACACATGTCACCACATGGCCAATGGGGTGGGGTGGGGTGGGGCCAGCTCTCCCTCTCTCAAGCCTTCAGGGATGGCTTACCTGCAACATTCCCCCGCACCCCCCTCCCCCAAGGGTCTGCTCTTCTGTGTTGCTGGGGCAAGGTCAGGGCCTAGTTCTCCTGAGTGCTGAAGCCAGTGAGGGGCAGGATCAGCCCCTCTCAGGACCTCAGGGCCAACTCTACCACCCACCATAGGAGTCAAGAGTCAGGGGGGCATCTCTCCCTCTCCAGATCACCTGGGCCCCGTCACAAGGACAAGGTCAGCCCTACTGTGCTGCCCATGCAAGGTTCAGGGCCTGCTCTCCTGAGGGGGCTGCTGGTGAGGAGCAGGGCTGGTTCTCCCTAGTACCCAAGTCAGTGAGGGGTGGGGCCAACTCGGTGCAGCCCTATCCTCAGTGTCTTCAATGGTAACAGGAGCCATGGACATCAACGCAGACCCTGGCTGCAGTAAGGCTATGGACCCAGACATGGTCCTTGGCAACAGCCCAGGCCTGGCTCCAGGTGGCAAGCAGGCCATCCACATCATCTGGTTCCTCACTGCCCTTGACTCCACACATCTGCCTTTCTCCCCAGCATGTGAATCTTTCTGCCTGCCCATCCCCCCATTTCCCCACCCTAGGCTCACTCACAGCAATGGTACCCGACCTGGGGCAGAGCTGTAGCTGGGTAGCTGTTCTCCTAGCCCCCCGGGTCTCACGGCAACGGGCGGGTGGCTGGTGGTTGATCTCTTCCTACACAGGACAAGTGTCCTGGGGCAGAGCTGTAGCTGTCTTCCATTCGAGCTTAGACTTAAATCTTGAGCCATCTCACCAGATCCTTAGTGTCTAAGAAGAATCCAGTTCTGCATATGAGAGGAAGAAATGAACCCTGTATTTGTTGTACTCCATCAAACTACTAGACTATTGATCATATTTTAGCAGCAGAGTCCCTGTTGGCATTGCTGGGTTAAAGTCCTTCTGTAAAATCAAGCAAATATCACCTATAAATTGTCTCTGTAGAGTCACCTAAATATAGAAGGGGATTATAACAAATAAATAGAAGAAAATTTTAGAGATGATTAATGAGAATTTATTTATGGATTAGTAAAGGATCACAGCAAATTAAAAGCAAAGTGATTTAACTTACAGACAAAAACTGACAGTCATACATGTCTTGAAGCTGTTAACTTCACAAATACAAGTGAAGATTAGTTCCTGCTTTATGGTATGTGTCTCTGTGGAGAGTGGTGCTGGCCACTTTTGGAAGCTTGTGAAACAGATGAGCCAAAAGGGTTTCAAACATGGAGGCTTGGCTAGTCGTTCTGCAATTACCAACATAGAGTATGTTATTAGGAAAGAAGGAAGAAAAGCGTGAGCTTGGGAGTATCCTGCCTATCTTGGACAAGTTTGAGCAGGTAAGGGAACATGCTAGAGATTCAGATCAATTGGGGGCTCTCTGGTCTGTTCTCGATGAATGTATCCTGTAGCCAGGATGGCCTACAAAGTCTTCCTTTTTTGCGTTTGACCAAGATATGATTTGGTTTTGGAGCTAAGAAGGGGCATATCCTTGTCCTAGGCAAGTTTTGAGGCTGTTTTTCAAGACCTAAAGCTTAGAGAATGTATATATTTGAGTGGTTTTCCTTTTTACCATTTTCAGTTTGCCTGTGAAGAAAGAACTTAGCTGCTGTGTGTTGCTCATGGCTACACACTAGTGATGGTGGTGCTGGGAGACAGCAGACATGCATCACCCAACTCCTGGTACATCCTCTCTCTGCTGTTGCACAGTGCTCACTGCCCAGCTCCTGGTTGCCCTCCGTGTTGTATGGTGCTGTGTCTTACTTCTGATTGCTAGAAGCCTTGACTCCTTCATTGTCTCTATAATGCTTGTGGGTGGGAAGTCTAAGGACATGTTTTCTCTTAAGGGTCTAAGGACATAGCTCACTGTAGAACGATGTGTTTGTAGTAGATTTGCAAAGCTGTGTTGTGCGGATGGATAAATAAATGAGTGCATAGGGGACAGTGTCCAACCTGGGCAGGCAGGTGGCTTCGGAAGATCTCATGACAGTTTTCTTCTTCATGGTATGAGTTCTACCCGTACAAATACAGGATCATGAGCCAGGAAGAACATGGTACAGCCTAAGAAATCACGTCTGATGTGTGTGCCATGCTTTTTAAAGTCTGAACAGCATATAGAGTCGTGTTTATGTCTGCAGACAGCCTTCTGTCCCTCAGAGCATACTTTACTGAATGAGGGTCACAGTGTGACGCGCTTCCCCAGCCCGAGCTGTGTTTAACTGCCCGACTGGTCCACTGCTTCGCTGTTTGTCACGAGAGGCAAAACTGGGCAACAGCAAAGTGAAATATTGATGGAAACGCACCGAACATGTGTTAAAACCGCATGTTTCGAAATGCATGTAGAGCTCTTTGAAGTGGAATGGTGATTTAGTGAATTTGTAAAGAGGTTAGCACATCTCTTTAGCGACAGAACTGTGGTGACGGTGGGATTCCTAACTCATTCAAGGGCATGGATTAGAGAGTTTAGTAATTTTACAAATTTCAGAATAATTTAATAACAACAGTGTAGGAAATATGTGCAACAAGCACCTTTTTTTTTTTCGGTAAATCTCTTTAATATTGGCACGGGCTAATAAAGATGCATGTGGCTACCACACTGTTTCCACGTGCTAAATATTTTTAGATTGATTTCAACAAGAGCGACTGGAGAGCACTTCTTTATAAGTCTCGGGAGAACTGCTTAGCATTTTTTTGATAAAGACCCATGTGCACACAATAAACAATCTCACATGTAACACGATTTGCACACTTAATCAGGTTACCTTTTAACCTGCCTGAAATGTTAGGCCTAGATTTCAAACTTAATCAAGGGGTTAAGTGTATGTATCTGTGTGCATATCGTAATACTATTTCTCGCTTTCCTCAGAATATTCAACTTCATGTTTGAGAAGAGAAAAGGGAGAAAAATGCAATAGAAATAAATGAGTAAGCATGGGCACCTTTAAAGGTTTTTATACATGAAGTCACAGACCTCTGCATTTGGCAAGGATCTAATTTAGAGAAGCTGAGCTTTGATGATACATAATGCTCCTCTGATGGATGTGGCCCGAGGAATAGTGTAAGACAGACAGCTAGATGGAGCTGGCTTTCCATTAGTCACAAGCTTTTTCACTGCCGAGAAGAGTAAACTCTCCATGGCTCAGATTTATTCTGAAGAGAAAAGCAAAGAGAATATTCTCTGGTGGACCAGTAATGACAGTAAATGACGAGCCCCATTACAAACAAAAACAGAATAAATTGTCACTTAATTGAACACAATGATGCAAAGGTTGCCAAGGGGCTTGCTTCCTGTAAGAAGTGTTTTGTGAGAAGCCTCCAAGATCACAACTGAACCCTAAATCTGTTTGAACTCTAAATCTTCAGTGTGTAATTGCCTTACTACTAGGTAACTAGATTAAGTTGGTGAAATATTTTAAATGGAACATCTAGGGATATATACAGCACACTCAATTTCTTTTATTAAATGAATTTATTCCTGGTTGCTTTGTATTTCATGATAGCTGCTATAAATTTCTTTTCATACATATTAATAGAGAAATTGTTTCCTGAAGTAACTTAGACCCCCAAATACACACTAAAATTTAGAAAGCAAAGGCCTAATATTTTCTTCCTTTTTTTTGGAAAGCAAAATAGTTGGATAAAAAAATTATTTTTTTCCTTTTTCTTACCCACCTCCAAATTTGTTACGTTGAGTTTTAAGTTCTTTAAATTTTGTTGTTGTTTTAGGTTCTAAGAATTTCTGTAGGCCTGGCAACGTAACACAGACTGCATCATTCCATGGTCTTTTTGTTTTGTTTTGCTTTTTGTTTGTTTCTGAGACCTCACCGCTGTGGATACATCTTGTCTTTCTTAGAGAATAGCATGGAACCCTGTGGGGACCTCTCAGAGACACCGTCCCTTTGAGAGGAAGAACTCTCCTGAATTCACCTTCAGTACCCGCACATTTTACATGAACTGCTGAGGAAAGAGACACAGAGTTAAGGTGTCCTGTTCATCATAGCAACAACTTCCAGCCTCCTGGGATTGCATTCTAGATGTCTCTTAGTTGTAGGTCGGGCATAACCTGTGAGCTTCTGAGCATCACTGACACCCTTTTGAGGCCTTTCATGGTCAACCTTATTGAGACAATGTTGCTAGGACACCTTTTGCCTTGTCTACTCTGTGGGCTTTTACACCGATGGTGGAGAAAAGATCACGGTGGGTTGGAGCACAGATGTCTGCATATGCTTTCCAGTGTAGAGTAAGCATTGCTTCTGAAGACAAACATTATACAAAGTCCCAAATCCTTATGGACAGGACACAAAACTCCCTGGACCTGTAAGGTGCCTCATACCACTCAGAACATTGGGAAAGCTTGGAGCACTTCCAAAGTGCATATCCATAAGGCTTTTCATCAGTTAGTTCTAGACCCTGAAGGGATTTCTGGGCTGTGTGGATGAGAAAGCTGCCTTTAGTTTTTGGAAAGCAAAGATTGAAAAACAAACAAAGAGCAAAGTGGGATGCTCCCCTTTAACACTGTGTGGGGAAAAGAATCTGCATTTTAGGCCTGAGACAAGCAGAAAAGACGCAGAAGAGGAGGCCAAGAAAACCAGGCAAATCTGCCAAGAACACTTCTTTACATTCAGTAAATACCAACAGCTCCAACCAACCCAGTCACTTCCTGATCTAGCTGGATAACAGAACACAAGTCAGCCACACTTAGATGAGGGCATTTCAAGCTCCAAACTTCTGAAAGACACGGACACTAGGAGCTTTTCCCATGACCTCCACATACACAGTGATGTGATCATAACAGAACACTTGTTTCTATTTTGATAAGACCAGCTTTTATAGTTCAGTTATCAAAAAAATATTTGATGGGTCCTCTGTCTCTACAAAATACATCTCTTTACATTGTGCTATGATGAAGCATTTGAAACAAGATTGTTTAAAAATGTCCCATCAACTGTTGTTTAGGGAACTGATACAGCATCAAGATGCCTTCCAAATATGTGTGCTTATACTCATAGACACATACTGATCTTGGTCCTTGTCAGAGAAGTCTGTCTTCAGTGGATGAGGTAAATGCAGACACATGGCTGTCCCATGATCCTGAGAATAAGTGACAGTTGAGGACTCAATCCTGAACAGGATATTTATACCATCCCTTCTAAGACTCCAGAGGGTGTAAGATTAAGAAGATGCACACACACACACACACACACACACACACACACACACACACACACACACTCGTTCTCCTGAACTGAGCCATAGGCATGACAATCAAATCCTCATGGCAGCTTTCTATATCTGCACTCAGTCTGCACTAGAATGGATCCATTGGGCCAGTCAGATGGCTCAGTGGGTAAGGGCATGTGCTACCAAGCCTGACCACCCCTGGTTTTATTCCTGGTCTTCATATGTTAAAAGGAATAATTAAGTTCTTGCAAGTTGTCCTCTGGCCTTTACACATATGCATAAACACACACACACACACACACACACACACACACACACACACACGAGTGATAAGTGTAGTTTTAAAAATTCAGATAAAAAGTACGAGCTCCTAACAGTCAGGTAATGATGGAGGACGGGCCCAGGGGCCCTACCACTCATTGCTGAACTCCTTGCTATTGATGGATTCAGTGAGAGCAGTAAGATCATTAGCCTTCAGTTGTATGCTTCCTGGTGACCTCATTAGGCTTCAGTGCACGGTCATAATCAAATGGTCACACAGATGGCCCTGGCTGAACGAAATGACTCACAGAACAAACTCAAAAGGCATGAATCTGAGAAAGGCACTAATGCAACGAGGAGGGGTTAATAGGGCTATGAGGGGATAAGAGAGTGATGGGAGGTGCCATTCTGTAAATATGTTTCTCTTATTGGTTAATGAATAAAGCACTGTTGGCCAATAGGAAAGATAGGCAGGGCTAGTAGATAAGGAGGATTCCGGAAGTAGTATGGAGGAGTCAGCATGTAGAGACCAGAGAGAGAAGAACGCCAGGCCCCTCTCCGGTAAGATGAGACTATGTGGAAATACTTAGATTAATAGAAATGGGTTAATAATTAAGACAGAGGTAGCTGATAAGAAACTAGTAACTGGCCACAACATTATATCAAATACAGAGTCTCTCTGTGTTATTTGGGGCTGGCACGGCAGTGGGACCTGAACGGTAGGGAAAAAACACTCATGACAAGAGTGTGTAAGCAGAGAGAAGTCCTAATGCAATATACACTTGCACAAAACTGTCAAATAACCCATTTAGCCCCAAATAAACACACAGAGGCTTATATGAATTAGAAACTGTTTGGCTGATAACTTAGGCTTCTTACTGGCTAGCTCTCTCTTAATTATTAACCCATAACTACTAATCTATGTATTTCTACATGACCCTATCTTACCAGAGAATAGTGGCATCCTATCTTCCCAGCAGGTACATGGCATCTCTCTGGTGGCTTCTCTCTGCGTCCTCTTCCCAGAATTCTCCTCATCTGGTAGCTCCGCCTATGCTTCCTGCCTGGTGAGCGGCCACTCAGTGTTTTATTCATCAACCAGTAAGAGAAACATATGTACTAGAAGACCCCTTCTCAGGTGTTGCTTGGATGAATCAGTCTGCTGGCTTTGGAGACACAGGCCACACATCCCCAAGTACACAGAAGTCAAAGAAGTTTAAGGTGCTGAAAGAGCCTTCTCGACTGAGGTGACATAATGACCTTGACTGGCTCTAAGTAGCACAGGCTTGCTTCCCCAACACTTTCCTACAATTCCATGGAAAACAAAATGATTGAGTGGTAGGTGAAGCTTTACAACTGGACCATAGTACCATCAGCTCTAGTAGAGTGTCCGGCGTCTTTGATGCTGGTGTGAGATGAACAGTCTATATTCTTGCCTGGATAATAGTCACATGTACCCTGGCCATAGCAGAAGCCTCCGCCTCTGACCCAAGTCGTGAGTTTTCAAATACAGGTGTTGTGAACTCTGATACATCTTTTTCAGTGAGTCCCCAGTAGATAGCATTGGTATCTACTTCCCTTTTCCTCCAGTTTTGTGGTATTTTGTAAACAGTTCTCACACACTATAACTGAATTTTCCCAGAACAGTCAGCAAAGAATTGACTATATATCTATATATCTATCTATCTATCTATCTATCTATCTATATATCTATCTATCTATCTATCTATCTATATATATATCTTCCATATAGATTCTGGGTAATCACCAGGAATAACCCGGGACTCATGGTGAAGAAGCAATTTTGATACTACTTATATTTTATTGGAGAAAGTAAAATGTTAGGACCAAAAGGATGTCTTCAAGAAATCAACAGATTATGGAACCCAAAAATAAGAAAGTAAAATATCCAAATAATTATCGTGACTGGTATATTAGATGCTTAAATGATGGCAACATATACATCGGTTCCAAAATACATAGAACAACACATAAATTTACCATGTAAGACAAATTAAGGTAAAATAATTTTTCTCAAAATTGAGATGAGAGTGGACACAATACTTTTTACACAATGCAAATGATACTAGCAATAACAAATGTAGGGTTTTTTTTTTTTTTGAAAATTCTAAAGCACTCTAAGGATGGAATAAAAGTTTCAGTTATAAATAATTTAGAAGCGAGAAGAACAAGTAGCTGGCTCATGTATTAAGCTTGTGGGATACAGCCAACACCATACTTAAGAAACTTTATGGATCTAGATGCATCAAACAGGAGAAGAATATTGAAAATAAATGGGCAAAGAATTCATGTCAAGAACTTGGTAAAAAAAAAGAAAGCAAATGTGAGTGAAAGGGAGTAGGAAAAGGGGAACCCATGCACTTGCCGTGTAAAAGTAAACTATTAAAATGTTTAGTAAACGATACAAAGACACAAGAGGGCAAAAGACCCAACAGAAACGAGGAAATGCGGTATATACTCAGATATGGCGAGATAGTAGTAAGTGTGAGAGAATCTGATACATGTTTTGTAAAACATCTTATTTTTAATAGACTATTAAGAGTGGCTAGGGAAGGCATGGGAGAGTGTACTTGGACTAGCCAAAAGAGAGAGATGAGAGGTCAGTGGGAAAAAAGTACCTGTCAAAAAGAATTCCAAGGGGATGGATAGTTCAGAGAGTGAGATCTGCCAGTAGCACAAGGAAAAGGCCATTCCTTTCAAGGGAGTGTTACAAATGGAACACTTTCTCCTGACCGCATAAAAAAAGTGCGGCCCCAGTGCCCAAGTTAGGCAGGCACAGCTCTTCAAGGAGCCGGTCCAACAGTTTACCGTGTAGGGAAAAACCTTGGGGAGTTGTTTGTTTCCCTTTTTCTATATCTATCGCTGCCAAAGTAACTTCGTAAACGTCACTAATTTTGACACACTTTGGCTGGTACTAAAGTTCTTCTCTACATATAATTTGGGATATGGTTTTGCCTGAGCTGCTGGTGGCAGTACCTGGCTTTGTCATTCTGTGACCACCGAGTCTTACTTCACACCTAAAGTCACTTTTAGGTGAGTCCTCCTCCTTGTACTGTAGCGTGGCGAGCAGCAGTGGAGAGAGCTCTACTGAAGTCAATCAGTCTAAAGGCCCCCATATTGTCGCCTGCATATTTTTTAGTTTTCTAACTGCTCATATTGAGAAAGTTAGGATAAAAAGAATGAGTTTCTCTGTATTTTTGTACACATGCCATTTTGTGTAGACCACATGAACACATGCGCAGGAATGTTTATAGTGGTGTTGATGTAATGAGGGGAAATGGAAAAGCCACATAAGACAACCCATTAAATAGATTACAAAAAAAAAAAAAAAAAAAAAAAAAAGCGAGATTATGAGGGGCTGGAGAGATGGCTTGCTGGTTAAGCATGCTTACTTTACAATCATAGAAGCGTAGAGTTCAGACGGCAGTGTCCGTGTGATGAGCCAGGCATTTGTTGCATGCCTGTATCCCTAGCTCTGACAGAGGCAGATATCAGAGGATCACTAGGACTTGCTGGCTTTTAGTTTTCTGACAAACATGAGCTCCAGTTTCAGAAAGAGACCTTACCTCAAAAGTGATAGGGGAAGGTAACTTATGACCCCCTTTGGCCTCTTTGCAACCACACACACACACACACACACACACACACACACACACACACTCATAATACATATACAGTAACACACAAATACAAAAATCTTCAAAAACAGAATTTCAAGTTATTGTATTGTACCATATGCAATTAAAATGAATGGATGAGAGGTATATGTAAAAATCTCATAAATATAACATTGAGCAAAAGCTGCAAGCTGTGAAAGCAGTGATTAATATTTACATCAAGCCTATGTCCAAATTTGCCTGTAACAGTTTATAAGCAGTTTAGCTACATTGAAAATATGTTACCTATTTTGGGGATGTGTTCTTCAAAACCAGGAAACTAAGGAAAATATTACTGTATACTACATTTACATGTTTTATTACATATATATAAAATGTATATATATGTAATAAAACATATATTTATTTATTTATTTATTTATTTATTTATTTATTTATTTATTTTTGAGAGTCTCCCCATGTAGTTGTGGCTGTCCTGGAACTCACTCTGTAGAACTCAGAGATCCACCTGCTTCTGTCTTCTAAGTGTTGGGATCAAAGACGTATCACCATAGCCCAGCTTTCACATTTAAACTTTTTATTCAAATTTTTTAACTAGCCTTTTAAAAGTATTCATTCCTTTATTCTATTTGCAAGGATTGTTTTTTGAAACCATTTTTTTCCAAAGCAGTTTTAACTTTACCGCAAATTGGGTGGGGCACACACAGATTGCACACATTTCCCCACACAGCTGAGCTTTAGTGAGATGGTGTTTCTAGTGTGACTCATATGACAAAGGAACTCAATCAAATGTACTGACCTTAGAAGTAACTGGGGGGATATTATTTCCAGAAGTAAACAACTAAGTTTTTAATTGCTGATTGTTCTGAGTAACGTGTTGAAATCTTGTTCCATTCTGGCCTGTCTCACATAGAAAGTGAATTATCCCTTTGTCCAGTGTATTCATGCTGTATGTACTACCTGCCTGGTGATTAACTGACTCATTAATCAGGTAATTAGCCTGGTGTTACTAGGAAAACAAAACCAAGCAGTTCAGAGGGCTATGTGAAGAGGATCTTCAAAGGGAAAAAAAAAAAAAAAAAAAAAAAAAAAACCCAGAATGGAAACGGTACATCACCTATTTGCCTATTTTGAAACTATCTTCATAGATCTTCGATAGATATATTGGATAGATATACTTGGTTAAATAAACCTGTAACTTATAATAAAACTAGACAAATGAAAACTGGACATTTGTTTCTCAAGGGAAAACAAAAGTTAAATTAGGAAGGTAATAATTTTAAAGAAAAACTTTGGACTCATGAACAATGATTATTGGTGTTTCATGATTAATATTGCTGATGGCTTTTAGCAAATATGTTATAAATCTATGATGAAGATAGCGACTTAAACTGCTAATTTACCATATCAGAATTGAAGTAGGAAACAGCTGACTAGCATGAGAAGGCTTCTTTTTCTTCAAGATACATGCTCTTTGATTTCTGCCTGCCCTGGTCTCCCTCAAGGGCAACCTGTGTCTCTCAACTCCAGGAAGCTGCTTAGTGCTCCAAACTGGTTTCTACTCATCTTTTGATTCATGCTACAAATAAGCAAGCCTTTCAAAGGCAAAGCAACAGAAATCCTTCTTCTGGAGACTCTCTAAGTTCATAGGATTGAGCCCTAATCCACAATGTGAGTGTGTTTAAAGTCCAGCTTTTAAGAGATAAGCAAGATTAAATGGGGTCAGAAAGATGAAGTGTTAACTCTGTATGGTTAATGATCTGATAATACATCTCTTTCGTAGGATCCTTGGGTATTTGCCCAAAAGACTCTAATTCAACACCACAGAGACATTTACTCATCCATGTTTACTGGAGTACTGTTTACAATTGCTGAGATATAGAACCATTCTAGGTGTCCATCAACAGAGTAATAGTGCTGAATATCTGCATGGCCTCTGGGGACTTGGATCTGATTGAGCCAGTGAAGGAATAGAAAAGACAGATGGATGGATGGACAGATAGACAGACAGACACACAGACAGACAGACAGACAGACACACACACCACAGAGAGAAGTAGAGCCGGGATAGGTTGTATTGGGCTCTCTGATAGAGAAATCTAAGCACTCCTAAAGATCTGGGAAAACAGATCCATGGTAGACATTTTCTGCACACACCATCAGCATCCCCAGATGGACCAGGGAAAGCCTTTTCTATGCCTCTGAGCCTCCCAGTGGGGAGGCTTTTCCATTCCCCCTTGGTCTGAGGCTCTGGGTTCTTTGACAGGGCTGTACCTCTGACAAGGCATACTCACTCAGACGCAGAGCAAATGTAGTACTATGAACGATGGGATACTTTTCAGCCATAAATAAGAAGGAAATTATAATGTTTACAGGAAAGTGTATACAACCGGAGATAATTACATTAAGGGAATAAAGTCAGTCTTGGGTAGATGTATGTCTTCTCTCATTGTGGATTCTAGATTTTATACAGACACACAGAATTATATAGGTATCCCCAACATGGAAGCAGAAATGAGACTGTCTAGGGGAATAAAAGGATATAAGAGGCTTGGGAACAGCAAAGAAGGGAAGGAGGGGGAAAGAAGTAGCCTCAAAGTACATTGTATACTTGTTTAAAAACGCTTTTGTGAAATCTAGGCCTCCTATGTAAAATGAATATAGGCCAAATAGAAACAATATGTATGTATGAAAAAGACATAGCATAAAGCCTCTTTTATGTAGGTTGGATGGATTTGGGGAAATGACGCAGTAGTTATGCATACATAGTGCCCTTGTAGAGGACTCAGGTTTGGATTTGAGAACCCCAAGCTTGGTCCCAGCAACCACACAGGGTGGCTTACAACCATTACTTCAAGGCATGCAATGTCGCTGGCCATCGTGTGCACCTGCACTCACACGCACATGCCCACATGCACGCATGCACACACACAGAATTAAAAATTAAACCTAAAAACTGTAGAGTGCCGCGGTGGTCCCTTTGACCATCGTCTACTGTACGGAGATACCTAGCGCGCTTGCACCTGTTGCACTGACCGTGATCATCTGGGCATGGTCACAGGTGTGGATGTGATGGGGGAAGCTAGGACTGGGGTCCCGGACCCAGCTCCTTCTCTCTTGGTGTCGGTCGGGTCTCTGAGAGCAGCCTGGGCATGGATCCTTGAAGCAGGAACCTGTGGGTCATTGGTTTCTGGTATAAGTGACATCTCCCCGAATAAAATTAATAACCCATTTCACAACATCGCCTCGAGTATCATAACTGTGCATTGATAGTCTACTCTCACCCTTGAAGATATCGCACTATTTCTTGTAACAAACTCCACCCATCTTCTACAATAAAGAAGTCCTCCCAATTTTCTCTCCCCCTCTCCTGCCCTCTTCCCCCTGCACTGCACTCTCTTTATCCTTGATTAACACACATTGCATTTCTTCGATTCTTATTAGAAATTTTTCATGTGAACAAGCAGGTTGCTTTCAGTCTTCACCTGGGTCAATGAATGAATTCTTACCTACCTATTACCCTTTAAGCAGGGTTCCCATGTCAACATAACTAGAATTTTAGCTGTATAAGAAAACTTAGATTTTTATCTATTCTAATGCTATCGCATTATTATTAGAGAACATTGCAGATAAGATACTCCACTTCAAAGAGGTGGAAGCTATTTTTGTGGAAATATTTTTGAGTGTTCAATTCTAGTGAACTTAAAGTTACTTCAAATAAAAAAAAAAAAAAAAAAAAAAAAAGAGCCAAACCTCCCTATCTTATATCCAAACCACGTGCAAAAGATCTGCCTAGTAGTGGAGTGAGGAAGCGGTAGGCTTTAAGTTTACATGTAATGGAAAGAAAGCAAACATTGCTCAATATTGCGCAGATGTAAGACACTGAGAATATACAGGACAGTAAGGAAAGCACAGAAAAGAAACAACGTACAACAAGTTCATAATTTGCATGTAAAGGAAAACGGTGTTTGGGTACAGCCCATGATTTCCTTGATGGTTGTAGAAGACAAAACATGCCATGGAATGAAATGCAGGACTCAGTGTCCCTGACAACAGTATTACTGGAAATAGAGAAGGGATGCCAGAAAGGGACACTGGCAATAGGAATTTGGGGTGTTGAAAAATAGACTATTGACAACTGAAGCATTACTTTACCACTGCAAGTTTCATTTCTTCGCTGGAAAATACGGGAGGCAATGGTAGGCTTCAGTGGTGAAGTATCCATTTAAAATATTTTTTGAAAATGCCAAGCTGTATATATCAATACTTTGCAGAATGTAATATAAATCAATTAAGACAATCAAACCATGAACCCAGGCCTACTGTTATTAGTTCTAATATATGAAAGCACTTAGTCACAGACTCCACACTTACCTACCAGGGCTTCAGAATGAACAGAGGAGACATGAGTGAACAGTACTGACAAAACATGAGCTCAGAGCTTGGCTGAAATAATTTAGCTGAACAATAATTTCCCTTTGAGCCAAGGAACATTTAAAGTCCTAAAACAACAACAACAACAAACAAACAAACAACAAAACAAACAAACAAACAAAAAACTATATGAACTAGCGATCCCAGTTCTCAGTGTATATCCAGAGTAACTGAAGGTGGTATGTCAGAGAGATGCTAATCTATGCTACCTCCAGCAGTATTCCTAATAGCCCAGAGACGGAAGCAGCCCAAGGGTATACCAGTGGACAAATGGATGAAAGGAGAAAGAAAATATAGAATACACACACACACACACACACACACACATACAATAAAACACTATTTCTCATTTTCATTCATATTGGTTTGTACTTATGACTTGTTCATAATAAATACCAGGTAGAAATTAATTCTATGTAACAATTAAACTGAAAAATTTTGTTTTCTAAATAATATTTTTGTTTTCCATATAATTTGAAATGAAATTGTCTTGGAATCATTTTAGCAAGAAAAGTTTGTTTGGCGTGCTCTGCTAGTGCAGGACATGACCTAAAGGCACTTTAGTGCACATTTGGCAAATGCCTTGCCTACTAATTAAGGAACTAAGTGCTGTGCGTTTAGAACTGCAACCTCCTCCTTCTTTTTTTTAAGTTGAAATATGCTCAAAGTAACTACAAAAGTTTTCTGACAGGTTGACATATAAGAAGAGACAGGAAGATAAAACAAAAAGACGATGTTCATGGATTACAAAAATCAGTTTATATTTCAAAATAGTTTTTTAGATGAACAAGAAATATATAATAAATGACTGGATTTTATTGGGGGAAAAGCCAAGCAATCATTTGAAATCATAAGCGTCTTCTTGACTCAGAAAACACATAATTTATGAATGACTTAGTGGTGGGAAAGGCGCCCTTGCCTGTTTGGCTTGCCCCCCAGGTGGTGATAAAAGCAAGCCGCCAGAAGCAAAGAGAAGCCAAAAAGACAGATGTAAGCAGGATGAGGAGTTCTTTTCTGAGGACTCTGGTGGTGATCTTTGATTCTTTGGAATAAGTTGACCCAAGTTGTCTGACACCCCATACTTTGGGTCACCTGAATGAATACAGCACTCTTCCTGAGTCTGACTTCTGGGAGAATACTGCTTCCTTCTCCCTGTCCCCCAATCTCTCTGCCAAATATTGCAGTCAGCCCCGGGCTCTGACTTTCACAGCTACATCAACTTGCCAAACTTCAATTTTGATGATCCGTAGTAATTATAAGGATGAAGAAGGAAAGGCTACTCATAAGCAATGTTGAACACTATTTGCCCTGGAAATATATTGCATATTTAATTTTTTTTTGCTTATAGACATGAAAATGTATTCTGACAAATAATTACATATCTAATTGTCACATCACAAATGAATGCTAGGGTTTCATATTCATTTATCTGATACAAAAGCACATTATTTGGCAAGACATTATTTACAAATGCAATAATGCTTTTGCTAATTTGTATTCTCAAAAATTGAATACCAATCTTTTTTTTGTTGTTGTTGTAAACAAAAGCTTCTTAGAGAAAACCAAGTGTTAATTCTGTTTTGCTTTGATAACTAGATGGGTGTGGCTCTTGTCTTTGCTCTGTTCTTGTAGGGCTGAAGGCTGAATTTGGAGCCTCACTCATGCTGAACTACATCACCAACCTTTATATTTTATTTTCAACACAGAAGATGCACTGGTGTTCTATTCTGCTAGTGGTAAATCTGATATAGAAATTGTGACATTAATACAATTTTACTTTATTTGCATTAGAAAAGAATCTTTTAGAGACATTTACGTTTATGGAAAAATCATAATGATGGAACTCAGTTTCCCCAGCAGTAATACCTTACGGCGGGTTAGTATATTTATTGCCACTAATGGGCCACCATTGAGGTTGGGAGCTGGCTCAGTGAATCAAGTTCCTGTAAGCACGACACCTAGGTTTGGATCCCCAGTGGTAGTGTGCAACTATAATTCCAGAGCTGGCAGGGGTACTGACATGGGGGACCCCTGGGACTCACTGTCCAGCCAGGCCAGCTGTGTCCATGAGGCCAATGAGAGATCTGTGTCTAAACAAAACCAAAGACAAAAGAACACAGCAGAGTTCTAGAAGAAGACATTGACTTCTGGCTCCCACTCTCATGTGCCTGTGTACACATACACACACACACACACACACACACACACACACACACACACAGTGTGTCAATGAGTCAAGCTTTTAATCTATTAGCTTTCCTTGACTCTGGGATCTCACCCAGGATGCCACACTGCACTTGGCTGTCATATTTCCTTAGCTTCCTCTTGGCTGGGACAGATAACCAAATTGCTTCCCAAAACTCTGATGACCTTGACAGTTTTAAAAGCACTGGTCAGGTATTTGTCGAATTGTTTCAATTAAGGTCTGTCTGTTGTTATTCTCAGGATTAGGCTGCGGTTATTGGTTTTGAGGAGGTGCCATGGGGTGCCACTTACATCACATCATGTCAGAGGTCTGTGTCATCAACTTGACTTTCCATTGTCACTGTTGACCTTAATTGTCTGTTTGAGGGAGCACTTGTCATTTTTCTCCAGTGTAAATCCATCCCCCCCCCCCATACACTCCACATTGCATTCTCTGAAGGATGTCATTCTGTCAAGCCCACACTAAAGGAATGGCGGGTTATGCCTCGCGTCCTTTAGAAGGAATCTACAGCAGTTATGTGTAAAATCCTTTTGAGAAAACTGCAAAGTGCAGAATTCTATGTGGCCAGCCACTTTCTTACAAATCTAACATTTACTCTGCACAAAGGATTGTACCACTAAGACTTTAAGTCTTACGATGTGAAGAAAATATATTAAAAATATTCCACCAACATGCATGTACTGCCTAGCTTTATGTCAACTTGACACATGCTAGAGCCTTAACAGAGGAGGGAGCATCATTTGGGTATCAGGAACAGCAAATACATTAGTAACTGATCAGCCACAGCACAACTGGCCACTTTAATGTGAGTCCTTCTGTGATTTCACACAGGTCCCTTATTTTAAGCATAAGGGAATAGAAATTGCTGTACCTATGTACCACAATTCTTCAAACACTAACTCCCATGGTAAAAATGAACAAAAAGTAGCTACTGAAAAATGAGCATCTAAAGTATAGTTAGTTTTCAGAATTGAGCTTAAATAACAATCACTGGGACAAACCTTGAAATAAACACACAGTAATCATGAGAACATTTATACATTTATGCTGTTCAGTCACCATGTAAATTTGGCTTGGCTAATTTTCTTTGATGGAGTATCAGAGGTTATCAAGTTGTTCAAGCTTGAGCTTTTTGAAGGTGGGGTCAGACTTGGAATTTATAACTGCAGTCTAGACTGCTGATTACTATGACAAATGAATATACAACTTTATGGTCTGACTGCCATCACTTTTCAGTATGTGACGAAGAGCATTAGACCCACATGATTCTACTGGTTGCCCTGGGAGATGAACAAAGGTTCTAAGTAGTCTGCATCTTAAATTTGTCTAATAAGAACTAAACTTGTGTCCTTAAGGAAAAATATGCATGCATATATATATATATATATATGCATGCATGCCTGAGCTGTCTCTTCAGCACAAGTTGGGAGGGAAAAATGATGATGAGGTTGGGGGGGAGATGAGAAATGGAGGGGAGAGGGTAGGTTTGATCAAACATATTACATGTATATGAGAAATGCTGAAACAATAATAAAAAAAAGAAAGAAATAGTATCTGTAGTCAAATAAAAACAATTGTCCAATGGTCATTACAGGTTCTTTCAATAAGTCACCTTGAGTCTTAGAAGAGTCTGTGTTATTTCTTTAATTTAGATAATTACCAGAAATAATGCTTTGGGAAAAGGAATACATCATAAATGACTACCAAGTTGGGCCTTTTGACACACACCTTGAATCCCATTTGTATGTTTGAGAGGCAGATAGATCTCTGTGAACTCAAGGCCAGCTTGATATATATAACAAGTTACAGGACAGAAGGGCTACAGAGTGAAACCCTATCTCATAAACAAAATAAACAACAAATTGCCACTAAAAATCTATGGTAGCTATTTCAATAAGGGTATTGGAGGAGAGAGCATTATCATCTGTCAGGACTGTTGTGCATTTCATTATCATCTTACAGCATTTCTGAAAAGCATACTGTAACTTTTTTGTATGTTGGGCTCTGTGCATATTGATGGCAGAGGATAATGTTGGATACCAGATATAGTTACTTAGGCACTGTCTACTTTTGCTTTGAGACAGGCTTTCTCACTGGTCGGGGACTTACCAAGTAGTCTGGGTTGGCTGGTCATCACACCCCAAGGCTCTACCTGTCTATGCCTCCCCTGCACTAGGATTACAAACATATGACACTATACCCAGTTTAATCCTATAGAACAGTAGTTCACAGCCTACAGATCTCTACCCCTTTGTGTCATATATCATATATTAATCATTCATATAACATATTTACATTCTGATTCATCACAGTAACAAAATTACAGTTATGAAGCAGCAATGAAAACTTTTATGAACTAAAGAGTTACAGCATTAGGAAGTTGAGGGCCACTTCCATAGGTCTTTATTAGCGTTATTCATCTTTATTAGTGTTATTGCTCAGTATGCATTGTTTTTTCTCCTTGGCTGCTTTAAATATGTCCTCTTAGTTTTTAATGAGACATATGTATATATTTTGTTTACTTTTGTAATTATCTTTCTTGGTTCTCAGTGATTCTGAACTCAGTGGTTTGATACCTTTTATTTTTTTTATGTTTTTGGACAATTCTCCGGTGTCGTCTTTTAAAATATTATTTCCTGTTCACCTTCATGTTTTTCCTTCCATTGGTATGGTAGATCTACCTTTCTCTTATGGCATGTTACAGATATGTAGAATTGTTTTATACATTCTTTTAAAAATTGTTGGTTCTCTGAGAATTACATATAACATTCTCTTTGATCAAATTAACCCTTCAAATTCATACAATGTGTTTTGATAATATTCATCTTTCCTTCTCCAACTCATTCCAGATCCACCCCTCTTTCCCTACCCGCTCAACTCTGGATCCTTCCTTTAAAAGATGTATCAAGACAGATCTGTGGTACCTAAGTACTATTGGACCCATGGTCTTTCCACTCGAGTGCCGTCCATTTTTTAACTGTGTAGTGTGATCACGAACACACAGCAGCTAACTTCTAAAATACTTATAATTTCTTTACAAGAAGACTAACAGAGGATGGCGTCTTGTGACCAGTTTGAACTCCACTACAGTATTTTATTCTTTAATATTCTCTTAGTCACTGTTCTATCACTGTGAAAAGACACCACGACAAAGGCAACTCTTATGAAAGAAGACATTTAACTGGCAGCTTGCTTACAGTTTCAGAGGATTAGCTCATTGTTGTCACGGCTGTGAGCACATATAGCGCTGGGGCAGTAGCTGAGGGCTTTGCAACCTGACCCACAGGAACTTAGCATGGGAATATAGGAGCCTGAGAGGGTCATTCTCATTCAAACCACCACAAACGCCTTCTGCCAGTGGAGGAGTCTTCTGCATGAAGCCATCTGGAAGAAGCATGAATTGATCATAACTTATTCTTAGTTGTTTGTGAAAGTGAACACATGTATAGTACATAGTAACTCTGATAAAATAAAAGATGACATTGTAGTATAGGGCTTCTCAATGCCTTTGAGGTTGAATGACTCTGTCACAAGGGCCACTTAAAACCATAGACAGCACAGATATTTACATTACAGTTCATAATAGTGGCAAAATTACAGTTATGAATTAGCGATGAAAATGGTTGGGGGTTAGCACACATGAAGAAATGTATGAAAAGGTCACAGCATTAGGAAGGCCGAGAACCACTGCTATAGTAGGTTTTATGGATTAAGAATATGCTGATGTTTAAAACACAAAATGAAACAAAAAAGCGAGGGGACTTTAGGCATGGTAGTTACTTTTTGTTTTTATTTATTCTTCTCTCATATAATACATCCTGACTTTAGCCTCCACTCCTCAAAGCCAACCCCACTCTAGTAAATACAGACAAAAGTCATAATCTGTGAAAGCTATAACTGATATTATGATTAAAAGTTCCTGCTTGTGACACACAATGGTAAAGGACCGGGAAAAGCTAGAAAACCACGTTTGAACAATGACTGATCCAAAACATGGCTTGTATTGCTCAGCAGTAAAATCAGAATGAACTCAATTTAGAACACGAGCAGGCACTGCTTAAGGAAAACAAACATGGTAAGAACTGAGAGAAAAGATACTCACGGCCTGGGAAAGCCTGAAAAGATGCAATATGACACACACACACACTCACACACACACACACACAATCGTACATACACTATCGTACACTCACACTCACACACACTCACACTATCGTACACTCACACACACACTCACACACTATCGTACACACACACACACCACCATAGTGGCCAAAACCAACAAGGAAACTCCCGAGTGAGGATACAAAGCAGCAGGAACAGGTCCCTTGCTTGCAGACACATGAACTGGGAGGCCCCTTTGGAAGACAGTTGGTAGTTTCTTTCTTACAACATTAAACACACTACACCATACAATTCACCAGCTGTACTCCTCAGTATTTACCCAAATAAATGAAGAAGTTAGAGTTATGTTGAAATGTGCACACAGGCATTCATAGTAGTTTTGTTTATAATTGCCAGGAACTAAAAGGTCCTTCAGAAAGTGAACAGACAAACCTCAGTTAAAAAAAAAAAAAAGAAAATCCAGTATTATCCAATGCTAAGAAAATGATAGGAACCAATGTGAAAGTCATAAAAAGATAAAAGGGACCCTAAGCAAAAGAAGCCAGTCTGCAAAGCTATGTATTATATAATTCTGCTTGTAAACCATCCTGAGAAAGATGGCAGTAAGCCCATGATTACCTGAGATTAGAGTGCAGGGAGATAAGAATACAGATCATAGAGGGGTTTTGGATGCTATAACTTAGCAGTGATGCTAGTATACACTTGTCTAAAGCTATAGAGTAAGCCCACGAAGAGGAAACCCTGGTGTAATCGGGTGCCTATGAGTGTTAATGATGCATCAGTGTGGATTCATCAGGGGAAACATACATACTCTCCTGATTGAGACAGTTCTGTATTTGGGTTGTATAGGCATGTCACATGTGGGAATCTGTACTTACAATTTCATTCTCAAAGAGCTCAGAACTGCCATAAAATATATTTGCAGAAAAAAAAATCTTCCAAAAGACAGCATATATTCAAAACCCAAGACAAAAACAAAAGGAAAAGTTGATACTTTGATTTCCTGATAGATAACTGATAAAAGTATGTGAGTGCTGAGATGTGCTCTACAGATTATGAACAATAGCATTGCATTATTTTTCAGTTCCAGGAAAGTACCTGATATCAGGTTTTGGTTGAAGACAGAGAATACTTATCTGCAATGTGTTTTTGAGGTGATGAATACGAAGACCCCCAATATGACAACTGGAGCGACAAGTACTCAAGCCTTGGGTAGCCAGATGAAGTCACTGGGTCTTATCCATTGGCAGTGTTGACTAGATCACTAAGGAGAGGTTTTGCATCCAGTTGGCCCTGCTCATCTTTTCTCTCTGCTCACTACACCTGTAACAAATTCTTAAACTTCACTTCAGGAGTCCTTAGGAGAGATGGACGATTCCTCTGGGATGGTCATTCTGAGCAATTGACCTAGAACCCTCTCTGAGTGGACAAACACAGGGACACTCATTCCATTATATGTTAGCTTTTTGAAACCAATTTAAAGTACTTTCTGATGAAAACAATATCTTATGTGACGCATTTTTAAACCAATTTATTTGAGGGCATTGTGTTTTGAAACCAGGAAAAGTAATATTGATTTATTTGGTGAGAGATTGTCTTTACAAATGGTAAGTGCTCAATCTTGAAGAATCCTAAAATCAAAGGGCAGGCATGGATTGCTAAACCAACCCAAAGAACATTCCACACTGCTCTTGAAAGTCAGATACACAGATCTTTGCAAGTGAGATGTTTGATAAGGGGTAGACACACATCTTATGATGCCAGGCTCAAAATCATATTAAAAGTGAAGTTTGCCTCAAATTTGTGAAGTTATAGGAACTAGGCATTTCAAATTGTGACATAATTTGTGACAAATCATTTGGTTTGTGTGGATATCAAAATAATTTAATACCTGTATATAATGTATTATACAAATATATATTTTAATTTTTTTTCATTGTCAAGTTACTGTGTTTCTTTATGCTAAATATGGATTCCTTTCCCTGGAAAGAAAATTTAGGCTTATTTTCAAATGCTCTGAGCTGTTTTTTTTTTTTGTTGTTGTTTTTTTTTTGTTTTGTTTTTTAAGGAAACAAAACAAATCACTCCAAACCTTCTCTAACCACAGAGTTTGGCCTCATATTCTGCTTAAAACAATTTTACTGTTAAAGGCCCATCACCAGCTCATCATCCTTTCAATAATGCAGTGTAAGTGGCTAAACCCCTGGAGCTGATTGCATCACAAAGGGATTAGCCCAGCCCCATGCGAAGAATTAAATCCGTACACAAAGGGCAGACAGCTGGGCCTCCCTCAGCATCTATTTGGTATCAGTTATTAGCTACAGCTTTAGGCCTGCACTCACCTTATGTAACTGTGAGTGTTCTAGCTGCAATCTCAAGACCCTGGTCCTAAAGTATCAGCAGCCTTCAGCAAGCTTTGAGTACCCTGCACCATAGTTAATAGCAAGTGAGGTGTGTGTGTGTGTGTGTGTGTGTGTGTGTGTGTGTGTGTGTGTGTGTGTGTGTGTGTGCGCGCGCGCGCGCGTGCGTGTGTATTCTAGAGGCTGGTTGTGACGAGTGTAGCATTGAGTGGGTCCTTGGCAAAGAACCTGGAGCACTGTCTGAAATCACTCTACGCCCTATCCTCGGTTCCTTTTCTGTCAATCTCCTTGCCTGTGGAAGAATGGACTCTATTTGGAATCAGAACTGCAGCAGACCATGTCACAATTTTTACTTCTATTTCCTGGTCGTCTTTTATGATACCGAATAAAAATCCAGCCATGGAAGTGATTTTGCCTTTGGAGATGCAGTGCAAGAGTGGGACGTTTTCAGACAATCCAACTTTTCCCCAGGTTTACTACTTACATGCGGTTTATATATTTGCAGGCATGCTGACATCAGGAGACAATTTTAAGGCATTTTGTTACCGACCAGGATTAGAATCTGAGGTTCTGAGGTTCTGTCAGACTGTTGGTCTTGTTCGTGCCTTCCCAAGATGCTGCATGAATGTTGTTTTGGGCTGTGGTACTTCCTGTGGAACTCTTCGTCAAATGGGATTATGAGGCTACGTTTGAATCGCTTTTCCCAAGCAGCACAGTTAGATGGTGCCCGGCAGCCAGACATGAATCTCATTTCAGTTGAACTTTGTTTCAGCCCTGGGTTTAGGATGTTAACCAGTTTGACTTTAACCCAATCATTCAAATTAGCGTAGTCCTAGAAACCAGGACCTGATGGGCATTGGTCGAGAGGTAAACTAAATTATATCAGAACAATAATGATGTGAGCAGATAATTAGCCTTAGACTTCTGGAATGAGTTTAAATAGTCTAAGCAAGCAGGTTTAGATAGAAGTTATGCACTGTTCTTGTATCATCCGTAAGCAACAAAGTCAGTGTTGATGAATGTATGAGGATCATGAGACATTTCCTGGCTCTGAAAAATCTATCAGATGCTTAGGAAATCCTAAAGCAACTTTGTGTCTCTATCAACAAAAGGGGGGCACTGATTACTTCATTTAGATTTCCTCAGAATTTCACCAGCTCAGACCGTGAACAGGAGAATGAAAAATTCTGCTTAAATGGATGATCCATTTTAAGTGTTAAATTTTATTTATCACTATGATGTTGAAGACACGTTGCAAAAGAAACACAAACAAGCACCAGAATGGCAACAACCCAATAACCTCTGCTATTTCCCAGAATTCCTTTAGTGTGTCTGGTGTTTAAGGGATGGTCCTCAATTAGTTGTGCTATGCTTCCTCTTGCTAGGTAAGCATTTTTGGTCAAACAAGGAATGGCAGAGTCCCACAATTAGATCAAAAGATCAATCCTAATGCACCATTTTCTCCTCACCCTCCTGCTGTAATAAAGTGGCTGCAGTTCTCCAGGGGACAACTCAAAATCCTAGGACTGATATTTCTAAATTAGCTGACTCTCTGACCTTGCTGGTAATTGCGTTAGTTTATCAATGTTCAACACAATTTATTACTCTCCAATATGTACCAAAGTGTTTATCTCTCAACACTAACAATATTAAAAAATCTAAACTATCTATTGCAGCACAAAGAGGCATCCTTTCATTAGGGAAAACGTAAGAGAGTGGCCTGACTTTGCAGGGAAGATGGGTGACTTGAGGCAGAGGACAGATGCTGTTTGCTTTGATTTAGCGATATTATGTTACCAAAATCCGAGAAATAAAGGGAAATTAAGTTTGTTTCTATTTGCATGTGACACAGGACTAAGGTGACATTTTCTGCAATGTTACAGTAATGGCCTATTTCAAGATAAATAAATGGCACCCATAAAACCTTACCAGAGAGTTGGAAGGCAGTAGCCATGGTAGCATCTTACTTTGACTTTAAGCATCGTGCGCTTTGATGGGGAAAAGCCCTTGACATCCTATTTTGGG
The DNA here is from genome assembly GCF_943737965.1 of Phodopus roborovskii. Taxonomy (NCBI): domain Eukaryota; kingdom Metazoa; phylum Chordata; class Mammalia; order Rodentia; family Cricetidae; genus Phodopus; species Phodopus roborovskii. Next base: position 14,797,661 of record NW_026126511.1, read on the forward strand.
ATGTAGAAAACCAACATTTCCTTTGCTCCCTTGTCGAGATCATTTTTACTATGTTATTTAAGTTTTGTGCTTAATTACAGTGGTAGACAATTCGCAGCCGAGCTCAGTTTCTATTTGATGAAGTAAAGGCAATGCAACATGGAAGTTTTGTAACATACGTGCGTGGTTTTAACCCAGTTTGGGCAAGCACACAGGTCCATGAGATAAAGATCGTGTGATCCAGCTTTAAATGATGGACTGACTTTTTTTCTGGCTCCCCTCTTCCCTCTAGTGCTGGGATGTCCTGTTTCCTCACACATGATGGAGCGGCTAGGATATGTTCGGTCCACCCCCAGCCTCTCTCCTGTCCACACTCTCATTAAGCTGCAGCCCGGTGATCTTTCTTCAGTCATGAGAAATGAGCTTCAGGGGCAGCTTACACTTGGCAGCGCTGGTCCTAAGGCTTACAAGCCATTTGCTGTCTTCATCTTAAAATATTGGTTTTTTAGAGTGATGGATCCTTTTATTGTTTATTATTGTCATTACTTTATTAGCAATCACAAGGCTAACAATCTTTCAGGGGCAGATATATTTTAATTTGTTTTATTTGTTGGTAGCTCACTTTAGTGCAAAAAAATAAAATTTCTTCAGTAAGAGAATGATCATATTTCAGTGTAGAACTCTTTGGAACCATTTTTGGGAAACTGTTCTAAATGCACAATGAGGTCATAGAAATTCTTTAGCTTTTAAAAGTCTCCAACTTCTTTGTTTTTAAAAAAATTTTTAAATTGAAATTAAATTTAAAATATAAAATTGTATAAAAGGACAAACAAATTAAATCCACACCTTTTTTCTTTCTCATTAGAATATAAACTGGCATCAATAATGATAATAACAATGAATAATAATAATATTAATATTAATATTAATAATAATAATAATAATCACAAACAGCCAGAATTAGACAAAAGGAGAAGAAAAGTCAAAGAAAAAACCTAGGAAACACACATAGATGCACAGATATACATGTTCACACACAGAGAACACCCATAAAAACCCAAAAGCAGAAACCATAATATATACAAAAGACCTTTAAAGTGTGTGTGTGTGTGTGTGTGTGTGTGTGTGTGTGTGTGTGAAAGCCCTAACAAAGCATTATGAGACAGGACAGAGGGCCTCCACAACTACCATTGACTTGGTTGTGTTTTGGTTTTTTACAGCTGGGCACAGGACTTGCCCTTAAGAATAATTTGTATCCTCAGAGAGACTTTGTTGAAGAAAACTAATTTTTCATTTGCAAGTCTTCACCTTCTTAATCCCTTCTCAGGGTCTCATTGTTATTTAAGGTGTATTAACATGGCCAACTCAAGTGAAGAGATGTCCAAGTCTGCCCAATTTGTGTATTGTTCAGCCTAAACTACACCCTTAAATGGCTACACTATGGACTCAGATTGAACTTTCTTCATAACTACAATGTCACTTATAGTTGTTATGTGTGTGATTAAACTAAAAAGGCAGCTTTCTGGGCTGGGTTTTCCTACCATGGGTCCCAGGGATCCAACTTAAGTCATTGGACTTTTAAGACAAGCTCGTTGGTCCCTGGAACCATCATCTCTCTGGTCCTTAGATTAAACTCCCGGAACCCCTTCCATCTTTTATCGTCCATTTTACACATTCATTGCATCCTTTCACTGCAAATGTTTTAAATGAAAAATTTTCCCCGGTTTGTATTCTCACTCATATGCTTCAGTTAGCCTTGCATCATTTTATTTCCTTCTCCATTTAAGAAAATTGATTTGTTTATTTATGAAGTGTGTGTCTATTGCCTGTGAGTGGAGATCAGAGAACAACAGACCAGAGCCTATTGGTTCCCGTCCACCATGCAGGTTGCAGGGATCAAACAGGCTCTCTAGCTTGGTAGGAAGAGCCTTACTTGCTGACCATCTCACTAATCCCTCATTGGACTTTCAAGAAATAATCACAGTATTTTCGTTCAGATGATAACAAGAGGGGCCTAATTTGGGGCAACAAAATAATTGCGTTTTTCACAGTAAGAATGATTTTATAAGTATGAGAAGCCTTTTCCATTCGGTTCAGGTTTCTATAAAAAGTACCGACTGATTAATTTGTGACACTCCTGAGACTCATCTAGGACAAAGCCATGAAAGCCAGAAGGAAGGCAAATAGGAACATTCCACCTGTTTCTCTTGGGATTGTCCTTATTAACCTGCCTATTTTGCTTCATTTCAGTATCAACTCTTTAAAATGCTTTAGTCTTTCATCACCAGGCATTATTTTTTTAATAAATTTTCTAATTTATAGTTGCATTCACTGAATGAAGTGGTTTTGAGTGAAAGAGATTATGTCATCACAGTGACATATAAAAATCACCTGACTCATCTGGGATTCTCCTTTCAGGCCCAACAAGAAGACAAACCACGTGGAATCTTCCAGTAAAACTAAATTTTGCTCAACCTGTGTCACTTAGCAACCCCAGAATCTTACCTGTAAACAGACATGGGCAGGGGTAACATGGTCCAGTGTCTGCCAGAAGAGGGTGCCCATCCCTAGTATGTAGGTCAAGCTCAGAAGCAGCTGACAGTAGAGTTCATCCTAATAGCCTAAATGTATTCATTCACCTGAATAGTCTGTGCTATTAGAGGTTGAAATGTACTTCTGAAAAATAAAATACCATTTCAAGAAGGTCCACCCACCAAGTAAATAAAGAGCATGGAATGGAAGTACCCCAAGAAATAACTCTTCACTCGTGTCTTTAAGTAAGTCAAATACAGCCCTAGACCAGGCTTCAAAAATGGGGCTTCCATTTCCATAAATCCATTTCTACTCCAAGGAAGCAATTACATTTAGTTTGTACAAGTCCACGAAATGAATATCAGCAGTGCCTCAAAGTGCATATGTTAATTCATCCAGTCTCCAGATGTTTTTGAGCACCAGCTCCATACATCAAAGTTGTTTTAAAAGAGAGCTACAAACTAACAGGTTCTAGGACCTGTTACAGTCTCTTGAATGAGCGGTAATTCTCTCCCTCCTTCCCACAGTTACATTACTTCGGCAGCCTGCCTTTTGATTTATTAGCATGTTTTTCCAATTTGATTAATGTGTTATAAGTGAGACTATGATGCAATTATAAATACTCTCAAAGTGTAGAAAGTCATCGATTTGATTTAATCGTGATAGCTCAGCGCACACGTGAAGCTTCGTTTAATGGTGCCAAGTGTGATGGCTAGTAGTAATTAGAAACACGTGACCATGCATCAAAGATAGAAGCAATGGAGCTAAGTCATTACTTCTACCCAAACCAAAAGAAGGGCAGATGCTTTCCACCCTGTTCTGCCAGCAACCCCCACCCCCAGCCCAGTGCTTTCCCAGTCACTGTAATCTGGGCATGCTGTATCTCCTCCTCAGATCAACAGTCAGTCTCACCAACTCATGCATGCCTTGAGACCACTCTCTCCTCTCTAGGGACTAGGCTTAGTTTTCAAGGGCTGCAAAGGGGGCATGTTCGCTATTGAGAAGGGCCAAAAGACAGGAATGGTAATCAAAACATCAAAATGTGACTATGTGCGGACTTCAAAGAAGCTTCTAGCCAAGCTGGGTAGTGTGGCCTCCATATCCACCTCCGACCTAACCTTTGTCCCTTCCCACTCTTTCCAAGCTCCTGTTTTCTACTATACCCTCACTCTGTATGAGCGTGTGGGCATGTGTGTGTGTGTGTGTTTGTGTGCCTGCCTGTGTGTGAGTGTGTGTGTCTGTGTGGTATCAAGCTATTTAAAAATAATAACAGCATTCACTCAGAATGCTGGTTTTCTGCACATTATTTTTAATGTACTGTGCCAGGCACTGGACTAAGTAACAGAGAACTTGGGGTCAGTTTGTGCCTTGTTCTCTTCCCTAAAGCCTGATCCTCTCTCCTGCCTTTATTTACTGTCAATCCCTGCTCCTAGTCACCCGATTCTACTGTTGTGGCAAACCATTTGCATCCTTACTCACCATCCTGTCTTCCCTGCCTCCCTCCTCCTGCCTGGGAGGAAAGACTGCTTCTGGATCCCAGAGATAGTTCTTTTTGTGTCACATTCATAGACCCAATTCCTACTCCCTCAAAGCCTAGAGCATAACAAAGGGCTATCCCCATAAAATTAAAGGCACAGAAGTTACAAAAGCACAGAGTTTGGATTTTCACATTTCCTACATCAATGAAAGTAAGACATCCTCCCTGTGGAAATCAATGCAAGTTTAATTCTGTTTATATTAGCAGCCTGTTTTTCTCAGGGAAGAACAACACTCGAGAAGACAAGTCTCTAGCTGCCTCCTTTTCTCCCTCCATTACTGAAACAGAAGATGCTGTTAAACCTTTCAGTGAAGCGATGCCCCCTCCACCCACCTGGCTGCCAAGGAAGGCACAGGCTCTAGTGCCAAGTGTGGCAATGCCAGGTCTTATCCATTCACTGCCAATCACAGATGACACTGACGTTACATCTATATGACTTTTTACTCTTGTCTGTTCATCCCATCCTTAACTCCATGGGACCGGAATCTGCATCTGCTTTTTTTCACTCTTTTCTTCCCCTTTTCTTTTTTTCTTTTCCTTCCTTTTCTTCTTTCCTGTCTCATCACAGTGTGGCACACTGCAGAAGTTGATTTATTTAGCTAACAGCTTTCTGCATATGAATTAATCAGTTTGAACCCTTACCTTCATTATTAGACCATGGTGGGTTCATTAAAAGGGGAGTCAATCACGGGTATTCTTTCCAAACCATTTTAAAGCCTGGTAGAACATTGGATACACTAAATGTTCAATTATTGCTCAATGAATGGTTGTAATTGATTACCTCTTATTCCAGTAATCTTGATATTACCATAATTATTCTTCTGGTAACTTAATTACCCCGATTTAGAGGCGTTTGTAAGCACTTTTCCTTTGTAGCTACTTTGCATTCACACAAACCTTTCAACTAAGACATCTCTACTTTCCATTGAGTTCAATTAGTATTTGTACTTTTGAAATTAAAATGTAAACAACTGTAGAAAAAGCCATGTGAAAAATATCATTTCTGAAACAGAAATGTTTAGTTTCATTCATGTTCACGGATGAAGAAATGTAACTGCACATAAGGGTGGCTCAGAGAACCTTCTCCATCCTACACTTACTCTTTCACACTCGCCTAAGTTGTGCTGTCCATAAATGCCATTACCAGACTTCTCCGAGGAGCTGCGGGAAATGTGGGCAGCACTCTCTCACCCAAAGCTATGCTGTTGTAATCTGTAGCACAGCGACTTCCACAGAGGAGGATGGCCTTGCCTTGCTCATCCCTACTCTTTCAGCTAACCCTCAACACTCAGTTCTCCTTAGCAAAGGCAAATGTGCGTTGCATAATGCAACCTAATTTTATTTCCTAATAGCCCTTGAAAATACACGCAATGCGTTTAAACCCTACTTTGGATTTAAAATTAAAAAAAAAATGTGGCCAATCCAATTGTTAACTGTTAAGTCTTGAGTATTTCAAAGTCCTGTGCTAATGATTGTGAGATACCGAACATAATATCTACTTGGCATTCTTGCAGAACTTAAAACTAAAATGCTAAGGTGAATCTGTGGGTTTAACTCAGTGACATGCAAGAGGCCCTAGGTTTGATCCCCAACTCAACCCAACATTAACTCTTGCAATAAATGCAGAGAAATTATTTCACAGATGATAAGAAAATCAAGAAGATGTTAAGCAAAAAACTCAGGGAGTATTTTTCTGTCAGAGGAAGGGAGAGGCAGAGAGAGACAGAGACACAGAGAGTTTCTAGGAAAAAATGGGATTTCAAACATACTGGTACTTAGCTGGGTTGGTAAGTACAGGAAAGCTTGAATTCTTTACCTTAGAGTGCATGTGTGTATATATTTACACTTTAAACATTTATTTAATTTTTAAATGAATTTCATAAAGGTGTACTGTATTGATATCATTTTAAGACATATTGCATTTCTCAATTTCTTGAATGCAAGCATAAAAGCCAAACAAGGAAATGGAATGATTGAACAATTCAGGTTGATCAAGCCAGCATCCATGTGATCCTCCACCTTTACCAGCACAGACTCTCAAGGGACCACAAGGGGAGTGTTAAAGTTAAACAACAGTGGCCAAAATTTGTCCCAGACAGAGATAGGTATGTGTGAAGTTCATTGATCCCTGTCCCGGTCATACTAAAAATAAGCTATGCAGTCAGCTAAGCAGAGTGTCACATACCTGTTATCCCAGCACAAGCCAGGTGGATGTAGGAAGATCATGATATGAAGATGATGATCTTGGAATATACACAGAAGGTGGGACCAGCCTAGGCTAAATGAAACCCTGTCTCAAAACAAACAAACGAAAAAGAAACTATGCAAATTTATCACCAGAATTCTCTCTGAACACACCTAATTGGGGGGGGGGGAGGGAAGCGGCTTTCTTACTCTAAGTTAGATTATTGATTGCCCTCACTTTACATGTATGACAAATGTAAAGCTAACCTTATTGACCTGGTTGAAATACACCCAGTTCATGCTATTTGAGCTTCAGCAGGATTTCCTTTCTTCCTGTGACTCTGTTTCCTTGGTTATGAAATGAGATGAATGCCTAAATTGCAGGCAGGCAGGTGTAGGAAGTTTAAATGGCACAAAATATTTGGTAGATGGTGCCAAAACACATTCAAGACACAGAGAGCCAACAGCACCATCATCTTTATCCATTCCATCAGTATCGGTACCGACCAGCCTGTAATGACAGCAGGGAAGAAGGAAGGTGGTCCATTAAGTGACTTTCATGGACATGCAATAACTTGAAGACCTACTCACAGCAGCCTTGTAGTTCTGTAAATAAAGACAAACAAAAACAAAAAACCACCCTCTACTACGTGGCTCTATACATGCAGAATTACTAACTACTAGTGCAGACTCTATAAAAATCCCATTCTATTTATATGCTCATACCCTGAGTACCTGAACTAATAAAATTGCATTAATGGCTATTTACATAAATTCACAATTCTAAATTAGACCTTTAATTTCTGTAATAAAAAAGGAAGTGGCTCCTGCAATTTCCCATTTTTATTTTCCTACATGGAATATGGTAGCTCTAACATAATGTACGACTTTGTGAATATTTCCAAGGCCGCTAATATTTTATCTAATATTATATTTTGTGTTTTTTGATCTCTGACCCCCGTTTATATTCCCAGAACCCTCATGAGCAATGCTCACTATGGTAACCCCTGGTTGAAGAAGCCGGGCTAAAATTGAAGCTAAATCATCCACGGCTCGGATCTCTCAAGGAGGCCGCTCCGGGTCGCAAGTGATTCTTTCCATGTATATTTCTCTACTTTAAGAATGTTTCTTAAATATTTGATTCATCAGGACTGAAATATAAGCCCTCATTTCGAATAGATCACTGGCAAACACTGTGTGACTATGACCCTGAGTTCTTCTTGTCTCTCTCTGTCTTTTATTTCACATGGTTCATTATATCAATATATATTCCTGTGTCCTCTGGGGAGCAACAAACTGAAGGAAGGAAGAGCACAGGAGAAAATTATGAGACAATACGGCTTTTAAAAGATGGCAAACGCAATTTATCGACAGAAGAAGAAATAGAAAAACATTATTTTTAAAATCAAACTGAATTGGTGCCTTAATATTTACAAAAGGTGATGAGTGTTTGAAACTAAAAAAAGAAAAAGAAAAAGAAAAGAAAAAGAAAACTGGATATACTTTCCTCAAGGGAAGAAAAAGAGTTATTAGAGAGAATTAGGATCAAGTGAGGACCAGATTATGAGGAAGCATAACACATTAGGAGCAAACACACGAGGGTTAGGATATAAATTCTAAATGGGCAGGAGAGGATTTGAACGTCAATGGAATCAAGTAGGCAAAGGCATTAGTGAGAGATGCTCTCCCGCCCCCGCCTGCCCCCCTTCCCACCTCAGCACAGGGCAGCCATAAAACCACAGGGCAAGCCGTGAACCAGAAGAAAGAGACACTGGATCACTACCAATAACACAGCTTTTTGACTCAAACTCAAACCAAATTATAGAGCAACTCGAATAATGTGCACTTTCCACTCGCTGACCAGAGCAATGGGAGCTCTGCAACCGATTCACAGCCAGTGCCAAGGGTCTCGCGCTTTCCTCCCGTTCCTCCTGCGAGCTCAGAGACACTTCTTTTCTGTGTCTGCATTGCTCTCCCCAGCCCACTTCTGGAGTTTCTAGCTTTCAAATCCTTGCTGCTCCTCCATCGCCTGTAGATATTAAAACCAGATTCCGGGGCCGTGATGTGTCTCCGGGATGTGATCATCGCTCCATCCTCCTGTGCTTTCATTTCTGCACTAGCTGTTGGCTCTCCAGCTAGACGGAAGTACAGCCCCCAAACCTTTTTTTCTGCTTTTCCCTCCTCTCTGGAATGTTCTTTCCACCTTTGATCACCCCCCACCCCCGTGCCTGAGGGTCCTCTCACCTTTCACCACCGCCCCCCAATGTTCTTGAAGGCGGAAGTTTATTTTTCTACTTTGTAAGCCCTCAGTGCCAACCAGGGTGCCTGGCGCACTGGTCAGTCAGTAAACCCACACGTAAAATGACCACACGGAACCTTCCAAGGTCCAGTAAATACTTTTTTTTGTTTGCTTGGTTCCATTCTGTTTTTCTTCTTCTCTAGGACTGAGATGGACAGACATTTGACGTCCCACCACAGGCTTTTCAGACCTGAGACGGTGCCAATGAGTGAGGAATCACAGGCCGGTGAGGTTCAGGAGAGGAGGCTCTTGTGAACGCTCTCGTTTGCTTCTTCCTCTGTGTTTCCAAAGACATTGTCCCTGCTCTACCGCTGACCGATTATGGTCACTGAGTCCCTCATTTGTGGCATCTGTATCCCTTTAGCTAGGGCAGTGTTACATTATCCTCCCCGTGATTTTGGTATTGCAGTGGCCCTGGAGATTGGAGCCATAGGTAACCGGTAACATTAAAAGGTTAAGAGTTTGTTCTTAATCAAACAGTAAGACAGTAATGGTACTACAAATAGAACCACATTTTTTATATTCTCATTTCCTCCCATGGAAATGAGCATACTTTTCATTTGCTAATGAACTACAGGAAGGTCATAGGCATGGTCTCATTGAAATAGACACCCCTCAGGTAATGTGCTCCAGAGGTGTTTGTATGTGCAGTAATTATTCAATCAATCAACTGGCTATTAAGTTAGTGCCTACTCTACACAGGGTATTTTGCTAAATTATGTAGGAGACATAAAGAAGTGTTGGAAATCTTCCCTCAATTCCAGATCCCAAAGTATATAAACATTCTCTGAACAAAAGAAACAATTCTCTTTCATAATCTGAAACCCAAAAGATATTAAAGTGTAATTACCGTTAAAATATGACTGCTTTCTACCAGGTGCGATATATCTGTACATTCAATGAATCAGTCTTACAAAAGAATTTATAGGGTAAAGAGAAATCATAAAAGATAGATCTGAGATCTTAAATCTCCAGCCTGTGCCTGTGAATGTAGCTTAGTTAGTAGAGTGCTTGCCTCTTGTGATGCTTTGAGGTCAGAGCCCAGCGCCATACAATTCAGGTGTGGGGGGATGCTCACCTAAAATAACCTCACCTGGGAGGAGGCTAGAAAAGAATCAAACATTCCAGGTCACCCTCAGCTACATGGTGAGTTCACGGCTAACCTGGGCTGCAATGAAACTGTCTCAAAAGAAGAGAGAGAGAGAGAGAGAGAGAGAGAGAGAGAGAGAGAGAGAGAGAGAGAGAGGAGATTGATAGAAAGAAAGCACCACAAAGCAACTCTCTAGCCCACACTGCCTCATTCACTCTCACACTTATCTGTTCCTTCACTTAATGTAATGGTGAAGGAGAGAACAGCACGGACTGGGAATTCAAAGCTGCATGGGGCAGAGAGGAAGAAAGGCTGCACTGAGTTCCGTGGCCTCCTATATTGTAAGTCCCCATGACGTTCACAAAACTCACACATTCATGAAATCATAAGGGAAGGAAACAGTATGAAATGATAGGGCATAGAGTTAACCAAGATGCCAGGCTGCAGTACAGACACACAGAGAGAGAAGGGACCCTGAGTAAATATGGGTCAGTGCCAGAAGGAGTCAAAGGGAGACCAGGGAGACCACAGATGGCTAAGGTACATATGGCTAAGGATCATTGATGGCTAGGGTGTCTGTGCTACTGTTTTAGCCTGTTTAGGGTACCAATAACAAAACACTGTAGACTAGGTGGCTTATAAATGACAGTAATTTCCTTTTCACAGCTCAAGAGGCTGGAAGTCCAAGATGGAGTTGCTGCTGATGAAGTCCCACTTCTGACTCGTGGTTGATGGTTACAGTATCTTCACCTAGAGGAAGATAAGTATCTCTGGGATCTCTTATAAATCAGCCATAGCCATTTGTCCTGGTGATATAATCCCTTCCCCCCCAAACTCAATTTATGATAACACCACCTTCAGTGTTAAAATTCCATCACATGATTTTTGCAGGGACAAAAGCCTTCAAACCGTGGTAATTAATTATATCCAGTACTCAGCAAATGCCTACTATGTGCCAGACGCTGTGCTTGGGTGTAGGAATACAAGGACAAAGCACTAATTAAAAACAGGGAATGGAGCAAGGGATTATACTACACACTGGTGGTGACATGGTGACATGTAGGCTGTGTATTGCACACACGCACATAAAAGACATAGAACACTCTGTGGGGCGCATGGTATCTAAAGAGAGCAAAGTGACAGACCCCGGATTGGAACTCTAATCTGATACACAGGCTTTGTGACCTTGGGAAATTTATTTTAAGTTTCCCTGCCTCCAGTTTTTCATGTGTGTGTGTGTGTGTGTGTGTGACGGGATAGGGCTAGAGGTCCTGTGGTAGTGTTGCTTATATATTCCTTATCCGAAGCCAAGGCTTGTTACATTATCCAAACAAGAAAAAGTATCTTATTATACAAAGTCTCAGAACCCAGGAAGACCATGACATATTTGTGGCACTAGAAGGAATTCGCCATAGCTGCGAAGGAAAGGGCTGAGAACGACAACAAAAATTTACTCGCAGCAACTGAGGACCATCTGCTGTTTGATGTTTCCATAAAGGTGGGTCATTACTTAAAGGGCTTTCATGGTTTCAAAACTAGAGGCGTGCCCAGACCCTCAACATTCAGGGTAAGGCAAAAGGGGAGAGAAGTCAAGTTCATCTATTTTCTAGTTTAAGCAGGAATTGCTGGGTTGTTCTTTGAGGTAGGTAACAGTGAAGGGAGAGCATCTCAGATTAATCAAATGCCATTACAAATCCATTCTATACAGCACAGATTTCCACAAAAGGAAGGGAGAGGCAGGGAGGAGATGGTAGGGGAGGGGAGGGGAAGAAAATGCAAATTTATATGAGAAATTAATGATCATATAAGAGGCGTTTCCATTCAAGGGAAGGAAAGGGTTCTTTTGGTGCTAATGCTAATTTGGAAAAGAAAACAGATTTATGCCATATACAAAATTAATTATATGTGATTTTACAAATGCAAATATGAAAAATGAATGTAAAACTAAAACTTATGAAACTATTTGTGTGACCTTGGAATGGTACAAAGCTGCTTGTCTAAGTCAGATCTCAGTTGCCATGGGGTAGGGACTTCTGCTGTTCTAGAATTCTGTCAGCTAATGGCATCAGGAGCAGGGCCAGCATATATACTAAGGGAAGTATTTACCAATCCGTTACAAAGAAGATGCTGTCTACATTTGTTATTTGAGATGCATAAACTATCTTGACAGCTCACCCTGCCTTTCAATACCTTACTACATTCTGAGTGCTATCTACTGTCACACGGTAAAACTCAGAAAACTCCTTCCTCCAGGACCCCTTGCAGACTTAGCTAAGTTCTTCTTCACTATAACTATTGCACAGACTCCAGATGACATGCTGATAAGCAGCTCTGGGTGATAAACAAGTTTGATGACTCATCCAGAGTGGAAAACTGTGAGATCTGAAGCAATTCAGGAGTGGAAGATTTGGAGAGAGCTGCTGAGCCTTGTTATCTGTGTTGAGCCAATTGACTGATGCTGCAACACCCAGAACCCGGCGGAGGGGGCGGGGTCTCAGAGCTGCATCAGGGATTGGTGGGCCATTCAGGAAGGCACAGCACAGTGCAGCTGAACTGTGTGTGTCTCTTCTCCACTTAGTGTTTCCGTGTATGTATCCACTGACATTTCCTTCATCCGACCCCTCACCCATGGATTCTTCCAGCCCTCAACATCTTTTGATAGATTCCGGACAGTGTGCAAGCAGTCAATTCCTATTGTTACTGCCCATAGTGCAGGGAGTCTCTACAAATTGAATTTAAAGAAAAATGTCTAACAGCTCAAAGGAAAATCAGGCAAGGAATACACATAAGCATTTTGTGAGAAAGTAATTAAACATAACCATCTGAAAGGATGTCTGTCTTCATAATGTAAGGAAGTTCAAATTTAAACAATGAATTAGACACACTCTTTTTACTCATTGTTAGGAAATCAAATGTATAACTGATCAAAGTATTATGAAGAAAAATGTCAGTAGAATATTTAGCCACAAATTGGACCCTTATTTCATATGCACAACACCAAAGACTTGGGGACCCTCAGGGAATGGGAGGACAGAAAGATTGCAGGGGAGAGGAGGGTATTATATTTCTTAAGGGAAAAATAAAGTATCAAAAAAGGATACAAATAAAGTATCAAAAGGATACAAATACAAAGGGATATTTTAGAATTGGAAATCTAACGTCTGAAGCACTAAGCTTGAAAACCAGTTGATACAAAGTACTGAGTCCACAGAGTGGAGAAAAAAATGGGGTGACCCAAACAAACAGAAATTCAAGTTCTAGTCAGAAGATGCAACAAGACACAGAATCCCAATGACATATTGAGACAGCAACATTTAAGAAAATAATAATGACTCAATCTTCCTAGTCCCACATGTTCTCCTCTCCTCCCCTTCTCTTTCTCCTAGCTCCCTCTCCACTCACTACCCCCTCCTCCCAATATGCCCAGGAAATCTTGTTCCTTTCCCCTTCTGTGAGGGACCTTGTATGGATCTCTTAGATTCCTACTTGTATCCTAGTTTCTCTGGAGGAGTGAATTATAGGCTGGTGATCCTTTGCTATATATGAGTGAGTACATACCATCAGGGGAGGAATAGATGAGAGGAGAGAGAGAGAGAGAGACAGAGAGAGAGAGAGAGAGACTATAAAAGTGGGAGTCATTATAGGTTTGAAGAGAAAACTGACTCTAGAGAAATGTACAGAGACCTACAAGACTGACCCCCAACTAACAATTTGAGCAACAATGGGAAGGCTACCATAAATGCCCTTCCCTGATAATGAGATTGATGACTAACTTATCCACCATCATAGAGCCCTCATCTAGTAGCTGATGGAAACAGAAGCAGACACCCACAACTAAACACTGAGCCAAACTGGAATCCACATGCAGAGAGGGAGGATAAGACCAGGCTACAGAAACCCACAGAGACAGCTGACCTGAAGAAGGAGGAGCTCATGGACCCCAGACTGTTAGCTGGGAATCCAGCATTGGACCGACTCAGACCCCCTGAACGTGGGTCTCAGTTAGAAGGCCTGGGCAGTCTAAGGGACCTCTGACAGTGGAACCAGGATGTATCCCTGGTGCACAAAAGGACTTTGGGAGCACATTCCCCAAGGAGGGATACTCCCTTAACCTAGAGGCAGGAGGCAGAGCCTAGTTCCTACTCCAAATGACTTGACAGATTTTGTTGATCCCTCCTGGAAGGCATCACCCTCCCTGTGGAGTGGGGGGGGGGTAATGGGCTGGGAGGGGGGTCGGGGGCCATGGGAGGGAGGGAGAGAAAGAGAAAGGGAGAGGGAACTGGCTCAATATGTAAATAAGAAAAATAAATGAATATATAAATAAATAAAAGAAAAGAAAATAATAACAAAACCCACAGAAACTGCTGATCTGAACAAGGGGAAGCTCATGGACTCCAGTCTGACAGCTGGGAACCATCATAGGACCGACTCAGATTCCCTGAATGTGGTGTTATTTGGGAGGACTGGGCAGTCTATGGTGCCTCTGGTAGTGAATCAGTATTTATCCCTGGTAAAGGAATGGACTTTGGGAGCCCATTTCACCTAGAGGGTTACTCTCTTGGCCAAGACACATGGGGGAGGGCCTGAGCCCTACTCCAAATGATATGACAGACTTTGAAGACTCCCCATGGAAGGCCTTACCCTCCCTGGGGGGGGCAGGAAGGGAATGGGATGGGGGTTGATGGGGAAGGCAGGGGAGGGCAGGAGGGTGCGGAGACTGGGATTGACATGTAAAAAAAGCTCGTTTCAAGTTTAAATTAAAAACTTATGAAAAAAGGAAAATACTAATGAAACCCAATATGGAAAGCAAATCATGTGGCTGAGGAAATTCAGGGCTGAGGAGAAAGAAACACACATAGAAAATAGCATCTTGCAGGCAAGTTCTGAATTATGAACTTCTCACCTGAAATCTATGGAAAATGGAGATGATAGAAACCCCTTTAATACTTGAAGTGAAGAGCTGTTAATCCCCAAATCTCAAATTCTGAGATGAATCGTTTACGATTTCATGTTAAGTAAACTGTGTGTGTGTGTGTGTGTGTGTGTGCATGAAAATAAGATTTGTCTCCAGCTTACCTTCTCTATAAAAAGCTAAATGGCATACTTTTTAAGCTAAAGGGAAATGATTCTATACCTTTAGAAATGAAAGACCATTAGGGATGGCCCACAAGAGATAACTATAAAATTTGTAGGCTTAAAATGGATATGAATGACCAAACCAAAATTGTAACGTTCTGTGAGGTTTTCAGTGTCTGGTAGCATTCTTCTTGGTAAAATACCATGGCATGTGCCAGGTAATGTAAATTTCTGAAGCTCAAAGTCATTGCCAGGCGTTGTAGGATTATTTGTGCCATTCTAAACCCTTTGTTGAAATCACACCCACTCAGATCTCAGAACGCTCCCGTATTTCGAGATAATGTCCTTGAACAGTTAAGCCAAGGCAATCGTTACAGTGAGGCTGCATCCGATAGGACCGATATGTAGAGAAAGTTGGGAAATAGGCATGCATGGACGATCGCATGATGATCGTGGGAGAAGGTGGCATTCTACCGGCTGCAGGAGAAAAGCACTCACTCCTTGATGCCCGCTCTCAGACCTCTGCCTTCTAAATCCATGAGGAAATGCATTTCATCATTGAGGGTCTGAACCTTTGGTGCCTGCTGCAGCAGCTTCTGTTAACTGACAGACTAGGCAATTGTCAGCAACCAGGAGCTGAAGTGCACTGCTCCCGGGCATCACCACCACCACCACCAGCAGCAGCAGCAAAGAGCAGTTTCCAATAAAGCATTTCTGAGTCTGCAAAGGTGGTCACTAGCATTTGATCATTGCTATTGTCAATATTTATGAAGGCCTTTAATGGGTACGAGTGCATAACAGAAATAATAATGAATGTTGGAGAAGATATAATTGCGGTTGAAAGGATGCTTCTGTTGCACGGAGAGGATGCTGTTGGCTGGAGCCAATTCATTTGATTATTCTGGCAGTCTGTTATGATTACTATTATTTCTAACCCTCACTGGATTTCACTCTTTTAGACAAAAACATGCATATCAGCTTTGGAGTTTGATTGCCTTATGGGCATAAAGCTTTGCATATTTACTGCCCATGAATCATGCCACTGTGTGAAATCCCGGGAAGATTCAATTTTTTTTTTCTTTCTGCTAGATGCACCTCCAGCCGTTTAATTAAAATATGTATTATTAATAAAACTATATTTAAGTCATATTTTTTACAGATATGACTGAAACATTAAGTGGGAATTGTTTCACAGTAATTTGCTTTTACCATTCTGTGCCTTCATCAAGGTGGCATACGAGCCAGAGGTCTGAGGAGCTGTGGACTTGTCCACTGTGAGACTGAGACGTGGTTAGTAGATCAGGAGGGCGTAGTTTCCTCTTCGGAAAGACTTCATGATTCCATGGCGAGGCCCACCTGTTCTGAGCAGGAAGGTGTGGTAAAAGAAAGAGCAGGAAGAGAAGGCTTTGTCCCGTTTCGGTGAGGAGCAAGCATCTCCTTTCTGCTCTCTGAGTTTCTAAGCAGGTGTGATCCCAGCCTGGCCTCTGCCTTCAGCTGTCGGTCTTGCTCTCCCACACCTAACTGAACTCACAGATTGGCTCCGTGGCTGCACCCCCTGTTCTCCCACTTTCCAGGAGCCTTACCAATCAGTAGCACAGAGGGCCCCACAGCTCACTCACCTAACCTTTAGAGAGGGCTCCGCCAGTCACAACAGTCCCGAGAATGGCAAACAGGCAATGGAGGTGTCAGTTGGGTGACTCTTTTAGGTGCTGCCTAACTTGCTGGAAAATTGCAACCATGGTTTATGAAGTTTATTATCCAGATTGTAACGTTTTCAAAGTCTGGCCCCTGGTACAAATGGCCGCAGTGAGAAAGAAGTGTGGCCCAGAAACAGAAGGAAGACAGTCAATATGGTACGATGAGCTACATACTGTGTCCGTGACACGGCGCTAACTCGGTGGTCTCTTATGTAACTTAACCCCATGACGTACACATCTTATGCATTTCTCATGAGAAACTCGGGCCCCCGGAAGTGATATGTCTGTCCCAACATTGTGACAGGCATACAACTGGGTCTCTTGCTTCTGTAACTCCCAAGGTTAAATGAGAGTGTCATGTGTTCTCTTGCAAATTGGGCCCCAACAAATGCATGCATTCATTGCGCCTGCCTCTAACAATTGTATCAGCAACCCTCTTCCTATTGGGGCTTGACACAATCAGCACAGCTCCTTTCCATGTGCTTAGCTATGCTGTCCTTCTTCAATCATATAGTTCTTCCCTTCCCCCTACAGCTTTTCTATCTACCCGTCCATGGGCATTGACACATCCTCAGGGGCAGTGATGAACCCTCAGTGTTGATGTAGTCCATAACTTTTTTTAAAATTATTTTTTATTTTTTTATTTTACATGTCGATCCCAGTTTCCTCTCCTTCCCTCCCTCCCTCCCTCCCTCCCTCCCTCCCTCCCTCCCTTCCTCCCTCCCTCTTACCCTCTCTCCCCCTTCACATGCACCCTGACCACCCTTCCCTCCCATCCTCCCACCCCAATTCCACATGTAGGGCAATGCCATCCAGGTGGGGTCATGTAAATCTGTCAAGTCATTTGAAGAAGGGACTAGTACTTCTTTCCTGTCTCTAGGTTAAGGCTGTTATTCCTCCATGAGGGATGTGTTCGCAAGGTCCTTTTGTGCACCAGGAATATATCCTGGTTCCACTGTCTGAGGTCCCTTAGACTGCTCAGGCTTCTAGCTGAGACTCATGTTCAGGGGGTCCGAGTCAGTCCCATGCTGGATTCCCAGCTATCAGTCTGGGGACCCGTTAGCTCCTCCTTGTTCAGGTCAGCTGTCTCTATGTGTTTCTGCAGCCTGGCTTGTCCTCCCCCTCTGCATCTGGATTCTAGTTAGACTCAGTGTTTAGTTATGGGTGTCTGCTTCTGTTTCCAACAGCTACTAGATGAGGGCTTCATGATGGTGGATAAGTTAGTTGTTGATTCACTATTCAGGAAAGGCATTTATAGTAGCCTTTCCACGGTTGCTCAAATTGTTAGTTGGCGGCAGTCTTGCAGGTCTCTAGACCTTTCTTTAGGTTCAGTTTTCTCTTCAAACCAATAATGGCTCCCGCTTTTATGTTCTCTCTCTCTCTCTCTCTCTCTCTCTTTCTCTCTCTCTCTCTCTCATCTGTCTCAATCCTCCTGGTCGCACATGCTTTCCTCTCCTCCCCTTCTCTTTCTCCTACTTCTCTCTCCATTCACTACCCCGCCTTCCCATGTGCTCTGGGGGAGGACTTGTCCCTTCCCCCTTCTGTGAGGGACCTTATATGAATCTCTTAGAATCTTCCTTGTATCCTAGTTACTCTGGCGGTGTGAATTATAGGCTGGTGATCCTTTGCTCTAGGTCTAAAATCCATATATGAGTGAGTACATACCATGTTCCTCTTTTTGTGACTGGGTTACCTCATTCAGTATGGTTTCTTCAAGTTCCATCCACTTGCCTGCGAATTTCAAGATTCCATTTTTTTTCCCACAGAGTAGTATTCCATTGTATAGATGTGCCACATCTTCTTTATCCATTAGTCAGTTGAGGGGCATCTAGGTTGCTTCCAGGTTCTTGCTATTACAAATAGTGCTGCTATGAATATAGTTGAAAGGATGTCTTTGTTGCATGGATATGGATCATTTGGGTATATGCCTAAGAGGGGGATTGCCGGGTCCTGTGGTAAACTGATTCTCATTTTCCTGAGGAAAATGCAACATGGCATTCAAAATGTAGTAGCCCATCTTGAAGAATTTATAGCAAGTGCCTCAAAGCACCATGTTTTGTCCTGGAAGTCACTCTAACACAGTGTAGAAAAAACTTAAACATGATTTAACTGGGCACCAGAGTTGCACAAACACCAGTCTTGAAAAAACCCAAAAACCTAGGGATAAATACTGAGCCCATGCCACATAGGGGGATATTTTCTGACCCTAGACACATGGGGGAGGGCCTAGTCCCTGCTGCAAATGATGTGACAGACTTTGAAGACTCCCCATGGAAGGCCTCACCCTCCCTGGGGAACAGAAAGGGGATGGGCTGGGGTTTGGCAGGGGTAATAGGGGAGCATGGGAGGGTACGGGAACTGGGACTGACATGTAAAACAACCTTGTTTCAAATTTAAATAAAAAACAATCCAGAAACAAACAAACAAACAAACCTCCCAAAAAACCCAAAGAGGGAAAAAAACAGCTTCCAGAAATCTAGCAATTCTGTCTAGAACATGTAACAGGGAAGCCCTTTAGAGTCAAAGAGCTGTTATCACACCACACCAGATGGTCCAGTTGAGCAAAGACGGCTCCTCCCTAAGAATAGTACTGGGGTGGGTGAAGCTGTGTTCCCTGTCTTACATACTTTTCTTTCAGAACTGGAAATGCCCCAGGAGAATCCCCTATGAGTAAAGTGGCAGAGACCTGTCAAAGTGGTGTCTAGACCTCTCCCTATATATGTAGTTTCTCATTCTGATTTAGTCTCATTTAGGGATGGATCTGAAGAAAACAAGACAGGTGAAAAGCTGCATGAATAATTTTAGTCAGTTTTGTTTTTAAAACTAGGAATGATTGCCGGGTGTTGGTGGCACATGCCTTTAATCCCAGCACTCAAGAGGCAGAGGTAGGCAGGTCTCTGTGAGTTCAAGACCAGCCTGGTCTACAGAGTGAGTTCCAGGACTACACAGAGAATCTACAAATCTACACAGAGAAACCCTGTCTGGAAAAGTCAAAAAAAGAAAAGAAAAAAACCAAAACCAAAACAAACAAACAAACACACACAAACAAACAAAAACCAAAAACAAACAAAACAAAAACAAACAAACAAAAAACCAAAACCAAACCATGAACACCCTTCATTCCTCTGGGAAGAAATACTTCCATCCAGAAGCTCTATAGCATCATCTAAGTTATATGAATTCTTTTTAATAACAGACTTTATTCTTCATTTTCTTGTGGTCCATAGGATAGGGATAACCCTGTATTATTTCTGGTCCCTGCACATGCATAGCCCTCCCCATTACCAGTATTTCCACCAGAGTGGTTACTGATGAACTTACATAAACACAACCTTACTATCCAAAGGTCACAGTTACAGTAAACTTTACTGCAGGATTGTACCTTCTATAGGTGTGTACAGACACATGACATCTAACCACCATTGTAGACCATACAGCATATTTCCATTACTCTAAAATCCTGGCAACCTGGACTGGTGATTTGGCTAAGGAAGTAAAGGCAGTTTGCTGCCAACTGTCAATCTGAGTTTGAACTCTGGAATCAACATAATGGAAAGAAAACAATTGTCATAAGTTGTCCTTAGATTTCCTCATGTGCACTGCAGTACGAGCATGTGCATGTATGTACCGGTGCGTGCTCTCTCTCTCTCTCACACACACACGTGTGCACACACACACTCTAATGCAAAACAAATAGAAATAAAGAAACCATTTCCTATAACCACTGTTTTTTTTTTTTTTTAGTTTCCAAAGCTTTGCCCTTTCACAAAACTTATATATTTGTGATTAAGCCTTTATGGACTGTGCGCATTCTTAAGTTTTTCTTCTTATCTTAGTATAGCACAATATTTCATTTCTTTATAAAAGGCACTGATAGTCACTGATAGTCTGCTTTATGAATCAATTTTGTCTGAATATATCTATTCATCTACCTAATGACATATTGGTTGCTTCCAGCTTCTGGCAGTTATGAGTACATCTGGCATAACATGTACACTTAGGCTTTCTATACATACAGATTATAGGTCCTTTGGATAAATGAAATTGCTAGACTGAATGGTAGAAGCATGTCAGTTTTGATGGAATGTGCCCAATGGTCTTCCCCAGTGGCTGGGCCATTTTTATCTCTCCCACGGACGAATGAGAGCCCTTGCTTGGCATCTTGTGTTGAAACTTGGTGTTTCAAGGGTTCCGGAATTTGGTCGTCATAGTATATGTATACTTTAAACGTTATATTTGGATTAATATATGGGATTTGTCCATTGTCATAGCACCATGCAACATATTTAATTACTTAAAACCCCAGAAACCTGTATTTCTTTAATTCTAAAGTTTACATGAATTAAAAACACCCAAATTGCCCAACATAATATTAAAGAGGGATAATAAGGCTGCGCCGATAGTATCCGATTTTAAGGCTTATTTAAAAGCTACAGTTGTGGACACAGTGTGATGTTGCAGGAAGAACAGATAAGTGCACGGAATCAAGAAGCGAGCCCGTGACAGAGGAGCAGAGGAAACAGGAGAGAGAAAATGCGTGCTTGAGAATCACATACAGAAACAAAGTTGACTAGCAGAGGCCTCTCACAAAGATTAAATGGATCACTGCACTACATAAAGGGAAAAAGTCGAACATTCCTAGAAAATAACACCAGGGAAAGGCTGATGACCTCAGGTATGGCACCAAGTTTTTAGTACCACACTAAGGATATATAATTCATGGAAGACATGATTGATAAGATGATTTAACTCTACTAACATTTTTACCTTGAGAGACACCGTGAGACTACAAGTCATACATGGATAAAGTATTTCCAAAACTCATTGCTGGTAAAGGACTCTTATCCCAAATTATGACATACTCCTAAACCTAATAGAGCATCGGGTGGAATTTCCTGGTGTTCATCTGTCTAGGTTGTAAGTTATTTCTCCCTGAATAAACATCTCTTCAGCCTATTTGTTTATCCTGATCCTTATTTAACCACAATAGTCATTAGCCACATGTCCTTCAAGGGTGTATCTTGTTCCTTCACCCTGTTCCTGTCCCTCTCTGCTTTTTAGCAACCATGAGCTGAGTGAGCCGCTTTGCTTTGCCATGCCTCTTTGCCATGGTGTTTCTACACAGACCTAAAGCAATGGAGCCAACAGTGATCTGAAGCCAAGGGCCCAAATAAACCTTTCCCCCTTGAAGCTGGCCTCCTCGGGTGTGTTTTTACTACAACGGAAAACTAACGAGTAAACACTTGAGAAAGACAATGTGCCACATGAAGTAGGATTTATTCTGGAGATACAAGGATGAATTAATTAATGCATTAAAAACTGAAAACCATAACGTATTACAACATCAAAGGAGAAGATCAAAACAGTTTCATTAATGGGTACAGAAAAAGAAAAACATTCATTAAAGTTAAACATGTCTTTATGAAAAACAAAAACCTCACATACCTCACCCCAAAAAAATTCTAGATATGATAATGCGGCTGCTTCCGTATGCTAAGTGGAAGAAGTCAAAGGTGGTTCCTTTGAGATCTGAAAAAATAAGGCTGTCCACATCTGCTACTCTCATTCATAACAGTCAAAGGAATTTATACAAAACAAATCAGTACAAAGGAAGGAAGTATATTCAACCAAAAAAGAGGGCATCATTCTCTTTTATAGAAAGGTCTTTCAGAAAGCCCTACAGACACTGACTAAAATGTGTTGGAACAGAAAAATTCAGTGACACATTTTATATACCACTAATACACTAACAAAATTAAAAAACAATCCTTATTAGTCCTTGACCAAATAATAAATAGGAGACTAGAATGGAACCCAGTGGTACAGCATATGTCTAGCATGTACAAGGCCATAGCTTCTGTCCTCACTTCTTTGAAGGGGAAGGACAAAAACCCAATCATGGTGACAAAACTAATCCTAACAAAATCAATAGAGGTAAATTCAACCGGAGCAGTGAAAAAGCTCTACAATATCTTAAAACACCTTTACATGGAAAAGTGAATAATAAATGCAGAAAATGAAGGAAGACTCTTGCACGTAGAGATCCACCAGAACATGGGAAACATAGCAGTGGCCATACTTCCAAAGAAAAATAATTCCAATACCCCCAGTATCCATGAACTGCCAACAGCTCAGGAGGTCCTCCCCATCCGTAGTAGAATTTTGATTAGCGTGGTGTGAGTCTTATGCAAGCAATCATAACTGCTGAAAGCTCCTGAGTGTAAATGCCCTTCCATTTACAGAAGACACGGTTTCACAGAAGTCCTCCTCCATTTCTCGCTCTTACAGTCTTTTCGGCACATCCCCCATGATGTTTTCTGATCTTGGGCTGAGCACTCCACCATCACATATTTTCTGTTCTTAGGCCATTTGGGAGTGTGTGTATTGACTGTCATCCAATGCAAATGGAAGATTCTCTGATGAAGGTCTGATGAAAGCCGCACAATCTATGAAAGTAAGGGTAAGTATTTTAACAAAATAACAGTAGTAGGTTGTGCTTGAGCATCAGTGACTTTTTTAGCCATTGGTTCTTGGCCAGTTTTACAATATCATACATGTGTCCTCCTCTGTGGAGTGGGCCTTATGTTCAATCAGAAGGGCTGGTAATTCCCATAATAGCATCCACGCCACAATTGCACCAACAGGCATACCGTGTTAGATCAGTCATTACTACAGCTCAAAGTATCGGTAAGACTGCCGATGACTTTTCTCTCCCATCAGCCTGCATGACATGTTCTGTCACTATGAAAGCTCAGTAGGGAGGGAGCTTCCAGGTCGATACCAGCTTGATGTTTTTCAATGTCCTGTGACCCAAGTGGGTGTGATGTCTTCATCACTAGGGTCTTAAAAATAACGGTTGCCACACATATATCCGATGAACAACTTGAAAGGAAGTGTCGATATGGGATAACCCCACTTAAACTCTTTACATATAATATATAACATTATCCTTTGTCCTTTGTCTCCCTCACCCACTTTGCCCTGCCCTCCTATCACCTTCTCTACTTAAACCACGCCTGTTACTTCCCTTTCCCCTTCACAACACCACCATCCCCATCACTTGGAGACAGTCTTGGGACCTCCAGTGGCCCTTTTCTAGTTTCCATGGATATTCTAAGTTAAAACCCACAAACCTAAAAGTTTAAAGCACAGAGTATTTGGCCTCCTGAGCCTGGATGGCCTCACTCAACTATAATGTTTCCCAGTTCATACCTTCATTTTCATTCTTACAGCTGCAAGCCCATTGTGAAAGTGCACCAGAAAATGTGGGTATTTTTAATTGTCCATTTTTGGTCACATTTAATCATGATTTGTCTCTGTTATGATTTGGTTATTTGAAGTATACCTTGCACTTTTTCTTTAAATAATTTTACTTGTAGTGCCATTCCTGAATTTGTCCTGCATTTCCCCCCCATGATTTTTTTCCTTTTTTATTTTTTTAAATGTATGTATTTGATAAGAGATTCTCCTCATTCCACCTCCACTATTATTAGTTTTTAGAAACTTCTGTATGTATTGGATATAATGTATTTTTCTGTAGGACAATTATACTTTTTTTTGACATTTCCTCCCCAGATCTTAGGAGTTTCAGTTTCTTACCACGGAGGGTATACAAATTTAGTCCACCACACCTATGCAAGCTCAAAAGTTAGCCTTTTTATTGTTATTAGTGACAATTTCTTCTTCCTAGACAAAACCACATGCAATGATCTACATATCCTCAAGCCAATGGGTAGAGGTTTTCTAACTGTCTGAACCAATTGGATAGGCCTTTAATTGTGAACATGTCTTCCAACTTTCTCTCTCAAGATCATATTGCTTTGCCCTAGACTGAGCCCAGAACTGTAGCCCACAATCCTTGCCTGATACTTGGCTGCAGCTCTAGGGGCCCGAGCTTTCCACACTGCTGTGTACTCTTGAGTTCACCTGCATTCCTCCATCTGAAGGACTTTTCTTTTTCCAGCTTGGCTGTGT
The DNA here is from genome assembly GCF_943737965.1 of Phodopus roborovskii. Taxonomy (NCBI): domain Eukaryota; kingdom Metazoa; phylum Chordata; class Mammalia; order Rodentia; family Cricetidae; genus Phodopus; species Phodopus roborovskii. Next base: position 14,822,029 of record NW_026126511.1, read on the forward strand.
GTCTGAAAATATCTTTCAGTATCTATATTATAGCACCACCAGCTCATAGTCTAAATGCCTCTTACTCTGCCAACACTGTAACACACTCTTTAAAGAAAAGCAGAGCCACACAAAAACACTTCATCAAAATATAGCAAGAAAAGTAAAATATTTCTGATGTTTTTATTTCTGATCCACTTTCCTTGGTTATTTGCCTAAACTGTTTTTGTTACTCAAAGCAACTACTTTTTTCCAAAAACACTTAATAGGCAAGACATATTTATTACTGTCTTTGGAAATACAAAGGTTTTAATTGAGAGGAAGTTGCTGTTATACATTTGTGAATGGGGGAGTGACTAAGGTTACTTACACTCTTGTATTTATTTTCTTGTCTTTTCATTGGAACTTGAAATCCTGAAGAACTGTTGGATCCTAGAGCCATTTGAAGAACTTGTTTTTCAACTTAGTTCTTTGACTCTAAATACGTGCCTTAATCAGGATTGCAAGTTTTTCTTCTATTTCTCAAACCACCAATCTCATTTGCTCTACCGTCCTGGAAAATTACAAAGATATGTCTTTAAAACTGTCACACAAATAGATGAATGTGCCCACAGCAACTCTGAAAGTACAATAGTCAAAAAAAAAAAAAAAAAAAAAAAAAAAAGGTTAATTGTTACCAGAGAAATGCAGCTAAAAATCTTTGCCTATTACCCAACTATCATTTATCTCACCATGATTGAGGGTCAGTACTCAGGGGAGCTCACTTAAGTGTCCATATGATAACAATTCAAGCATATCTACTAGATCCAGATGAGGAAGCCTGGCTGGACTCTACGTGTCTTTGGGAGATGGGGACTCAGGCAATCTATGTTGTTTTAGGGCTGCTGGAAGAAGCTAGGATAGCCAGCCAAATGCCTACATGTTTCAAATATCTGTTTGCCATGTGTCTGCATATAATAGACCATTGATAAAAACAATAGTCAGGCTCAACATTACTCGAATGAGAAGAATCTGGCTTCTATGGAAGTTTCTGAAGTATCATTCTAAATATATTTCATGTAGAAAAATCAGAAAATATATTCACACTGCTTACTCCCAAAACTTTCCCTGTGTAAGTCTCCAGATTTCTATTCACAGTGACAGGAAAGTATGAAATGCTTTATCTTTTAAAAAGTTCACAGTCTCCTCTTATAATTATGAATTTCTAACCTTTTCTAAATATTTACCATTTGCCAAAAAATTCATAAGAGTGCAAAACAAACCCTGATAGCATCCCAGCAAAACAGCTATCATTTTATTTTAATTTTTCAAGCTCAGATGTGTGGATAAATGGGTTTCTGTGCCTGTAGTCGTTTCTTATATCTTTTCCCCCTGTATGTTTGTATTGTATTATTCAATCAATCTGTTAGTTTTTGTTTTATCTTATTAGATTTCATTTCATCATTATTCCTTAGACCCTGCGAAGCCTTTTTATTTTCTGGGAGACAGAAGGGGGGTGGATCCAGATGGGAGGGAAAGGAACTAGAAGGAATAGAAGAGGGAAGGAAAGCTGTAACTAGGACATATTATTTGAGAAAAAAAAATGCATTTTCAATAAAAAGAAAAAAGGGCATCTCAGAAAACATTAGTAACTGGCTCTAGGTCAAATGGCTTGCAAACACTGGAGTACTCATTAAAACTCCATTGTCCTTGAGTTCAAAGTCTGCGCTTTTTAATCCATGATGTTTTCACGCTGCATCTTAAACCTGTTGGGAAAAGTCAAGCTTTGAATTCGGAATTTAAAAGCTGATACAGTGGCAGGATGGGATGTTTAGAGGGTGGTATTTAACTCTTAAGGCAACACTTTGTATCACTGATTGGTTGTTCGTTAGAATATTACAACTACTGACCTTCTCTACAGCTTTTTCAAGAGGTTGATTTTTTGATTCTGATTTTTTTTTTTTAATCAATACTGTTGTCTTGTTGTATTATTTCTTCTGATTATATTTTTCCTGGGAAGTCTGGCTTGCATTTCTCAAGTACAAATCTATTTTCTTTCATGGTGTCACAGACACCCAGTTCTTTATACATTTCCAGATATCAAAAAAAAAAAAAAAACATGTTTCTAACTTTTTAAAAATAATATTCTGAAAATAAAACCACAAGGTATGTGTTCTCAATATTTTCCTTGTTGGGTCCATCTCCAGTAAACAAATATGCCAACAATTTACAATCTCGGGGGGGGGGACAAATATAGAATTGACAGCAGGACTCCATATTTTCAAAATGCTGGACATTTTAACTGGGTTTATGATGAATGATGTGTAGAAACATGGAAAGTGGTGATGGACTGGAAGTATAACTATACAGCAGGAAGTCTAGGTAGTTTGGCTCTGTGCCTGGTTTTGCCTCCAACTAAACCCTTCATTTTATTTAATAAGGCCACATTGTCCCCCAGAGATCTGTTAGTGCACACCCTCCCCTATGATCAAATGGCCACACTGCTCACTTTAAGCCTATGTTTCCCACTATTATTTTTGATGTAGTAAAGTTTCTCATTGATAGTTAATCTCTTCCCTTCTTCTGTTCAGGGGAAAGTGGATGGAGATGGAGAGATGGGGAGAGTGAACCATGAGTTTTCAAAGAGCCATGTGGATGGGAGCTTCTCACGTCAGACATGAGGAATTCATTGATTTCAAATATAGATTTTTTTTTTTAAGAAAGAGCAGAGTGGTCCCGAGTCCTTGTGTGAAATAGTGAAATAGTCTTGTTTCTTGCTAACAACAAACAACACTTTTATTTGGATTGTAATATTGATGACCCAGGCTTTTGTCCCCAGACATTTCCTCTCTGAACAAGAGCTGCTTGAAGCTGAGGACCCTGGTGTGGTTGGGAGGATCCAGACTAGGCATCAAGGCTCAGTAACCAACACCTAGATGAGGATGGAGCCAGACAGTTATATCATCAAGCCTGCTCTCAATGCCAAGACAAGCAGGACCAGAATTTCACAGTGTGTACAAGAAACATAACAATTAATTGGGGAGGAGAATTGTTTTCTTGGACTCTAATTGACACAGACCATGTACTGAAACTACAGTTTCCACAGCAAGAAGAGCAGGAAGTCCCAGACACTAGGCTTCTTGGTTTCTTTGAACTCTTGAAGCAATTCTGGAGCCCTTTACTTCCAGACTTTTCCAGATGCCTTGCCTTCAGCTGGTGTAATACTTGGGGCAAATGAATCTTTATGTGGAGTATATGTAAGAGACCAGAATTTCCCTACTGGCTACATTTCTCTATGTATTGTTTACCTTTTGAACTCATTTGTGTATGTGTTCACTTCCTTACTTGCCTTTGTATTTTTTAATATTTTTTTCTATTTTACATATTTATCCCAGATCCCTCTACCTCCCATACCCCCCACAGAGCCCCCATCTTTTTCCCATCCACTCCCCAGGGAGGGTGAGGCCTTCCATGAGGGATCATCAAAGTCTGTCAAATCATTTGGGGCAGGGCCCAGGCCCTCCCCCATGCGTCTTTAGGCGAAGTCAGTATCCCTCCATGGGGAATGGGCTCCTGCACTAGGGATACATCCTGGTTCCATTGTCAGAGGTACCATAGACTTCCCAGGTCTCCTTACTGAGACTCACATTCAGGGTGTCTGGGTCGGTCTTATGCTGGCTTCTCAGCTATCAGTCTGGGGTCCATAAGCTCCCCTTTGCTCAGATCTGTGAGTTTCTCCAGCCTGGTCTTGATCCTTTTGCTCATCACTCCTACCTCTCTGCAGCTGGATTCCAGGAGTTAAACTCAGTGTTTAGCTGTGGGTGTCTGCTTCTGCTTCCATCAGCTACTGGATGAAGGTTTGAAGATGGCATTCAAGGTAGTCATCAATCACATTATCGGGGAAGGGCATTTAAGGTAGCCTCTCCTCTATTGCTTAGATTGTTAGTTGGGGTCATCCTTGTAGGTCTCTGGACATTTGCCTAGTCCTTAGTACCCTTTGAATTTGTATAAGTCAGGGAGAATCTGCTTGGCAATTCTGATTCTTAGATTCACGTGGAAGAATGAACTCTGACTCCCTTATTCACTGTTGGGTGACTTTATATCACAGATTCTTAATCTGGTAACATAACCATCCAAACAGTTTCAACAATACATCAAGAACCATGGGTAAAATAATTTGGCTGAATTTTTTAAAAATTGCAATTGAAGATGAATTTATTCTTTAAATCCCCTCCCTTGTCAACCTACCAACCTTTCTCTCTCTCTCTTTCTTCCCTTTCTTCCCTTCCCCTTCTTTCTCTCTTTCCCTCTCTTTCTCTCTCTACATATTTCACCTCCATATTTCTTTATTGTTTCTCTCTATATTTTTGCAGACTCAGTGCCCAATCAAACGATACTGTTGGCAGAATGCAACCAGTAGTAGTTTACCTTTGAGGGGCATGCCTCCTCATTTAAATCTATGTGGAACAAATATCAGCCCCTAGAGAGACCAGGTTATAGAGATGAGCAGCTGTGCTGGTCTGACAGTTGTCTATTTGAATTGGCTCAAGGTGCCCACCTGAGGTCAGGTTTGGTAAAGAAGTCTGGATCTGAAAAGTGATGAGAATAAGAATGTTCTCTTCATGAGGACACCATTTCCATGGGTAGTGTATTCCCACACCTATATAACTATTAAGTGAATTCCAGCATTACGCCTTAGCATCTCACTTCACTCCATACTTCTGCTGTATGGAAGTTCTTTCTATGCTACATCATAGTAGTCAAGCAGAGCCCCTTCTTCAAGAAAGTTATACTTAGGCCGACTGTATAACAACTCTGACAACCAAAGCTTTTTGAGTGCAGCATTTTGTGGAAATACGACATTTTTGCATCTTCTGTGTTAGAAGCAGCTTGATAATGCTAAATCTGAACTTGTTCCTCTATATGAAATCCAAATGGAATAAAAACAAGAGAAAACAACTTCCATTTTCACCCGTAGAAGGAACTAACAAGGCTACGGGAAGTGAGATTTTTATTTTCAACTCCCCCTGAGTCTTTACTTTCAGAAGTTAGATCCTCCTCATGTATGGATGATGTGTTACTTTGTGGATATGAACATTTTATAATGAAATGCCTATTTTAAAAAGAAGTCTTCCAACTGGGAGTGGGGTAGGCTTGGTCGTGCCTCACCTGACTGTCCCATGCTACGTTGACTCCCCATAGGCGGCTTTACCCTTCTGAAGAGTGGGTAGTGGTGGGTGGGGAAGAGAGTGAGGAGGGGAAGGAGGGGGAACTGAGGTTGGCATATCAAATGAATAACAAAATACAAATACATATTAAAAAAAAAAGCAAATGTCCTCTGTCACTTAGACTGTCCTTGGGAAAGTGCTCCCTGTCATTTAGGCTGTCTGTGCGAAAGTTCTCCTTAGGAGTGTTCCTAGGGTCAATTCCCTTAACAAGTATTTGTTTCAGCGAACTTTCCCTCAGTGATCCCTGAATGTGACATTGAATACTTAATCAGTGATGACTATTACAAACCGTGCCTTCAATGCATAAAATATATTTACTTTAAAATTGTGCTTACAAATGGAATAGCATATCATACGGGGTCCAAAAGCAAAAGGCAATGGATTGGGAACTGATATTTCAATTATGAACATTTTTCTTATTAGCCACTGAGAAAGTGACCATGTTTTAAATTTTCAACGTGAGAAGAGCTGGTAGAAGAATAAAAAAGTATTAAATTATGCTGTTCCATATATATTAATTTTCCTGAATGTTAATTTATCTTTTTTGATATAATTATTTCTTTTAGGAGCTACTCAATTAAAATATTTTTCTAAGAAAAAGTGAATGTTTTTAAGGTATTGACATCACACACACATTTATTGTGTTTTGTTGTGGGAAGTCTAATTTAGCTATTTTTGTAAAGATGAGAAAGAGCCATTAGATAAACTGTGTGTGTGTATGTGTGTGTGTGAGTGTGTGTGTGAGTGTGTGTGTGTGTGTGTGTGTGTGTGTGTGCCTGTGCACACATGCAATTACCTACAGAAGGCAGAAGAGGGCACCAGATACTTGGGAGCTGAAATTTGATGTGATGGTTGCTTGGGAACTGAACTTGGGTTCTTTGAAAAGGCAATGTATGCCCTTAAATGCTGAGCCATCTCTCTATCAAATGCTCCTCCTTGGCTATGTCTGGGAACACGTGAGAAGCAGGACAAGATGCTTTCGAGTGTACTCTGTGGAGAAGAGGAAGATTTTCATTTGAGTAGCTTGACCCTTGCTCAGATCAGGAATCAGACGATTGAGAGCGCATTTGAGAATACCAGGTCTTATAGTTCAAAGAAGAAAGAGATTCTTATTTTGTACATAGGAAATAGATATTACCATTTCTTCCCTATTACTATTTTAGATTAAGAGTCCATGTGGTTAGATCATTGCCCTGGGAATCAGGTGACTTGGGGCAAGTTCTGACCTAGTTATCTCTGAGACTCCTCAGGTGAAGATTTTCTTTCTGGTTCTTTTTCCTTCTCTGTAAAACAAAGAGGTCAGATCCAATGATCTGTGATTCTTTTCACTTGAAAATTCTATGAAGCCATGGTTTCTGGAAAGACTAGATCCCTTCCAAATGGTATTATTTTCTTTATATTTGAGCGCCCATTGCAATTCATAGAACCTTAGACCTTATCAAGTTAAGCAAATTGTGAGAAATCTGAACAGATAGTATAATTTGGCTCACATGTTGCAGGCATTACTGATATGTATGTGCAAGAGGGAATTCATAACCTAGGAGCATCCTTACAGATTTGGTCTGGTCAGTTTCACAGAGTGTGCAAACAGAAGTTTTAAACCAAATACAAGTGTTCGAAATATAGGTTTATATCTGGTTTTAAACAGTCACAATTAGAGATTTGCTTTTCATAGTGGAGAAATGACAACCTTTCTACCTTAGTATTTGTTGTTCTCAAAGATGCTGTTACTGGGATTTTGAAATGGGTCAAACTGCTTTTAACCTGGGTACTGTTATTCAATTTTATCAATCCTTCATTTTCTATTAACAGAAAATCTGTTTCATGACTTCAATATAGAAAAGGCAGAAAGATCACGGAGTAGCCTAGAGCAGATAAATATTGACCCAGTCAAACATGTGTGCTGCCAACTATTAGAATAACTAGTAATTTTGTCATGGGACCAGGCCAGCACGTGTCAAGCCTCTTCACGCCCAACTTACCCTCTAGATTTATCTCACTTGCTTCCATTTTTTGTTTAGTAAACATCTGCTTTCTGTTAGGTTATTCATCCCCTTAACCTTTATAAATGACAGTGAAGTCCACTAGCCTGTCAATAGCATGTCATTTATTTGTTGCTACAGCTGAGCCTGACCTTCATTGATTTTATTGGAGTAATTTGCTGGAAATGATTTTTTAATGTTAGATTTATTGCCGAGGCACTTCATTGTCAGGTAATTGAAGTAAATTGTAATTTCTTTTTCTTTTCTTTTCAGATGCAAGAAGCACAGGCAGGGTTATGTGATTTTTCAGGGATTCTTTGCTACGGGGAGAGACAGATAACTCACATCATAAACTTTAAAAATTTGTGTTAACTTTTTAGCTCTATCTTAAATATTTCTGAGTGGCTGATAATGAATTAGAATTCAAAAATAGTATTGCAAGTTTAATTAGATGTCCATATAAATCTATCAACAGCAACACCGCCTCTTGTAAAATGACTATTGCTATTTTGAACAACCGATTCAGTCATGAGCACAGTAATGTCTTACAGCTAGTGCTTGCTTTTACTCAGTGTTAACTTGTTCTCCAGTATCATTGCTACCAAAGGGTTTAGCATATTGTGCTTTGTTCTCCAAACACTGTCTGCCCCCATGATAATGAATGCTTCTGTCTCTAAGTTGGTTTCTTTGTATTTATCTTATGGATGTTTGGAGTGATCACATACATGCTGTATACACACAGTAGAAGAGTCATTAAGCCTTGTATTTCATAGATTCAAATATCTGTTACTATGCGATAGGCTGACATGCTGTTAGATCCCATGGCTAGCAGGACAGGGCCAGGAAGTTTTGCCAGCAAAGCTGATATTTTTGCTATTCTGCAATTGGAATATTTGATTCTAAATAAAAAGGATGTTCAAACTCAGTTATCAATATAGCTGGGGAAGCGTGCTGCGTTTTGCAGTCTAAATGGTTATCCCTTGTTTGGTAGGAAGATTCCCAAGACATTGCAATTAGTTAAAGGAAGGTGGAGCTGACCTTTAGCCTCACTCTCAGATGAGCATTTCCATTGTCTCACTTTCTTAGGAGCAAATCGTGGAGAGCCATCTGGTCATCAGACGCAGAGAAAACATTGGGTCATAATTCTCTGGGAACCTGTTCTAACTGCGGCGTCTTCACTCACAAATTCTCATTTTAAAGCAAAATGTAAGAATTTCTTAAAACTAGAATTGTAAGCTACTTGAAAATCTTTTTTGTACCTTTTAGAAAACTTCTGGAAATGACAACCTTCCTGTCTATGTATAAACTAGAATAGGGCCATGTGAATGGATGTCAGTAATATAACTGCTTCTGTTCAAGTTATCAATGCATTATTCTCCACCATATATTTTAGAGTTCATTTTGCATCAGCTCTAATAGATAGCTAGATTATTGCATCATCAGACCTATAAGATTCACACATGTGGCATCTTAGGGAGCTGTAATTATTTTAAGAATAATATTCATAAAGTTCAACAGAGCAGAATCTGTTTTCATATGCGGAATCTGGTGTGCTTATTATAGATTGAGATGAGTGAGGTATTGAATTCCTCTTCAGATGGAACCTTTGCATTCTGTTTTAATGTAATCAGAAATTACAGGAGGAGGGGGAATTAGTAAGGAGTTCATGGAGGGACTTCTTGCTTTTAAATTGTCATGTGCCTTTGCTGTCTCTGTTCCCGTCACTATTATTGATACGAGGGATCCATCAACGCATTTTTATGGGTGATTAAGAAAGGCTGACCTTTCCTTTGCAGGTACAAATAGGTAGTTCTTCAGAGGCTGTAGCTGAATGACAAGATAATTCTATCCATTTAATATTGAAGTGATGTTGATAGTATCATTCTTCTCGCTTGGAAACAGGACAGTGCAGGGGCCTTTCTCTGCCTCAGCCTGTTCTGCCAGGGGTGATGGATTTTCCCTCTGACTAATCGCTGTCACATTAACCCGCAGTATTTCATCCTTCAGAGCTGTCAAGATAATGACGATAATCCAAGTGGCTCATTGTAGGTAAAGGAAATTATATGAGCAAAGTAATATCATAAAACAGTGTTTAAATATTTTAATTTCATTTGTCAGGGCTGCCCCAACACTTCATTACACATATAACCATCTCTCATCAGTGGAATTAGTGCATTATTCATTACTGTTAATTATTTTCACATAATGGCTGCCCTGATATATTTAACCTCCACATTATATCTCAGATAATGGGTCTGTAAAATTGAATTGTGTGAAGAGTGGAGTTCTAAAGCTCATTTGCAGAACATCAAAGAACAAAGAAGAGGAAAAGAATTCTAAATGGGACGTTTTGCCCAGCTGGGGCCAAACATTTGTTTCTGTCTGATTTGCATACAGAAGGTAGGTGGTGTAGAAGTGGCTTAATACTGTATAGGCTTCTGGCTCCTGTTACACAACCAATTAGGATTGGTTAATATCACACTTATCCAAAACAACTTGAGAATTACAGCAGAGAAAGCAGGGAAGCTCACAGGGAAAAGACTTTCAAAAAGGGGTATTTATAAAAGGCAAAGCGAGGGGGCGGGGAACGGAGAGCAGGAGATGGCAGAGAAAAGGGGCGGGAGGGATACAAAGTTTCAGGTTAATTTTTTATTTCATGAATAACTTTAATAATAGACACTCGTTTTGAAAAACAGTTAAAACTAAGAAAATCATGGCAGTCCATTTAGAGTCTAGGCATTCATTTCTATCATGACTAGTGTAAAATAAGCCACTTGTGCTGCTCATGATACCGTTTTCTCAGTAACTGAAAGTCTTCCAACGATGTAAACAAGACATTGATTTAGAACCAAGTAATCTAGGCAAGAGGCCAAGATTTTATGTTACTTCTTCATAATGATGTGATTAGCCATGTTCAAACACATCTGTCTCAACATGTGTTTGTGATGCCCTCTTTGAGTGCAGAGAACAGTCAAAAAGCCAGCTGGAATTTGTGTCGTCTGAGGGAGGGAAACTCTACATGTGATACAAAATGGCTTCTGGGGTGTGGAAATTGGCCTTGGCCTTGAGGTTAAAGGAGTGGGTAGACTTATAGGATCATTTTCTAATAGTAACTGGTTTTGCTGAAAATTAAAAAAAAGTAACTGTATATGTGGCTTACCACAGGCTGAGTGGCATGCGGAACACTTACTTAAAAAGTGAAGCAAGTTAACATTTTGCCAGCTCATATAATATCATCGAAGAACAGCTAAAATATGCTTCTTTTCAAAAATCTTTAAGTCAGTACAATTCATGAACTATAGTCTAAATGGTCTACATTACATTTCAGGCATTTTCCTGGTTCCTTTCTGTTGCTGTGACAAAAGCAGCTCAGTGGGGATCTCGTGTCTCAGCTTAGAATTTACAGTCCATCACTGAGAGAACTCAAACGGGAAGTTGGGGTAGAAGCCACTACACCGGGAATGCAGCTTGCCAGCTTTTTATTTTTTAATAGGGGAGAGATCCAGTCACTTTGATTGACAAGATAAACCACCTCAGGTTTGGCCTAGATCTGATACTTTGTATCCTTGTTCCTACAGTGCTCTATCTCCTCCCCCACCCTCACACCCCAGAACCACTGATTTTCTCTCTCTGTGTATTTGACTAAACTGTTTTTTTCCCCTTCTGTATATGTGTGTGTACCATGTACATGCAGGTACGTTCAGAGCCAGAGGAGGGCAACAGCTCCTGTAACCGGATGCTGTGGACCCCTCAGGTACCAGTGCTGAGAATATACTTCAGGTCTTCTGTAAGAGCTGCAGGGGCCATCTCCCCAGCCTCCTGCATTTGACTTTTTGTGGAAAACAATTCCCATGTACAAATGGTACCACCCAAGATTTTTCTTCCTGTGTATGGATTATTTCACTTCTCATAATAACATCCTTAATGCTTACTGTTACATGACAAATGGCAAGATCTTTTTCTTTCCAAAGCTAAGTAATGTTCCATTACTGTTATGAGTTGTTTTTTCCTGCTGCCTGGTCCCACAGCCGCACCAGCCCCAAATAACTCACAGAGATGCTGTATTAGATACAATGCTGTTAGTCTGTTACTATCATTTCTTATCGGCTAGCTCCGTCTTAATTATTAAACCACTTCTATTAGTCTAAGTACTTCCACGTGGTCTTATCTTACCGGAGAGAGGGGCTGGCGTTCTTTTCTCTCCGTCTTCCATCTTGAATCTTCTCTCTACTACTTCCTCTCTCCTCGTCTCCTAGTCCCGCCTATCTTGCTTTCCTATTGGCCAACAGTGCTTTATTCATTAACCAATAAGAGGCACATATTTACAGAATGACATCTCACATCATATTACTTTTAATATAATATGTTCTTTATTTATTTGTTCCTCAAGAGAAATGTTAGATTGATTCTTTGCCTTGGTCTATTGTAGATAAAAAAATATTAAAATGAACATTGAAGGGCAGATGTGTTTTTAACACACACACACACATATGTGTGTGTGTGTGTGTGTGTGTGTGTATATATATATATATATATATACATATATATATATATATATATATATATATATATATATATATATATATCTCCTCATTGGAGAGTGTGGGGCCATGTGGAAATTCTATCCTTGATGCTCTCAGAACTATTTTTTAAGGCCTGTACTGATTTACATTTCTAGCATTATTTAGATTCCGCCTTTCCCTGCATCCTCACCAGTCCTTATACAATTGTTTATACTGATTCTGACAAGAGGGTGTTCCTACTTCATTGCCATTTTAATTTGCATTTTCCTTATCAGGATTCTGATTACTTCTTATGTGCCTTTTGGTGACTTAAATATCTCTTCTCTCTCTCTCCCTCTCCCTCTCTCCCCCCCCCCATGTCTTGCTGTGAAGCCCACAATGGCCTAGAATACAGTATACAGAACAGAATGGCTTCATGATTCTTCCTCAGGCTCCTTTGTGCCCAGAGCACAGGTGTGAGCCACAGCACCTGGAGCATGTGTCTTTCTTTGAAACATGTCTGCTCAAGTCTTTACTCATTTTTAACCAGGTTTTTCACTCCTTTTTTTTTTTTTGTTGGTTGAATCACCTGGATTTGAGTCAGATGAATAATTATCAAAGATTCTCTCCCAGTTCATGAGCTATCTCCTTCACCTGGTGTTTCCTTTGATGCATGGAGACTTTATTGTTTGGTGCAATCCTATTTGATTATTTCTTTTTATGTTGGCTATACTTTAAAAAATCCCATACAATATAATTGAGATTTTTTTTTACCAGCTATTCTTTTAATATCTTTATGCTTTTGGATCTTAAATTTAACCTTTTCATTTTAAGTCATATTTATTTTTTTTTTTTTATGGCTTGAGATAAAGGTACTGTTTTATTCTTCTGCATGTGTGTATGTATACAGTTTATCCAATACTATTTATTGAAGAGCTTGTCCTTTTCTGATGTGTATTTTTGACACAATTGTTAAAAATGACTGACAATAAATACCAGGGTCTTCTGAGTTTTGGGTCAGCATACCTGTTTCATACTGGTACCATTCTGTGTTAATTATAACAGCTTTAAAATATATTTGGATATAAATATTATGATTCTTGAGTGGCTTTTGTTTGTTTTTGTTTCGCTTACTTTTGCTCACATTAATAGGCTATTATGTGGTTTTTGTGGTCCCACATATATTTTGTCTGCTGGGAAAGATAGCATTAGAAATCAAGAATGTACTACATCTATAGTTCTCTATTAGTAGAATATGCATTGTGATACTATTAGTTTATCGTGTATGTAAACATAGATAACTTCACACTTTTTTATTTCTGCTGCTATTTCTGTCAATAATGATTTATAGTTACAAGTATATGTATCTCTTATTTCCTGGTCACACCAACTCATAAGTATGCTATTGTAAGTAAGTGTGTAGAAACTAGGCTTTTGCATGTTGACTTGCAGTCTGTGACATAACTGAATTTATTCATAAATTCTACTAATTTTGAGTGAAATCCTTGGGCTTTTCTAGAAATAAGACCATCTCATTAGCAATTCGGACAGTTTTACTTCCTTTCTACTGTAGTATCCCTTTCTCTTTTATGAGATATACTTGTACTTCCAGAATTATTGAGTAGAAGGGCAAGAGTGGGCATTCCTTCCTTGTTCTGTGTTTTAGTGGTAAAAGTTTGGGCTGTTCCCTATTGGTTGAAGTATTAGTTCTGAGTTTTCCCACACATGGCCTTTAGTACATTAAGGAATTTTCAACTGTTTCTAAGCAATCAGGAAAAATCTTTCCCATTTTCCCTTTCATGTCACCTGTATCCCGCTATTTCCCTCTTTAGAGCTCCTACCACCCATCCCTATGATCCCCCTTTACTTTCCTGCATCTTGTGGTTACTCATTTTGTAACTTTGGAACTAGAAACTACAGATGAAAGAGAACACATGGCATTGATCTTACAGGCTTGGGTCTAGGTTACCCCACTCAACATAATACAAGACTGGAAACCATAATATATAAACAAAAGACCTGTAAGGTAAAACAATCAAACAAAAAAACCAAACCAGAACAAAACACATCAAAAATACCATTGAGTTCATTTTGCGTTGGCTATCAACTGCTGGGCATGGAGTCTGCCCTAAAGTGTGGTTTGTATGTTTAGTGAGACTCTGTTAGGAAAACTGTGTCTTCCTGTGCGAACAATTGTCCATTGGAGGTAGCTTCTAGGTTAGGGAGGGGAGCTTGTGTCCATTTTTCCCTCTCAGTGCCAGGACCCTCACTTCTGGCTTAGAGTGTGCAGGACCTGCTCATGTATCCACCGTCTCTGTTCATATTGGCGTTGATTCAGTTGTGTCTAGAATGCCTCGTTTCCTTGGTGCCCTCCATCCCCACTAGCTTTTACAATCTTTCTACTTCCTCTTCCACATAGTTCCCCAAGCCCTGAGGGGAGGGATTGGTTGAAGTTATTTTATTTAGGACTGAGTGTGCCAAGGTTTCTCACTCTGCACGTCTTGCGTTTGTGGGTCTCTGAATTTGTTTCCATCTACTGCTGGTGGCTGAGCAAGGCACTGATTTATGAGTATAGCAGAACGTCCTCAGGAATCTTTGAGATTGCTACATTCAGTTAACAGAACAATAATATTTAGTTTTCTCTGAGGTAAAGGGCATATCTAATTTCACATTCTTGAGTATCTGAGCAGTGTCGGGCATGGCTTCCATCTCACTGAGTGCACCTTAAATCCAGTCAGATAGTGGTTGGTTACCCCCACAACATTTGTGATACTATTGCACTAGCATATTGTGTAGGCAGAACACCATGGCACATCAAAAGATTTGAAGCTGGGTTGATGGCTACCTTTCTCCTCTGGTGTTAACTACCCTCTTCTGTTGAATAGCAGTTGTGTGGGGTACCTTCTAACTCAGTGGTTCTCAACCTTCCAAATACTGTGACCCTTTAATACAGTTCCTCATATTGTGATGACCACCAACCATAAAATTATTCCATTGCAACTTCATAACTTCAATTTTGCTGTTGTTATGAACCATAATGTAAGTATCTGATATGCAGGATATATGATATGCAACTTCCAAGGGGGCTGTGAACCATAGGTTGAGAACAATTGTTCTAGCCCTTTCCTTTCATCTAACTTGTGTTTTTAAGGCTATGACAGGTCTCATATAGGCAGCAGATAGTAGAAGCAGAAGTGACATTCAGTCACTTCATGTCTTTTGATAAGATAGTTTAATATACATAATTTAAATGTGTTATTGATGGATATGCACTTACTAATTGGCTAACTGTTTTCTGGGCCCTGGTAGATACTTTGTTTCTACATTTCTCTATTATTGTCTCTATGCTCTATGTCCAATAGTGCTAAGCTTTTACTCTTGTCTCTTTCCTATTTGTGTAAATGCTGTAGCTTCTGTTTTGTTGTTATCATGAGGCTTTCATGAAACTTGCTTTTTCTATAAGAGCAGTGAATTGTCTTGGCTGAACTGGTAATGGCAGTAACTATATCTTCTTGCCTTTCTTAACTGTTATGGTGAGCAATGTAGAAACTATGTGCTAAATTCTTTCTCACATTTTTAGTATTACAAATACATTGAAATTAATTTCTTTAAATCTGTACATTTTATCTCTTTTGAGCTTTTATTACATCAAGCTTCATGAATCAGGGCCTTAGTTTTCATGGCTTTTTGTATGACATATTAAGATTTCCTCGAGTTTCATTAAGAATTATTGCCATGATGGTGTGTAAATTTAACACTTTATACGATTTTGGTAGAATTTGACATTGATATCAAATATTGCTTTTTGTTGTACATAAGCATTGTTGTATATAAATATATTGCTTTGCACAGTGCAAATGAATACTGCCAAATTTTCACTTACTTAACATTCAAAAAATTTCAAGAATTTCTGGCAGGCTTCAGGAGATGCGTAAAGGGGATCCCTGGCTTCATGGATCTCACACTGTAATCATTTGCCATTTTCTGGAATATTCTTTCTCTTCTCCTGCTTCTAGTGCTTTCCTTCATTTGATGCTTCTATTTGACTGGTGTTAGACCTTTCCATGTGCCTTCTACCCATTATTTACGGTCCTACTCTAACCCTACTTCTTCAGGAAGCCTTTATGTTCACTGTACTCTTGTACTGAATCGGTCTTTCCCAAACATCCCCAAAGAATGATGTTTCATCTCTATTATGATATTTGATCTTTATGAGCTTCATAATAGAGTTATTGATGTATACTTTTGTCTTCCACAAGATGATGGCACTCAAGACAATAGCAACTGGCTCTTACTTAACTGTGTATATCCCTCTGTGCCTATCAGGGCCCATGCCCATGTTAGAAATTTGTAGGCTTTTTTATGTTCACTCAATTATAAGCTCAAAGTCCAAGAGTTTAACCAACTCCTTTTATGGAAAAGTAAAATTACCACAACTTTTGAAATTCATGAACTTGTATTCATTAAGAGGTGGTTGGCACATTATGCTTTCCATATAATGCAATTTAATATCTAGAAGGTATTCAGTAATTGACATTAAATCGGGTAGCAAACACGCAGTAAAGTTTATTAAACATCTTGTCTTTTGCACATTTCTGATTTTTGCAATTAAAAATGGTACAAAACATCATTTGACTGGCTGTCAACTAATGTTTGCTAAAATGGCTTTACAGTAGAAAATATTGCTTTAGGAGTAAGCCAAGTATTAATTTACATAGCTTCCTGCATTCATGGTTTTATACAAAGGTTTATTTCAAAACTGTCAAGTGGTAGAGCGGTTTAGGCTCTTTCCATCAAGTATTAATAAAGCATCTTGTGATACAGATTCCCTCCACCTGCCCATTGGGGGTTGTTTGGATGAGATCCATTTATTTCACTTAAAGTTTGTTACATACTTCCATCTCTGTGCTAAATCCCAAGGCACCATCACGGCCCAGAAAGGCTGGTGTTCATTTGTTTAGAGACCCAAGAAAGATTACTCTTTGCAGACAGTGTCAGGATGTGTCAAAAGTGGGGTCCCTCTTTTATTTTTGCTCAGTAACCCTAGGAATGAAGACAATCTGATGTTTCTAATGAAAGTGACTTTTATAAACAAGTCAGCTCCCATGGCTTGCTTGACAAAATGCCAAGGGCAATCCCAGGGAAAATTGAGCAGCTGAGAATGCTTCCATTTAGCCACTGGCCAACATGGATTGCTGGGCCGCATTGCCTTCTTGGATACCCCATTCTCATTGTCTCTGCATCACTCTACCTGCATCTTCTCAGAGCCATCTTCTTGCTGCTCTACTTTTTCTCAGCATCTGCCATCTTAAAAGCGACGAAGGAGAGCATGTTGTTATAACTTTTCCTGCAACTTGACAGTGTACCCAAGCGTATGTTGCTGTATTACCTACCACTCCTTAAAATGACCCATGAGTAACTGTTATATGCATTACTATTCTTTCAAATAAGATAATAAGTTTTCATGAGTTTAAAAGGTCAACCAGAGTTGAAGGTATTGGTCTGTGCAGTATTTGCTTAGCATGTTCATGGCCTTGGTTTTATTCTTTAATATAAACATAAACACACACACACATTCACATACAGACACACACACACACACACACACACACACACACACACAGAGAGAGAGAGAGAGAGAGAGAGAGAGAGATTAGGATCTCAAATCTAATGAAAGAGGTAATTTCCATCAAAGGCACCACAGTAGCTCTGGCATGTTGTCACTTAATTTGACCACATCAGTCTTTTGTTAAGAGCTCAGGTATATGTCCTTTCCTTTTTAACCTGGGTGAATTAATGGTAACTTTATTTAACAATCTGTACGATGTGACTTTGTCCAGAAATAGAAAGCCTTGTGACTTCTACTCTAATCATTGGAATAGTTATGCCCTGAGAACTGAGTTGATAAGAGAAGATGGATTACCTTGAGGCCATTGTGCTGTGTAAAAGCTGAGCCCAGCGAGCCATGCCCAATGCTCTGGTCAGCTGTTATAGCCTTCCATTTAATTTCTAGTGTAAAACATGCAAATACAAGCGAGGTGGTGTTAGATGCTCTAGACTAGCTCATCCTCTAGTGGAGACTCACTGAGGTAACCTGGTGCCAGATACAGAAGTGTTACGAAGAATAGAAAGATGGCTCAGTAGGTAAAGGCACTTGCTGGCAAGCCTGAAAACCTGAGTTCTATTTCTAGAGTCCACATGGTGGAAGAATAGAACACACTCCCATAAAAGTCTTCTGCATTCCATGTGCACTGTGCACTATGGTATGTGTGCAGCAACCCCAAGTGAATAAACAAATATGGACAGAAGTATCAAAAAATAAGTATGTCTGTAAATCCCTGGCCTACAGAATGTGAGAGCAAGTTGCAGTGGTGTTGCTTCGAGTCTCTGATTTCAGGGTCCATTGGTTATAGATGAGAAGTAAGTGGACTAGCCCACAGGAGCAGAGGCTGAAGATGAACTGGGTGGCGCTGTGACGGCACACTTCTTGTGTTGGATATTTCCACTCTGAGGTAGCCTGATGCATACTTTCTGTCCAGATTTGTACATTGCAGGAACACCCTTCCTTCCTTCCTTCCTTCCTTCCTTCCTTCCATCCTTCCGTCCTTCCTTCTTCCCGTCCTTCCTTCCTTCCTTCCTTCTGTCTTTCCTTCCTTCCTTCTGTCCTTCCTTCCTTCCTCCCGTCCTTCCTTCCTTCCTTCTGTCTTTCCTTCCTTCCTTCCATCCTTCCTTCCTTCCTTCTGTCTTTCCTTCCTTCCTTCCATCCTTCCTTCCTTCCTTCCTTCCGTCCGTCCTTCCTTCCTTCTTTCCTTCCTTCTGTCTTTCCTTCCTTCCGTCCTTCTTTCCTTCCGTCTGTCCGTCCTTCCTTCTTTCCTTCCTTCCTTCTGTCTTTCCTTCCTTCCATCCTTCCTTCCTTCCGTCCTCCCTTCCTTCCGTCCTTCCTTCTGTCTTTCCTTCATTCTCCCTCCCTCCCTCCCTCCCTCTTCTCTCTCTCTTTCATTCTTCTTTCAAGTAAAATAGACATTTATTTCTTTTACTTAAAATAATTCTGGAGGCAGCACTGTCTCCTCAGACTGGGTCTATATTTCTTTCATTCAAGATTTTAGAATTGAAAATAACTTCTTTAACAATATACTCTGATCAGGGTTTCTCTTCCCTCATCTCAGGTGTCCCTGTAGAGTCACTGGGAACCGCTGTTAGTTTTGAGGCTAGGGCTCTCACTGGTCCTGAACCCCACAAGCCAACTAGAGTAGGGTAGGCTGGCTGGTCAGAGAACCCCAGGAACCTGTCTTTACCTACCCTGCCCTGCGTTATAAGCATGCACAATGGGTGCCTTTCCCCCTGACATGGATTTTGGCAGTCAAATGTAGCTTCTTATGCTTGCAAGACCAGTACTTTTCCTGCCTGACCTGGTCCCCAGCTCCTCCACTGTCTTTTTCTAACTCTTCTCCCAGCTCCAGAAGCCTTTGTAACTTGCTGAAGTTTGATTAGTTTTATTCTTCTGGCTTATGGTAAGAGAAGGGCGTTGCTGCAATTATAGCTTTCATTGTAAATTTATCTCGTTTTTACTGAAGTTTCAAATTAGTGAACCAAATTGATTCCTGCTTTCCTTTTATCATTTCTTTTTGACCGTTGCTTTTGTGCGCTTTGTACTGGAGAAATGTAGCAGAGAAAATTAAAGCAGAGCAGCCTGTTGGAATTCCATCTGGCTCAGTTTCGCCATGAGACATTTTGCTTCGGTGGGGTCTGGGGAAACGCTGAAATCTTCTCGTTTCTGCCTCAGAGCGTCACTAGAGCTGAGTGTTGGGGCCGAGAAGTGGCTCCAGCTTGCTGTGTGAGTTTGACAACCTGAGTTCAATCCTTGATCCTCGTGTGCTATGGTACACATGCCCTCTCCCCCAGGTAATAGAATAATCAAATCAAATCAGATAGCCTAGCTCCATTCATTCAGCGACTCCTCAGCCTTTGAGCTTGTGGAAGAATAGTGGCTCCGTCACCTGGCTATCACAATTGATGGCTTCAGCTACTGGTCTTATCACAGGCATCCGCTAAACGGCAGAGGTTTAAAGCTATCTAAACAGGGATTTGTTTCCAGAAAGGCATCTCAGTTCTACAAGCCCAGTCGAAGCACAGAAACGCCGGACTGTGGACTTACTCACTTCCAACTGACTTGTGGTACAAACAGCTTGTGTTCTCAGCTTTTCCAACTTCTCATAGACTGGGTGTGCTGATTAGTTTGATTAGATTTAATTGTCAACCTGGCACAACCTCGGTAGAGGAAATATCTATTGCAGCATTGCCTTGATTAGACTGGCCAGTGGCCGCATGTGAAAGAAATTGTGTTAATTGGTGATGGATGCAGGGGGATTGAGTCCCGTGTGGGTGGCACCAGGGCTAAGCAGCTGGGCCAAGACTGGTGTAAGAAAACTATCTGAGGGCCAGCCAGTGCACAGCAGCCCTCTGTGATTTCTGAGTCTTGCCCCTCAGTTTTACCAACTACTCGTGTTGATAGCAGTGACTGAACTGAATGGTGCTAATCTTGGCCAAAACTATAGCATATGCCCACAAGTATTTTACCCATGAGTAAAAGCTTCAGCCTTTCACAAATACGAGAAATGGATTCTTGTATAAGAAACCTTTTCCTGATTACTTTTATATTTGTTTCCTAAGTTCCAATATACGTCTAATTCTAGATATACTCTTATACTCTTTGTAACATATTGTTTTTCACCTTTTTTTTTTTTGTCTTGGTGAGAAAGTGTGGAGCACGCCCTTCATTTCTTCTTGAACTAAGACCATGCCTGGCAACCTCTGCTATAGTGCTGGACTTTAACACAGTACTGCCTTTAAGGGTCATCCTAGTATCTGATGCCATTGACTATACCAGGGAATTCCACCTTTTAGCATTGGACCAAGGGTGCCTTCTGTTTGCCTTTCAAATACGTCCTGTTGAAACAGAGATGCATACTCCACCATACTCCTTTGTATATTGGCAGTGGCTTTTTTTTTTCTTTTCTTTTTCTTTCTTCCTTTCTTTTCTTCTTTCTTTCTTTTTCTTTTCTTTCTTTGCTAGAGTGCTGTAGTAATAGACACTACATGACCCACCAAGCCTGAATTATTTACTCACTGGCCTTTTTCAGGAAAGGGTTTCTAGTCTACAGAATATCTACCTGAACAACCCAAACTGGAAGGGCTTTAGATGCCTGTCAGATTGTCTTACTGCCATGGTTAGCAAGAGGCTGTCTTGGTTTTTGTTTGTCTGTTGCTGCTGCTGCTGTTACAGTTGTTAGCTGTTGTTTGTTCCTCTGTTTGAGACAGAGTCTTACTGTTTAGGCCAGAATGGCCTGACACCCGCTGTACAGCCCAGGCGGGCTTCTAATCCACGAAAGCCTCCTGCCTCGGCCTCCCAAGTGCTGCTATTACAGCTGGAGTTATCATGCCTCATCTGGTTCTCACCACCCTTTCTCTTATGATTATAGTTTCTGTGTGTAACATTTATTTGTTAATGTACACTGCCGTGGGTTTTGGAAACATGACAGAGTGTGGTAAGCACCTGTGACATCCAAGCGACGTGACTGTCATCTTGTGTTTCATCTTCTTGTGGCACACAGTCGACTCTATAGGCATGTCTTTCTACTTCCAAGTTCTCAGAACCATTGGCCATTGCTCAGTACTGTCATTTCCTCACCCACTATGTCTTTCCCCAAACAGGGTTCCAGAGCCATTTGTATCATGTCCATTTACCTTATATTTTACAACTGAAAGAACTTTGGTTGATTTCCCAAAGCACAAAGAACAGTCTACTTTCAAAACAGTTTTCAGTGACTATGAGACGTTGGTTTTAAATTATTATTTTTTTCCAGCAACTTTATTTAAAATTTTAAATGACTCTAGGGCTAAGTGTTAACAACGGCACCAATTTTCCTGTGGTCCTAAATGGCAGTTGTGTAATAGGCACATTCAGAAGACTTCATTCTTCTATGGTGAGTGCTGACTTCCTAGGCCATATCACCAGGAAACGTGGATGAAAGAATGCAAGCTTCTGATAACTATAGCAGGAACTTCTGTGGAATTAAAGTTTGTGTTTTGTTTTTTAAAAGACGGCTTTGTGTAGCTTTTGTGTTAAAAGCAAACACAACCTCCTCACAGAGCTGGGTGTTAGGTTTGATCCTGCATTTTCTGTGTGTAGTTTGCCTTTGAGACACAGGCCTCAGACTCACTCAGTAATCAAGGCTGGCCTTGAACTTGTCATCCTCCCTGCCTTAGCCTATAAGGTGCTGCATTTATAAGTGTGTGTTTCCAAGCCTGGTCCAAAACTTGTAATAAATATCTCCTTTTTTTTTTTTTTTTCTTGCCATGGGGAAAAACTTCCATCTGTGTTAAAATAAAATAAAATAAAGCATGGAGCTACTGAGGACACACGTGTTATAAAAACAAACGGAGATCAAGAACTTGCAAGAGAAGTTCACTGTCAGCAACAAGGGCCTTGTGGGTCTTCTGCCTGGAGAGGCAACTTCTGAGAATAGCTTTTAGACTCTCCAAATATGAAGGAAGGCTGTCCTCCCCAAACCTCCACATACAGTTGGGGATCAAAGTCGGTGCTCTGAGGATACTTGTGATCTGAATACCACCGTTTTCAGATAATAAATAATTCCTTATTTAGATCAGAAATATAATACGGCAAAAAGGTTGGAACCGCCAAACTCTATAATCTGGCGCAAAGGAAAGCCGCATTCTTCAAATTGTTGCTCACCTCTCTTTTAGATGGAGCTTGAAAGATTTTGTTTGTAAAAAGCTGTTGAAGGGTTACAAGGCTATTTCAGCTACAAAGCTCCTTAGGGTTTTCAAAGTCTCGACTGTCCCCCGAAGGCGCCCTTTTCCTGGGCAGTGTTCAAAGCCACTGGAGAAGATTCTTCAATATTTTCTTTCTCTACAGTCAAACAAGCTTCATTGTTTAGAAGAAATAGATTAGACGAGCGCCTTTGAAGCACATTTTGAATGGACTATGAAGTCAAATGACTTTATACAGACACTTACAAGCAATTTAAGTGGAGGGATTTCAAAATGTTACCTATCGTGGTGGGAGAGATGTGGCTGAAGGGCAGGTGTGTTAAAAGCAAGCACACCCTCCTCACAGAGCTGAGTGTAAGGCTTGATCTTGCATTTTCCATGTGTAGTTTGATTTTGAGACACAGGCCAACTGTCTTTTTGAAGTGGAGCTATTTGATTCATGGTTGTGCTTAAACTGTGACAGTGCTGAGCACTGTGGACAGAGAAGCAAATTAAAGCCAGGTCAGAACAGTCAGGCCCACGCATCTACAACTGTCAAATACCCAGCTAGTGAACCTCCATTGAGCCCAAACTGTATACAACACAGCACTGTGCTCTGAGGACTGGTCTTTAAATCAGAGATTAATTACATTCTTTCCAAGGACTGATATAAGAAAGACATATCTCATTTGTATAATTGAGGCAAACAGACCTGCTAAGGTTTGAACCTGCTACTGAGGGTCACATGTAATGCCACCTCTGTGGATTAAAACAGTTCAGAAGAGCCCCTGTCTTCCCCCTTTTTGCTTTAAACATTCTGGGTGCTAAAGGTTAAAGGAATCCGTGTATGTGAAAACTGAAAGGAATTTCTATCAATACTATTAACAACTGTAAGCAATTGAGGTTCTTTGACATTATAAGAAAACTGGACATAGTTTTTTAAAATTAATTTTTCAATTTAAATGAAAAACAATCTTACTTTATATACCAGTCCCAATTCTCTCCCCTTCCTGTCCTCCCACCCCCCCCAACACCATCTCCCCATCCCAACCCCCACCCCCACCCACCCCTCAGAGAGTCTGAGGCTCATGGGGGATCATCAAAGGCTGTCACATTATTTGGGGCAGGACCATGCCCTCCCCATTCTGTATCTAGGGTGGGAGAGCATCCCTCCATAGGCAATGGGCTCTAAAAATCCAGTTCATGCTCTAGGGATAAACACTGGTTCCGCTTCTGTGGTCCCATAGACTGCCCAGGTCCCCAGCTGACATTGACACACACATTCAGGGGGCCTGGTCCCGTCTTATGCAGATTCCCCAGCTGTTTTAAAATTTCTTTCTAACAGCTTCATCCTAAAAACATCCCACTTTACATGTTTACATTATGGGTAATATGTATAGTCATTCATATATATATATATACATATACATATATGTATATGTATATATCTCATAGGTAGGCCCATGCATACACAAACAGACATACATACCCACACAGATATACACATCCACACTGACACAGACACACATGTACACACACAGACACATAGACAGACATACAGAACGCCCACCCCCCCCCCCACCCCCACTCATTGTTTTCCTTACTTGCGGGAAGATGAGAGACTATTTTCCGATATATTGAGCCAGGCATAATTTATCTCACCTGTGCTTTTCTGATAAGGAGCCTGAAGAATGCAATTATCCTCAGACAGAACTATCACAGAGTCCAGGTCTCCTGACTGCCAGCTAAGGTCTTCTTTTCTCTAACACCTCATTCAGATATGATATCCCAAGAAAGGTAAAAAAATCAAAGACAAATAAAAGCAAGACTAGATTTCCAGTTTTCTACACTTGAAGTTATCAACAATAAGATTTTTGGGTAAATTTACAACAAAAGTTACAATTCCACTTAGACTTCTTACCTCCTCAAATCTTAAAGAGTGGCAAAGTATTACAGGTTGCCCGGCCTGACAACCAACCGATCTGAATGAATGTTTATGGAGCTAGGTGTGGAATGTAGGCAACCCACCCATCTCCAGGTGCTCCTGCTACCAGCCACCACCACCACATACGAGTAATAACGATGTCTAAACCCATGGGAGTGTTCTGGACTCTTCCTCAGTATCTCAAAAGAGTACTCTGAGATTCTTGAGGCATTCATTGGGTTTTCAGAACACCAAGAAAGTTTTCTATGGAACTAGCCACCAGGATACTGGCTGCCTCTTAGGGAAGCAGAAGGAAGGGGTAGGGTGTGGAGGGGATTCTGGGGCAGTTATCTTCCAGCTGTTGAAAAGTGTCTCCCAAAATGTAAACATTAATAGTGAGTGCCACACAGGCCACTCGGAATTGTAAGATAAAATCCTTCTGTGTGTTTCCACAGATACTCTCCACTTGTTTTCTTAGTAGTGAATTAAGACATACAAGAGAATTTTGAAATACATTGGATATAACTATCTCCTAGATCAAACAAATAGGGCATTTTTTTTTTTGAGTTACCACTATTTCTGAGGACTCTTGCAAAATATCCCCCCACTTTAAAAAATTTACTTTTTGTTCTCAGTATATCATAACCCCAATTCCCCTACTTCTCCTACATCCCCTCTCTCCTCCAGACCCTCTCCTCCTTCATTTCCCTTCAGAAAACAGCATGTCTCCCAAGGATATCCACTAACACGACCCAACAAGATACAATGAGACCAGACACAAAACCTTATAACAAGGCTGGGCCAGGAACCCTGGAGGAGGGAAAGGGTCCCAAGAGCATACGGAAGAGTCAGAGACACCCCCACTCCCACAGTGATGAGTCCCACAGCACAGAGATAACAACAATAGCGTATTTGCAGAGGACCTGGTACAGACCCGTGATTGCCACTTCGGCCCCTGTGAGCCCTGGCGTTGGGGACACAGTGGTGAGCATAGCTGCCTTCCAAAACATCTTTTTTTTCTTAATCTAAAAAGCAAAACAAACAAAATCTCCTTAGAGATAAAGACAGAGGTGTAATGGTAAAACGTGTATATGAAAGCAACTTCCATAATTTTTTTCTCCTCATAAGCTTGTTTTTTGCCATATTTTAGAAGAATCCATAAATCTGGAAAAGGGGAATGAAAGGTAGAAGTGTCAACCCTTGGTCCTCACCAACTAAGTGGGCAGTTAAGATGTCGACGGAGGGGAATCTTTGGCATGGAGAACTTTGACTGTTGATTAATTAGTTTCTGGTTACTTAATTAATTAGAAAAATCTGATCTGCAGAACATGCCAGAGTATCATATTAACCAAGCACCCGCTGCAGATGTGCTACCCAAAAGCATGTTTATCCAATGTTGGCTTTTGCTGCTTTAAGAATAGCCATTGCTCGCCTTAAAATTATTTTTAAGATACAGAAAAGTGTAAAATAAAAATGACTGGTAGTTCCACTGAAACAGCAGCTTGACAGTTTGTGGCGTGTTCTTTAGTTTTATATGTGAAATGGATGCGTGTGTTCTCCGTTTAAATGAAACCAGAGTCTGTATTCAGCTATAGGTCTGGCATATTTATTTCAGACTGGAGGCCTAGTGACAGAGATTCAGGTGCACCCATTAGGATGAAAATGACTAGGCTTCCATGTTTTTGTTTCAGATTTTGACTCCTTGGCAGGCTAAATGAGCCTTCCTTGTCTGCCTGTTTCAAACCTCAAGACTGCTTCAGACCACCGAGTTTTCTGATTCTTACTGCTTCCTTTATCCAAACTCCCATGGCACAGTAATAGTACACCTGCCTCCTAAATCTCACACATTAGTTTCTTGTTTCATTAAACAAACTCCCCAAATCCTACTTTGCTCTAAATGCTCTCCTAAATGGCTGAAGATTTTAAAATTTGCCTTGTCATTACATAAAATCAGCCTCCCTTCCAGTATGCATAGTGTAAACATTCACTGGCTTTATTTCATATTTGTTTTCATTTGTGTGTTTTTAAGTGTTCTGTTTCCCTGCACTGACGAAGGCTGGTCTCTGTTTCATAAAATGGGGGAGATGTGTGCTCCAATTAAACTACCAATCTGAAATGTGTGCATATCTGTATTTGCAAATGTCCAGAACTTCTTTTTAATTCCATTCGTCACTCTCCGTCTAAATACCCTTTACAGCTATAGCCGCTCTCGGGCTCAAGCACATTCTGAGACAGCTCCTTTCCAAACCTAAGGTGTAGTGAACTGAACAGAGTGCTAGGCATAAAGCTGGGAGTTTTATTTGGCCTCCAAAAAGAAAAACTTCACTTAGTCTTTCAGAAAACTGATGCTATTGAGTGTTTCATCCTAGTATGGTGGAACGAAACAATGGCTCAGACCCTGTGGCTAAATCACTGCTAAGCAGTGGTTGAAGTTATGGAATGGATTTATTAAATATCCCTCAATGGAAACAATAAAATATGCTAACCCTGGGCTTGTAAGACAGACTCTAAGAGGCAGTGATTGTCCTTAAGAAGTTTACAAGGTGTAACATTTATCAGGAGGAATAATATGTGTGCTATGTACAAGTGAAAGACATCCCTAAGGTACAATGACTGCCTTCATATTAAATATAAAAAGTCAAAAGTAAAGTCAGTTTTAAAAGGAAGATATACAGATGAATAATTAAAAAAGTTAATTTCACTAACAGAGGAACAAAAAACAAAACAAGATACTTCCTTTTTTTCCTCCCTCCCTCCCTCCATTCCTCCCTCCCTCCTTTTTCTTTCCTGCCTTCCTCCCTCCCTCCCTTCCTTCCTTTCTCCCTTCCTCCCTCCCTCCCTTCCTTCCTCTTTCTCTTCCTTCCTTCTTTCCTTCCTCTCTCTCTTTCTTTCTTCCTCCCTTCCTCCCTCTCTTTCTCCCTCCCTCCCTCCCTTCCTTCCTCCCTCCCTCCCTTCCTTCCTTCCTCCCTTCCTTCCTTCCTCTTTCTCTTCCTTCCTTCTTTCCTTCCTCTGTCTCTCTCTTCCTTCCTTCCTATTTTCTTTCTGTTTTAACCTAGCCCTTTCATTTGTTATGCTAAACTATAAAAATATTGAAGGCAGTCAGTACTGTCAAGAGTGTGGTGAAGAAAACATTGTTGTGGGTGGCTGATTTTGAAACATTTCAAGAAAGTAAACTGTTAATATCACTAATAGTAGGAAATTTTCAAAATAACCGTTAGCTCTGTCCCAGTCCTGGAGTCTGAAGAAATTGAGACACAAGGACAAAAGGACACACAGGTGTTTATTTTGCACAATGCAATTATGGCACTCTAGCAAATGGTTAGCATGTTGTGTGTGTTCCAATAGGGAAATAACTAAATGCATCGTGACAGGATTTCACAGGGGAATTTTATGCCAGCATTAGACAAATGCGTAATTTTATGTTAAAAAGGAAGAATGAAGTATATAATAAATAGAAACATACTCATCAGGTGTGAGTATTTGCGCCCTCACCTGATGGTGCAAACACACAATGAGGAAATGTCGAGGGGCATTGCTAGAGACCCCCAAACACTCACTAACTGCTCATCCAAAGAGCGGTCATTGAAACTTACGAGCTGTGCTAGACCTCAGAGAAACACATGTGTGACAAAGAGTTTCTGACCTCCAGAGTGCCACTTGTGTCTGGATGGAAGCAAACACATAGACAGCATCTGACCAAGACAGAAGAGTACATAATTCTATGCCAAATTGTTTGGTATGTGTTCCAGGCATGTAAGATTGGGAGTTGATCCTGAAACACGGAGGTAGGCAGCAGGGAAGCTTCTGGACAGAAAGGATTTGAGTCTTGTGCTTTGGGAATTCTCTGTTCTTGTTTTCCTTCTTTTTATTTTGGGCCCTCAGTGATGTGTATCTGAGCTGTTTGTTGTCCGTTGCTTTTGTTTTGGTTAGTTTATGTTTGCTTAGTATTTTGTATCCTGAATAACTTAATTCTCAAAAGTGCTTTTGGGCAAGACCCTAGGATGAGCATCAGATGGATTTTAGTTAGCTGCTAGAACTCAGTCTGTTTCCATCTTTAAGAACATGGGTAAATATGGCTAGTCTCAAAAAACTTAGTCCTCCTGACTTACGTTGGTGAGCAAGAACCCAGGAAGGACTCTTAGGGTTTCCTTCCCAGAATGAGTGGGGGTTTTGTTACCCGACAGAGTATAACCATTACACAGATCCACCTCCAAGTAAGCCGTGCAGTGGGAGGGGTCAGCTTGCAGTAGTGTTAATCACACCAGCACATATTTATTTACGTGCACACTCACAAGAGCAAAGCTACAGCCTCAAACTTAATTAAAAATAGAAAGCAACCTAAAGTGTGCTAGTATTTCCCCTGACTTCAGCATGATCTACCACGTTGACAAAATTTCATAAATCTCCTGCAATAGAAAATTCTACGGCACAAAACCATTTTACGCAGCAATATAGGTACTTAAAATATTCAGCAACTTTCATCATGTTTTGCCTCTTGGTACATGAGATTTTTATGTATTTAATAGTTACATATGTTATATATTTTAAACAGTATTTTTTTCTAATGGCCCCCAACAGTACATTTTTCTAAAATTCTAACATCTGTGTTTTGTTCTTGCAGTTGAGAATGATAACCTTAAATTGAACACATCTAGCCACAGAAGGCAGGTTGATGGCAATTTCCTAAAGGTGGCTGGATCCTGTGCTGAAGGCATCAGAGGTCCTCATATCTTAGTGACAGAAACACCTTTTTTGCTTTTTTTTTTTAAAGGGCAATCCTGGTAGATATTAGGAGGTTCCCGCTGTGGCTAAGGTTGCAGCAGGTACACAGAAATGCAGAGGGAAGAACTGTCGGGGTCATTTGTTATTTATTTATAAGCTTGTTGTGCCACATCATGTAAAATTAACACTCTTAATGGGCTCCTGACTCAGTTGCTTAAAGGACTGCATTTTGCCAGCCAAGACCACCCATGGGTTTCCAGAACTGTGGCTGCATTTGCTCTGAGCAGCTAGCTTTGTGGAGTCTACCTGCCACCAGAATCTTTGCACTCAGCAGGTCGGAAAGAGGTCTGTCCCATGAGAGAGACCAGTCAGGAAGTGGAGTCTATGGGGCATTTGTGGTTGAAGAGATGAGTGATTACTTTGGAGTGTAAGCTCCTTTCTCTATCTGGTTAATGAAGAGATTTACTCCAACATTCATTCATTATAAATTGGGGGGATGGCTTCTCCCATGTGCCAGCGTCCAGAGGGTCTCCTTCCTGTAAGAGTTCATAAATAATCAACGTTTACAATGAAAAGGTTTTGTAAGCATTAGCTTTTCCTGTCATAAAAATTCCCTCGTGCTTCTAAAGGAAGACCAATACAATTTGCAGACAAAGATTCTGGAGCCAAAATGACTTTTGCATGGAAAATGGATGTGCTTTGGAATTTAGGAGAAAAAATTCTTCTCTTCCAATCACCTTTGGCCCTGCTTTTACACTAAAATATTGTTGGAACACTAGTGATAATCTAGGAAATAGAGAAAAACACTGTTAGTCAACAAGCATTTGTAAGCTAAATAGGTATGAAGTCTTGTGTTTAACAGACATGCGGGTTCCAGAAGAACTCATAGTTTAATATAAGAGAGAAGCAAGTGACAGAACATTGAATTCCAGCTTAAATTGTTATAATAGAGGCCAAAGCTGAGTGCTGACGAGGTTAGGGGAAGTAGGAATGGGAATTTATGGAAGACACTCACACCGGCTGCCTGGAAGAGGTGACAGCTTAAAGAACAAGTGTTTCCCTGTGCAGAGGAGGTGGTTTTCAATCAGCAGCCTGAGCACAGGGGCACCAGCAGCATGACCTGAATGAATGTCTACCAGGTTCTGCCTAGAGCGCCAAGTACTGGACACTGTTGTGCTTTGGATGTGGTACCTAGTTCAACTCTTACAATAGATTAACAAAACTTGTTTCCTACTTTTGAGAGAACAGAGGAGGCACCAATTTCTGACCAACCTGCCAGATTTTGGAATTTGAAGGTTGACCTGCTCGGGCATGGGTGGTGTCACAGCCAGACAGAGAGGTGGGGAGGAAGAGTGAAGGAGAGTGGGCTGCAAGCAGATTTCAGAGTGCTGACTACTATGAAAAGTGTGAGCTTCATTCTATATTCTGTAGGCAACTGGACGCCACCCATCAGAAAGTTGTGATGGTGAGGTAGTTGGCGACAGAAATGGGAGAGGGGAAAGGAGAGGTTCCTTGTGGTTTGTTTCCGCTTTCTCTTAGAAGGGTATCTATGAAGACAAGTGGCAGTTGGACGATGGAAGAAGTTAGTAAGAGTGTGGGAGGATGGAATGGAAGGGCAATCTGCTATGAGATACAGCGTAGCTTAAAACTTTGGCCTCTAGTGCTATAGGAAATAACCGCTCTAGGATTTATGGACTTTGGAGATACACAGACTTAAAAATTGTTAACTGTGATTATCTTAGGTGATTTCTCGGACATCTGCCTTCACATAGTAATAGTGTCCTCTCCATCAGAACACTGTGAGGGTTGACGAGATGTTCCATGACAAGAACTTGTCCAGTTCTTGGCTCTCTGCCCTTTTCTAGTGACTGATAGCAACTGATCTATGAGCACCTTCCTGGAAAGTCATTGTGTCAGGCTGTTGGGTACCCAGACCACTCACTGATGGGCTTAGTGGAGTGGCCGGTAGAATGAAAGTGCAGGAGAGCAGTGAAGATCTACAACATCTTCCCAGAGGAACAGCTGCGTCTGGGAAAAAAAAAATGGAATGAATGATGTCTAGAGTAGGACAGGAAGAGGAAGCCAAAAAGGAGCGAGGCACTTGAGGTGAATGTAGGTAACACAGAAATACACATTTACACTGCGATGGTGTTTCCCTTATTTCAAGTAATAGCAGTGGTTAGCTTTGGCTTTCTTCCTTCCATTCTTTGTGATGATATATGGTGGATGTTTTATGAATACTGAACAAATAGTATAGGTCAAATGCAAGAATATAGCAAAACTTGTGAGTATGGCCTGAATTTGGAGGCACAGGACAGGAAGACTTCATTAGGGGCTTGGCTCTGCTCCAGGTATCTGGAATGGTATATGGCAGAGCTGGGGGCTGGGCTTCTTCGTTTCATTGAGATGAATGTATGCCCTGCTAGGGGCTGCAAATGCTTGGTGTGCTGCTCTTGTCTTAAGGATCAGCACCAACACAGATTCTGAATTCATACACTGTGTCTTGAGTTACTGACATCTATGATGCTCTATAGACACCTGTGGTAGTCTATGGACATCTGTGGTACTCTACATTTGTGGTGGTCTATGGACTATGTGATATTCCATGGACATCTCTGACAGTCTATGGACACCTGTGATGCTCTATGTAGTTCCTAACTTGCTATCTCCCTAGAGTCACACAGACCTAGGCCAGAATCCCAATCTCCTGTTAATAGTCACATGACCTTGGAAGATTATTCCCTTGCTCTGATACTTCGCCTCATCTACAGAGCAGCCATTTGATAATAAAGATACATTGAACCTACAGGACAGTCATGGGCACAAATAAAATGACAAGAAACACAGATAATAATGTAAGCAATAGAAAGAACTTCTACAAGACTTATTACAAACATTTACCAAATATTTATATTTTTTCTATTAATATCCATGCTGGTCAGTTTTTTTATAACTTGACAGAAGGTAGGGTATAGTGATATATTGTATATGATTTATTAAAGCCACTGGAGAGCAAAAGAGCAAAGAAGCCGGCCTACTAGCTCTTACCTCTACCTCAAGATGTTAGGACTGATCCTGTCTCCATGAGCTCTTACCAAGCCTCAGACTACAAACTTTCCTCACCATGGCTAGAGAATAATCCTGAGACTAACTACTAAAGACCCTGTTTCCAATTTTATACCTCTCTAATGCTGGGATTAAAGGCATGAACTCTGTTACTCTTTTAGACTAATTCAATCTTCTACAGCCCTGGGTAGCCCTCAGAGAGATCCATCTGCCTTTGTCTCCTGAGTCCTGGGGTTAAAAGTGTGTGCCTGGCTTCTATGACTAACTAGTATGGTTGTTTGCTATTTTGATCTCCAGTGGCTTTAATAAATCATAAACAATATATCACCACAATTCCTCTTTTTTGTCTAATATAAAAAGGAAAATTACAACTAACATAAGAAAAACTATATACAGTAAGTATAATAATTATATACAATATATACAGGCAACAAGTTCAACAATAATGTTTAGTCCATCTACATTTGACAAATTCAGGGAAAATATCTAGTCCATTTGCACTTGACAGATTCATAGAAAAATGCTTTATTATCTACCCTATCTTGGTGAATTCAAAGTCTTGTACCTAATTTACTTTCTATTTTAGTTTGCATTATCCTATATCTGTATTACCTTTCTTCTTCTTTTCTTTTCTTTTCTTTTCTTTTTACTTTTCAAAACAAGAACCTTGAATATAATCCCCTTTGTTCGACTTTCTTCCTGAGAGTAACCATCAACATTTTGTAACCAATTCCTCTAAACAATGACAAATATCTATAACCCAACGAGTTACCAAAAACACCCACCCCATCTCTTGACAATGTGGGCTGGCATTCTTAAAGTTAGTGTCTGCTGTCTGGGAGTGACAACATCTTTAAGGCATCTGGAAAAGAAAAACGATTAGGTTAACTACCAAGCTGTGTCTCATTGGTCCAGTCTCTGCATAACGGGAAAGTGCAGGATTTGTCTCAAGTCCTGGCTACAGTAGTCTGTGAGACTGGACCATCTCAGTTAGCCACCTCAAAATTTTTCTGAGTAGTATCTGTGAGATGGGATCATCTCAGCTGGTCACCTTGAAATTGTTCTGAGTAGTTTGTAGTCCAGAGCTGATCTTTAGTAGAAGTTGTTCAGCTTAATGTTGTTGTCATAGTTCTGGTGAAATTGTGGGGTTCCATCTTCTTTTTCTTTCTTCTTCTTCTTTGTTTGTTTTTGTTTTTCAAAGACAGGGTTTCTCCATGTTAATAGTCCTGGCTGTCCTGAAACTCACTTTGTAGACAAGGCTGGCTCAAACTCACTGAGGTCTGCCTACCTCTGCTTCCCAAATGGTGGGATTAAAGGCTTGTATGACCTCCACCCAGTTTAGATTCAATCTTCATTTTGGAGACATCAAAGAGCACATTATGTCAGCTTATTTCTTTTCTTGGCATTTTTTTTTTGGGTAGTTCTCCCTTCTTTGGATGTTTATTTGTCCAAACACTTTTAAATTCTTCAAGATGATTCTTTTTAATTTCTTGAAAGGAAAAACACAAAACCTTTCCACATCCCTAACTTTGGGGAGGTTCCTAATCTGATCTTTATCAATTTTGATTTGTGGTTTCACCTGAAATTTTTGTTTTATCTTTTAAAGCTCTTCTATCATCCAGAGCACTGTGTTTTGTTTTGTTTTGTTTTCCAATAAGCATTAAGTTCTTTAATTTCTCTGGGAAGTAGTTTCTACAGTGACAAAAGACTGAGCTGAATTCAACATAGGTACTTTTGAAGGCCCCTCAAG
The DNA here is from genome assembly GCF_943737965.1 of Phodopus roborovskii. NCBI lineage: Eukaryota > Metazoa > Chordata > Mammalia > Rodentia > Cricetidae > Phodopus > Phodopus roborovskii. The sequence continues at coordinate 14,855,931 of NW_026126511.1, forward strand.
GCATTTCCCAAAGGCAAAGGATTACCTTGATTATCTCTTGCCGACCTACAGTCCTTTGTCCAATGCCTGTGTTCTGTAGGGTCATCTGGAGAGGGTTTCATCAACTGAGGAACTGCCTCCATTAGTTATTCTATGGGCAAATCCATGGATCACTTTCTTCATTAACGATTGATGTGGGAGATTCTAGCCTACAGTCTGCAGTGCCAGCTCTGGGCAGGTGATCTCCAGTTGTATAATAAAGTAGCCCAGCCAGCCATGGAAATCAAGCCAGTAGGCAGTATTCTTCCCTGGTCTCTGCTTTAGGCTTCTGCACCCTGACTTTCTTTGGTGATGGATTACAAAGAATAAGTGGAGGTAAACCCTTTCCTCTCCAAGTTGCTTTTGGTTATGATATTTATCACAGCAATAGAAACCACTCTAAGACAATATCATAACCACCTATGATACCTATAGTATGTGCTTTGAGGGAGTAGGCGGTTACTTTCTTGCCCAGCACAAAGCCTGGGCACTTGCTGAATAAATGGGTGAATGGATACCTCTTGGACAGGAAGGAGAGGGAGTTCATTGTAGGCAATTTACACTTTCTAGCTTACTTTTGCTGAGGCAATAGTAAATGTTCACTCTCATCAAGACGGTGGGAGGCTGCCAAACAGTACATCAACCAATATCACTTTTGTTTTATTGCATTGCCAGAAGGAGATTAGGTAAAAGCAGAAACGAATAATCTAAAAGCAGTTGGGTCAGTACAGGCTGTGGCAGTGAGCATAGCGGTTTTACCCTATCCCAGATACATAGGATAAGACACTGTGTCAATTTCTCCCCTAGAACTGTCATACTCCCTGCCTAGCAGCCTCAGAATCAGTGCTCCTAAGATGTATCTGACCAAGGCAGCCCTTGCTACCCCTCACCTAGAAACCTAGAAGCAAAAGGGGAAATCCAGTTGTTGACCTTAAAGATTCTAAATGGTCCTAAAATGTTTCTTGAGAGTCCATGAGTCAAGGGTACTGGTCGGTCAGCTCATTTCACCACAACGGGGAATTTTGCCTTTCAGGGTTTTGTGTTTTACCTAGTATTCAGACGGGTAGATCTGTCCCATGTAGGACATGAGGGCAGTCTCCATTGTTCAGGCTGGTTCTTACCACTTTGCTACTTGTTACAAGTAGGTTTTCCCTGTAGCCGGTCTGGTCCCACCACCACTCTAGCCCCAAATAACACACAGAGACTCTGTATTTAATATAATGCTGTTGGCCGGTTACTAGTTTCTTATCGGCTAGCTCTGTCTTAATTATTAACCCGTTTCTATTAATCTAAGTATTTCCACGTGGTCTCATCTTACCGGAGAGCAGGCTGGTATTCTGTTCTCTCTGGTCTCCCCATGCTGACTCTTCCTTACTACTTCCTCGAATCCTCCTTGACTCCTAGTTCCGCCTATCTTGCTTTCCTATTGGCCAACAGTGCTTTATTCATTAACCAGTATGAGACACATATTTACAGAATGACATCTCCCATCAGCTACTGATGTGCAAAGTTACATGCCTCTCAGGTTTCCGTGGAAGAGCAGGAGTACACAGGAGCAGCAGAACCGTGGGGATTTGTATTGTGCTATTGTGTGGGGCTCAGGGCTCTTGTTCTTACATCAACCCTAGTTAGTGTCAGTTGGAGAAGTTGCTTTAAACCATACTGCTACCTGGCTATTGGTAGCAAAGGGGTCTTTGGTGGAAGGGTCACATGGAATAAAGAGTAACCAATGCCTCTCTTCACTTACAGGGCTGCAAACAGCATTGGAAAAGAATGAGAGGGGAGAATTAGTCCCAAAGTTCCAGAATTTAATCAGACTTTCTTCCTCTAAAAGTTTTCTGAGTTAGGTAGATCTGACTTTTGAAATATTCCTAAGAAAGGGGTCACCTCACTAAAAATATTCATTTTTCAAGGGTAGCTATAGTGGGATTGTCAAATTTCACTTTCTTAAAAGGTCTTAAAAGATTATAACATAAACCTGTAATTCTTGTCTTATGACAATGTTGAACCCAGGCCCAGTTTGTAATCCATCAACAAATAAACAGGTGATGTTGTAAGTCACTTATTTTCCTGGTATCTTGTTACACAACAGAGGTTAACTAATGTATTTTGCTTATGTTCAGTCATTTTCTATACCTTGTGAAAGATAACACTTGGACGTCATAGTCATTCAATAGTATCCTAAATGAATAATAGATGAATGAAAAATGAATGAAGTAATAATATTATCATATATATATATATGTGTATATATACACATACACACACACACACACACACACACATACATATTCAATCAGATTTCAGTTTTTGAAAGCCATCTTTCTCCTTTGGATGTTGTTTTCCTCTGGTAGTGGTATACCATCTGACATATACTATTACTTTAGCAATAGTCATTGTAGTGAACTTTGGTTGTTCATGCATTTCATTAGAGTATGGGTAATTTGAGGGCCAGTACTGACTAGTAACTGTTTCTGTGTCTTTATTGCTTATATACTGATGTTTTCAAAAGATGCATCCTTTAGGGGTTTTGGAAATGTGGTTTTATCTTTAGAAATAGGATAGCAGGCAGAGTGTAGGTTGTAGTGATTTTAAACGCTGGATGAAAATTGAAATGTCATGAACTTTAAAAAAAAAAAATCAAAAAAACCAAAAACTCTATGCTCAGAATCATTTCATGGAATCTGGGACCTGGGTGAGCAGAATACACATGTTATTTATTTATCTCAGGGCTAAGACCCTGGGGTTTTAAATATCCACCAAGTTTCCCAAAATAGCACCCGAGAAAGGGCTCTCTTCATCAGCCAATAACATCTACAAGAGATAATCAAAATCACCAAACGTTCCAGTTTTTCAAGTTAAAATATGTGTAATAGTTGAGGAGCTAAATAAGTATCGAACCATGGCAGGATGCAGGAGCTGGCAGGGTTTGCGGGACTCATGAATCCGCAAATCCTGCTCAAGGAATTCAGAAGCTAAGGCTGCTGTGAGCTATTCACAGGGGTTGCTTAACTTTTTCCTTTGTCTTTAACCAAAGCTGAAAGTAGTTTTTCTTTTGTAGATGCACGTTTTATTTACTTACCAAGAGCTTCAAGTGATTTTGGAGCTTGTATCTTAGTATTGGTTTTGAACATTTTAAAGTGTTTATTTAACGAACTTGTTCGCTTCAACAATAGCTCACTTAGAACAAAACACTGAAGATTACCTCTCATACAAATGGAATATTTACACTCTAAGATCTGAGTTTGACAACCCTAACCCCTGTATTCTGATTTCTTAAACAACTAAAAAGTATTTGTCACTTGGTTTTAGTGTACTTTTTCCCTACTTGAATTCACTATGATTAAAAGTTCACAGCCTTGGTTACATTATATAATTTGAGAAATAACCAACAACGTCCCTAGTGATTAAATATTCAAGTTTGCAATTATTTTGTAACTTTTGTTCTGCTCTTCGCTCACTCTAAAAATTATCATAAAATTTTGAAAGATGTCCTCAGTGTAGAATATGTCCATAAAATATTAAATATTCAATTTTCCTCTATCATGGCTTGAAAAATTCATAATTACATGATGATCCACATAATAACTCATTCTGAAAAGTCATATATGGCACTCCCTCTGTGACTGAGTTAATAATTTACTGCTGTGTGGGATTTTCACTCTGCACTGTTAGTCTTGGGAACATTTATTAAGCAAATGTTCATTTGCAAAGATCAGGATGTGAATGAAGAGGGTAAGAATTTAATGAGGAGTGACAGACAGGTGAACTGATTCCATATAGAACTTTCGTACAAGGGAAAGCAGAGAGCTTTATCTTCTGTTGCCTCGATAGACACCTGGAATGAAATATAGAGGACAGAGGGCAGGGGGGAAAAATGATGCTCTCCTGCAGGGCCAGCAGACAGATAAATCAAAGAAAGGGAGGGGTACAGTTCAGGCCATTTGAGAGGATGCCGGGGACTGTGCTGCTTTGAGGTCGTATAGCAGGAAAGATGGGGACTTTTTAATTTTAAAGTCCCCAAATGCTGCCAAAGAGAATAGTTTCTGTTTTCTTCTTTTCTTTTGTTATTGCATATTTTCATGACAGTAGCTTGCATAATGAAGGTGCGCAATGGATCTTAAGCAGGCAGAGAAAGAGTTTCAATGGAAGCGGTTAGAGTGGAGGCTTGGTTTTGCTCATGGAGACTGAGATAGCTTGGTAACACGTCAAAGTTAACATTGGGAATGAATTATCACAGCTCTATCATTTGGGTCACTTCTATGGAGATGTATGCAACCCAAGTGAGGCAATTTTGAATATTTGGGTAAGAAACTATATCGTATTAGTAACCTGTGACTTTACCCATCCATTTTATTTTGGAATAATCTGTTTTGATTTGTTTTGTTTGAGACTCAGTCTCTCTATGTACCCAGACTCACCTTAAACTTTTTATCCGCCGTTTTCTGAGTGCTGGGATTACAGACATTAGTCACCATTCCTGGTTTACTCAGACCTTGGAGCACGCAGTAGTGATGGGTCATTAGGAGTCTGGATGTGTGACCTCCAGTTAAACTGTTCTGTGGTCTTATTCCAGTGTTAGCTCTGACTGACACGTGATAAAACTCGACAACATGAGTAGCTAGCTTTTGGGCCATCACAGATGACTTTTGGAATATGGTGATGATAAATAAATACATAAACGAACAAAGCCAAAATGTGATTTCAGTAGAAGGAGCCACATTGCAAGCAGTGTAGAGTGTAAATTCGAACTTGTCCTTGCTGAAGCCTACACTTTGTCGATGAGCAGTTTGCCTATAATTCCTCACAACAAAGTCATCAACCTAAGGAGCTCAATTTTCAAGACCGATAGAGACTGGAAAAGGATTTATGGCCAAGTCCTTTACATCATAATAAGTCAATTTCCTCATCAAAAATATTAGCTACTAAGGTCTAAATGAGGTCATTTTCAAATGCCAGGCATAAATATGATGATCATTTATGCACCCCATGTAATTCTTCTGACTATAAATTTTACCATGATACGAGGCAAAATTTCAATAATGGCATTAAAAAAGCCCAAATTGTAGCCCTATTAAAAGGAAGTTAATATGATAATAACATTGGCAGGAGCTAGTGGACAAACATTCTTCTTCAGCTATCAAATACAGAAGTTCATCTTCAGTATGTGTGCTGGCATGGTAATGCTAAAAGCATGAATATTTATATAAAAATACACCCCCTATACATAGACCATTAAAAGTTGCCAACAATACAAAAATATACATTTTGTAAATGGAATGAAAATATTTTGTAGGGTATGTAAACTGGAGACTCCACCAGGTTGCTCAAAAAATTATTTGGTTAAAGGGTAAATACACCTTGTACATCATAATGAAAGTCTTATAGGTAGGGGTGGAGATTAACACTTCAGGCTGTCTACAGAATATTAATAAAATTCAATATATTTTCTAAAAGGTATAATTTATATTTTGTGGAAATGAGACCCTTTTCTAATAAAATTCTTCTGTCCTTCATTCTGTTCATATAATTTTGCTATAAATCATCCTGTAGGAATTTTTCTCCTAAATATTCATCTCAGGGAAAGCCTATTTAAATAAGCCCTCTTAGCAAGATCTTTCAGAATTAAAATTACACCACAAGCAATACTTCATCCAATATGTGTCCGTCTATAGAATTTTCTTATGCCTAAAATAATATTTTTTTTTGAATTGCATTATGTGAAGATGGTGGATTCGTGGTGACTCTGAAGGAAAGATGCAGCACGTTAAAGACAAACAAATCTTCCTTTGTCCTTTTACCTGCCCCATCTTTGCGTCCACACCTTCGCCGCTCCTTTCTGCTCCCATCTACATATATTGTGTGCAAAACCTAAGGGCATGGTTCTCTGCTTCACCATAAAGAATGAGAAGGAAGGAAAAGGCTGCAGGATGTACTGGTTTCCTGCAATCCGAAACGTACGCTCTCTTATGCTCATTTGAAGCTAATTTTACTCCTCTCTGCCTGGTTGCCATTAGAGAAAATGATTTTATTTTGCTCCTGCTTGGAATATAATAAGTAACTTGAGCTCTTAGGATTTGAAGTACAGTATGGAGAGCAGACAGACACATCAGGCATCCACACATATATGTACACACTCGAACACGTGCATACGTGTACTGTGCAGATGTGAGGTCTGTTATAGTGGCATACCTCTAAAGGTCAAACTGATGCTAAGGAGTTTGGAGAGGAATTTTGATGGTGAAGTTAGCAAGGCCCTAGAAACACCCATGTGCTCTGAGTTACCCATTTCCTTATTCCTTCCTTCCTCTCCCCCTTTTCTTTTGAGACAAGGTCCTACCACATAGCTCAGACTAGCTTGGAACTCACTTTGAAGTCCAAGCAGGCATGCCGTTTGTGATCCTTCTGTCTTAGCCTCCCATATTGGTGTTATAGTCATGCCTTGCCACGCCAGGCTTCCTGAAGCCATTCTCATACCTGCCCTGTGAAATGAATGGAGAAGACCTCCGCTGTCTCCCTTCCGCACAGGAACTGGACCGGTCAGACTAAGTGGCTTCTTATGATGATAGTTCAAACAGCTGTTTTCTGGTGCAGGTAGGAGTCTTCCATGGCTGCACTACGATGTGACACAAAATCAACTCTCTGTTTAATAACGTTTAACCCTCCTGCATGTTCATGGAGTCCTCATACTGCCTCAGCTTCTAGCAGGGGGTGAAACAGAAGCACATTTGTTTGGAGACTTTCAGTTTTAACAAAGACTCCAACTAGAAACAAAGACTCCAACTAGAATAATGAGGCAAGTTTATTAATTCACACAGAAAGCTAAGTCAGCCTCCCTACATGTGTGGTTAACCGGTAGCTCAATGACCATATCCAGGAATATTTCTTCGTTGTCTCTGTTTTAGCACGCCCAGTGTTACCTGTCTTGGATGTGTCTAGTTCTCCTCATGGTGTGTTATATATGCCCCTTCATTGACTCCTCTAGAATATGTGGGGCAGGGCCAAAGGGGGAGGGCTGTCTGTAAAGGAGGTTCAGGCTGTTTAAGGATGTTAGAGATGATATCATCTTTGGTTCCAAGAGAATGAAGAGAGAAGAAAGTGTGTGGCATTCTGTTTTCCCATTCTGGGTTTGGTGTGAGGAAGTGGCCGTGGGTATCAGGGAAAGTGAGAGCTCAAGGCCCACATTCCACTGACCCATGTGGAATTCTGCCAGGACACTGAGATCTAGAAGACCGGTTCTCTCTCAACCTTCTACCGCTGTGACGCTTCCTAAAGCTGCAGCCCTTTAATAAGTTCCTTATGTTGTGGTGACCCCCAGCCATAAAATGAGTTTGTTGGCGCTTCATAATTGTAATTTTGCTGCTGTTATGAATCATAATGTAAACATGTGATAGGAAGGATATCTGATAGGAGTACCCCTGGGAAGTCATGACCCACAGGTTGAGGACAACTGCTCTAGCTCCTTACTTTGAACAAACAGAAGTGGAGCCAGAGAGAACAAACACCTAGCTGGTACCATTGAGGCTTTCTCTGTTTTCCTACAGTGTAGAATTCTCGTGGATAGAGAACTGAATGACCCATGAGATTAAACTTATCATATTGTGAACATTGTAGAGATCTGGATTTCCTCAGAAGGCCTGGGAATAACCCAAAGCTTTCCACCTGCAGAATTTCCATACTCAGAACTTCTCAGTGAAGGTGGAGTTAGCCTGTTGTGAGTCACCGGAAGCCATGGCCAGGTCAAGGAGGAGAATTGTAGATAGTGCTGGTCTCCACCGCCCCAACCCACACGCTCTTCCTCTTTATATCTGGAAGCTAGATTTGGGAAAGAAGCAAGGGAAACATTTGTTTTCTGAGAATTAAACCAACCAAGATGAAGTATAAATCACTGTATCTATGGTCAGAATGTCTCTATCTCCTCTACATTTGTAGGCTGGATTCCCAGCTTTGAAATTTAAACTTGGAAGTTAGTTATTCAGCCACAGGACAAGCCTCATGGATGAAATTAGTGTCAATATTATTTTTCTTTGGTAAAGTGAAAGAAAAACTCTATTGCTCTTTCTTTGGATCTAGGTTCTAATGAAAAGACAGCCATCCATCTGGGAAACAGAAAGTTGGATTCACTAGACACCAAACCTACCAGCACCTTGATCTTGGACCAGAACAGTGAAGAGTAAACTTCTGTTGTCTATATGTCACCCTGTGTATGGTTATTTTGTTATAGCAACCGGAATAGACTTGTGACCTGTAATAGACTCCCAAGATGTAGGTTCTTATAATGTCTCTTCCTTATTAATGTCTCAGGTCTTGTAGTTAGAGCTGACAGACATACACATTTCCAGCAGGCCGGCCAGGTGCACAGCATATCTATATGATTGCTACTATGTTATAAAGGATATATTTTTTTTTATTCCTGCCCAAAAATCCCTACTTATGACTAATGTAACTGATAAGCTAAGCAAATGAAAGTGTTTGTGCTCAGGAAGTCTTTACTCAACATTTTTCTGAGATAAGGACTAACTCCTTAATTGCCATTAATTTGTACTCATTAAATAGCAGGTCCTAGAAACTATATTAATGAGTGAAGGAAATAGAAGTGCAGAGAGGTTTGAGATCTAGGGAGCTTTATCTAAAACATGTAAGTCTTAACATATGGGGTATCCAACAGCAAGTTGGCTTTGAATATGTGAAGGGGCGTGTTGACAAAATCTGATGTCAGAAAATTGCCTTGAAGTTCTAAAGCTTTTGTGGAGATAGTGGCACTCCCCATTTTTATCGTGTTCTATAGTTCTAGACAGCATAAGCAGAGCCAGTGGGTCAACAATAGCAGAAGATGGATTGCATCTCCACCTAAGTGGCATGAGAAGAGTTGGCCAGGAGGGTTCAGCATGCATCTACCCTTTTTTTAAATAAACACTTTATTTATTGTGGGAATCTCTCTCTCTCTCTCTCTCTCTCTCTCTCTCTCTCTCTCTCTCTCTCTCTCTCTCTCTCTGTGTGTGTGTGTGTGTGATCGCGCATGTGTACATTCACACAGCTGTACAGATACCGTAGGGAATGTGTGGAGATCAGAGGACAACACGCAGGATTCAATTTTCCTCTTCTACAGTGTTGATCATAGAAATGGAACCCAGGTTTTCAGGCTTGGTATCAGGCACCTTTGCCCACTGAGCAATCATGTCAGCTCCTCTCCTTGAGGATTACGAGTGCTCTATTACCCTCCTAAGGCTCTAAATTTATCCTATTCTGAGACATAATCTTTCCTTAGTCTTTACTTAGCCTTTACCTTAGTCTTTGTTGAGTTGTGGGGCTTCTCAAATAAAGAAAGAGCCTGGGGGATTAAATCAAGGGCAGGCACCCAGTGACTGCGGGATTTCTACTGGCGACACCTGGAAGGATCCACCGCACAGAAGCAGGTGCCTATGTGATGTGGGCTTTGACAGCACCCTCGGTATCACCTGGGGCTTAGAAGCACAGCTTCGAAGTATACTGAGAGCTGGCTATAGATACGACCCCCCAAAGTTGAACTTGTGAGTACCCCATGTGATTCCTATGCTTAATGGAGTTACAGAGATGCTAAGCTAGATTCTCAGGGCCTCCTGGGGTCACTATGCATTAGGAGCTTGGGATTCCTCAAGTCAAAATGGCTGCCTCCTGCTCCCAGACCTATGTAGCCCAGGGGAGTTATCCTGGGTTAAATAAGGACAAATACAAAATTTCACTGTGAGGCTTAATTCTCATCACTAAACAAGAGGGAAGAGATTATTCTGCCTTTCTCAGAATTTACACCTTAGAAATTCTGTGCTTCCCTTTCAGTCCTTTAGAAGACCATACGGAGCTTTTGGCAGCTTCATGACCTGGGACTCTTTTCTCAGGGACTTGTCATCTGCCTTGATCAATGAAGTCCCAAAGGAAACCAGGGCCCTCTTCCAGCTTCTGTGGGAGGCTAGGGGACACCTTAGCTAGGTGACACCCAAGCTGTAAGAACATCTCCTCCTCTAGAGATAGCCGTTAACTTTTTCTCTAGGTGAAGGCGCGTAGCTAGAAAGATCACTGTGACTGAGGGGACTATCAAGTGTCCTTGCTTGATCTGTGATTGCGTCATCTCAGTGATGTCCATGGTATGGGTTGTTTGTGCTTAGCTACATAAAAAGGGGTGTGAGTCTTACTTCCTCTGCCAGTTTTCCAACAAAAATTCCAGTGTCTGTTTTGACAGCTTTGTGGGAGATTTTCTATGTGGAAGAAGTGTTTGGTCTTGAAATATAATTTTATATTATTATATTGGTAAATTATTAATTCTTATTATCTATATATTCCTGCATTGCTGTATCTCCCTTCTTTCCTCCCTCCGTCCCTCTCTTTCTCCCTCCCTCCCTTCCTCCCTTCCTTTCTTCTTCCCTCCCTCTCTCCCTCTGTCCTTCCTTCCTTTCTTCCCTCTTACCCCCCTTTTGGCTTTTTTTTTTTTTATTTTGAACTGGCATAAAAACTTATTTTTCCCCAGGCAATTAGTTCTTGAGGGGCAGGTGGGAGTCTGTGTGAGCAGATACCCTGAGGAAAGATGACATCCTTGGCATACTGATTAAAGTCCAAGAACACGTTTCTGTACAGGGAGGAAGCTTTAGGAGCTAGATGTCTCTCTGCTTAATCGTGTGACCATGGAACAAAGGCTTCTGATTCACACAGGAAGGTGTTTAATTTGGGAAGAAGGATACACTAGGAAAACACAGACGTTTTCTTTTCTCTAGAGATTTGTCAGGGCAGCCATCGCAGGAGGCCGTTATTTCTATCATCACTTTGGTGAGTGACACATTTGTGTGAGTTCTACATGTGCCAGTACTCATCTACCATCATTCATGTAGGTGTACGTGAGGAGCCATCTTATTTCTCCTTTGTGGGATGGGAAAATATTTAGTTAAAATACACTGGCAAATCCCAGTGCCAACAGACAAGGGAAATTGCTCACTCCTAAGGAGACTTCTCAGCTTATAGAGCCCACCCAAGGAGCATATTAGCCAAACAGGACATTCAAACAAAACCTGCATAATAAAGCCAAGCAGTGTTAAGATTTTTTTTTTCTACCATTAGAGGAAGCTTCTGAGGGCCATCCTAGAGCTTCCTAGCTTAGTCTAGGGTCTGCACAGCGTTTGTGTCCTGGAGCCTTTTCATAAGTAAGAAGTGGTACATTTCTGATTGAATGCCCTCCATTGTCAGTATCAATACACACTTAACCTTTTCAAGCCAAAACACACTTGAAGTAAACAATGAAATATCTCTTTATCCCCTCCCCCCCAAAGGCCAAGACTGAGATTATTTGCCTATGATGCGACTTAATTTCTGAATATTGCCCCCTTTCACCTCTGATATTTTGACCCTGTTCTTGACAGAAAGCCATTAAGCACTTTCTGCCTTAAAAAAAAAAAAAAAAAAAAAAAAAAAAGCAAGCACCTCCCATTCTGCCTAACCACAGAAGACTAATTCCACACTGGAAAGCATCCTTTACTACTATCCTGGAAATTTTATATATAATTTTTTAAAACCACAAATTTAAAGCTATCTGGTATTACTTTTCTTAATTAAGCTGGGATGCTCCCACAATTCAAAAGGCTTCATTTTTTTCCTGGCTTAAATTAAAGTCCCTGTGCAGTGCAGTGACCAAAACAAATAATCTATGACCTACAAACAAGACACTCATAGTCCCTGAAGAATTACACTCTTGTTTCCTGTAGGTTATACATCTTTGAACCTCTCTTCGCTGTAACGACCTTCTGACGCTCATTAGCATGCTGATAACCATTAACACAGCTATAATGCAGCAATTTTCTTGGTGTATGTCGGGGAGAAGCGCTCATCTGAATGCAGTCAAGGGACAAAATTAACTGCATAAATCTACAGCGTGAACTGGATCTCGTCCAACTTTGCATGGGTTGTCTCTCCTCTCCTGGTTGTGACATCATCATCTAGATTCCCACTGACGGCTTAATAAGTATCGCAGGGTTTCATATTTAATTTCCTTTCATCTCCGAATATTACATTCCAACTCAATTTCAAGAGTGTCTGACCACCTTATTAGCATGTCTCATAATATATATTTACCTTTCATCTTTCAGCAGTGTCCCTTAATGGCTTCTGTATAAGATTCTTATCTATTTATTTTTACAACATTTCCTGCATTTATATCCTTAGAAATACGTTGGATAATGGAGTCGATTTTAAGTGCATTCATGCACAGTGGCATATTTCAAGGAAAAGGTTGAAGTATGTTAGTTGTGTATGTTATTAGAGGGAGACATAATTATTTTGGGAGCTAGAAAGTGACACTTTAGCAGGATGAACAGTGCATAGACGAGGCCTGATCTGCCTCTTGCCACTGTTGTAGGCAGTCAGAGTTTCTCGCATAACATCTGTCTTCAAGTCTGAGCTAGGGACTTCTCTCGGATTGCAAACTATGAAGAAGACAGGATAGCTCACAGAACACTGAACATTCTCATCCTGAACTGATTTCTGAGAGCACTTCTTTAAAGATCATAGCTAATGCCTGACATTAAGGAGATTTGGAAAATCGGCTCCCGTAATGTTTGTATATAATAGGAACCATAAGTAATGTGACAGAACCTAAATCAGTATTAAAACATGATTTGATATAGTTGAAAAACAAACCACAGCATAACAATTACTCTAAAAGGGGAAGAAACATTATGCATGTTATAGTCAAGCATGGCCAACATTCAAAATTTTATTCTTTTAAAATGCTGAACTCTTAAAACAAAACAAAACAAACAAACAAACAAACAAAAAAACAGATTGAGAAATATAACCAGGCAAGTTAGGCGACTGCCTGTAATCCCAGCATCCAGGAACATGCACAGGGTATACCCAGGTGTCTTAGTCAGGGTTTTTAGTGCTGTGAAGAGACACCTTGACCACGGAAACTCTTAAAAGGGAAAACATTTAACTGGGGTGGCTTACAGTTTCAGAGATTTAGTTCATTATCATCATGGCAGAGCATGGTGGCATGCAGGCAGACATGGTTCTGGAGAAAAAGTTGAGAATTCTGCCTCTTGATCTGCAGGCAACAGGAAGTGAACTTCGTCCCTGCGCATAGGAGATCTGAAAGACCACCCTCACAGTGACACATTTCCTCCAACAAGACCACACCTACTCCAACCTCCCCTAATAGTGTCACTCCCTATGGAGGCCATTTTCTTTCAAAGCATCACACAGGACAAGCTGGCTATCTACATTAGCTGAACTGGAGAGCACTGGGTTCAAAAGAGAGTCTCTGCCAAAGTAAATAAAGTGGAGAGTGATGAGAGAGGGGGAAGGAGGGAGAGAGAGAATAAATAAAAGTTCCGAGGTCTGGGTACCTTAATTTTTAATTATTAACCATATTTAATAATTTCTAGTCTACAAACATACTGACGGCCAGTTGCTACCCCTAAGCCTGTTAAAACCAATAAGAAGTTGCCTCTGATAATTTCCCTAGCACTTCTCCGGATGGAGGGAGCCATTCTGAAGTGTGGGACGATGATCAAATGCTACCCAAGTGCCAGTCCCTACAGATTCTGATTCATTCTGTATCAGCAATCAAACAAAGTACTGTGGGTGCTGAGAACTCTTCTCTGGAGCAGGATTGAGAGACATGATAGAGAGGATGTGAGAATTGAAGGAAGCTGCTTGCATTGGGTTTTGAAGGCAGAGTAGGGTTTTTCGTGGACTCGGAGGGTGAGGTAGCGCCTCCTCTTCTCACTGTTATACACACGGAGTTGAATGCCTGGGTTTGACAGCTCTAAAGAACCCAACTGACCTGTTCTTTTCTCATCACTCCTTACCCTGAGGGCCATCCTGACTTTATCTTTGCTCTGTCTTTGGGATGGATGAAAGATCATTGAGTCTGCATATTCGCCATCTTTATATTTCCATACAAATTTAAAAGCTGTAACATAAGTAAAAGAGAAGAAACTTGTTGAATGTGAGGTCCATCTGTCTGGATCTTCTGTCCTCCACTAGTTACCATTGTTGACTGGATGGCTGAACAGGTGCCTCCTTCTTTTCAGGAAGTTCCATTTGCATCGCTTTGCAGGCTTAGTACTAGGAAAGATGCCTTCCAGTAGAGAGGAACTATTTTTTTTTTTTTTTGCATCAAGGATATATGCATACCTGTGCTTCAGTTCCCTGCTTGAACCCATGAACTACATTCTGAGAAACTTGTATTTATCATTACTATCACAAAAGCACACTATATAGGGCAGAAGACCAGGTTCAGCAGTTAAGCACACTCGCTGCTCTTGCAGAGAAATCAGGGTTGAGATTTTAGCACCTTACAGCCACCTCTAACTCCATTTTCAGGGGATTCAGTGCCCTCTTCTGGCCCCTGTGGGCATAAGGCACATGCACATTGCATAATGCACACACACAGTCAAAACACTTATGCACATAAATAAAAATATATTTATAAAGAAGATGATTCAGTATATTACAAGCATCACATCTTTGAAGGTCATCTCAATGAGATGCCATTTGGGCTTGTCTTAGTTAGGGTTTCTATTATTGTCATGAAACACGGTGACCAAAACACAAGTCGAGGGGGAAAGGGTTTATTTGGCTGTTCATCGTTGAAGGAAGTTGGGTCAGGAACTCAAACAAGGCAGGAACCCAGAAGCAGAAGTGGATGCAGAGGCCATGGAGGGATGCTTCTCATTGGCTTGCTCTTCATGGCTTGCTCAGCCTGGACCACCAGCCCAGGGATGGCACCACCCACCATGAGCTGGACTCTCCTCCTTCAGTCATTAATTAAGAAAATGCCTTACAACTGAATCTTATGTAGGCCTTTCCTCAGCTGAGGATCTTAGCTCTCTGATGATTCCAGCTTGTGTCAAGTTGACTCATAAAATCAGCCAGTACAGGCTTTGAACACAATTACTTAAGTACATCTTATAATAGTTAATGTTCTAAAACTGATTGCTTAATTTAGCTTGATGTGTATGATCTATATCTCCTTTGTCTATATTATCAAAGCCTGTTTACATCACCAACCAATCTCAAAAGGCTAGTATAGTTTGAGTTTTCCAAATGTTTTTGCTTAAGGAAAATAGCAGCACAAATATCCATGACCCCATCCAAACTACACAGGTAAAAACCTCAGTGCTCCATATGTTTGCTGCACAGCAATGAGGCTTCCCCTTTCCTTCCTTCCCTCCCTTCTCCTCCCTTCTTTATTTCTCCCTTCTTTCCCTTCCTCTTGCTTTTCTTTCTTCTGCTTCCTTATTTTATTTTTATTAACCCTTTATTGTTTGAAAATGTATGAATATAATGCATCTTGATCAAACCTACCTCTCATTCCCTCCCCCATATCTCCACCACTTTTCATCCCAACTTCCTGGGTTCTTTCTTTGCTTTTGTTTTAAACCCACTGAACCTACTTAATGCTACCAGTGTGTTCATGGATGCATGTCACCAAATGCAACATGGGTAGCCTCTCAGGAGCCACATCCCTAAGGGAAACTTACTCTCCTTTCTCCATGAGTCACCTCATGAGTACCATCTGGTCCATGCAGGTCTTATGGCTGCAGTGACAGCCGCTGTGGGTTCATGTCTGTGATGGCTCTGTCATGTCTAGCAAATAAGTACTGTTTTATTGCAGAGGTCCACTACTTCTGGATCTTGATGGTGCCTGGGACTTAAGGGAAGGGTTGTGGTATAGGTATAGATTCCCATCTAGACCTTAGCACTCTATAATCTTATCCTCTGTGTATTGATAGTTGTAGGTATTAGTCACCACCCACTGCCAAATTAAGCTCTTTCTGATTAGGTTTTAAAATGCAATAATCTATGTTCATAAAGATAAGAATTTACAGGGCAGTTTCACAATATGTCCTGTTAACAGTATTACATTCTCTCCTATGGCATACGGCCTAGTCAGCTATGAGCTTTTGACTTAGTTAACAGAACTAGACATGAATTCTGCCTTGTGGAGTAGGTTTTAAATTCATTCAGAAAAGTATTGGTTGCTGCTATAATATCGAGACTGATGTTATATAGGTCAAGCTAACCTCAGACTTGCTCTGTAGCTAAGGACAGGCATGAATTTCTGATTCTCTTTCCTCCCAAGTGATAGCATTATATCTGAATTGCAGTACATAGTTGAATGCTTTCTTGATGTGCCTTGAATGCAATGTGTATGTGTATGCGTGCGCGCGCGTGCACACACACACACACACACACACACACACACACACACACACACAAAGAAGATTCTCATTATCTCTCTCCCTTTTTTTTTTTAAATAAAGGACACTGATTTCATAATAAGGACCTGCACCCTCATGATATCATCCAAACCTAATTATATCCCAAGAACCTTATATACAAGTAGCATCATTAGGGTTCAACATAAGGATCTGGGTCACTCCTGTGACCAAGTGTAACTTCGCTGAACATTCACTTCATTTTTTTTTTTTTGTGTGTGGTGAAGATAATAGCACATGCGTTTGAGATTGTTTGAGAATAATGTAAGTTGTTAAAAGCATCAATTACAGATGATGCTTAATGAGCACTAGAGGCTGAATAAATATTAGTGTCATATTCTTCTTCTCCTGCCCTCCTGATGGGGCAAGGAAAAATACCCTGGCAAGCCATCTATCATCATGCATTATGATTCACTCTGTATTAGCAGCATGAAACAGTGCTGTGGCTGTGCGCAGAAGGAAGAAATTAATTCTGAGTCTGCCCTGTGGGCCCTGTGAGGTTGAAAAAGAGATATTTAAATTGGGTTTTGAAGACAGGATAGGAAGCCTGGCCAGAGAAGGTGGGCAGTCTGAGCACTCTGAGCAGAACATGAATGCGTGATCACAGGGAATTTGCCTGTAGACTCTGGTTCACATAACTGGGGAAGTCTCCCTAAGGAAGTACAGCACACTGCTGGCCACTCCATTTTTCCTTTTACAGTTCCTTTGTGATATAGAGGGGTTGCAGCTGAGCATCTGCAGGTAAGGAAAGAATATATTGTGTATTACAGGCCATAAACTAGGAAACTGGCCACACTGCCATAGAGTTGTAAATATAAGTGCTTTGCCAGAGCTTCCAAACACTAGGAGGCAGGTGTGGGAAGTCTCAGCCTTCAGCAGGCCAGGGTTTTTAAACAGTCCCTTGAAA
The DNA here is from genome assembly GCF_943737965.1 of Phodopus roborovskii. Taxonomy (NCBI): domain Eukaryota; kingdom Metazoa; phylum Chordata; class Mammalia; order Rodentia; family Cricetidae; genus Phodopus; species Phodopus roborovskii. The sequence goes on from NW_026126511.1 coordinate 14,873,100, forward strand.
GGATTCCTGTTAAGGAAAACTCCTTTGCACACTACTCATGCCAGAAGTCTCTTACACAAAGAAACAAAACAAAACAACAAAAAACAAAAAACAAACAAACAAACAAAAAAACAACCAACCAAACAAACAAAAACAAAAAACAACAACGGAAAAAAAAAAAAAACAATGTATTTCACAATGTACTGAAGTAACAGAGTCACAAACTCAACTCTAGGTAACCGATGTTTCTTTAAATGTCACACCCCTTTTACTTTATCTATAATGGGATCCCACGTTAACGTTAATAACTAGAAAGTGCAGATAAACAATAAAATAGGTCATCAATGCCTTTTAATGCCTAAAGAGGGGATATTTAAATTCTAGTGGGTTGAACACTCATGCCCACTTTTCTGCATGTAAGATTTTTATCTCTCTAGATAGGTAATTTACTTTATTGAACTTATTAGAAATAAAATACTTAGAATTACTATAGTTGCGGGTCAGTATTTTAGTATTAGGCTTTGCAGTAATTAGATAGTCTTGCTCACTTAGCTTTAAAAGTCTGTGATACACTGCCATACCTTATCCAAGTTTACACTTCTTAGAATAAAATACTATTACCCAGTGTTTTCATTTGTGGGTATCTGTGTTTTAGAAGAAGTTAGTAAGTGTTTCAAAGTGCTGGCTACAAAGTATGCATGCACCCAGATACATTTTTACCAAAATGTAATGAGAAAAGTCTCCATCTGTGTATTATTTCTAAGTTGGGAAGTAGTTTCCTTAAAATTACACACTTGTTCAAAGGTTTTCAAAAGTAATATTTAATGGGGAGGCTTAGTAGATCTTTAAAACCCAGTGGAACTGGGGATAATATAAGGAGAGACAGAAAAAAAAAAAAAAACCTGTGTACAAAGGAACTACAAAGATAGCCATGCTTTGGGCAGGGTCACCCACTGAGTTTTTGATATGCTACTTTTTATTTATTTGATGACTCAAGGAAATTGGAATTTTATGAAATTAATTAATGAGGTGAGCATGGAACCAAAACATAGGGAAACTTAATAATATCTTAGTTTTTAGGCGATATCATCTACTCGCTCATGATTTACTGAACCTGAGGCTGAGTATAAAGAAAGGGTCTGGGCCTGATGTTGACAGAAGTTGTGAACAGTGCAGCTGTGTGAAGTAGAGAGGACTGTGTTGAGGCTTGTTGCTGAGACAGAGCTGCGCTGAGACCCACTCACATCATCACATCATTCACCAGCTGAGCAACTTTGGCATGTGGCTTTCTCATTTATAAAGTAAGGATGAGCAAAACCTCCTCAAAGGGATTAAGCCGCATATCTTCAAAGCAGTTAGGAAACCAGCGGTTAGCAAGCAGTAGATGCAGTTGTAGCTGAGAGCCCAGTATCTTCTTATACTAGGCTGTAGGCTCAGGTGAGAGTATGACTGAAAGGCAGTGGGTACATCCTAATACCTGTTCCTCATCATTTCAGCATCCTTGTGATAATATCATGCAGGCAGAGGTAGACACAGAGCTACCAGTTCTCACATGGGAGAGGTGGAGACATCACTGGTCCTACTTTACTGACATAGATGGAATTGATTCAATGATAAAATTAACCTTTCCTGATGCAAAATGTAAAGCCAGAAGTTTTGATGCTTAGGGGAAAAAACCCTCCATTTTAATAGGCTTCTTGGATCATGATGAAAGATAGCGCCCCCCCCCCCCCAAGAAACAGATTGGATATTCCTAGTACATTTCCAAACAGCTTTATCTGTTATTATGTGAATGAAATGGGAATTCTGGACATATGAGAAATCAGATTTTGGAAAATGAATCCAGACACAAAGAACATTTAGCAAGAGGCTGGAGACAATTGATAGATGATTCAATGACAGCTCTCTCTAGATTAATGAACCAAGTCCACTGAATGTGGTATAAGGAATGGCTGGACACCAAAATGCTTGCTTTCCTTTTTATCACTTGCTTGTCAAGCTGGACTCATATACACACTGCTCAGGAGAACCGAACTCTAATTAATTCAAGTGTGTTAGATTTCATTTCACTACAAAGCACTGATGCTTTGTAGTGAAATGAAACCTGTAATTCTTTGGTATAGAGAAAGTAGACCATTCTCTGCATAGCTAGTTAATATATACCTTTACAGGTAGGTCACATTCTAGAGACAGCAGTATAGTAAACTATCTCAATTCCAACTAACATGAGACATTGTTTTATATAAGGAATGGCACACATGGTGTGTTAGGGGAGAAGTTGAACGCCTTGTAGTTTGGTTGGGTAAGGTCGGAGGTGGGGACTCACTGTGAAGCTGAACTATACAAAAGATTACAGCAGATCCCATCCTCCTTCTTTCCTACCATATGAACAAATAGTGACACCCGAGCCTTGCCTGTGGCCACTACCTTTATCCACAGGCTATTCTGAGCTGAGCCATTGGTTTAAAAGGATTAGTGCTTGCCTGGTACCAAATATTAGGTGATAGGAATTAGGTTACAGAATATTACCATATCTCAAAATTGCCTAAAGGGACCCTGAATTCACAAAATGCACTTTATGAAGTATTTTGAGGATTACTTAGGATGAATGATTATTTAATAAATGTTTGGGTATGTTTTGTTAGTTGGCAAAGATGCGCTTTGTAAAAATAGAAGTAGAGACCTTTCACTGACCTCAAATTGTTTCAGAGCCAACCTTACTGACCAAAGCAATGTAAGAAATATGTGTGATCAATTTGGCTAAATTAAAATCCATAACATGCTTGCATGCTCTATAAAGTGACATTTAAATTTTTTTCCTTTTTTTTTTTTGGAGGAATTTCTACTTGTTCAGTCATTCTTACATAGAGTGTGTGTCGATCATCCTACCGCCTTTGAGTATCACTGATACCCTGCTTGCTTTAAAAATTCAAACATTGTGCTATTTCTTTCCTCTGGGTGCACTAGATCCGGTGGCATTTTGTTTTGATGAAGGCAGAGTGCATTGTCTTGAATTTCCCCCAAAGGAAACACTAGTAAAAGGAGAGCGATGACTTCCCTTCTGTGTGCAGATGCAGTGGTGCAGGGACGAACGTGATCATACGGCTTGGAGAGGGAGGAAGATCCAGGGCAGAGCATAGCCTTTGGTCCTGGCACGACTCTGCACAGGCCAGCAGCCAAGCAACACTCTCAATCAGTGATTCTATTTCAATTATAATTGTCAGCTCATAGTAATCGTATGTATTAGTGGGTTTCGAGATATCATGTGTTCTCTGATCCCAACACCCTCTCTGTAATCTCGTGTTACCCCTGCTCCATTTTACTTCAATTGCATGTTGTTTTCTAGTTTTTTTCCCTTTAAGAAGTATGTTTATTTTTATGTTGACTAATTACTGAGCACTTAATGTGTGTGTTATTACATCATATGATTCTTTCAGTACAGTGGAGAGAGAGATGGTTCTGTGGACAGATGTTTGCTCCCCAAGACTGAGTACCAGGGTACAGATTCCCAGAATCTGGGTAAAAGCTGGGCAGGCATGGCGGCTCTCTGCAATCCTGGAGGAATCAAGGACTCCTAAAAGTAGCCATTTCATCAATCGATAAAGTGGACAGTGAATGAGGAAGACACTCCATGTCAGTTTCATGCCTCCACATAAGCATCTGTACTCACACATGTAAATGCATGACTCACCCCACAGAGATAGTGACACAATTTTGAGGCACTGTTGTTAGCCAGAATGTTGAGAGTTGGTCATGTAGATCATACTACCATCCCAGAGACAGATAAAGTATTCCATTCTCTTCCCCTTAAAAAGCCTCATACACATAATAGAGTAAGAAAACAGATTAGAAAAAAAAAATAAAGGGTGACCCTGCCTCTAAGACAATATTGCTCTTTGATATTTAGACTGCATATTCCTTATGCCTGCTTTTCCAGTTCACATACAATTCATACTACGCATGTGTGTGCACGATTTTTCACTAGCTTCCAACTAACCACATAAGGGTACTACTTATTTCTGTACTACTGAATATGAATGAAGGACATAAGCCTTAGGAATTACCATTGGCCACAACATCACTTCCCTTTCTTACTTCCACTACCAAGAGCAATCAAACTTCCAATATACCGATGGCAGGAGGGTATGCTTTATTTACACTTTTATTCAAGAAAAGTAAAACCTTATTGTCAAATGTGTCTGTACTGTTTTCTCCCAGTGTTATTTATTTATTTATTTTATTTATTTACAGGAAATGTAGTCTTCTCAGCAAAAGTAATGGATTGGCACAATCTGCAACATCAACTTCTGTTTGATGATTATAGTCGGTATGAGTGAAGCCATTTGATGCTGTGCTGTTGTGTAAATTTCGCTACATTTTGTTCTGGGAGTGGGGTCAATATGGTCAAAGATCGAAGCCTGGGCACTTTGGCAGCAGTGAATCAATGCTGTTTTGCATTTCCTTTATTGACAGCCTTTGGAGGACCACACTTAAGACAAAGTCTGCATTCACATTTTTGGTAGGGCCCTGATCCAAAAAGCAGAGGTGAACTCTTTGACATCTGCCAATAGTCAGCCAAGTATGCTCTTTTGAAGAGAATAGCTATGAGTCTCTTGTTTTGTTTCTCAGATCTCTGTGATCGTCTATTACTTCTTTCTCTTTGTGTGCCTTTGGAGTATTTGTTAATCTTAAATAACTAACACAGATGTAGATATGCATATATGTCTATATTACAGAGCCTTTCAATCACAGCTTTTTAGATGATAGCAGAATGCGACAGATAACCCTACAAGTTAAAAAGCAATCGGAAATAAAACCAGATCAAACAAGAACACACCAAAAAGAAGTGAAATATTTTATCTTCAACTTGGGCGGAAGCCCGCTCCCTGGTGGATTTGGACTTCTGCCCTTTGCTCCCCCAGGCTCTCTTCTCAGTCTTGTGAGAAACATAAGGCTGTGTTGGGATTTCACGAGGGTTTGTTTATTTTCTCCCTAACCCAGAGCTTCTGAGGCTGAAGTTCAAGGTGCAGGGGACCCTGACTGCAATGCTAATGAGCTCTTCCAGGGGACCTTGGGCAGCTTGGTGTCTCAGCATCCAGAGTGCCTGTGGTGGAGGGCATGTTCTGTATTTACCTGTTTAATCTCTGATGTATCACAGGCTGGACTTTAGCAAATTACTGAACAATTCTTTTTGTAATCATTCAATTCCAAATCTCTAAAAAAAAAAGGCATTAGGTACTGTATTCTGTGCTTGTTGGGACTAGGTGATTGAGTAGGACTGATCTAATGAACTACCTGGTGAATGGACTAAGTGACTTCTCAGAACCTGTTCTTGGATGCTGAAAAAGTGCAAAGGAATCTGCTGATTCTGTAACTCTTCTAAGATTCTTGGGCCATGGCTTATTTTGTTTTTGGTTTTAAGTTCTTGGGGTTCTTGAGGGTCTGCACTGGATGGTAGAATTCATATGTTCCAAGCATAGCATATAAACTGATAGGGAAATGTGTGACAGGTTTAGTTGATGCAATTGTGATGCATTACTCTCAACAGTTTCTGTAGAAAACGATTTCTTAACTGCTGTGTTGGGAGAAATCATCAACAGACAACACAAAACTAAGAACGTACACAAGCATGCCGAGAACATGTGTGTATGTGCAGCCATCAAAACCATGTGCGACCCTTGCAAGAACTACTTAAAAATCCAAGATTATATTTGAATTAGAATATTTCTCCCTGGGGAGGCCACCTCTCCCACTATCATCTTTACTCAGTTGTCTGTGGTTCTTTGGGTTGAGCGAGGCCTTGTGGGCTCCCCCCATACAGTTTATTATGTTTATAGGTGTCCCTCTTGTTCAGCTCATGTTTGGGTGCTGATCTGCTTTCCTTGATTCAGTTTAGGTTTGTCTTGGGAAGGGACACAACTTTTCTCCCATAGGAAGTAGCTTAGGGAGCCCTGACGGTGCTGCCTCAGAGAGTGATCTGTGTTCTTTTCCCTCTGCTGTGAGGAGAGGGCTATTAGAGAGCCAACACATGACTTTCATGAAATGAGTTTTTTATATTTTACTGTGGGAAATATATTTTTTATTAAATGGAGGAAATTTTGGTGCATCTGAAATCCAGGACAGGATTGTAAACCCATGAAAGGTTTATCAGCATGCTCTGGGGAGGCAAGGCTTCTGTGCCTCGTATTTTCCTCTCCCCCACTTTCATTCTACAGACAGGCGAGTCAAGAGGAAAAAGTTGAACGGATCCCGTCCAAAAGCACCAGCAGCCGAGCAGATGTGGCAAGAGTGATCAATCAGTTGTTAAAAGGCACCTGGCTACTGCACCCGGGTTTTAGGGAAGCTACGTCCAGAGAGTTGCTTTGGAAAAAAATCAAATCATACAGGGTGGGGAAAAAAAAAAAACAAACCTATTTATCTAAATTTAGGAAGGATGAATTGAAACATGACCATACTTATCAAGGCTTACATAAGAATACCACCATACTATTTCCATATTATTTCTTCACTTATTAATCCATCCAAACAGTCTGTTCGCTTTTTGGCTTGATGTTACCTCACTGAGAAGGCATCTTAATTGAGCTGTTCTAAATGATGCCTCGGTCTTTCTTGGTGAGGGGTGCCAGCTAATTCAGAGCTCATCGGATCCATTAGTGTGTGGGAACTTTAAATGGCCTTTTCCAATATGTGTTTCTTTGCAGGAGCTTCTTGATACTGTGCTGGCTAGATATAGCCTAGTCTATTTTTGTTTAGGTTTCTTTGGGAATACCTCAGAATCACCAATGCCAGCTCATCTGAAAAGGAACATTGTGATCATGTGGTTCTGTGGGCCAGTCAGTTTTCATTTCTTCTTTCTCCTAAAGTGATATTTTCAGAGTGTTCTTGGCTATCAAACATTATGGTTTTCTTTTAAAACATGTATGTACCCCATGTGGGTATCACAGATCTTCAAGGAATGAGGGAAGCCATATTGTACACGTCTCACAACGAAATCTCACACAGAAGAAATGCATGCTAAAATAACTGATGGGACAATGAATCCTAATATTTCTAGGTATATTCAAATTTATCAGAGCATTGTCTTTTATTTAACTTGAAATTAATTTAAATGAGTTGGAAGATTTAAATTTTTTTTCTCAATCTTGAGAATTTTAAGAAGAAAAACAACTTCAAGAGTCCATCTCATCAAACATGTTGCTTTAAAACTTGGGCATCTAATATATTATAAAAGAGGGAGGATTGTGATTTATGATTGTTAGCTATTTCACTTGTGTTTTTATAAATACAATATGAAAATTAATGATGACTTCTCATCTCTGAAATGTATCTATATAGATTAGATATAAGGCTAGCCTGCTAACTAACTCTGCTACAGCCTTGATCTTGGGTTGAGAATAGTTCAAAACTACTTGGAAAATATTTCAGCGTCTTTCAAAAAACAATGTGTTTCTGATACAGATAAGTTCTCAATTTTTGTGGACAAATAGAACTGTTGCAACTCTTTTGATCACCATGCTTATCACGAAGGGAACACTACATGGCTCACAATCCTAACTCTATTTTCATGTAATTATATAAAAGGCTGAAAATAAATATTGAACATACAATGATTTTGTTTTAGTTAATTATAACTGACCTAGAGTCTCCATATAAAAATAAAGCAGCAGATACAAGCACTGTTCCCTATAATTATTCATAACAATATATTGTGGTTTTTTTGAGTCATTTTTTTCCTAGTGATAGTTTAAATTAAATGGGAATTATTTTGATTCATCATATCTAGATTCTAAAGCATGATTTTTGAGTTGAGAATTGTAAAGGAAGTACTACATGTCTGCAGACAAGTCTGCATGTATTTCATAAGCCACAGGTAGCCCCTGGCATTCACGGGGACTCTGGCTCACCAGGGATCAACTGAAAAGTTATTTAGTATCAAAAATGTCTTTTAGTAGATAGAAGTGAAACACAATGCCCATTTAGCTGTTTAGTAAATGATTTCAATGATAATTTTCATTTTACATGTATTGGCGGGGGTGGGGGGTGGTGGTTGAGACAAGGTTTCTCTGTGGAACTTTGGAGGCTGTCCTGGAACTCACCTTTTGTAGATCAGGCTGGCATCAAACTCACAGAGATCTGCCTGCCTCTGCCTTCCAAGTGCTGGGATTGATTAAAGGTGTCTGCCACCACTGCCCAGTTCTGTGTTAGCACTTTTAAAGTCAGTTTTGACAACTTGATCACTCATGTCTTTCTGGATTTATCTGTTTCCTACATTCTCCTATTCTCCCCAACTCTCTGAAAGCTGATAGTGCAATCAGTGCCACAACAAAGAGGTCAGAGACCAAGAAGATAGAAAATGAGAGTCAGTGGTTTCCCTACCTTACACAGAATATTTATACACTAAGAACTCAAAAAAAAAAAAAAAATCACATGCAGAGAAGGGGAAAAATACTTTCAGCTATAACATTTTAACCTATTTTTCCTCAACACAAAATTGTAGAATTTAAAATGTAGTAAGGCCTAATATTCAACACCTCATTTCTACCAAACCCCAAACCCACTTTATTTATTTTTATCTTGTTTTGCATGTCCCGAGTAGCTAACCCTGAAGGGAAAAAAATATATTTAGAAAGCATGAGAGGAGCTTGCATAGATTTTGATTGGAAAAAAAGCCATCAACATGAAGAATGTCCGTCACCATAGGAGACTAAGCACTAACGCTGTGTGGGTTGTGCGGGGTGGGGGGTTGGGGGGGGGTTGGGGACACACTATTGTCTAATCATTTTCTCCTCTAGTCCAAGGATCTTAATTATTGCATTTAGAATATTTCAGTAGTCTCCAGAGTGTACTATTATTCACCTAACTCAGCACAACTGCCTATGTAATAAAACTACAGCAACATGTATTTCACAGAGCAGAAAGTAGCTAACATAAACCAATCAAATCTCTAAGTTGTGGGAAAGAAATAAGAATGAAGTGTAAAGTGATTTAGCACTAATGTTTCAAGAAGTCAAGAATCACAGTGCACCATGGTGTCTTGCCCAGCTCGGGGAGCTAGGGGCCAAGGAAGTCATTGTCTCCCGTGATGTGACCATCGGTGCATTAGCAATGTCCCAGTGCACAGCCCTATCGTGGTTTAATAAGGATCAGGAGAAACAAATAGGCTGAATAGATGTCTATTCAGGGAGAAATAACTTACAACAGAGACAGATGAACACCAGCAGGATGACTCCGGATGCTCTTCTGTTGTCTGTCCCCAAGCTGCAAGCAAGAGCACACTCCTGGGGAACCCCTCCTCAGACCTAGTTCCCCCAGGGAATGTCTGTCCCTGTCCCCACCCCCAACAGGCGTGGTCAGTGCTACAGGTGCCCACAAGGTAAATATCTCACTACACAGCTCTCCCTGGTTAAACCTAGTGGTTTACACAGCAAACAGAACAAAAATACCCAGTGGGATTTGAACTTGCCAGAGGATATGATTGCTATGATGAAAGCAGGGTAAGAAAAGGTATGGAGAGGAGTGAGACCAGAATGTGTTATATCCATGCTTGAAAATGGCCAAGAATATATTTTCTTAGGAAGAAGGAATTAGAGCCCTGGCAGTTTCCTTTCTCCATTTCCTGGCTCTGCTTAGCCATTGCTGCCACTATAGACTGAATCATCTGACCACAAGAAAATAAATCTTCCCCCCCCCCTTAAAAAAGAAATCAAGAACTAAAAGATTTTTATAAGGGAAAATAGTTCTGACTTGGAAAAGGTACATTCCAATGTTTATAGTGCTGATGGGAGATGCCATTCTGTAAATTTACTTCTCTTATTGGTTAATGAATAAAGCACTGTTGGCCAATAGGAAAGCAAGATAGGTGGGACTAGGAGACAACGAGGATAAAGAGGATTCTGGGAGAGGTAGTAAAGAGGAGTCAAGATGTAGGCCGTGAGAGGAATAAGAGGTTCAGACTCTCTCTCTCTCTCTCTCTCTCTCTCTCTCTCTCTCTCTCTCTCTCTCTCTCTAGTAAGAGCATGTGGAAACACTTAGACCAATAGAAATGAGGTAATAGATAAGACAGAGCTAGCCAATAAGAAGCTCTAGCCATTGGCCAACAGCTTTATAACTAATAGAGTCTCTGCATGTCATTTTGGGACTGACACAGCTATGGGACCAGGCTGGCAGGAAACTGCTTGTAACATAGTACAGTGAGAATTGGCTTATCCTGAAAGAAGAAAAGTGGATTTGACAGGTTGAACCAGGATGTTATTTTAATAACAATATTCTCTCTCTCTCTTCTCCCCCTCTCTCTGTGTGTTTTGAACATAAGTGAGGCTGCATATTTGTTTAAGATAAATTTGTATGTCAAGTGCACATATTCAAGTACATAGATAAATGGGGTTTGTCTTTATGTAACCTCTAATACAACCTAAATGTAGAACATCATTTTAGTTTCAGATCCATTCCCTCATTGAAGGTAGCAAATGCAGAAGACACAGCAGAAAAGTAGCAGTGACTTACAAACTACTGAAGTTCAAGTTCCCTAAATTTTAATAGTGAATATTGCCTTCAGAACAGAATTTTCAGCTATAAAGCCTGGACATTGGTAAATGGGCCTTCAAGCTTCAATAATCCAAATAGTAAAATAGAAATTTTTTGCTTCTTTAGTTTGAAGAAAGAAATTAACAAACCATGAGATGGTAACAAGGCTCGGTGGGTAAAGGCTTTGCCATACAAAATTGATGGCTTGAGTTTGATCCTTGAGACCAACATGAAACTGGAAGGAGAAAACCAGTTTCAGAAGGTTGTCCTCAAATGTCTATACATGTGCAATGACATTCCTCTATGTACACCACAGCCCCTACTACAGCTCCATGCATTATAGAGAAAGGAAAGAAAACTTAGCAACGAATGAGCCAAACAAAACCACAACTGTTCACCTTTGTGTTGTGGAGAGGATGACTCAGAAAAGCAAAGATTTTAGCTGGTTTTCTTTAAAACGGTGGAGTAGTGGGGTGATAAAAACGCTGGCATGGAGTACCAATGTAGAGAGAAATACCAACATTCAGTACCGAAGACCACAGGATTTATAATCTCTTTTAGAGCACAGTGTTATATAAGACAATCCAAACAAAGAAACAGTGGCCATCGGCAAAGGTGCACTGACTATAGCTGGATGCCCAGAAGAACTTAGGTACCAATCGGGTTTCAAAACTACAAAATTGCTCTCTTGCCTGCTCTCCCATTAGCCTGAATGATGATTCCCTAGATCTTGGAATTTCAGAAAATGGAGCACTTTGCCACCAGATAGAACGGGGGTCAAAGCAGACGTGGAGTTGGACTAGAGAAATTGTACTCCCCATGCCCTTGCTTGCAGATGTTGTAGATCAAAGCCAAGGCCTTGTGCATGCCAGGCAAGTGTTCTACAATAACCAAGTCCTTTTTACAGACCTTAGCTCTTTAGGTTTGACTTAGCTTGGGCTGGGAGAAACTTACTATGTAAACAGGATAGCTGAAATTTGTGATCTTATTGCCTCTGGCTCCCAAATTCTGAGATTAAAGAGTCATGACACCACATACAAGGCATACTATTTTCCTTTTTCCCTCCTTTCCTCTCTCCTTCCTTCCTTCCCCCTCCCTCCCTCTCTTTCTCTCTTTCTTTCTTTTCTGTATGCCCAAATTCCAAAAAAATTGGTAATGAATAAGCGTTGTGCAATCACACTGAGTATTTATTACATGAATATAAACAAGCAGTTTTATGTACATAATTTAGTGTGAGTCACTCACTAGCTTGTGAAAGCCAAAGACAATGCTTTCCACCAAATTTACATCACTATGAAATACCACCCATGCATATCCGTTAATTCAATCATCCAAGAAATTACAGAATGATACTACTTTTCATTTATTTAATATCCCATTTTCTGTGGTGTTTATGTTCAAAACCTGAAGAGGGAGGAAGGCCATAAAAGAACATCAGCAGAGGAAGGAATCTGTTGTGAATGAGGTGTGATAATGTCGACCAAGAGAAGTTGCCCAGAGGAGAAATAGATAAAAGAGAATTTCGAAGTGTTAGCTTTGCAGGGAGGAAGGCTAGCTCCAGGTAAGGACACCTAAGGCTTGGTGGTGGTTAATTAGATGATGTGGAGAAGGAGTGAAAGGTTCACAGGTGGAATAGCTCTCCTTTAACATACTGCTTTGGGAAACCCCGCTCCGTGGTAAGGAAGAGCACAGACAAGGTAAGAAAGGAGTCTGGAGTTGGGAAACAAGGTTCATGGAGTAGGTCTTATCTATAAGGCCCAAAGGTATGGTGTCTTTGAACTTGGCCAGTAGCTGAGGGGGCCACATGTGCAGATCGGGGTTGGAAACTTATCTCCAGGGAGGTAACTTCAGCCTGTAAGTTGTTGATGAGTTTACTCTCAGGCAGAGCCTAGTTGTTAGCCTAGATGTGGACACTTTACCTAAGTAGCTCAGGGATAAGAGCAGAGTCTTGATCTAGCTGCTTCCAGAGATGTGGAGAAAACCAAGGCAGGAAACATGTCTGTGGGAGAAACTATGGAGAAGGGAGCCAGGCCAAGGAGTAGTAGCTAGAGAAGCTATGGTCTATGAAAAACACGGCATAGAGAGGGAATTTGGGCATGAAGGTCTGCTCCTATTGGAGGAGATGTTAGCAATTCTCAGCTTCTGGGAGAAGGGTCAGTTTTCTCTAAGAGCATTGCCCGTGATAATCAATCATGCTCCAGTAGAAGACTACACATTCACAAATAAAAAAAAGGACCTGAAGTTGGAAGGGGTAGAGTGAAAAATTGGAGGGGAGAGAGACAATATGATCAAAACACATTGTATGGAATTCTCAAAGAGCTAATATGAATATTAAAAAAAGACAGAGTTGAGAAAAGGTAGGAAGGTGTGGGTGGATCTGGGAAGTGTTGCAGGAAGAAGCATTGGGGGGTGGTGAATATGACCAAATTGCATGGATCAATGGTATGAATTCTCAGAGTTAATGAAAATATAGTTAATAAAAATAATGGAAGTAAATTTAACGAAACAGAGAAAGGATTTTGAAAGAAAATTGCAAAAATTTTAAAGACATAGAAAGACACGTCAAGACAGAGTTTAAAGACATGGAAAAATTGTCTTGGGTACACTGATGTGGGATGAAGTTCTTGTTCACCATAAAGATTTCTAACTTATATTGGTTTAACAAAATGCTGATTGGCTGGTAGCTAGGCAAGAAGTATAGTCAGGGCTACCAGACTAGGAGAATTCTGGGAAGAGGAAAGGCAGAGAGCAATTGCCAGCCAGACACAGAAGCAAGATAAGAATGCCTTCCTGAGAAAAGGTACCAAGCCCTGTGGCTAAACATAGATAAAAATTACGGGTTAATTTGAGTTGTAAGAGCTAATTGTAATAAACCTGTGCAATAGGCCAAATGGCTTGTAGTTAATATAAGTCTCTGTTTATTTGGGACTGAATGGCTGCAGAGCTGACGGGACAGAAACTTTAGTCTACAACACACAGTAGAAGATGTGCCGTTTCCAAAGGAGACTCAGGAGCAGCAGGGAAAGCAACATGATTTCTGATCACATGTATTATGTCAGAAGTCTGTTTGCTGCTTTTTTTGATGAACCGGGTCATGTAAACAACTGGTCATATCAGTTCTATGGTTTCAATATCTCTTCTATGTTCTGTCAATGAATTTTGGCAGGACCCAGAGACAGGAATTTAGGAACCCTTCCTCCTTCCCTCTCCCCTCCCCTTCCTGTCCCTGAACCCTATTTACTACAGAGATATCAAGCATGACAAGAGAGGAATATACATGTAATATGTCCTAGGTACTTGTCTTTGCGAGGATTATCCTATTTTGTCTTTACAACAAGCTCAAGGGGTAGGCACTAGGAATAGCTTCATTTTTTTCTTTTTAAGAAAATTTTTGTTCATAGCACTTTTTAAAAGGAAAGGCAAGTGTGTTAGCAAGGGTGTAGCCCTGTTTTCCAATTAGTCCTCACACTACACCAGCATTTCACATGAATAAGACACCAAGGTCCAGACCACTTAAGTCTGTCGGCCCAGGGCATGCTTCTTTTATATTACAGATCTGGGATAAATGTAGGTCAGCTCACATTGATTTATCTTTCAACTACACCATGCCTTCTCTAAATTATAATTAAGGAAGAAAAGTAGCACCCTTAGCCATCTAGTTTTATAAAATACAGGAGGTATGACATAATCATCAAAATTGGGTAAATGAAATTTAGAGGAAGCTAACTCCTGGGTACCAGCTCCCAGGTATATGTGTTTACGCATTTGTGCTGTGTGTGTGTGATGCCTTAACACATCACCAGCAAAAGGAATAAAAATATACATGGAGATTCTAAACCCTCCCAGTCTCTCCAGACTCCCTGATAACTGAGTTAGGACCAGTGCTTTGGAGACACTTTGATCTCAGCTCCTATAAGAGCTCTGAAGAAGGCAACTATTAAAATTTCATGGGTCATAATTAATGATCCTGCTCATGAAATTGCTTCTAATATCTCTGACTCCAGATAGACAGTTTACCTGCAGGGAGAATTTTTTTTTTCTTTCAGCAACACATGGAAGATCATAAATTGGCCTGGTTCATTAATTTAGTAGGTCTTGGAAACCTGAAGCCTCTTTTTTCTAAACTGATGGTTTCAAAATAAATTTCATGTTAAAAAGGGGAGAGGACATATCATGTATCCATTTCTGTGTTTACTGCCATGGCCTTTGGGTTGTGACGACAAGGAGATGTTTCATTTTCAATCCCTATGGCTGGTTTTCTAGTCTCCTGCCCTGTTGTCTCTATGTTATTCTTTCCTGGTTCTGAGGTTCACATTGTGAGTGTGAGAAAAATCTACTCATTTTTGTGAGCTCCGTGGCATTTAGCAGTGTGGGTGATAAGAAGTGATAACACTCCTTTTGCACTGTAGGGACTTTCCCTTGCCTACTTGGTCTTATCCCTGTAGAATTCCTTTCCATACCACTTACACCATTGCATGGCAAAAAAACCATCGCTAGCCACAATTATTAGCAAACTCAAGAGATAGACCCCATTGCTGCCCTGGCTTCCTCCAATCTCCCAGAGTGTCCTTCATTTTCTCCTCCACTCTTAGGGGACTAATCTACCTGGGCAATACCTTGGTTTGAAGGTAATTAAAAATATCTACCAAGTTCACTTTTCTTTTTTGGCGTATACAAGTATAAACTAAATTAACAAGGGATAAACAAATAACATTTAAAATTAAGCAACAAGACAGATTGGCCAATTTGACAGTTTAGATGATTGGCTCTGGGTCTCTTCAGTTTGTGGATTGCTGACGGAAGCTCACATTTCATCTGAAATGGGCTTTTTGTCTTTCACAGAGTTTTTGACAGCAGTGCACTAAGAATCATTAGTTGGCAGGTAAGAGAGCTATAAAGAATGTCTTAAATAATATACCAGGTGACACACCAAAAAATGTTGACTTGGTTTCTGTGACCCCATGCAAATGGGCAAGGTGAGGGGAGGGATGGGAACCACTTAAATACAGGGTGAAAATAGATTTATACATGTTTATTAATTTAACCAATGTTGTCAATACTGTACTTTCTCTTCACCTTGGGAATAGCTGGAAATGCTGGAATTATGTGCAGTTAAATCAACTGGCACCTACCATTCATGGTGTGAATAATCCTGGACTTTAAAAAAAAAATCTTGATAGACTCGCACATCTCACATAGACTTCAAACATCACCGCTTAGAAATTACATCTCAGGACAGCAGAGTCGAATCAGATATGATACATCAGCCTGCAGTGGGACGGGACGGGTCAATAGCTCATTAGCGGTTCCCCAGAGAATGTGTGTTATAAGCGGCCTTCCCTTCCTGCAGCCTCTCTTACCAGTCATAGCCACACTGCTTGGGGAAGAGATGAACTAATCACTTGCATATAGTAAATTTGCTTCAGGCCATTGTGTGATAAATTGTCCAATTTCTCTAAGCAAGGTAGCCTTGAAAAGGAAACAAAATTCCATCCCACAGAATATAAAAGTTGTGTGTTCTGGTCAGCTTTTCAGGGTAATAAAGGACTGAAAGTCTACATTTTTTTGTATGACCTTTTGTACTACTCTCTTGTACTTCTGAGTACATGGAGCTTATGAAAGATGCGATTGTTCAGAAATTGTTCACTAGACGAGTCTTCTTGGCTAGAGGGACCCGATTGCTCATGAAAATAATATCTGATCTCATTGATTTACTTGCATTTTTACACCTCAAAGCCAGGAGTATGTATAGAGGTTCCTGCAAGCTTCACTGCTGGCAGGAAAAGGATCCAGATGTGAGGAACAGTGAAACTCTGGTCAGCATGAACTATACAGTGCTGGGTCAAAACCTCTGGAGGAGTCTGACCAAGTGGTTTCTTTCTTTTTTATACATAAACATTATAAAACTTTGGGGGAAAGTTTCCACATGACACTGCTACACAGAAACTCATTCGTAAAGTACATTGCTTTAGCAAAGCACCTATATTTTTCTTCATAGAAATGGGCTTCATGGACAGAGAAACAGTGCTCAGGAGTCTGAGCCTTGGAAGGATTTGTAATGAGCATAAGGATGGGTCTGGATGACTGAGAGACAATGCTTAGGATCTGCGGGATTGGCTGAAGGCTGACTTTACAGGATAAAAAGATCCCCAAGTATTAGCACATCCATTCACAGGCTTCTGGGTAGAAAACAGGCGTAACTTTCTTGTTGACCTTCTTTCAGAGAAAAGTTCCAATGGTTAGGTTTTGAAGACGAATCTGATATACACTAGTGATTGAAAACAAACTATAAATGAAAAAGTGTCTTAAAATTCACATCTGTATATACATTAGGTAAAATTCTGTAAACATCTGTCTTTTAAATTTCATAGCTGAATAAAATGTTATGTTTTTTCTTATATATTTAATATTAGTATCTTTTCTAGAACCATTTTTAGTGCTATTTAGTAAGAAGAGTCTTGTAATAATGGAGTAAAGAGTCTGTTGGGGAGCTTGTCCTTGGAGAAGATCCCTTATTCAGCAGTGATCACTCACCTGCAGCTTTCGTGTAAGTGTGTGGCATTATGAAGTTTTCCTACTCACGCTGGCAGGTCATCATTAAGTGGTTTTGTTTAGATGATCACGTTCTTTACATATGAACAACGCTAAATGAACTCAGTAGGCTGTGTGAATATATACATATAGTATATACATATACAATATATTTTATATAAATATATGCACTATATTTATATATTCAGATATCAATACACACATACCACAATACACTATTGTACATACGTACTATATATACAATTCATATTCATGCATACACTAATATATATATATATGCACATATATGCAATAGTAAGATGAGGTCATGGATTTGAGAGGTAGTGGGGGAAATACGAGGGGTAGGGAGAGGAGTGGAAATGATGTAAATACACTGAAAATATATGAAATTCTCAACAAAATTTAAAAAATTGCATTTCACGAAAGGATTATATTAAGGTTCTGAATGTCTCACAGAGACATTTCTGTAGAAGAAAATTAAAAATACATCTTGCAAAAAAAGAGAATATCTCTTTCCCAGTTTTATAGGTTAAGAAATAGAATTTGTAAACCTACTTTTGTAACAAATTAAGGATTCTATTTATTTATTTATTTATTTATTTATTTATTTATTTATTTATTTATTGCTTTTTTCAGAATAGCTAATGTTGAAAGCCAGTCACATTTTGCCTGTTCATTAATTCTCACTACATGGTAGAACTGCCATAGACATGCCTAGGTGTTAAAATCCCGTAGCAGCATTATGTTAGCTCACTACTAAGCAGAAAGTAAGAACGCTGGCACTAGGGCACACAGGAAGGAAGGTCCTCTTACAGCCGCTGTTTGCGAGCTTCTCTTGAAGCGGCCGCATCCTGCAGCACCTGGCGCTGCCTACGGCGGTCATGGGGCTACCTACGGCGGTCATGGGCAACTCTGCCATCCATTGTTGGTCTGTTGCAAAGCACCCTGCACATGTGAACAACGGGGCAAATACGGGTTGCTTTTCACTGTGAACATCTTAAAACATCAATGCTCTTGCCATTCCATGGTAGAGGAAATGGGTCTAGTGCAAACACACATGCTCATCATTACATAATCAAAATTACGTTTTCAGTTCCTGGCATCTAGGGTAATAGACATGTTAGGGGTCGTCATAGGGGTAGCTCCAAACCCCTGCAAGATGTAATAATAAACCCATGATTCTCAGGAGGTTCTTGTTTTCACCATGCCGAGTACTTAATTCGAGGATTAAAACGTTTTGTTGGAAAATCAGCCTTGAAATGGTGGGTAGTAAAAGGAAAGCGTAGAGTTCACTCTTTTCTCATAGTTTAGCTGGGTAGAAGATTTGAGAGTAAGATGTCTACAGCAAAAGTGTATGGAAGAGTAGTCATGACATAAAGAGGCCTTAGAAAGGTGGAACTCATCTCGGGGTTGACAGTTAATTCCAAACAAAGTTTCCTAAAGGCCACATTCTTTACCTATAGCTCTTTCTGGAAAAAACCCTACCATAAGTGTCAACATAGCAGGTCAATTCCAGATAGTGAGAAGTAAACTTGACTAACTAGAAAATTCCAGACAGTTGAGGGGGGAAAAATGATTTATTAGTTTAAAAAGAAGAAACCAGTGAAGAACCAATAAATTTTCTGAAAGCCAAGGAAACCCTAAGTTAAGGCCCAGCTTTCGTAATTAATAATAAGTCCCCGTGTCATTCTTTGTGAGCTGATGGCCCAAAGTCAAGTCCAACTGCAGTTATTCGTACAATTTCCATCTGATTCCAGTGTGGCCAGATTTTCTGTGTCCAGACCTCCCCAGGGTAAAGAGAAGGACGGCTGTATCAGAAGCAGCCTGGAAAGTACAAGTGGTTTTATGTGTCAGGAGAGCGATGGTTTTCACTATTCCTGTTGTTACGTTGCTCTCATTGGAATGGAAAGTTATTTTCGAATCGTTGCTTCCTACTGTTCTGAACAGAAGCCTCAGGAGTCATGACCTCTTTGTGTAGAAGTGGAAGGTGAGGCCTGACGGGCTCTGATGATTTATTCCCAGAATCCAAGCTGAGCTCTTGACTGGGCTGCGATAAACCACAGGTCCTTATGCACATGAAGTATTTATACTTTTTAAAGATTTTAAATAAATTTTTTTTGCTTCTCTCCACAATATTCATTAGTTCTAATCATATTATGGTCCCAATGTAGCTATTTTAAAGTGAAATTAAAAGGCAGCCCGGCTTTGGAGGGTAAGAATTATTGAAAGAGGTGTCTAGAGGGCCATTTAAAAATTTCAAGTGAAAAAGGAGAGGGAATATGTGTGTATGAGAGCTATTCTTTTCCTTTTAAAAATTAAGAAATCAAATGTAGAAATAGTCTAATTTACATTAATGACCTGCAATCTATGAAACAATTTTTAACCATTTTAAAGTGAAAGTCTGGTGATTATGTGGGTAAGTAGATGGCAATAATAACCATAAATCTTCGAACGCTGTGAATGTGCTAGGTAATAGTGTATGAAAATGAGTTGGCTCGATTCCTGGCCTGAGAACTTTCACGAGGAACGCCTAGCCATCACCCTGAGCCCCCGAGAGAGTGCGAGGAACTGTTTCTACTTGTTGCCACACTTGAAGGATTAGCATTTTCCTTTTCGGGCATCTTAACCAAGCCTATGTGCATTGCCCAGTAAGGTCCTCAAGTCACCTCTGCCCACCCTAAGCTCCATTTTTTGGGAAAGAATGACCAAGGGCAGTTTGAGACCTGGGCATGCTTACATGGCTGAGCAGGTCCCAAAGGGGACCTACAGAGTCCTTGATCCATAGCTTCTATCTTGTGCTGCACAAGCATGATATACATCTGCTGCTGACATTCCAGTTTCCCTCTCCCTGGGCCAAGTCTCATGAAGAGTCCACATCCTTTTCCCCTCATGGGGCAGTAAGGAATGAGAACGGAGGGTGGAGGCTTGGAAGATAGCATGGAAAGGGAGACACATCTGAACCTAAAAGTGGGTAGCAGAACCGCAGCATACATGCAGTGAGAAGGCTCTATAGACATCAGATGAGTGTCTATGGAGAAGAGCAGTCCTGAAATGTGCTGGTTACTCCAGTTGTGCAATAACTACAGGTTTGATGGGAGATAGTCAGGCTATCCTGTTTCCCTGTTTTAGATCCCACATTATTCTCGAGAGATGAAGAACCGCGTTAATTAATATAAAAAGCAGTCAGAAGCAGACTTAACCATCCTCAATGTTACTTTCAGGAGGGCCATGTGGCCGCTCTTAAGGGAATCCCTTCCTGTCCGTGTAGAGAACACAAGTGCCATGTAAAGTGCTCTTGACTGTGCTGCAACAATTAATAAGCTATGTCATAATTTTCATCTCTCAGCTACAATCTTCAGGGCCTTAAGGTAAATTGTTAATGGTGATTACATGGACATGTTATGTTTATGGGAGAATAAATTTGCCTTCATCTTTTAGGTCAATTCTATAGACAGAAGTTCAAATTCCCACCTTATTTTTAGTGGTAAGTTTTCACTTAAAATTTCCTGTAGAGAGCTAGCTCTACAGCATATACTGAGGGAATTTTGGAGGAAACGAGAAGGCTACAAATCGTTCTTTTTCTCAGACCCTGGAAAATTCCACCTTGATTTAGCATTGGTAGAATTGTTAATAAAAACTTCTTTGCACATCATGTAGAAACAGCACAGCACAGCCTGTATCAACTTTATGCTCCAATAAACAAGACAATAATGACAAATTATCAAAGCAGGCCTCAGATGTGACCCTCAATTGGAAGAGCAGCAATTTAATGAAGACAAAAGCTAGGTGAAAGCTGCTAATATCATTTACTGATAAACAGATTTTCTCGAGAGGCTCCTAGTCGAATCCCCTAAGGACCCATAAACCTGCATAATTCCATTTAAAATATTGTGCAATTCACTAAATTAGTCTTTGAACATCCTTACTATCCAATTACGAAGCCCCAGCATGGACAGAATAATGAAATTTTTCAAACTGTGGAATGCATGTGGTCTTAACAAACTTATGACAAACACCAAAATTAGCTTTCAATTTTGAGGCCAATGTAGCTCCCTTTAATACCTCAAGTCAAAATGCCAACAATAAAACACGATTGCAGGGCTAAGCAGAACAGAAGAAAAATAAATCCTGACTTCTCAGAATTCAGAACACGGTGTACCTTCAGGAAAAAAAAAAATCATAAGAAGTTGAGTGATGTTTTGCATTTGCAAGCTATTTGGTCGCTTAAAACCTAGTAAAAGCTTTACTGAATAAAGGGTACAAAATACCTCCTGGACAGTTCTATCTTCCAGGCAGGCAGCAAAAGGCGAGAGTTTGAGGAAGTGAAATTTATTTCTGTTCAAGGATTGCAAGCTGCATTATTAAAGTCATTTGTCATGGTTTGAATATTTCTGCCTGATTCACCATTAAATTGGCCTTCTAATTACCAACTTTGTCATGAAAAGTGGTCTGGCTGTTTCATTCACCAGAAAACTTCAATTCTTTAATCATCTCTTGTTTCACGAAACAAAAAATAAAAAATAAATAAAGGGAGAAAAACAGAAAGATAACGCAGAAGACAAACTCGGAGATCTTAAAGGAAATGACTAAAGACTGGCTGCTCACTTTGTAGATTTTGGTTGGTACTGACTCAGTGACTGTTTCGTCTTTATAAAAGAACTTGCCAGCGTAATCCTACTATTTGGTTATAAAACATGAGCATGACACTTCTTAAAATAGGTCCCCCAAAGCAATGGGTACTAGCTAGAATTGTATTGTGCCAGTCGGGATAATTTTTTTTCTCCTCTTATTTTCTAGCTTCTTGGTGGATACACTTAATTTGCAGAGTTAAAAATAGACTCATATGCAAGGCTTCTTCTGGCAGCCTTGTGAAGTCTTGAGAAAATTGTTTACAGTTAGTGTTAGTCAAAATTTCTAGTGTTGTAGCAACATCACCGAGACAGCTAGTGAAAAGGAGAAAATATTTATCTGGGCTCATGGTTTCAGGGTTTGTAGCCAATGGTTATTTGGGACTTTGGCATGGGAGGACAGCAAAGCTGCTGGCCTGGTAAATAGTCAGGAAACAGAGAAACTCAGGTGGAGAGACATGCATGGCCAAAGGTCCCAAAATTTGCTTCAAGGGCGGGCACGCTCCCAAGAACTCTCCACCAACGGGCTCTCTAGTAGCTGGTGGCTGAGCCCTTAGCACATATGTCATTGGAAGTTGAAGACTCAAAGCACGTGGGGATGGAGACATAAGCTTTCTTTCTATGAGAATTTCTGTTGGATATAATGTTACAACTGATAGTAACGTTTTAACTATATATGTTGTTTCCTCCAATTTTTTTTTTTTTTTTGAGAAGACAAAGCTAACTCACTGATATTTTGAGGATAATTCCAGTAAAGGCTTAGTTATATCCCATATTGGAGAAACAGCCATATAACAAAAACTGTAACATAGAAGGATTTTATAAGTTTCGTGATCTCATAGCTAATAAGAGGCAAAACCATGTACTGAATCACTGTAAACCAGATACTGTGGTGCTGATAAATGTAACCATCCCCCTGTTGAGTGGAAAACACTAAGCAGTGGGCCAAGGGAGGTTGTATGCATCAAATCTCTGAAATAATAAAGCTCTGTGTAGGTTATCATTTTTAAAAGATTTATTTTTAATTACCTGTATACACGTGTCTGTATGTGGGAATGTGCATGTGAGTGCCAGTGTCTGTGGAAGACTGGAGATGTCAGATCCCCTGGAGCTGTGAGTCAGATGATGTGGGTCCTGAGAACTGAACTCAGGTCCTGTGTAAGAACAGTACCACTGAGATAGTTCTCCATCTCCCAGACTACCTTTGGAAAAAAGGTATGCATTCACAGTGTTTTCTTTTTCAGAAGTGAATCTTTTAACTTCGGCAGAGGCAGCTAACACCAAAACTAAAGAACTGGACAAGTACATTACTGGGATTAATTTCATAGTACAAGCATACTTTTACATCTTCTATTCTGAGGGAAATCTTGAGATAAACATTTTCTATTGCCCTCTGTGTGTGGTAAAACATGTGAAATATCAGCATAAAGTTGGAATGCTGAGAACATAGGTTCACGTGTTCTTATTTCATTTAGCTACTGTCTTTACTCGAGGAAAATTGCACTTGTTAATGAGAGGTTTATCACAACATAATTATTTCATAGCCTCAAGATGATTGTGTATCTGTTCTGACACACTGCAGAACATATATAATTTGACCTACTGATTTCATTACATTTTTCACACAGAACCAAAAAAATGGAGAAATTTCAAGCCTTGAATGTCACAAGATATGAAATTAGATATCTATCTTTTGAATCTTGAATTTTTTTGAGAATAAAAGAGGTTTCTAATAACAGCTGTCTTAAAACAAAGCTAAACTAAGATCCACCAGCCAAAAAAACCCTAGAATTTTTTCACTTTAATGGTAACATATTCATGTCTTATATTTATGTAAGTGCTTTACCCCTCACTTTTTCTGAATTATAACTTTCATTGCTCATAAATACTAATGTAATAGTATTTTTGGAGTCCTGTTATATTTAAGTAAATATTTATTCTATTCTCAGTTACAGTTGAGAATGTCAATAACCTGAAATTTAGGCTGCATAGTCCCTATGTTTTTGCTTGCATATATATCTGTATGACAGAATTGGATACCCTGGAACTGGAGTTATAGTCAGTTGTGAGCTACCATGTGGGTACTGGGAATTGAGCTTGGCTCTTTTTGGAAGAGTAGCCTGTGTTCTTAACCACCGAGCCATCTCCCTAGACCCAACCAACAACTTCCTGATTGGGTTTAAGTCCTGCTTCACCATAGGTTGGTGAATCTCTCAACTCACATCTGAGAAGTTTCTCTTGGCAGAAGATGGTGATTGACACAGTGGCCCACATCCGGCCAAGGTGAGGACAATTAGAGACTGATTTGAGCTCTCTGCCTTAAAGGGAATGTGTATACCACAACCCCTCCCTAAGACTGTGGATTCATTGCTGAAGGGATTGAAATGGATGGCTAGGCTGTGGATGACTACAAGAAACTATCTTCTGGGCACAACAGGAAAGCTGCACATATGAACTCACAATAGTTAGGATAGCATCTACAAAGCCGGAGCAAGCCCAAGTCAGACCACATCCCTGCATGGATAATGGAGTAGGCTACACAAAGCCTACCCTAGGTGTGGAGTTATCGACAGTTATTAACTGCTGATAGAAGGAAAGACAGTTTCTTTTAAAAATGCAACCCCTGTAAATTAACAGACCCCTTCTCCAGTGGAGGGCTACATTCAAGAATATTCATGCAGCACAAATTGGTCTTGAAAGATTTTTTAAAAAGATGCAAAGTCTGGTTGAGTAGGGAAGGAAAGTGGCTTGGGGTGAGTTAGGGGAAGGGCCGTTAATACGATCAAAGCACATTTCATAAAACTCAAAGCACAAGCAGAAAACCAAAAGGTGTGCTTTGATTAATTTCTTTTTCACTCATCTACTGTTTTGTCTTTCTAACACACTTTGGGAACTCTAAGTGTCTTACTTGTATTGTTTTGTTTTATCTTAGTTTTATAACTGTTAAATCGCAGATACTATAGCCCCCATCCCTGAAATCAGGCTGTGGACTCTCTGCAGTTTGCCCATGACATAAAGAACCAGTGGCCCGGAGTGAGAGCACACAGATCCCTTCTGGGGGACAAGGGCCTGGAAAGCAAGCCCAGTTTCACCAAACCTGTAAGAATACCCTCTGTCAGGAGAACTCTCTGAAGCCTTGTCTCCTCCACCCCTTCCTCTTCCTCCTTCCTCTTCTCTACCTCCTCCTCCTCCTTTTTCTCCTCCCCCCTCCTCCTCAGATTTCTAAATGCTTTCTCGCCTCAAGGTCTGATCATGACTGACTGTGTTACTGAGGCCCCCTATTCTAATAATGCACTTTCTAAACAGTAGCTGGTCTCAACTGCCCTGTCCACTCACGGGTTATCATTGCCCGAATGCTATTGGTCTCTGTACCTCTTCACAGCAGCTTATTCTTGCTTCATAGGTGCAGTTTCTTAACTCTCCAAGGATATTATCTTTGGCTTCCTTATGTTTCTGCTTTGCCTACTCTGGATTATTTTGCTTATGTGAAGCATTTTCACAGATGCCTGGTAAATGCTACAGATGAGGCTGTCAGAAGCAGACTGTTCACTTTTTCCCAAAGCAAAACAAAACAAAACAAGCCCCATGCACACGCACACACACACACGCACATACACGCACACACACGCACACACGCATGCACTCAAACACATACACACACACATGTCCATACACACTCGTATACACCCTTACACACACACACACACATGCACTCAAACACATACACACACACATGTCCATACACACTCGTATACACCCTTACACACACACACACACATGCACTCAAACACACACACACATGTCCATATACACTCATATACACCCTTACACACACACACACATGCACTCAAACACACACACACATGTCCATACACACTCGTATACACCCTTACACACGCACACACGCATGCACTCAAACACATACACACACATATCCATACACACTCGTATACACCCTTACACACACACACACACACACGCATGCACTCAAACACACACACATGTCCATACACACTCGTATACACCCTTACACACACACACACACGCATGCACTCAAACACACACACACACACATGTCCATACACACTCGTATACACCCTTACACACACACAAACACACAAACACATGCGTATATACACATGTTCAATGCATACCTCAAACCAAAAGAAATCCATATAATCTCCATGGAAGATAACATATTCAGTGACTTTTCACTCTAACCTGTCTATTTGGCTTTGTATCCATTGTATCCATTGAACTTCTCTGGGAATTATGGGACAATTTAGTCTACCTGTGCTGTAACCACATCTCTGCCAACATTTATATCTCAGTTTCTTTCACTGTGCTAAATCCATTACTACCCCTTCAATAAATCCATGAGCAGCCTTCTACAGGCGTTTCTACATGTCTGTGCACACCCAGATGTGTGGGGAAGGCAGCTGCTGGACCGGTCCGCGGGAGCCATCCACTTTGTTAGTGAGACAGTCTCACTGATGCGGCTGACTGTGTGGGCTAGCCTAGTGTCTCAATCATCTACGTATCTCCACCTCTCTAGCCCTGAGATTTTAAGTGTGTGCCATGAAACTTAGCTTTTCTTTCCTCCCTCCCTCCCTCCACCCCTCCCTCCCTCCCTCCCTTCCTTCATTCTTCCTGTCTTTCTTTCTTTTTACATGGGTTCTGAGGGTGAAATTCAGGTCCTCATGTTTGTGTGGCTGAGCGAGCCTCCTATCTCTCCCCATTGCGGTCTTTCAGGAACCTGATGAAAACTTCGCATTATTTCCCAATTTCTGAGTGGAACACTTGTCTGAAAAACACAGCTCTTGCCCGGATACTAAGTTCTGCAGGTAAACAACACAATGAGGTGGGTATCTGCTCGTGGCCAAATTTAGCAACTGTTTTCAGAGGCAGCGGAAAATCCAGAGATCAAGCAGAAACCCTGATCAGAGCTCTGAAGTCAAAGAATACTTCTGACTTCACAGGATCCCTGCTGGAGTATCAAAGCAGGCAGCCTCAAGCAAACAGGACAGGGCTGAACTTGAATCAGAATGGGAATTGGAAGAGAAGTGGTGAATGTGCAGAGAGAAAAAAGTGAAAGTAAAACATAGACTGAGATGTTATCGGTTGACATTAAAAAAAATATTAAATGATGAGCTTGTGGTTTTAATATCATGGCTGCATCCAGCCCTCTGCATCTTTTTTATCATACCTAAAGGAATGTTCATTCATCTTTCAGGAATACATTAGAGCAGTCAGTCGAGTTTTCCCATAGGCGAAAGCATTATACATATTTGCAAATGTCTCACATAATGATGTGAATACTATGCACAGAGATGTTTTGATGAGGGGTAGAAACAATGCAGCCGTTTCCAGTCTGTTCTGTTAGCTCATCCAGACCCTAGGAAGGGAAGTTCTCTTTGTTGTTTGTGCTTTTCAAATGTTAGAATTCACTGCTTAGAATTCACGGCGCTGCTAAAAACAGGACACCCAATTATTATCTGAGGAAAGCATGGGCTCTCAGTACATGTACTTCACAGCATACTCATATTTTGATCCCTGTTTTTAATTACTTTATTTAGAATATATGATTATCCAGGAAACGATTCCAGCTTTTAAAAACTGTACAAGCATTTCTAATTGATCACAGAAAGTACAATAAAATTCTAAATCCCAGCATAGGTTACACTTGTGTCTTTACTCAAGCCATTTTGGGGTTAAAAATAAGTCTTCCAACAGAAACTTAAAGGCATGACTTCCTATAGGGTCTAGATGTCAATGTAAGAAAGAAGAAGAGAGAAAGTAAAGTCACATTCACAGCTATCTTTATTCTCTCGCAAAAACTCTGCTTTCATTGTACCCCCAGCTACAGGCAGCCTATTAAAGGCCATTGTTTAATTTGTGCTTTGTTTCTGCAGATGACACTGGTACAGGTCTCTTGGGGAGGCTGGTAGTAGACAGCCTCCCCCGCTCCTGTGTCAATTCTTTTGTGAACCTTTATAATTAAGCACTTAACAAATTGAAGGAAATGAACCTTTAATAGCAAAGTATATCCTCAAGTTAAGCCAACCATAAGACAGGCAGAACAGATACATGAATATCTCCTTAACTTAATTGTTGAGCTGCCTCAAGGGTAAGGGGCAGTCTACCAGATTATAAGAAAAGCCTTAGATGCAATGTTTCTGATGACTCCCAATCCAAATGCTTGTTAGCTTTCTCAGGAAGCATTACATATTAGAAAAAGACACATGTTCCAAAACATTGTGGCTACATCTCTTTTTGAGTGTTTTATTTTGTGGGGAAAATATGTCAAAAGTTTGGTTTTGAAAAACCTAGAATCCCTGGGCCTCTGACTTTGAGATTAAATGCAAATAAAAAAGGGAAGTGTATATCTTTTAGGGTGAAGTATGTAAGTACAGAAAATGGAATCATGTGGATTAAGATATTAATGAATTTGTTTTCAGAATCTATAATGGGGACCCTAAGAGCAGGGTGCCATCATTAGGAACATTTTCCTTTTTATTACTAATTAGACTTCTAAATGCGAGCGTAAATGTACCTCAGAGAGCATGAATTAAAAAGTTGCATATGCATAAGCTATCATTTCAAATTCATTTTCCAACTAAAACTTCAACTTTGATATTTTCTCATGTTCCCACTTATACCACATTAACATAATCTTTTGTATTTAATTTCTCAAATCTATGGTGATCCTTTTATCAAGGTATTTACTTCAGGGAGCTTCCTGAGATCTCAATGCCCAGCACAAGTGCCAACAGTCAAATCTTATCAAATTAATGTATCCTATTATTCGGGAGCAATTTAACGCTATATATATATATATGTATATATATATACATATATATATATTCTCTATTGTGTATAATGAATTCTATCCAACTCTGTGGCACGACCACATGTTTTTGATGTCTTCTATACATAGTTGGAGAGGCAAAAAGTGGACTTATGTTCAACGACGGTTTAGAATAGCATAGCGTAGTTTGAAGAGATAAGAAAAAAATTAAGATACTTTACCTTATTAATATATTGGAATCTTTTATTTCTTGACAGTCATAAAGATTGGAGTGTAAGAAACAATTCTTTTGTGGTTGATATGTTAAACAAACACACACACGATACAAACAGGTTTATTATATACATCAGTGTTCTTGTCACCAAATTTTTATTATAATATGTGCATCGACATTTTAGTCAATTATTTTATAGATAACCAAGAGTCCTCTATCCTACTGAAGGGTCTTGACATTGTTCAATTAAGAGTTCAGTTAATCCTGCTTTGTTCGTTGACAGTGCAGTGACCCTCCTCGTGATACAAAGAACAACGTAGCAATCGCCATTCTTGGCATTTTTCACACATAATAATTTATGAATCCCCACTGAAGTCTTAGAGAGGGCATGAGACTCTCGTTCTTGTCACATACTTTACAGATGAGGGAGGTGAACTTGAAGGCCTGGGCTCTAGTCTTCACTTTTGACTACCAGGCCATGATGATCCATTTCTCTGACCAAACTAGCAGAATCCAGCAAGTGTTAATGTGACTGTGCAATTTTTGTATGTCAGAGAAGGAAATTAGATGCCATTATTAATTACATACCCAGAAAACCTGGGCATTTAGGATTTTAGCAAATTACCTCGAAGCCTGGAAGCTCAGCTTTCTGCTGGTACAGACTGCAGGGTTGGTGACCCTTACTGATTGTCCCAGTAACCTTGCAAGATGAGAATCAATACTATATGGAGATAGAGAACAGCTGGCCTTTACTCTAAACAGACAACCCTGTTTCAAAACCAGTGTGATATTCCTAAATAACCCTACTTTGTAGAGGTTGTCAGTTTGAATAGGGTACAAAGCAGTTTAATCTCCCCAGTTACCGACAGGAAACCATGTAAATTTCTCCTCAGTCAGGAGTGTTTCCTGGTAGTTACTGCTCTTTGCTCTCTCTTATCTTTACCACCACCATCTGCTACTCTTTGGGCCGGTCATTTGGACAATTGCCTAACCCATCAGTATCCTCGTAGCCACTGCTGGTAGGAATGGTGACCAGAGTTTTTCTGAACTGTCCAAACTGCTTATGGCCCAGTACAGACATGATGCATAGTAGTGTTTGGTCTGGGTTGCTGAATGAATGTACGCATGCATTAGTGACTTACTATGTGGGAGAAGACTATGGTGACCTTGGTATTTAAGCAGCAGCATGAGGTAGTGTTCTCACAGTACTTCATATTGTAGGAAGTAGGTCGTAAAATATTCTAGTTGAAAATCAAATTGCCTATAAAAACAGAAAATCTCCAATCTTCATGCCTGAGTGGCCTATTAGAATAGATTAATTGTGGCGGTATGGCTGCTAAGACACCGATAATTTGATGATAATGCTCCTTATGTTCAAAATGTTGTTCGAACTTTGACGGTGTGAGTAAAGAAAAAGTACAGTTCCAAACCATGAGGATGTGCCTAATGCGGTCCCAGCTTTGAACTTTGTTAACTTCCTGCTTGAAATGCCTTGCTGCATTCTGTGCTGCCATGATCTGAACTTCTTACTCAGTCTGGCTCAAGTAGAGCTCCCCCTGTGGTTGATTGCTATACCATCTCTTGATGATGCAACATGCTCTGCCTGCCTAGATACATGCTTCTTGAGGCGCGCGTGTGTGTGTGTGTGTGTGTGTGTGTGTGTGTGTGTGAATATAGGTGTATTTGTCTAGAAAAACAGCAGTTATGTGTAGGTCTTGCAGTAAATTTGTAACAGTGGCCACACCCCCTTGGGTGTGGCCTCAGGCAGCCGGAAGGGGAAAACTTGAGGAGTGCTTTGGTCAGGTCTTTCTGGTGGGTCTGTGGATCCAGTAGGAAGGGCTTGAGCTTCCCTCTGTGGTTGTTTGTTATACCATCTCTTTGTGTTTCCTACCTATATGGTACAACATGCTCTGCCTGCTCAGATACTTGCTTAACAGTGTGTGTGTGTGTGTGTGTTTATCTAGAAAAACATAACAATTATGAGTATTCAGCTATATGATTGAGTGTTAATATTTTTTTCTTACTAATAATGATTATTAGATTTACATTTGAGTGCTAGATTTATATAGTCTACTGCTCTCAATAGGTAACAAAACATATACATAGCTAATATGCCTACATTTTATATTATATGAGTAGGTGCAGTTGTACATAGTTGTTCAAGGTATATATGGTCTATTAATTAAAATGGTATGAGTGGATGATATAAAAGTTCAGATAAATGATAGGTCAAGACACATTTTAAGTATCTTTCTATGTACTAAATAAATGTTAAAAGATATAAGAATACTCTTCTAAATACCCATTATGTAGGAGAAAAATAACTTTATGCTTATTCTGGTGAGGTAAATTTTCATCCCTAATGTTCTAAAAGTGTTAAAACTTTACCACATATGCGTGTGTACCGGGAATCAAGTGAGCTCAGCTTTTCTCCTTGTCCCTACAGCTCTGCTAAGGAAAATAAAGACACGACAAAACAAAAACATTCAACTAAGAAGCAAAGATTGCCTGTTAACTCAAAGAAAACAGATATTCAGATTCAAAACTCAGCACAGTTGGCAGGTTACATAGTGACCCTGACGCTTTTAGTGAGTGAGGCTTTTGGAGGAAGAGGCAGGAGGATGGACACCATGATCCCCTAGTTGGGGGACTATTGTGCTAATAGTCCTTAAGTGGTAGGAGCCAAAGTAACAATCGTGCATGATGACAGATGTCACACAGTTTCTAGACAGAAACACTGGCCATGCAGGTCCACAGTAAACACCAGAGCTGCCAAGGAAGAACTGGCGTTCAGAAGGTAGGTGATCTCAGAAGGTCAGTCACAGCGCCTCCGCTAACAGCGAGCTTCTTTAAAAGGTGCTGCAGTCTGTGCACAGAAAGGTAGATCTTTTTTTTTTTTTTTTTTTTTTTTTTTTTTTTTTGTATATAACAGTGAGTGTGGGAGAAATGACTCACTGCTTAGGAGTGCGCAGGCCCGTTCCTAACACCCATACTAGGTCTTGATAGCCATCGGTACCTCTTGATCCAGAGGGTTTGATGCCCTCTACTGACCTCACACACACAACTACACACACAGGGATGCACACACACAGACACACAGGCACACATACAAAGGCACACACACAGAAGGCACACCCAGGCACACATGCGCACAGGCATAACACACATACACACATACACAGGCACACACACTTACACAAATGAATAAATAAAATATTTTAAAAATATAAATGAAATACTATATCCCAAGTATCACATATTCATGAGGATGTGTTGTCTTTTGCCAAAATGATGCCCGTAAAATTTTTTTTGTCAATTTTCCATAGTCGTCTTCTCAATGACAAATTGGAGTTTTAAAGCATATTGTTCTTAACTACATGATCATGATGAATAGAAACAAATTATACATATTACTCTATGTAGAAGGCAGTATTGACCTATTCTAAAATGCATTATCAGACCAATTTCAAAATCCAAGAATCAAAGTAATTGATTGGTGGCTGTGGGAATGTTCATCCATCAATATTTAAGTGTGTTTTGAACACTGCAGTTAAATATACCTACTTGAAGTTACATAGGCACAATCTTTTGACACAACGAATCATAAAGAATATTCTGGACAGCAATGGTCAAAGCTGTGTATCTTTAGCACTTCATATCAGCAGGAATAGGAGGTTCTTCTTTCCCTTTGCAAAAAGTCTTTATCTTTTAAAATAATTTGTACAATAGTTTATTTCTTTACTTTGGAAAAAATGGATTGCAAGAAAATTCCCAATGTAAGTCTAAAAGAGCAGTAACTAACATGTAAGAACATTTTCACATTGCCAAAAAACTTAAGAATATTTAAAAACAAGTAGTGGAAAAAATGTAGATTCTAAGAGTGTAAAATTTTGAGTGATTTCATATCTGGGTTTTATATAAAATCTGCTAAGAAAGGCATAGATATCTTTATTTGATTTCCAACTGCTACCCTCCTGACATATGCTATCCTGAGTCCCTTACAATCCTCAAACTACCTTTACTTATTACATCACCAAAAGTGAGCACATGACTTCTTTTGGCTGAGACCAACTGTAAGGAGAGTCCAAACAATGTGCCCACATCCAATCTTCTCTGCACATGTGCATGTAATAGTCAGGCTGAGGAATGAAGTCAGGCGTCACACGAATTGCTTAGAAGGAGCTCCCCTAATGAAAAGTCTCTGGTTTCTGTCATGGATGCCTTGCTTCTCAATTACCCCTGTTTTGTTTTCATGGTTGAGAGATAGATACTCATCATTCTTAAGCATATTTGGGGGCCCACTGAGCACGTGGCAGTCCAACTGATGTGCCAGACTATTTGTTGCTCTCTTTAAAGCCCAGGGATGGGAGTCACTCAAATGATTCTCCTCCTCCACCCTTCACTTAACAAGGATAAGAATAAATGAACATATCAAGTAGCGGCAAATATATTAACCGGCAACAAATAGGTTTCATTTGTAATGAGCACATACAGGTTAATTAGCAAGAAGGAGCCTTTGTGTGGAAACAAGGCTCCCTGAAGCTGGCCGGGCGGGCGCTGTTAAGGGCCAATTGAGCTCCATAGGATAATTACAAAGTACCGGCATGCTCTTGTGTTTGTGAACAAAGTGCTGTCCACAATTTGCCTAAACCTATAAACCATCATCTGTGATCCTTAGCAGCAATTAAAAGGCAAACATCTCCTCATCAGAGACTTGGAGAAGCAAAGGAAGACAGCAGAGCACTTACCCAGCCAGATGGATGCTTTGAACAGTAACTTTGAAGACTCTGTTTTCAATAACAGAGCATTAGACAGAAACACATTTGTACTCTGCAAAAGGAGAAACACCATGGTGTAATTATTGAGTACTCGAGGGGGTGCACATTTGGGCAGCCTTGATTGTAAAATGGTAGAGCCTATAGCTCTACCCTCTGATTTCTTTCCCAACAATAGTTTGGAGTCCTCTCCCCCAATACTATTCTAGATGCCCACCCAAATTTGATCGAGGTGATGAGGATGCTAGTTGGAGTCTCCTTACAAGGTGGGGGCGAACTTCTAATCAATATGGCACTTTCTCTAGGGCAAGTAGGTACTAATTAGTTCTTTTAAAAAACGCTTATTACAGAAAATGATACATCAGCACAAAAAAGTAATGTTAGACCTGGAGATCGGCTTCTATCAGAAACTAATTGATCTAGAAGGCTTAAGAATGTAACATTTAAAATGCTTCTGTAAGCATGGCAACAGCGCCAGAAGCCATAAACTTCACTGCGTTGGTTCAATTAATTGTCTGGCTGGAAGATTCTGGAAAAGTTGCAGAAGCGCTTGGTTTTATAGTTAAGGTTCTTCTGGGCATTTAGTTGCTTACATTTAACAATGTTGTCTGACTGGTTTGCATAATGGGTAAAGCTGAAAAGCTGCCTATACTATTAAAAAATGCAATTATAAATGTATGAATTTCCCTCAGTTAGAGGCACACTTTTATTTTTTTTTCTTCAATGCCAAAATAACAGCGTTTACAAATGTTTTCATGAACCGCGAGAAGCTACCTCTCCGTGTGTTTTACTGTAGTATTAGGTCAACAGCTCTCTTGAAAGAACAAAACCAACCCAGGGCCAAACAGACAGGCGGGCCTAATTAAGTGCTCTGGAGTTAGGAAAGCTCTCAGACAGCCCTGCTTTGTACTTCATCGGGTTTCTCTCTACCTTTGCCACGTTCCTCTGGATTTATTTTTTTAATGAATTATTTAAACGTGGCCATTTCACATCTGAAATTAATTTTCAAAGAAAAGGCAACAAGAGAAAATAATCGCAAGTTCAACAGCTTGGAAAGGACTCCAGTTTTGTCAGACACAGAGAAGGCTCGAAAGCCTGCTTCAGAGCCTTCCTGTGGAGACGACAGTGGCTTCAGGTCCCCGAGACTCAGCCTACAACATGGCCCGAACTGTTTCCAACACGGAGGGTATACAAATATACAAATATTAGAGAAATGTTTTTTTTTTTCCATTCTGGTACTATGCCTGTGTTTCTTTTATGTAAATGGGCAAGAATTAATGATTGTGGATTCAAGTAGAGAAAAATATAGCCTATGGAGACCATGGCACTTTCCATGTTATTAAGGAGTAACTATCTTTTAAAAGAATGGAAATCATAGCCTCAGTAACCACTTGAACAAATAGTGCATAACAATTGTTTTATCTAGTTATATCCCTGTCAGCACATGGACCCGGGAATGGCCTCCGAGGTTCACAGCACCATGACACTTTTGCAACTTAGTACGGAATCTTCTACTGGAATGGGCATCGAGGCATCATTAAATTCATCCTCTGCCCTCAGGTATGGCCTGACTCTGCAGGGACTCATACTGAAATGTAATATTAATGGTCATGGGCTGATATGATATGACGTGTTGTGGTATGACGTGGTATGATGCCGTGTAATAAGAAAGGCTTTACCCGACAGGTTGAGGACCTGCCCTGGGTGGGAGCCGAGGGTTTTACATCCTCATACCTGAGATACTAGAGACCCTCAATGTCTGCACTAGAAAAAGGAAAGCCCTAAATATGCAAAATGTATCTTTATTAGTGAGGGAAACTATGTTTGGTGGGGAAACAAAACATTTTCCTCTCAGCTGGATGTTTCACAGCCCTCTGAGAGTACACTTTATAGCCGAACAAACAGCAATTTCCTCTCCATTCCTATTATCCCAGGGAAGGAATTACTTTGAAAAATCAATGTTCTAATAGGTAGTGGTGTAAAGGAGTGTCACTTATTTCTAAGATTAAACAAAGATACTCAATTCCATCTTGTTTAAAAGTAGATTGCTAGGTGAGTTCTACCTGGTAAAGCATCAAAACAACTGAAGATTGGTAACTGGAATTTATTATTAGAGATTTTTTTTGGTGTGTGTGTGTGGGGGGGGAGTAGGTTGCCAAGAAAACTCTCATAATGACATTAAAGTTGGTTTTACCATCCTCAAATGACCAATGATGAATGAGAGCTATCCCAGTTCAGAGAGGCCAGGTAACTTTCCACACAGCGGGGAGAGAGAGGGACAGAGCGGGGCCTGGGCCTTGATGCTCCGTCCCTCAGGTATTGCTTGTCAAACTTTCAGCTTGGACCACGGACAACAGTTTCTTCTCTGTGATTGAAAGTGTCAAGAACTGTGAATTATGCTATGACACTTCTGATGTAGAGGCCTAAATTCCCCAGAGGTTAGGTATCATGGCAAACTGGAGTGGGGAGTCTCATACTGGCTTGCACCAATTTCCCTATAACACAGTAAAGTGCCAAATAGACTCCCAGGATCTCATACACTTTAAATTGGCATGGGCAAAGTGCAAGACCCTCTGTGTTCTGATGAAATTCAAGGAGGCCCTTCCCTCAGAGCCTGGGAAATAGCCTGCAACCATAGCAAGAGAGATATGAGTTCTGTGCCCGCCATCTGCCACTATGTCCACAGCACACGAGGTACTGTCATTTCTTCCCATGATTTCCCCTGATGATTAATCTTTAGTCAATCCATTTGTCTTCTCTTTTTACATGAGAGCTCATAATGGTGAAGGGAGAAAAATTTAGATATGCCCAACTGAGAAAAAAATCTCCTTTTGTTATTTTGACAGAGCCAAACATCATACACTTTAAAAATCATGAGATACTAGTCACAACCATTATCATTATTTTATTTGCCTACAATATAAGGCAGAAATTTGATGCTCTCAAAAGTTACTTGAAAGTGGGCTGTGACACCTAAAATTGGAAATGAGATTTCAGGACTAGAAGATTCTGGTCAGTGGATGAAAGGATAAAGCAAAAGCCTAGGCCTGTCAGTTTGCAGGAAGTTCCCCACTGTGGCCTTTTAATCCCCATTTTTCCAAGGTGTCAAGAGACAAGAAGACAGAGCCAAGGATGGACCACTCTGCTTTGCATTTTATATACAAAGAAGCTGAGCCACAGGCGACTGAGTAGCTGCCTGGATTGTGTCACTAGAAATAGAAAAAAGATTCAAATATAAAGTCAAAATGCATGGACATTAAAATGGCTTTTAATGTACTAGAAATTCTTTGAGACACCAACATTTATTTTCCGGAATATGCATATTTTTATGCTTTTCTGGAGTAACTTTCTGTCATTAATAAGCCTCCAACTCAGCCTCAAAACAGACAAGCAATCAAACAAACATCACTTATGTATGTTATCAGTTAGAGAAATCTGTACTGTTTTCCTAATCATCCAACCCATCTCCCTGAGACCACCCCTGCATGCTCGCCTCATTACATCTACAGCTCTTTCCAAGCAAGTATTTTATATACAATGGAATCTTTGATTGGAAAATCTAAACTTAACTGAGTAATTTCCCCTCTGCTGATCCTTGCGATAAAATCATACTTTGAAAATAATGACAATATGTGAATTTACATAGTGAAAATTATGTTCTGAACATTGTTAGCTTTTAAGCACCATAAAACAGAACACTACAGTACTTAGAACTTAGAGGCTATTAACACAATTAGTGTACTAAGAAGAAAATATAAATGATTGTACTACATTGAGAAAAATAATTAAAATAATAGCTAATCATATTTCAAAGTTATTTAATGAAACAATTACTTTATTTTATATACATAAATGACAGGAATGCTGTTAAGTCAATGAACTACAAAGATGCTGTAAGGAAATCTATACTTCCAACATCACCTGCTAGCATTGAGTATAAGTGCTCAGTAAAATTTAAATTGGCTGCCTTAAGGCTGGCTAGGGAAAGCACATTTTGCCTTACATGCCCTGTAGTTCACTTCAAGGGCTTTCCCTTTCTATTAGCTTAATAAAGAGGGCAAGTTTCAGAGTTTTAAAAAGATTATGCAGACATAATGCATGTACACACACATGCAAACACACATACACAGACACAAATGCATATACACACAGACACACAAGCATGCATACAGAGACATGCATACATACATGTGCACGCACACACACACACACACAGAGACAGACACACATCAAACATAGGTAAAGAACAATGTGCAGAGGCATTTAAACATAAGTACTCTGTCTTCCAGGAACAACAGAAAAACACGCACGGACATTCTAGGATGGACACATAATGTTAGAAAGGAAGTCATGCTTTTTGTCATGTGTACCGCGCTAGCATAGCAGCTCATCTGAAATGGTCAATTGATAAGGAAACAGTTGATAAATGAGTGAAAGAACCAAAGTGGAAGGCTGAACATAAGTACCCTGATGCACACACTTGGCAACATGCTGTCCTGCTGGGAACCTTCATGGGAGCCCTCTACCAACCAACAGATCAGATTCACAGTGAAGAACAGGTTCTGGTCCATAACCAGCATGCTTTGCAATTCTCATCAATCCCTCGGACCGAGCACATGGATAATAACAGTTTTGTTTGTTTGTTTGTTTTGTTTTGTTTTTTTGGGGAGGGGGTGGATCCCAGCACAAACTACACACCTTTCAACTTTTGCCTTCAGGGTATCGTTTCCCTCTCCAGACTCCATAGCATCACCGACCACTATTTTTTCCATTGGTGTTTCTGGTTACACTTAAGTAGAATCTCTACAAGTATCTGCGTGCGTCTTAAGCAGGGGAACCGAGTCTGACTAGTTGCAAATGGGACGTCAAAAGAATTTCTCAATGACATATGTGATGAAACACGGGGAAGGAGAAGAGAGAGGGAATGAAGCCCCCCACCCCCACCCCAACCCCAGGGAAAGAAGTACTTAGAAAAGTCATAGACATGCTTTCAAATTTCACTTAACTGTTGGAAATCTGGTCTATGTGAGTCTAAAATAATATCTTTTGAATTAAAGATGGGTTTCCAATCGTCAAAGTTTTACCTATAATAAATAAAAAGTAAGGTATTTTTTTTATTTTGTTTGTTTTTTGAGACAGGGTTTACTCTGTGTAACAGTCCTGGCTGTCCTGTAACTCACTCTGGAGACCAGGCTGGCTTCGAACTCACAGAGATTCTCCTGCCTCTGCCTCCCAAGTGCTGGGATTAAAGGCATGTGCCACCACTACAAAGCTGAAGTGAGACAATTGTATCACCTTTTAAACCCAGTATGAAGAATAGGGTCCCCAAAACCAACAAAAAACTCAGAGACACCCCCTGCTCCCCACTTTTAGGAGTTCCACCAAAAGACCAAGCTATACAACTGTCACATATGTGCAGAGGGCCTAGGTCAGCCCCATGCAGGCTCCGTATGACTCTGAGTCCCCATGAGCCCAGGTTGATTCTGTGGGTTTCCTTGTGATGTCCTTGACCCCTTGGTTCCTACAATCTTTTCTCCCTCTCTTCAGAAAGATTCTCCAAGTCTGTCTAAAGTTTGTCTGTGAGTTTCTGTATCTGTTCCCACCAGTTGGATGCTAGATTAAGCCTCTCTGATGACGATTGGTCTAGGCACCAATCTGTGCCTAGTATAGCAGAATATCATTAGGCATCATTACATTGTCATTTTTTTCCCCCTGCAGTTGTGTTTGGTTCTATCCTAAGTCTCTGGCCACCCAGGCTCTGGGTCCTGGGGCTTCAGTCAGAGTCAGGGGTAGGCTCACTCTTGTGCATGGGTCTGAGGCTGGACCACTCACTGATTGGTTAATTCCACAATCTCTGTATTACCCTTAGCCCAGCGCATCCCATAGCCAGGGCAGACTGTATGTTGACGTTTATGTGTTTGTGTCCTGATCCCAATGAAAGTCTTGCCAGGTCACAGGGGATCACCAGTTCAGGCTACATGTCTGCAACAGCTAACAGCCTTAGCTGGGGTCATCCTTGTAGATTCCTGGGAGTTTCCCTTGCGCCAGGTTTCTCCCTGACTCGGAAATGTCCCCCTTTCCAGTGGACTTTTCTAGTACTCTCCTCCCAAAACCTACCCCTACCTTCTCCCTCATCTCCATCCTGAGACCACTCATGAAACCTCCTCCATTTCCCCTTCCCAGGGAGATTCAAATGCTCCCTTTGAGCCTTCCTTGTTACCCAGCCTCTCCAGGCCTGTGGATTTTAGCATGGTTATCCTTCACTTTACAGCTAATATTCATTTGTAAGTAAATACATACCATGTTGGTTTTTCTGGATCTGAGTTACTTCACTCAGGATGATTTTTTTCTAGTTTTATCAATTTTCCTTGAAAAATTCTCTTAAACATAATTCTATTAACATCATTTGCACTGGCTTTTTTGTTTGTTTGTTTTTAATTGATTATAAAGGGGAAGCTCATTTACTTCTAAATACTTTAGCTTGTATATTATAAAAATGGTAATACTTATACAACCATAACATAGTTAATAAAGCCAGGAGAGTAAAATTAGGACAGATTTTTGCTAATTTATTTAATGTCCTGAGGAAACAATCCAGTAGTCCTGGGCTATGCTTGTCTGTTAGGTCTCTGAAATCTTTTAAAATCTGGGACAGATTTTAGGTTTTCATTTGCACTTTGGGATGCTGAATTTGTAGTTTTTAGCATAAGCTGACTGTTTCATAGAATGTACCTCATGTGGTGTGGGGATTTAGAAAGCACTGTTGATATGGGAAGAAAGAGATGTGAAGACGAACTTCCTCTGAAAGCTTTGGTGACTGCTAGAGGGAGGGTTACTGTGTTTCTCCACCCCACCTTCCTGTGTTGCAAACCTTGGCCTATCGGTTGGAGGGCCTGGTAATCATTCATCTCTGAACCCATTTTTTTTTACGACAGTTTCTGAATGGAAATTGCTAATTTTCTTCACGTTTATCAGTTGTCTTTCTAACTATAGGGAAACTTTTCCTGCCCCTTGTTTGTTGATATATTCACATAGCCATAAACTCATGGAGTTCACTGAAGACTAAGGAAGACTGTCCCTGTCGTCAGTGTCTTGGCTCTCAAATGGTGGGAGTTCCTTCACTTGGCTTCTGCATTGTACCCATTTTTGACCTGTGTTTAAGCAGTTGTGTTTGCCTGTTGTATTCATCCCTGTCAGTCTCACGCTTGGGTCGTGTTTAAAGTTTTGTGGTATAAAGAACTCCTGTGCATCCTTCAGTAAAGAATGAGTTATTAACAATCAGGGGAGTCTTTTTACATCTTATTTATTTGTCTAGTGTGTGTGTGGAGGTCAAAGGAGACCCTGGAAAGGTTTGGCTGTCTCCTTCCACCACGTACCTTTCAAGGTTACCGGGTTAGGGGCAGATACCTTCACACCAAGCCATCTTGGTGGCCATGGGTATTCTTTTGAAACTTCCTTTTGAAATATTTATTCTTCATAATTAACATTTTATATGAAGCAAATCCCAATACCAACAAAAGCCAGTGATTTAGCACTGGCTGACTTTGCAGTTTTCACTAAGCCTGTAGCCTCCTTTCCCCCAACCACTCCTACATTCTTCAGAATTGGGATTCAGAAGTGGGTTTAATTTAGGAAAAAAATGAAGTTTGGTTTATGAAGTTAATGTGAAATAGAAAGTTAAGGAAAAGATCTTGACGGTTGCAGCAAAGTCTCAGGGTTTTCTGTGTATTAGCACCAACTTTCTGGATTGTTTTTAGGGGTGGCAAACTGAAGTGGGCGGTCGGTAGAATGACAGGGCTACTTTCCCAGCAATCTTGCGCAGTCTACGATGAGAAAGTCACACAACAACGGATTCAGTTTACTGTTTTCCTATCAACGTATTTGTCTCCTCATACACATTTATGAATATAAGATTTCAAGGTTTATGATACCATTTTTGATTAAGATATGTACATCCCAAAGCAATACACTGGGGGTACATATGGGAGCATACCTTGCCTTTGTGGGTTCCTTCCTTCCTCCCTCCCTCCCTCCCTCCCTTTCCTTCCTTCCTCCCTCCCTCCCTCCCTCCCTCCCTTCCTTCCTTCCTTCCGTTCTTCCTTCCTTCCTTCCTTCCTTCTTCCTTTCTTTCCAGGCCAGGGTTTCTCTGTGTAACATACCTGGCTGTCCTAGAACTAGTTTTTTTTTAGATCAGGCTGGCCTTGAACTCACGGAGATCTGCCTGTCTCTGCCTCCCGATTGCTAGGATTAAAGATGCATGCCACTACTGCCTGGCTGTGATTGCCTTTTCAAGCACTAGTTTTCATATGCAAATTATGGGAGAGGCATGTATGAAGTTGCAGGCCCTCTAAGTTTGGTAGCAAAAGTATGTCATTCCCTCCTTGCTTTTACAGCGAGGGCATCGAAGGCCGTGGCAACATCACTGGTCTAACTGTAACTATGGAGGAATTTAAGCAGAGTATAGTTCCCGAAGCTACCATTTGTCCACAGTTATGTCCTAACAGTTGTTCAGAAATTAGCCTACATGTTTTTATTGTTTCGCTTCGGAGAGACATGGCATCGTCCCCATCTGCTTTCCCTGCCTGGCAAAGGCTCGACTTCGCTTATTGAAGTGCCATTTCTCAGGCTGTAAGAAGTTCAGAGACTGACAACCAGGGAAAAGAAGGCAACCAAACCCTCTTGCTCTGAAAATCGCAGCCCTCTCTGGTTGTGTGTGGTCTGTTGTGAACCATTACATTTGAGTAAACGCGAA
The DNA here is from genome assembly GCF_943737965.1 of Phodopus roborovskii. NCBI lineage: Eukaryota > Metazoa > Chordata > Mammalia > Rodentia > Cricetidae > Phodopus > Phodopus roborovskii. The sequence goes on from NW_026126511.1 coordinate 14,915,332, forward strand.
AGCAAGCTCCGATTTTCAAGAACAGCAGCCACTGGAGTACATTTAGGAATTGTGTTCATATCCCACTGCATCCCCGGGGGAGAAGGAACCGCACAAGTTGAGTGTTTGTTGTTTTCCTTCAATATAAGTTTTACATAAAGCAGAAATGCTAGTCTGTAAACAAGCAGCTGCCATACACGTGACGACCAGAAGGTGGCGCGGTCTTAACATTGACCAAGGACTGTCAGCATCAATGTTGAATCTGAGCGGATTTATTTATAAAGATAAATTGGACTGGGCATATTAATTTATGGTTTCGCGTCTGTTCACAGCTACATACCCACAATCTCTTTTACCTATATAGAACATACACACATCTATGTCATACTCAATATTTGATTTGGGATTTTATTTTTATTTATTTATTTTTGAGACAAGTTCTTACTCTGCAACCTAGATTTTCTGTTAACTAATTCTGGAAACCAGATTGGCCTTCAAGTCATGGCAATCCTCATGCCACCCACCCTGCCCCCACAAATGCTAGAATAATGGGCACGAGCCATTTGATGTCTGGGTAAAATGAAATTCTACTATTTTAAAATCTTTTTGTTTTTTGTGGAGTTATGGATGTAAACCAGAGCTCCATACCTGTTAGGCAAGTCCTCTACTATATATATGTAACCTTTTCTCTTATTTTGCTATATGCTTTAGGAAGATTCAAGTGAGGCCCTAATGATCTTCCTGCAAGAAAGAAATATTTGGCTGTTAGAGCCCACACAGAGCCTCGTGGTCTGAATTTTTCTCTGTCTGACTTGTAATCATCATATGAAAAGACCACACTTTTATATCCAATCACTAGAAGAGTTTCATTGTTTTTGTTGTTTGTTTGTTTGGTCAATTAATAAAATGTACATGTGTATCATTTTAAAATGACAGCCAACATTTCAGATGCAGCAAACACTGGATTTATATAATGTTTCACTATACCAAAACGAAAAGGGCATGGATCTAAGAGTACATTTTTCTCTTTAAATTTCATTCAGAGAAGGAGTGTTCACCACTGTATATTGTGAAACCGGGTTTAGCATGCATTACGGGCGTTGTTAGTCACACTGAACAATGTTTAGACAAACGGTCAGGGTGTAGTCTCAGCTTGTGGATGCTAGCAATTGAGACCATCTCTTTTGAAGCAGCTAAGGGAGTTTTCTAGAATCAGGAAATAAAATCAACTCCTGGGCTTCATTTCTCGTTTCTCACCCATTCAGGTGAAAGCATAGCCCCCGCTTCTTGATGCCCCTCTGTAGCTCCTCTACCCAGGCACAGTGTGCCCGTGCTCGCATCGCCTCTAGAAACGGGTTTCACTATAAGCTTTGGGGCATTTCCTCATTCCTTTGAACCTTCCGGCAGACTCCCTTGAGCCCTGGTTTCTCCTGCCTTCATTGCGCCTGTCAGAATGCTTGCTGGGAAGGGTGACCCCGTGGACTGCGCTTGTTTAGTCCCCTACGAGAGCCTCAGAGCACCTCAGAGCAACGGAATGGAACAGCCACTTGTTCACACAGAAAAAAAAAAAAAAAAAAAAAAAAAAAGTCCGTGCTTTTTAACCACAGCAAACTACTGAAGTAATGAATTAGTCCCTTCCCCTGACTACGTCCTCATCAAACAAACAGGAAAAGGAAAAAGTCATCACCAATAAACTACATTCTAGATACTTGTTTGTTCACAGCATATAAAAATCAAGGCCTGAGAGAATCCCAGTCGTTAAAATTCAAAGAAACAGGATTCTGCTGTCATTTAAAAAAATATTTAAGCTTATTTAAATATTTTATTTATGGTTGTTCCTCAGGGAGCCCATAAGTTCTGGCTTGCATTTCCTCACCTGAAATGTGCGAGCTTTAGAATCAATAACAGTGTCTTCTACTTTCCCTTCCCCAGCTTCCATTTCTACTGCCATAATCCAGAAAGGGGAGCTTCACCTCATCATACCCACTCTGTGACATTTTGACTCTTCCCTCAGGGCCCTGAAATATCCCAGCATATGCCTATTCTGGCGTAGATCAGAGGACAGCAGGCTCCGGGGACACCATATGGCCACAAGCCTGCATGGTACCGAGGGGCATACTGGGGCTTCAGGTACCCCAATCAGATTTCTATGTGATGATGGTCTCAAAGGTCAGAACTGGATCCAAAGAAATCATCTGGGGATGAAAGTCCAGTGTATATGTGCCTGAAAATAGGTGGTTCATCCTGGAAGTGTTTCAGAAATTCGCATTAATTGCGTGGAATTGTTGTCCTGGCATATGAACCGTGAATTAGAGTGCCTATTGCCATACAAAGGCTGGTAAGGAACACTGGCGTCTATAAGGACGAGGTGGAGATGGTTTTCTCTTCCTCAGAGGACAGCATTGACTGCTTTGGAGAACTTTAGGGAGTTTCTTCCCCTCCAGCTGGCTCCAACAGATAAAGGATAGATAGCCTTTGAATTATGGATTCCCTTCTTGACATGCAATTGGTGCCCAATTATTTTTTAAGTAAACCTCTTCAGTTTCTTCGAAGTTAAACACAGGTGATGGAATTTCATACTGTTCCATAGTGCTTAGCGAGACTTCAGTGCATTCTAATCTGAAAATGATGTATTAGGCTCCGAGCAAGCAGAGGCGCAAAGACAAATAAAACACTGAGTGTCCTTAGGGGATTCTGTGTCTGGTGTAGGAGAAAGGAATATTTTCAAGAGGGCAAGTTAGCCAAATCAGAATGGTATTGCTATGGAAGACGAGTGAAGTGTTTTAAACATAGACATAGTTTTGTCTGAGGGAGACAAAGAAGAGTTAATGGAGAAGGTGGTGATAGGGTAGGTCTGCAACACACAACCCATTATCAGGGAAGGGCATTTAAGGCTCTCCACTGTTGCTCAGATTGTTAGTTGGGGTCATCCTTGTAGGTCTCTGGACATTTCCCTAGAGTCAGTTTTCTCTTCAAACCTATAATGGCTCCCTAGTTATGGTATCTCTTTCCTTGCTCTCCTCTATTCATCCCCCGACTCAATCTTCCTGGTCCCACATGTTCTCCTCTCCTTCTCTTTCTCCTAACTCCCTCTCCACTCACAGAGCAACTACTGTGTAAAGCACCTTGCTTTAGGTACCAAGTTCTATAAACAGAATCTATACCACCTAGGAGCTATATTTGTTGTTGTACATCAATATAATTATTCTGTCAAATCATTCCTGTTATAAGAGAGGTGCAGGTGAGTAGGGAGACCCCCAGAGGGTTCTAACCAATCTTAGAAAATGATGGCGCTCAATGCTCAAGAGGTGATGTCTGAACTGAGCGTGCAAAGTTGGAAAGAAATTCTCTGAACACAATGAAACATTCGAGGTTTAAAATCCCTGGATTTAGGTTCTTCATCTTTCATCTTCTCGCGACAATCTCTTAACCCACTCTGTTTCTCTGTTTCTGATAACTTAAATGATGACTAAAGTTGCTCAACAATATCGGGCTCAAGATACTTCTGAGGAATAAATGCAATGAGATATTGAGGACAAGGGGCAACTGAGATGCATACAGATGTTTAACAAGCAACAGTTGTGAGGCTGTTATTTGTGGAGATTGGACGAGGGAAAATTGCACGTGCACGCACACACACACACAATGAAAAGTAAAATAAAATGTTTATTTTGAAAAAAATCACATAGCTGACCTTCTGTGTGAAAGAACCTCCAAGGCTATGCTATTCCCCATCTGCCAGCTTCAGCAGACTTACTTATGGTCACTTCTTGCCTCACAGTTTAAACTCTAGCCAAAGTGTGTCACATGCAATTATCCATCTCTGCATATGAGCAAGATGTCTAGTTTTTTCTGAGACTGACTCATCTTGTCTATGTACTCCTTTTCAGGCCCATCCAAATTTATAATTTCATTTTCCTAGGTAATAAAGTAAAGTCCTGTTTTGTATCTACATCCACACTTACTTTTTCTTGTTTCTGTTTTTGCATCTGCTCTTCTGTCTATGGGTATCTGGCTAGTTTCATTTCCTTGCTGTCGTGATAATCCTATAACAGGCATGTAAATATGACCATCTTCTTTCACTAGCATTGGAGCCCACAAAGGCACATTCACAGAGCATGTGGGTGACACTGACCCAACACCGTCTTTGTGCTTGGCAAGAAGGCATTTCACTGGCCGCCTACACAGGACTGATTTCCATAGATTTTTAAATGCGCTAAAGAATGGGTGGTGACTGAAAGGAAAGAAATACTGAGGGCAAATAAACTGAGCCTATGCAGGAAAGGGGGATGAGCAGGGCGGGAAGTATGTGAAGTATAGAGGAAGTAAAAACAGTAACTAAGGCAGAAAAAGACCCATCGGGTTTGGACTGTGTTAGAGTTGCACAGCAGAAGAATGGAAGGATTATTCAAATACATCATATCCTGAAATCATGGACATACAAGTAACTTTATATAGTCTGCGCAGGCAGGAGTCATATACTTAGGGTCATATGCGTATATATGTGTGTGCATGTAATTCTACAGAGAGAGAGAAAGGGATACACAGAAAGGGCCAGGGAGGGGAAAGGGATCAGGGAGATGATATAATTAAACTTTAACATCAAAATATTTTTTCACTAAAAATAATACATTTTTTTAAAAAAAAGTTAACTTATACTTGATAATCATTGGCAAGAACTTGCATTCTCACTTATTGAAAGAGCTCTTAGCTTTACCTTAAAGGATATACATAGAAGAGCTGTTTCACAACCTCTGATACTTGTAATAGCTGAATAATGTCACGGCTGACACATTTCGACAGTCTTTCTCTTTGGAAGTAGTGGTGGGGGGCAATGGGATGGGAGAGGGGTCTGGGGGCATGGGAGGGAGAGGGAACTGGGATCGATATGTAAAATAAGAAAAATAATGAATATAAAAAATTTTGCAAGAAATATTAGAAGTAGTCACATTTTCCAAGTTCCTTACAGACCAGATAACAGTGATTGGAATCTAGATAATTTCTGTCTGTGTTGTGTGTCCTGAAACCCTCAGGAAAATGTAGATCATTGTTGCCATTATTCCCGTGGTTTCTGCTTCAGCACCTGCCCTGACATCCGGCAGTGATGGACTGTGACATGGAAGCCTAGGCTGGCATAAATCCACTCCTCCCCTAGTTTGCTTTTGGTTGTGGTATTTACCACAGCAATGCACAAAAGCCTCCTCTCCACCCTCTCCTCGTCCACACTGGCCTTCTCACCATCTTCTAAAAATGGCATGGCCATTCGTACCCGAGGCTCTGGTTCTCACAGTCCTCTGCCCAGGTGTCCATCTCTTTCTGTCAGGATCCATGCAGCATAGTCTTGAATCAGCCTGCCCGATTGGTCTGCGTGAGGCAAGAGCCATGGAAGATGGTCTCTCACTTGGCAAAGACCAGTTGCCTTCAGGGTAACACAGGCCTCTGCTAAATTCATGCAACTCTTCTCTCTTGTTATATTGTTGATTCTTTGGCAGTTTTCAGTTTTACTTTGTTAGTCACATATGCAACAGCTGTAATTTCCCCTGGAAATTCTGTTCTTTCTCAAGTGTTTTCCCCTTAGAGTCAGCAGGAGACCAATGCTTCTCAAATTTCTTATCAGGAATTATTAACTACAACTCCCAATCCTGGAAGCTTTTCTGATTCAATAGAGACAGTTAGGTACATATGAGAAAACTACACTTGGAAACATTAGCCATGTCTCACAGTTCTGGAAAGGAGAGTCAGGCATGTATTCACAGACTAGGGAGAAAGCTTCAGGAATGCACATGGTGCCAACTGTTGAGAGTTAGTTCCCTGGACACCAAGCATATAGAATCAATGATAGGATCTAGTATGATCCAACAGGGGAAAATGTAATGTAAAATATGGGGTGGATAGATCCATCTTTACCATACACAGGAGCTTGTGTTGGTGGTGGAAGTATGGTCCAGTGGGAGGGAAGGGAGTGCTTTCTCAAAGTCTGCCTTTACAGAGACACTAACACATGGGGCCCTCTTGTAGATATGGGAACTGTATGAAGGCATATCTTGCAGACATGGAATAATTGTTTGACTTTGAATGTTGTCCTTAAAGTGTTGTACCCATATCTATTACTTTTTAACTTTTTAACTGCAAGTAGCTGCCAGCTGACATAGGTATGGCCAAGAGCAGGATGGGTCTGGCTCAATACTTAGTTAGGGCCTGCAAAATGCTGAACTCTGTGTTTAGAATAAGGTTGTGGGGGGGGGGTTAGTGTATTTGGGGATGCATAAAGGGAACAATGTCACTTTTATAATAATTATGATGTATTTTTTAAAACTTAATGTATTTCTTTAAATTATAGCCAATAATAAAGCTGTTCATGTAATCTTGGGGGAAAAAACTCTTTTAAGTATAATTAAAGACAGCTTGAGGTAATCAGCGTCACTTGAGTGCATCCGCCTGGTGGTCCGAAATTTGCCCTGTGCCCCTTCCTCATCTCAGGACCCGAACCCGAGCCAAGGCTAGCCCCTAGCATGGCTCCATCTCAGGCAGATCAAATGTTGCTCTTTGGCCCTCCATGCTATCATGGCTTTTAGCCTCCTTTTGTTTTACAGACCTTGCAATAGTCTACAACTCTACTCTTTGCTCATTTATATCTGCTGTGTAGTGCACACAAAGCCAGAAACTTCTTAAGGTCAGATGTTAAAACTGCCTTGATTGACTATTGTATTCACAACACAGAAAATGGGGCTCAGCTAATAACAGACACCCAACAAATCCTCGAAAGATGAAATCCTCTTGAATCATGGAGGGAGTGGGAATGAGGCGGTGATGTCCTCCAATGCTGAACAAAGGAAAACTTGACTCTTTGGGCAAAGGATTTTCATATAATATTTTAACAGTTGTTTTTTTTTCACTTTGAAGAATTTTATCTATCCTACAGTTGAAAATTAATGTAACACATTAGTAAGGTTTGCAAATAGCACATGCATCCTCTCCAGCCCTGCAAAGAAAGTGCTCTACTATTCAAAGGCAAACACAAACATCCTAAGGAGGGATATTCTGCATTTTTGTCTTGTCATGGTTCCCAGGCATGTAGAATTAGTGACAGAAGAAAAAATGCCAATCATGAGAATGGATTTGCAGAATATTTTGCTCTGTTGAATGTCTAGCATATTTTGAGAATGTATTTACTTCATCCCCAGCATTTTAATCTACTTCATATATTCCAGAAATAAGTTCCTAATTGTTATCATAGTTTTCAGCCCTTTAGAAGAAAATTAAGGGTTCCAAATGCTGGAGGGTCTTGGCTCTCATTCTGATGACTCAATTGCTCCAACTCATTGATTGTATCTGCTGAGTACAGTTATATGCTATGAATAAAACAGTCAAATAAGCTTCCAGGTCTTGCTGTGAACATAGAGAATCTTGAAAAAAAATGGAGAATAACTAGAAAGTGAAGGGGGTAATAGCTGTCTCAGTTTCTCCATTTATAAAATGCTTACATTGATTTATATGGTCATGGCCATGAAAGAATTTCTAAGCTCTTTGATTCTACATGTATTTGAGATATGAAGAGTTCTCTACAAGGGCATCTCTGGATCAGCCACTACTTTCCAACTGATGTGGACAGATGATGAATATGAATACATTGGTTTGATAAGAAAGCCAAAGTGAATGCCATTAGTACTGTAAATGGAGGGAGTGTTCACCATGGCAGAACTGGAGAACTGTTCATAAGCTGTCATGGCCCTGAGCAGAAGCCATGTTGTGGTCTCTAGACCACCAACGTCTGGCAACTTAACACAGATATTCGGGGCCATCTCAGGCCAATTGACTCAGGAATTTCAGGGGCAGATCTCAGAAGTCTGTTTGAAGGAGTTCTCCAGGTGACCCTCGTGTAAAGAGGCATTTGATACTGGAGTGAATCAATACTGAATTTCAGCTGGTCAATGGGCTAAAATGTAGACCCAGTAAAAATAACACAAGCAAACAGAGGAGAAAAGCTTAAGTGTCTTGGGCATTGGGACCTTGCAGCACAAGTAGGTGGTCAAATAAAATTTCCTCTACTCTTCTCTGTGCGAAGTGGGGAGGTAGAGAAGTTTGAACCTATCACAAGAAAGATAACAGCCAGCGGTACCTGAAGTGCAGGGCACTGTTCCCAGGTCTCTGTGTCTCTGTCTCTCTCTGTGTTGCACGATGCTGCTTATGAGGTGAGTAAACATAAAGAGCAGGTGTGGTGCACGGACTTCTTTGAAAATTAGGCCAGATGCAGGCAGCAAAGATGCCAAATTGAGTATAAAGACTGACTTTATCTAATCATGCAATAATTAGTGATGAGTAATTCAGAGAAGTTTTAAAACTTCACTTTGACTTCTCATCTTTGTCTCTGATTTTTTCTTGATGAAATTGTGGACCACACATTCCGACATAGCAATAACTGGTTGATGCTGGTAGCTGCTGTTCCCTTTGTTCAGGCATGAAGCTTTTCAGAGTCCTCGTCATTCCCTTCATGTCTGTAGTGGTCATTCCACTCGGACAGCTCCATTCATGGAAGAGATTGTTCTTCATTTTATGCCGGAACCAAAGATGAGAAAATGCAGGGACCAAGTGTCAACTTCTTAAAAACGGTACAGTGGGTATGGAGAGACAGGGAGAAGGGTCCTATTTTTATATTTGATAATCTCAGAGAACTTATAAACAAAATTCAATAGGGACAAAAATGAATTAAGTGGCAAAACGTGATGTGATTCAGCACAAATTAAGTAACAGTGGAAGGGGGCATTGAGGAATCTATAGAAGTTTTTCTATGTGAGAACTCACCTCTAATAGTTATTCATCTAACAAAGTGTGGCCAATGAGGCAGTTTATTATTTTGGACGTGTATGCCTTTTGGTTTTTTTTCTTCCTGCAATTAAAATCATTTGCTAATCTCTCATCATAGGTCACACATCACATGGTCATGTTGTTCAAGGCTACATTTTAATTACCCTGGCCTGAGGCTCTCCTCCAGCCCAAGGGTACCTAGAAGTCCTTTTTAATAAGGCGCTCCTGCTCCAGGCTCAGTGCAAAAGCCACAGCCACTCTGCTCTGAAAGCGCCGAGCTGAGCCATATTCCATAAAGCAGACGCCCAGGGAGAAAAGTTAACCCAACATGTTCTGAGCTGTGCCTGGCTTCCTTCAGGGGACTCATTATGAATGAAGACTGTGCTAGTGCAGTGAGTCACTGAAATATTTAAAGGTGAGGGGCAAAAGGCACCAGACTGTAACCTGGTATGTGCCTGTTTGTGCGTTTTTCAAACTAGCATGTTCCTGGAAAGGACCAAGTCAAGGCAGCGGTCTGTAACGGTGCAGGACACCCCACCGTCAACAGAAGTGGCAGGCATCCCGTCCTTGGTTAATGCAGAGCCTTCTCAGGTTCCAGAAGTGGTCCTTAGTCCTGAACTTGCAATCGACTTTATCCAGCTGTAACAGAAATTCCTCACCCTGGAGCCCATCCTGGGTCCTGATGGTCTGTGCCAAGTACAAAATGGGCGAGTCGGTATACACCTGCTGGAGGCTTCTTGATGCCAGGGACTTGCTCCCAGCTCCACTCAGCTGTGTGTGCGTGGGCATGTGCTGGGGAGAGCTTTGCAACTAGGCAGGGGGAGTGTAAAGGCATCCCCTCCTAGCTGGAGGCCCGGAACAAGGATGTAAGTGTGATTACTCCTGACAGCTAATGGAGTGCCAGGGCTGGAGACGCTGCTTTTGGATCCCAGGTACTCCGATTATCCTGCCAGAAAAATCTTTCCTAGGGAACTGATTGATCTTTCAAACAAAATGACTAAATTGGCCAAGTTTTTTTTTTTTTTTTTTTTTTTTTTTTTTTTTTTTCCCACCTTCTATTATCTTAGTTTCCCTTCCTAATACCAAAGACAGGTGGCAGTAGAAAGGGGAAATCGTGGCTGGGAGACGTGGCGGAGGATCTGGCATCCCCAAGGCCTTTGCACTGGCTGGGAGATACAAAGAGAAAATAAAGAGCTTTCGCACTGGGCAGAACTGGCTGGGAGATACAAAGAGAAAATAAAGAGCTTTCGCACTGGGCAGAACGTGGCGGAACAGGTTCAAGCTCCATTCACAGTGTTTCAGAGATTGGTGCATTGACTAGAGTCGCGGCATCAATGGACCTTGATAGCATTGGTGGACATCACTGGGGATAAATCCAGGGGAATATTAGGAAAGTAAATTAAGACTTGGAGTAAGATGTTGTGGGGCTCACTTGCCTACAACTCTCATCTTCCTATGCTTGACGGCCTGAGACACCCTGGTTTATATTTCTCTCCTGTGCCTCGTTCTGGCTACTCTTTCAAGGGTCCACACTCCAGCTCTAGTTACCGCTGACTGCAAGTCTTCAGCAAACACTTCTCTGAGGAGTTTGTAGCTTTACACAAGGACTGTGTGCAATAGCTGTAACTGACTCCCTAATAGCGAGTCCTTCCCCAGACATGACCCATATTTATTAAGTAGCCCCATGGTCAGCGGTATTTTAGGCAGAAGGGCAAAGGGAGAAATAGCAAATAAGCACAGGAACCAGCAATCTCCATTATCAGGTGCTCTGATTAGTCATTTAGGGGTGGGGTCAGGGGAGAAGAAGCTTCCAAGGAAACTGAGGGAGGTTGTCCATTAGGTTAGAACATCCTAGAAAGGATGTGTGATAAGAAGACAGGACAGCTGCTTTTGGATCTGCTTTGGACCTTGGGAAGTCACACCAAAATGCACCATACATGTCTTGCTTGCTAGTTTGTGCAGTGGAAAATGCACTGAAGGCCTCCTGAGAGACGATCCTTACGGGGGGGGGTGAGGGGGGTAAAAGTAGAGGGACAGGGAAGAAAATGCATCCTTTTTTAAAAAAATTAACAGAATCGACAATTTCCTGTATATATATATACATATATATATATATGTATATATATATATGTATGTATAAAATATATCATTTACCAAAATTAAATCAAGAACAGATAAGCAATTTAAATAGACCTATAACCCCTAATGAAATAGAAGCAGTCATCAAAAGTCTCCCAACCAAAAGAAGCCCAGGGCTAGATGGCTTCAGTGCAGAATTCTACCAGAAATTCAAATAACAGCTAATACCAATGCTCCTCAAAGTGTTCTACTCAATAGAAGCAGAAGGGTCATTGCCAAACCCTTTCTACGAGGCTATAGTTACATTAGTACCCAAGCCACACTAAGAAAGAGAACTACAGACCAATAACCCTCATGAACATAGGTGCAAAAATACTCAATAAAATACTGGCAAATCGAAGCCAAGAGCACATCAAAGAAATCATCCACCATGACCAAGTAGGTTTCATTCCAGGAATGCAGGGATGGTTCAACATTCGAAAATCCAAACCAAACAAACAAACAAGAAATAAATTAACCACTTTTGGGAAGACAAAAAGTGAACCTTTATTGTCTAACACACAATAGACATATAATAGCCCTTGGCTGTGGATTTGAGCTTCATTTTGCGGGCATCTGGCACCTCCTGTCACAGCATCTTTCAGAACAGCAGCATTTTTTTCAGTATTAAATTTATCTGTACAATTATTTAGCCTCACCACACCCACATTCTGTAGAGAAAAGGGCTCTCATATATTTATTTTTGTGTTCTGAGAACTCAACACCATTTCTGGAGTAGAGTGGTATTTCAAAACATTATATTTTTTAACATATTTTATTAATTGTTAATAATTTATTAATTCTTTGATAATTTCATATAGTGTTGATTGTGTTACACCTCCTTCTGTTTTTCCTTCCTCTAGGGTGTGTGTCCACTCCCTATCTTCCCCTGGGACTTCCTGTGAGCACAGTAAGTGGTCTTTCAGTATTGGATAACTGAGTAGTTGCCAGACAATGGTACTTACATTACTTTTGTCCTAAATTTTGCTAAAAATTTCTGGTCACACTAGGAATAACCTAAACAAATGGCATGTAAAAAGAGGATTTGAAACATAACTCAGCATCAGTAATACAATAAGAAAATTATAATAGCTGAAGAATACAATCTAAGAGTTAAGACTTAAGTAAAATAATAGCTGCCATTTGCTAGATGCTTTTTGTTTGATTGGCACAATGATAAATGGTATGCACATATAGGAACTTTAATTTCCAGAACAATCATATTAGGCAAGTAACATTATTATTAATCCCATTCTGGGATTAATTACTGGGAGAATTACTTTACAGGCATCATATAGGTAGAGACCTATGTGTGGATTAGAACTGGACTCTTTCTTAGTTACTGCATTTTTCTGCCCTTGGGTGAGACATTGGCAGATGCCTTTTAGTAGTGTAGTAAGAGCATAACCAAGTCTCCACTCTGACTTTTAGGAACTTTGGTTTTATTCTCTCAAATTACAGTGCCAACAATGGGAAGAGGGTATGGCTTAGTTGGTAAAATGCTTGCCACACAAGTGTGAGGACCTGAGTTTGGATCCCCAGCACCGACATGAAATGCTGGGGGTGGGTGGTGGACACATCTGTAATCCCAACACTGAGAAGGTTGGATACCAGACCCCTCTGGCTCACTGTGCAGCCAAGTGAATCAATAGATCTTGATTCAGAGATGGATTTAGTCTCAAATATAAGGTAGACAGTGATTGATAACGACACACAGAGTTGGCCTCTGGCCTCCAGATGTGCATATGGGCACACCCATGAGCACTCCCATGCTAAATTCACACACATGTACATACGCCTTACACATACACACACATGAGAAGATAAAGTGATTGTACCTACAATAATAAATTAACTGGTGGTCCCTGCTCAAATGTGGAATCCCAGGCAGCATGCCAGGCGCTCACATCTGTGATGCCTTACCTTCGTAGGGTGCATGGTTCATCTGCAAATGAGAAAATGGGGTTCTAGGAACAATCACCCCGTTACCCAATATCAATGGGAATATTTCACCCAGGGTCTTTTGTTGTTGTTCAGATTCCAAAGCCAAAAAGCACTTCTGCTTGCCTCGTTAGCTTCATTTTGAGATCCGGTGGTACTACAGTGTTAAAACCAAAGCAAAGGGAAACAGGAAAGCAACCTTTTAACGTGAGTGCAAACTATCAGCACACAGACTTAAAGGGTCTCCTCCAGAAAATGTCAAAGGCAAAGACTCAATCGCGGAACCCAGTACCTAAAGGGCTGACCTCTGAAGGGGGTACTTCCCAGAGTCTGAAGGCCACTTGAGCTACATGATGAGTTCCAACCAAAGAGAGTTGGACTGAGATCCCATCTCTAAACCAAACCCAACAAACTGAATGAAGTCTACAGGCTGTTTGTAAATGATCAGCCCTGCACGGGTAGGCAGGGTTCCCAGGAAGTAATGCCATTGTGACGAGGAGCCCCATGCATCCAAAGTAATTCCCACTCCTTCCCACTGCTGTCAGCCCCTTTTCTCACGGCTGCTCCCTCGCTCTCTGACAGCCAGCTTGGTTCATTTATTTCCCATGTTCTGGAAAGCCTTGATGAGGTGGCCGACACTGACTCAGCGGAGCTGGACCTTCACTTGGGTCCAGTTCTCAGCAGCTGCTGAAGCACCACATTTGCCTACAGCAATGCACCAGCTGTCTCGCACCACAGTAATGCGAACAACTGGAAGCAATAATGCGTCTCCCCATTTGCCTAACAATCCCAACATGGACAATAACTCAGAAGACTGAAGATTTGTGCTGTAATGTAATAAACCCCATGCACATTTCTACAATTGAGCATCACATCTGTGCAATGGACCCTGGAAGTATAATATTCTTTTATAAGGGACCATTAACCAATCTTAAGTTTATAGGTTTCCTTAAATCTTTTTCATCAGCTGTTAAACTACAGTAAAGAGAAAATTGCCTCTTATGAGACAAGGGACAGTAAAATACAAAGACTGTGATTAAACGTCAATCAATTAAGGATGATAATATAATAAAATGCTGACTGATGAGTAGGATGAGGACTTTCAGGGAGGATTGTATAAGCAATATTACGAATATTTTTTAGAAAGTAATAGAATAAAATTCAATGATATCAATTTATATGAGCTATTGTTCTGTTTTCTTTTTTTCTTTCTTTTTCTTTTTCTTTCTTCTTCTTTCTTTCTTTTTTTTTTTTTTTTTTTTATAAAAAAGGGATTTGTAAGAATTATTTCTCAGGTACAAAGATCCCAAAGTTGGCATTGAATCTCTGTTCTAAAAAGTATTTTTTCAGCTTCTCCTTTTACTGTTCCCAAGTCTAGAGAATTTTAAATTTGTTTCTGAGCAGAATAAATAAAAACATTTTGTCTTAGCTAGTTTTCCAGCAATGTGTGCAGCTGGGCAATAGTTTATGAAAATGGATTGTGTAGTAAAATCAGCAAACAAACAAACAGTCCTTTAGGACTGAGGTAACAAAGCGCTGACTAGAACTTAGAGCCTTGAAATAAATTTTCATCAAACTGTGACCTAAGCCTTTTGCAAGTGAGCCCTAGCAGAATGATCTCCTCTGAGCATCAAGGCAGATCCTGCCCAGGAAGAGATGCAACTGATACAAAGTGAACCATCGTATTCACGTCTGCCATCCATCATGACGTGTCTTTAGCCATCACCTTCTCTGCTTTGGGCAAGGGTTATATTGGAAGGTCCAGCTAATTACAGTAGATTTGGCAACCTAGCGAGGGCCAGGCAGAGAGGACCTCGACCGTCTTTTCCCTCTTTTTTTTTTTTTTTTTTTTTTTTTTTTGCTAGAATATTTTCCCTTCAAGATTTCCCTTCTTTTTGTCAACATCATTGTCAAGACATTCTCCACCCTGGTCCACGCTTCCACATTTCCTTCCCTAAGCAATCTTTTACTTTGCTGCTCTTCTGCTTTCCTGGTTCCTTCAGATCTCTGAGGGCTTTCAGACTCCTGCCAGTTTGCAGGGAGCATTTGAAGCTTGTTGCAACAGCTGGCTTATATGAGCCTTGAAGGAAAAGCATGCTTACAACCTGGCAGCACACTGAAATACTAAAGCATCTGGCAAAGTAAGCAGAGACCAAAAGGTTCAGGTAACTCACAACTATGCTAGGGACTGCTGCAGGAGACATGCATGCAATCCAATGGCAGAAACACAATTAATGAATGAGTCCCAGAGAAGCCTGGCTTCTGCCCTCATCACTCTATGGAAGCTACCCAGTGAAGGTCACCAGTGACCTTCTAATTACCAAATTCAATAGACGCTTTTCAGTCGATACCTTTTTAGACAACTCTGCTAGACATGGCAGGATAATTGAGTGACAGGCAGAATATCACATACTCGCAAAATAACAACCCTAAAATTTAAAACAGGTTTAATTAACCCCAAATTCAGGACCTGGGCATTAAACCATGCAGTCTCTTATTGTTTTGAAAATATACAAAAAGGGTCAGTGGGAAGAAAAGGATGAGTTGTCCAAGCTATTAGATATTTATTTTCTTCCTCAACAGATCTGGTATAGCAAGTAGTGCAGTATTTACAAACATTTTAACCTCAAGGAAAGAGAAAATGAGCAGAGATGAAAATAGAGAAAGAACTTTAAGAGGTTTTTGAAAAATAAAAAGAAGGCAACGCTAGGCCGGGGAGATGGCTTCATTAGAAAAGAACTCATCAGGCAAGAGCTAGGGCCTGAGTTCGGAGCCCCAGTGCACACACGAAAGGCAGGCATTGAAGTGTGTGCTTTTAATCCCAGCACTGGGGCGGCACATGCGGGAGGGTATGAGGGACTTACTAGTCTCCCAGCTTAGCTGAACTGGTAAATGCTAACTTCAGTAAAAGACTCCTGCCATCTTCATTTCTCTGGAGAACCCTGCATAATACAATAACTAAGTGGGATATGATGTTAGGCAGTTGGGACTATGAATCAGAAGCTTAGACATTGGGCTGAAAAGACTACTATAAAATATAACATCTAACATCGTGATGCCACAAAACTTGCTGCAGACTGAGTATTTTCAAATACCAAAAACATATTGCTTTTGTAGGTCTAGAGATCAGAAGTTGGACATCAAGGTGGCAGATTCCTTGAACTCTCCAGGAAGCTCTGGAGGGTCTGTACTGTACTATTTCTTCATTTCCCATCAGCCTTTGCTGTGCCTTGACTTGCAGATGTGTTATCCTAACTTCTGCCTCCTCTGTCTTCATATTCTTTCCTCTTGTACGTTTCTGTCTTCATATATATAAAAACACCGTCAATGGGTGTAGGGGCTATTCTAATCCAGAGTAATAATCTCTACTTGAGTTACTTAGGTGAAGTACATTTGTGTAGATGCCTATTTTGAATTTGCATATAGTCTTAAGTTTTATGTGAACATATATTTTGGGGGATGTTATTAAACCTACTCCAATAAAATAAAATATGAAGGATTGATAATATTTTTTTACTAATTACTCATACAATTCACACTGTAAGATTCTGTTTGCTTAAAACCAATAAGCCCACTAATCATATAATTAAATTTGTGTTGTATGCTAATTTTAATCACAGAAGAGTTCTGGGACCCAAGCTGCTTCTATATTAGGATTGATATTAAGGGTAATAACCCTGCCACTCTCACTGGCTTTGTTGTGGGCATATTGGAAGCTTTTTTAAAAAAAATAACAATTTTCCAATCCATAAGATAGACCCAAGCAGCTGATGGACCGATAATGTACAGTTTGTCTTGGTGTGTTTTTCCATCTTTCAGAATTTGAGAGAAGTTATATAATCAATAGTTTTGACCTACAAGTTCTACTAAACTCTTGTGGATGCCTACCTTCTAGAGATATGCTATATTCTTTGCACTGAATGATCTGCAAAGTGTCTGGACCAAAGTGACTAAAATTCTTTCACATCAAGCCCCGGAGACTAGATTGAAGACCAGTTCCCATCCTCGGCTGCCTTTACATCCGACTCGTGTGGTTGTCTCTGCTGATGTCAGCTCCCCAGTCTCCAGCTAATCACCATTGTTTTCCTACAGAGATGGATGGCTGAGTAGATGGCTGGATTAGCTATCCATCACCTACGTCTTTGGGTGATCAAGCCCATGTTTGTGGTTTTGGATTTGGCAGCAACTAAGTACAGCCTGCATGCAGCAAAACAGTGCTTTTGTGCCACCCACAGAGGATCAGGGAATGGGAAATACTTTCTAGTTATTTTAGAATGCCACCACCTTCTCACCTATTGAGACTGGAAAGCGAAACTGCAGATGAAAAGAAAGATGAAGATGTAAAGAGCGTGGAAAATGGAATATAAATATTCAGGAACAGATAGTGGTGTCTAGCGGATCTTGCGATTGTTGATTTTGTCACAAGTAGTTTCTTTCTGTGTGTATTGGGGATTAAAGTAAAGACCACAGTGCCTTTGTTCGTGAAAGAAATGAGATCAATTTAATTAGGTATACAACTGGAGGGTAACAGAGGACCACTATTCACAGACAGGAAAAACATATTTTCTTTATGTCCTCCACAATTGTAAACAGAGGTATAGTGATGACTGAATAAACACGCAGTGGAATCTAGTTCGTTCTCTAGAGCACACATTTGCTGCTGTCATTCACAATGAATTTGTTAGGCAGCAAACACTGCCGATTCACGGGTGACTTACAAACAAACACATGAATGGAACTGCAGTCTGAGTTAAGGACTTTTGAGAACAAGGATTTCTGTTTTCAACTCTGTTTAAATTCCATTTTTAAAGCAGGGGAAATTGAAAATGTCATAATTGTGAATGAAAATAGTTAACTTTAACATATGAAAAACATGAGTGCTTCTTCTAGATAGCCAGGGTGGTTCTTTAGAATCAACAGGAGCAAGGGCATTTGCTTTGTGTCTGATGAGATAGCACTCCACAAACACCAACTCGGCATTCACTGCTCAAGTACAGGCACTCAGAGAACTTGCACTCTGCCTGGGAATGCAAAACTTTCACGTTGGGAATATACTGATGTATTCCTTTTCTCCATTTCTAGCCTTGGTATGCTGTGTCTTTGAGGGCAGCATGTAGAAGACCTAGCAAACTATTCCATGTTAGCACTGGAATCTTAAAGAACTTCCTGATGGCTTAGGGGAGACTTCTGGAGGAAGCATTGGGGCCTGTGTTAGGATCATTCTTCTGTCTTCCTTGAGGTTTTGATTACAAAGAAAAGGAAGGGGATAGTGGCTCATCTTCTCAAGGTAACTTTTAAAATAGGATTGAATACATCTACATTTGTGTAACATATCTCATAGTCAGCATATTTTTATACATTGACTCAATGAAAGTCTTTATCTATTTTAGAGCCTCTGTGTTTACTGAGAGTCATTAGGATGGGGGTTGTTGAAATGCTGTGAAGAATAGCAATGGTATTACATTATGAGTGCAGCTAGCACCGTTTTTCATTCTACATAATGCTATTCTGATTGAAAATCCATAGTCTGCTGTTAACTCTGAAATTCACTTTCCAACAACTGGACAAAGCAAGCAATTATTATTAATTTTTTCCCCTTTTAGAATTACTATTCTACGGAGACTTGTATTCTCAAATGTACCAAGTTTAACTCCTCATTTAATCACAATGTGTTTGCTCACAGTAGACAGACATCTCATCAAGCTACAGTGTCCTTGCCTGAAACGAGGGAGAGAGTTTAGCAGAGCAGAGATAGATGCTCATGAGATCCAAATGAAATGCTTTGACCGCTGCAGGCTGCTTTAGGCATGAGCTCTGAGAAGTTTTGAGACCCTGTATGAAAATCGATTTACCCTAAAGCCACTTTGTATGAAAGTATAATAATAAAGGTGTTCTTGTTGAGAGAACCTAGTACTTTAACAGAAGTTGAGGCAGGGCTGAAGGCAGCCATGAGTCTCTGTGCAGGAAGCAACCAAGGAAAGCCTACTGGTAGGCTGGCTGGAAAGCAGTACCTTTCCAGGAGACTAACATATGGAGTGGCAACCAGAGTGATGGCAAGCATCCAGAAAACAGCTTGGTTGGTAGAAGCCATGAGAATGGGAATGAAGAGTAAAGACATAAACTCACATGGAAGCAAAACTACCTTATTAAAACAATTCCAAGATGGTCTCTTGCCTTAACTGCATGTCATGATTTTTCTTAATCAGCACCCTCGGTTCATGATTTTCTCTTACAAATATTGTAATGCTGTCAGATGGCATTTGTCAATAATGATTTATTTTTTTCTTCTTGTCACCTTTGAAAGAGTTGATAAGTAGTTTAGTTACTCAGACCGATTGGCTAGCTAAAGGTAATTAGTGACCAGGTGAGGATTTCCATGGCTGCAACCCTAGCATCCAGAGGGCTAAAGTAGGATGATGGTGAGTTTGATGCCAGCCTGAACTACTTAGGAAGACTCTTTTTTTATCATCATCATCATTATTATTATTTACAAAAAGTAACATATATTTCAAAATTACTTCTCTTAGGTAAACTGCAAATATGTTTGCAGAATACAGCCAAGTCTACTGGCTGCTGATTAAGCCTCTGTCAAGAAATGCATGTGTTTCATGAGAGAATTGTTTTAACCAGCATTCTCTAAAGGAACAGAATTGATAGAATAGATATATATTGAAAGAGAATTCATAAAACTGGCTTACAGAATGCAGTCTGGGTAGTTCAACAGTGGCTATTTCATACTGGAGAGGCTGAGAAGATATGAATTCTTTAGAGCAAAAGCCTAGTAGTCTTAACAGTCCAAGTATAGAACCGAAGACCTAAAGGACTTACGGGTTACCAATGGTCTTTTGTCTATGTAGGAAACCAAAAGAAGCCCTAATAGTGGTTAAAGAGTGCTTTAGCAAGAGCAGGGTAGATGAACACGCCAACAAGCGTGAGGGCAAACAGGCACAGCCTTCTACGTGGGCTGCCACAGGCAGCTGTGGCCCAGATTTAGGGTGGGCCTTCCTGCTTCAAATATAGTCTGCTCAGAAAATCAGTAGGACACTGAGCAGCTTGGCTTTTGTTATACATGCAATCAACGACCAAGATTCCCATCACACGGACTGCTAGTGTTCATGTGAGTAAATATAGAGAACCACTGTGATGTAAAATTCTCCCCATCCCCAAGCATCCTTTCTTCATGTTGTGAGCATTTCCACCTTATAGAACAGATGTTTCTATTGAGAAAATATTGTATGCTATTAACTGCTTACTTTCAAATACATTCCTCTTTGACATGGCAGTATTTCAGTCCCACCCTCCCCCGGGCAGGGCCAGAGTATTTCAGTCCCACCCTCCCCCGGGCGGGGCCAGAGTATTTCAGTCCCACCCTCCCCCGGGCGGGGCAGTGTTTCTCACTCCTTTGTGGTCCATGCAGGGTTCTCCATTTGAATCTCTAGCAGATACTTTTAGATGCATATCTCAGCACTGCATTGCTACACCCAGCACAAACATCTACTCTTTCCTGCCATGTGTACACAGAGTGGGCTTTCTTGTTAAATAGGCATGCATGCAATCCCTCCTTGTATGTAAACGTGCCTTATCAAAAAAGAAAATAACATAAGGGAGACACTGCAACTCTCTTAATGAATGGTCTTAGAGACAGTGTAGTATCAGAGTCAGTGTTTCACACTTCCATTTAAAAAAAAAAACAGAAGGAGTTAAGTAACTTTCTCAGTGATCCTGGGTAGCCTTAATGTGACTCATCCCTTGCTTTTTTATTAGTATGCTTTACCATATGTTTCCGAGACTACAGAAAGTGCAAGCTGTTTTTCACATTCATGAAAACAATTTAAAAAGGCCATGGGAAGATAGAGTGCCTGGTGATGCCTATAATAGTATTTTGGAAGTAAAGGGGGGGGGGGGGAGGAGGTTGAAATTGACCATAGTAAAATGCTTTCTGGTTCAAGTGTGTCTCAGAGAAACCACCAGGTATTGTCATGGAAGGCATTCCTTGACTAAGGAGAACAAAAGAATATTTTTCACATCCAAATATTTTTGTTTGACAATTAGGTGAAACTGACTTTGTATTCATAAAGATGCTAATGTCACATGGGAGGAATATATAGGTCCATTTATTAGGAATAATAAATAAAATTCAAACTGGGAGGGCAATATATTGTCTCATGGAAGGCAGTGGCTTCTTAGAACTCTCTTCCCACTCCGGTTTGAGAGTGTTAAATTACATTATTGGAAAACACACTTGGATGGGTGACTTAAGCCAAGTCTGCACACACTGGGTGAAACTGTAGCTATTGACTTACAAGCTGGATGCATGTGTCAAAATGCAATCCCGTATCTTTGTAATAATAGCAAGCAGTCCTGGCTGTAAATTATTTATGGAGAGGATTCAGTGCGAACAGGTTAGAGCACACATCGTCTTCAGCCTGACCGCCCTGGGTTTAGCTCATGCAGACATTCAACTCCTCAGAGAGCTGTTCTTATCACCCCAGACCCTAACAGAGGGCTTCCAGCCGCAGTCAGTTCAGTGATTCAAAGGTGCCTGGCTACTTGCTAAAGCTGCACTCAAGGTTCAGTGAGTAAACATGCTCCCCCAGCTCCTCCCCCCCCCCTTCCTCGCTCTCACACCCACCTGGCCCTGGCGATGTAAGGTAATATCAGACATGAAGGCCGATCGATCTCCGGGACAGAGGCATGGCCGCGCTCCCGATCTTTGTGCAGAAACACGGAAGCATGTGAGCAGCAAAGGCCACTGGTGATCTTAACGCAAGCTGACATTTCACTAATGCCATGTTTCTGAGGCCACAGAGAAGGCTGGCTATCCAGTCAAACCCTCAGTTTACATTTAAAGAATCACAGAGCTCTGCTGCAATGGGAAGCATGCCTTGCCCCTCTGCCCTCAGCTTTCTTAGTATGGTCGTTTGTATTTTTTCTCAGTGATCAGTGAAGGTTGGTGGACCTCTCTGCAGTACCGCGTAGATGGCCAGAAAGGTTAGAGCATCTTTCGTGCTTCAAGAATTAAACCCACCAGGGAAAACAATGCCTGCTAGTATTTCACGAAGGCTGCCTTGCCTCCCCAACAGGCAGGCATTTAAGCATACAGACTTTAGATATCATGGCAGGTCAGATAACTGGACATTTTACTCTGTCTTCTTTGTCCTTTCAGATGAAAAGATTTCATAGACTGTCCACGGCTAAGGATGGGAACTAGCTCTATTATTTTCATAAGAGATCATAGGTTATACTTGTGGTCTATGACTAGGAAGTGGTTTAAGCTATATGTACACCATTCTATAAACCGAGGAAAAGATGGGCTAGCTAGCACAACCTCAGAGCAAAACGAGAACACGATGAATGTTTCAAGGTGAACAAAGCAGAAAACACAATCAGAGTGTTCTAGAACTGTTATCTCCCAAGTGGTTTCATGCTGTGTTAGAGAGTGAAGGAAAATAGTGCCCTCATGAGGGCCAGAACTCAGTGTGGAGAGTGAGGCACTATGGGTCTGCCATGGGTAAAGCCTTCGGAGATCTGGGACATGTACTTGTCTTCTGGAGTGCTTCCTGTATAATACGTGAATAACAAACTCTTCCCTGAGAATCATTGTATTGTAAGAACGAAATGGCCTGAAATAAGGGAAGGGGAACTATTGTTGTATACACAGATCTCCTGAAAAATGTGTTGATTTTTTTTTAAAAAAACAGTATTTTAAAAGTTGTAATATAAACACATCACTTCCCCATTTTCTTTTCTTTACTCAAACTGCCTTGCATGCCCTTGCTCTCTCTCAAACTCATGGCCACTTTTTAAAATAATTGATGTATATGTATATGTGTGTTTATATGTGTATATATACATATACCAAACATTAACTGTTATTCACACATAAATATTTTATACATATATTCATATAATGTAACAATTTAATTTAATGTAATATATGTTATAGATAAATAAAACCTGCTTGGTTCTTATAATGTTACCTATATGTATTTGATCTCAGGGCTGACCACTGGGCATTGAAATCACCTATTAGGAGGCTCTTCCCTGTGGAGGATTACTTTGCTCTCACGCTCAGGATTTCCCAGTTGCTTGCCCATAGGTCTTTGTCCAGGTTTAAGCCTTTAGCTCTGTCCCTTCCATGTTAGTGTGTTCACTGCTGTTGGTGCTGATGTCCAGGTCTTGCTTGGGCAATCGTTTTAGTGAAACTTCATGGGCATAGTGTCTCTGGCATTTCTAGTCAACACAAGCTTCCGGTTTCTCTCACTCTTACACTCTTTCTGCCTCTTCTCCTCAATGATCCCTGAGCCCTAGGTGTAGGAACTGTGTTGTGTGTGGATGTAGCTTCTGGGACTGGGCACCACATAATCTTGTTTGCACTTTGGTTGTGGTTTTCTGTAATGGTCAGATGATAGGATGATGTTTCATTGCCCTGAACTGAATTTCAAATTCACATAGCATGCTATATACATTTTGGTACAAATGTAAATATTCATGTAACCACAGAACTCTAGGTGGATGCTAGACATTCAACCTGGTCCTCTGGAAGAGCAGTCAGTAATCTTGACCTTTTTGCCGTCTCTCTGGGCCCCTACATTTTTTTTAAAATTCTGTCACCGATATTCTCTTTGCCCCACTGTACCTATTTTAGTGCTTGGTAATCATCCTCCTATGCTGTTTCTGTGAGATCAGCTTCTGAAGTATCACATAGAAATGAGATCATATGGTATTTGTTCCTTTGTTCTGGGCTTGTTTTACATAACATAAGCTCAGAATTCTTTTTTTTTTTTTTTAATAGAAGGATTTCCATTGTTTTTACAGCCAGGTATCATTCAATTGTGTATACACACAACAATTAATCTGTCTTCTTTCTGATGGGAACTTTGATGCCATGTCTTGATTATGATGCTTAATAATATAGTAAACATTAGAGCACATCTATGTCATCAACATATTGGTTTCATTTCCGGTGAACGTTATATAGTAGTGGGGTTCCTATATCATTGGATAGTTCTCACTGTAATATTTTGAGAAACTTCCATAGTGTTTTTTTTGTATTGTATATATTAAGTTACAATATCATCAATAGCATGCATGCTACAGACTCATCTTTTGCTTTCTTCATAGTTGCCATTTGAGGACATGTGAAGTGATTTTTTTAACTTGATTTTCCCTGATGATGTATGGTATTGAGCAGTCTTTCATTTCCCACTTGCCATGATGATGATGCCTTCCTTTGAGAAGTGCAGGCTTAGGTTGTTTGTCCATTTTTAACTGGAGTACGTATTCTATTCTTATTGAGTTGTTTGAATCCATTCTATGTTTTGGATATCAGCCCTTATCAGATACAGAGTTTAAAAATCGTATCCCTCTCTATAGTGTCTTCTCTCTGCTGATTTTACCCTTGGGTATGTGGAAGCTTTGGATTTTAATAAACTTCCATTTACCTACTTTTGTTGTCTGTACTTTTGAGGTCATATCTAGAAAAACTGTTTGCTTAGCCTATTGGCATAGAACATTTGTTTATAGTTTGAAGCTCCACATTTAACCAATTTTAAGTTGACTTGTATAGGCTGTCAGACAATCCGATGCCATTCTCTTATCTGCATTTGGATATTCAGTTTTCTTAGTACCAGTGGCTGAAGAGATTTTCCTTCCTTCAACTTTGGCAACTTTTCTAAAACTCAGTGGATGACAAGGTATAAGCTCATTTCTAAGCTGTCTACTGTTCCATTGCTTGCTTCTCCTTCATTATTATAGCTTGGTAATGTTTAATTTTTCAAAAGTAATAGTATACCATTATTCAAAGTGAAGCAATAGTATAGACCGAGTGAGATACCCGGTCAAGACCGACAGTGGACACATGAGTTAGGGTACACAAGGGTTCCAAAGCACAGCCTGGGATATCTTTATTTCTCACCTTTTATTAATTCTTTGTATCGTTTTGAAGTCATATTGTGTTCTATTGCCACTTTCAAAAAGTATTATATAGTGTTACACTTAGTTTTGGTGTTAACTTGCAGTTAAGTCTAACCTGGGTTTTACAAGCTGCATGTAACTGTGGATACCTAGGAGTGCAGTCAAACACAAATAAACATACTTAAGATATGAGCTTTAAAAAACTCTGCCATGCAGTTCTTGAGCATGGGCTGTGTAGGTGACAAGTGTCACAGGGTCAAAAGTTTGGACACACTGGATAGAAGTTAGTGAGGGGTCTCTGGGGAGTGTAGAGAGTTGAAATAGTGCTGCATATTTCACAAGCTAACTGTGGCTCAAGCTACCTTGGACATTTGCCTAAGAAGACTGGAGAAGATTCGGGGGGGGGGTATGTCTGTAAAAGAAGAGGTTAAAGTATCAGGAAGACTGAAAATACAGAAGAATCCCTTGTGGCCCTCATTTTCATTAATTTCCTGTCACTGCATTTCAGAAAGTCTATGAAGATAGTGTTTTAGGTGCAACAGGCTAAAGAACCAAGGAAGGAGGAGGTATGAAAGGGTCAGGTGTGAGGCCGTCCGTGCAGCTTCAAATTCTGACATGCAGAGACACTGGAGCATCTGCATCGTCATGAAATCTCTGATGAGATCAAGGCCTGGAAAGGCATAACAGTTAGTGAAGTATCAGTCTTCATGCACACAGAAAGGATGGCAGTATCCTCTTCAGTGGTACATTCTCAAAATCATCCAAGGTATAACATTTAAACTCATTACACGGATGATAATTTGACCTAACAGAAAGACCTGTGCAATGGGGGCTGAAGACCTGAGATTTCTTTCCATCCAACAGCCTCATCAAGATGCTAAGTCTGAGCCGAGTTTCTTCTCTAATCAGTGGCTAACACTCTCATTCACAGGGCCAAGGAACTGACGAGTGTAGGCCACAAAGCATTATCATGAGGAGGCAAACAATACCATGAAGTTGCTTTCAGAACTAACATCCTGTAGTTTCCATGACTTCTTGTTATTATACCAAGACCAAGCAGTTTAAAAGCATAAAAATATTACAAGCCAGGACCAAAGAACCAGAAGCAAATGGGATGGTATGCACATGTTTCAATGTTCAATACTTTGAGGCTTTCATGCAATTCTATGTAAGAAGAGGGAGCCTGAGTCGCTATTACAGCGTCTCTCACAAACTAGCTCTAGGTGAAAAGCATCAGTGCTCCTTGGAATCCAGTATCTTTACAACACAGTTTTGCTGCACAACTTCATCAGAGACCTGATACACTTTTGGTTCATGAAGAATTACAGAAGGAAATCAGAGTGGTACCTAACTTTCTTGTCTGACCATTCTCCCATTGCAAGGGAAGATGAAGGACTGTCTGTGTCTCCATCTGCCTGCTCTTATTGTAGCATAATAAATAAAAGACCCAGAGACAGATACAGGGTTTCAAATTTCAAGCTGAAAATCAGAAAAGCAAAGCAGCTGGTCTCTAGCTCTCTCTCTACTTCAGACTGAAATGTAATCTTGGCTCCACCAGACCTCCAACTGCTGCCTTTCCTCAGCATGGTGGGAAAATCCTGAGACTTAGATGTCTTCCTATCCTCGGTGTGGCTGGAGAATGAATGCCTGATACTGACTACCAAATAACCTGCTCCTATCTTTCATATCCCTTTAGTGCTGGTATTAAATGCATGTGATCCCAGGTGCTGAGATTGTCTTTGTGTGAGCTGCTTCTCTTTAGAACTGGATCAATCTTGTGTAGATCTGGGTGTCTTGGATTCACAGAGATCCATCCACTTATTAATCCAGAGTCCTAGGATTAAAGGTGTGAATTTTCACCTCCTAGCTTCTGGCTGCTGAGATTAAAGGTGGGTATCACCACTGCCTGATCTCTATAGCTTGAGGCTGACTTTGCTTTCTGAATCCTCAAGCAAGCATTGATAAATCATAAATAATATATCACCACATTTTATTTTACTGAAAATAAAGATTCTTTCAATTTGAAATATTTTCTAAAAAATCTTTTATTGATGGAAATAAGCCTAAAATGGTATTAGAATTTCTAACTAGCATTTCCAATACCATTGGGAATACTAATGGCATTAGAAATACTAGTCACTCCCTGAAATACTGCTGCCATATCAAATACAGGGCACACAGTTAAATTAGAATTTCATATGAACAGCAAGTACTTGTAGCAATATACAGTATTTGATACATGCTTACACTAAAATATTAACTAGTAGATTTTTGGTGTAACTTAGCTGTCTCCTGGGTTCTTATTTGCTAAGTCTGACAGTGCTGTTTGAAGAAAGGAGCATCAATTCCCTAACCTGTGGTCTCAGTATCCTCCTCAGCATCACAAGGTAACCAGTGGTCCTCACGCCCTTGGCTTGTGTGGAACTTGGTATTTTTCTACAATGTGAAGGAAATGTTACATGTCCAGTCAGAATAATTTCAGCAATAGACATGAATTAAATTGTCACACACTCATCAACCCCATTGCTCTTGCTGTAGAAAGGCCCAGGGACAGCAAAACAACCTCTCTTCCTTGGACACTTGAACTGAAATTCCTAGAAGTTCCCAATGATAATCCTATTCTGAATGAACCAATGGAGTAACTGTTATTGTTTACAATATCTTGTTTTGATGTTTTCTTAATTTTAAAGGAGTAACACTGTGGCTATTGAGCCAATTGGAATCTAAACATTTCCATGGAGATTAGTGTTGTCAGGCCTTTTTTTGCAGATAGGTCATGTGATGGGCATTCTCATATCAGCTTCTTGTCATTAACATTATTGGGAAACAAAATAGGGGTGAACATTATTCTGCACAATTAGCAACCTTAGCTAAAAACCAGACCAAGATATCTACTGTAGTAGTGGTTTGACAGTCCAGGGACTTCCTCAAACTGAGAAGCTTCTGTAAGGCAAAGGACACAGTTGACAAAATCAAACAGCAGCCCACAGACTGGGAGAAGATCTTCACTAATCCTACATCAGAGGGCTGATCTCCAAAATATACAAAGAACTCAAGAAAATAGTCAACAAAACACCAAATAACCCTATTAAAAAATGGGATACAGAACTGATTATTGAACTCTCAATAGAGGAAATCAAAAAGGCTGAAAGACACTTAAGAAAGTGCTCAACATCCTTAGCTATCAGGGAAATGCAAATCAAAACACTTTGAGATAGCATCTTACCCCTGCCAGAATGGCTAAAATTAGACATAACAATGACAACTTATGCTGGAGAGGATGTGGAGAAAGGGGAACACTCCTCCACTGCTGGTGGGAGTGCAAACTCGTATAGCTATTTTGGAGATCAGTATGGTGGTTCCTCAGGAAAATGGGAATCAGTCTACCACAGGACTGGGCAATCCCCCTCTTAGGCATATACCCAAAGGATTCACATCCATGCAACAAATACATCTGTTCAACTATGTTCATAGCAGCACTATTTGTAATAGCAAGAACCTGGAAGCAACCTAGATGCCCCTCAGCTGAAGAATGGATAAAGAAGATGTGACAAATTTACACAATGGAGTACTACTCTGCGAGGAAAAAAAACAATGGAATCTTGAAATTCACAGGCCAATGTTTGGAACTTGAAGAAACCATCCTGAATGAGGTAACACAGTCACAAAAAGAGGAACATAGTATGTACTCACTCATATATGAATTTTAGACATAGAGCAAAGGATCACCAGCCTATAATTCACACTGCCAGAGAAACTAGGATAGAAGGAGGATTCTAAGAGATTCATATAAGGTCCCTCACAGAAGGGGAAAGGGACAAGATCTCCTGAGCATATTTGGAGTGGGGGATCAGTGGGTGGAGAGGGAACTAGGAGAAAGAAAAGGGGAGGAGAGGAAAGCATGTGGGACTAGGAAGATTGAGTCAGGGGAGGAATAGATGAGAGAAAGGAGAGAGAGAGAGAATAAAAGAAGGAGCCATTATAAGTTTGAAGAGAAAACTGAATCTAGAGAAGTGTCCAGAGACCTACAAGACTAACCCCAACTAACAATTTGAGCAA
The DNA here is from genome assembly GCF_943737965.1 of Phodopus roborovskii. Classification (NCBI taxonomy): domain Eukaryota; kingdom Metazoa; phylum Chordata; class Mammalia; order Rodentia; family Cricetidae; genus Phodopus; species Phodopus roborovskii. Next base: position 14,944,150 of record NW_026126511.1, read on the forward strand.
CAGTGGAAAGGCTACCATAAATGTCCTTTCCTGATAATGAGATCAATGACTAACTTATCCACTATCATAGAGCCCTCATCTAGTAGCTAATGGAAACATAAGCAGACACCCACAGCTAAACACTGAGCCCACTTGGAATCCAGATTCAGAGAGAGAGGACAAGACCAGGTTGCAGAAACACATAGAGACAACTGACCCAAACAAGGAGGAGCCAATGGGACCCCAGACTGATCGCTGGGAAGCCAGCATTGGACTGACTCAGATCCCCTGAACATGGGTCTCAGTTAGAAGGACCGAGCAGTCTAAGGGACCTCAGACAGTGGAACCAGGATGTATCCCTGGTGCACAAAGAGATTTTGGGAGCACATTCCCCATGGAGGGATACTCCCTTAACCTAGAGACAGGAGAGAAGTCCTAGTCCCTACTCCAAATGACTTGGCAGTTTTGATGACTCCTTCTGGAAGGCATCATCCTATATGTGGAGTGGGGAATGGGGTGGGTGGGGAGGGTGGTCGGGGAGCATGGGAGCATGGAAGGGTGGGAGAGAGGGAGGGAGAGAGAGGGAACTGGCATCGATATGTAAAATAAAAATATAAAAAAAAAAGAAAGCGATAGATGCATCTTTTGTTTAACTGCCTCTTGAGACAGATGAAATGAGAGAAGTACTCTACTACAGACAAATAAAATTCAGTGTCACCTTTTACTATTCTTTATCCTAGAAAGGAAAGTTAAAATTTCTAACTTTTTTAAATGTCTTTTTCTTTTACCTTCCTTCCTTTTTTTTTTTTTTTTTTTTTTTTTTTTTTGTTTGTTTCTCTTTTGGTAGCCTGCTGAGTACCTTCCCACATCAAAGAGACTAGAATGCAGGGGCTAAGGCTCTATGTAGGTACCAGCTCAACTTCTCCATGTCCAGTGAGCTGTGTGGGTGTTGTCCTCAGCAATGGTGGCTTGCTGTCAATTTGAGGAGGGCACCCCTTTGAGTTAACAACAGTCTGGATTGTGTAGGGATTTCCATGGGACCCCCTTGGCCAAAAATGCAATTGGGTGCAACCTAGTCCCGCCACTGGACACTTTGTTTTGTGACAAGAGATGGCCTGTTGAGACACAACACAACCCATTCTTAGGAGACCTGATGAGGGTCTCCTCTTTTAGGAAGTTTTCATTCCACTAAGTTTCCACATCATCCCTCAAATGTCCCCCAATTCCAGATGTCTCTCTCCACTGTAGCAGGAATTCTAGTTGGTCTTAATAATAAAAACCCAGAGACAGATATTGGAGTTAAAGCTGAGGAGCAGAAAATAAAAGAGGCCAGCCACTAGAGTTCTCAACTCAGCTAGTGAGTTCTCACGTTTACCAATGTGCAGACCTAAAGGGCGATCCTGTCCTCAGACTGTATCAGTCTCCATCAGACCTCAGACTGCACTGAGCTCCCATCTCCTGCTGCATTATGTTCCTCTCTAGTGCTGGGATTGAAGGCTTGGGATCCCACTTGCTGAGGTCACCTTTGTGTGAGCTCTGTTTCTCTTTTAGATTTGTGTAACCCCAGGTGGCCTTGAATTGACAGATATCTGTCTGCCTCTATCTCCTGAGTGCTGGGATTACAGGTGTGAACTACCTCCTCCATGGCTAACTAGTGTAGCTAGCTTTGCCCTCTGATCTTCGGGCAAGCATTGTTAGATCATAAACAAAATGAATTTGAGTACAGATTGATAATACTAATACATCTAAAACTTTTATGTCCTTTTGTATAATAAAATTCATATTGGCTTCAGAGGATTAAAAGTCATAAAGCATGGATCCACTTCTCACAGGTCAAAAGGATTCCAGAAAATGCAGCCTGTGTTTTCCCACATGTCTATTCTTGGGGATGGGATTTTCTCCCTGGTCTTGGGACTCCTGTCCTTCCTGATCACTAAAACTATGTGCCTAATATTCAAGGGTCGCAGAACTACAGGCAAGACTATAAATTAAATTTCTGTAACCCATGATTGGGTTATGCCCATAAAAGAGGACAAAATGAAAGGCTTGAAAATCAAATAAACCTCAGCAACTTTTTCAGAGTTGAGTAACTCTGTTCCACCTGTTCCCAGTCCCACCTTGTTCCAAGGAATTAAAAAAAAAAATCCAAACCATTCTTGGAAACAGTGAAAAAATCACAGTGCAACCCCAAAACCATAGAATATTCCCTGCCCATGACAACCAACGAAAATATGTAAGATAACAGGTTTGTTGCCAAAAATATGAATTTTCCTAGCCCCCACATTAATGGATCCAAAGATTACCTACTCTTATCCAATCCTGAACAGCCAAGGCACGCATCACCCTGCTTGTGTGTGTGTGTGTGTGTGTGTGTGTGTGTGTGTGTGTTTTCCTTGCGGTTGAGGCCTGGTGCCCTCGCTTTTCCTGCAGCTGCTGTGACAGTATGTAGGACAGGGTCCCTGCAAAGGCCTGTAAGTTAACATCAAACCTTATGCATTTGCATCAGTGAGTCAGCTCACTGATGGTGGTCTTTTTGGGGGTCACACGAACTTGGCATAACAGTCAGCACACTTCACATTCTCTCCCTCTACCCTATCCCCCTTCTCTTCCTACCTGATCCTTCCATCTCTATCTTCTCATAAAATTTATTCTATTTCCCCCTCCCAGAGAGACCCAGGTGCCCCCCCTACATATCCTTTTTTAAGCTATTGTTTATGCTAGAAGTTAAATTTTCCAATTATACCCATTGAAAACTATGTAGATGAAAGGGCAGATAGTCATTTCCATAGACATAAGAGTTTTACACCAGTAATAAGAAGGGGAAGTATAATTTGTAGGTACATAGTTATTTTCATACTTTTGTCATGTAGCTCATTAATTAAAGAGTAAATTGATAGCTCCATCTCATGAGTAACTTTTAGAAACATTTTCAGAAAGGTTGTGAGGTACATGAAATAAATTCACAGGATTCAGAGCTAACTGAAGACCATTAAACATAATTAAACATGACTTACAGTAATATGTTTGGGAAGAAGAAGATACCGTAATCAGATAATGACAATCAGGGGGCTATAGTGAACTCATGTGGATATGAAAATTCAAAATGTGCTAAACTTAACTGGTGCCTTCTAGCAACAAGAGGAGAAAAACAGATGCCTTAGTTAGGGTTTCTATTGCTGTATTGAAACACCCTGACCAAAAGCACCTTGGGGAGGAAAGGGTTCATTTAACTAACACTTCCACATCATGGTCCATCACTGAAGGAAGTTAGGCAAGAACTTAAGCAGGGCAGGAACTTGAAGACAGAGGCTGGTGCAGAGGTCATGAAGGACTGCTGTTTCCTGGCAAGCTTTTTATGCCTCGCCCGGTCTGCTTTCTTATAGCACCCAGGATCAGCAGCCAAGTGGCGGCCCCATCCACAACGGGCTGGGCCCTCACCTGTCAATTACTAAGAAAAAGCTCTATGAGCTTACCTACAGCCCACTCTTATGGAAACAATTTCTCAAGTGACACTCTTCCCTCTTGGGTGACTATAGCTTATGTCAAGTTGACACAAAATGAGCCAGCACAACAGATTCACATTGCTAAATGGTACATGGTATATTAGCCTACTAGGAGAAGCTAAATTTTTCTTCCTACAGTAACACAGAACAAGCGGGAAAATGACATATTGGCAGTAAGGATGTCTTTGCTCATGGCTCTAATGGGGTCTGACATTTCTAAGCAGTTTGCATCAGCACTAGATCAGAAGCCCTCAACGTTCTGGTGTTCGAATTTCCTCCCTAAGCCTCAGTCCTCAGTCACCGCACTTTCAACCATGTTCACAGAAGTAGCAACTCTCTTATTGTGATTTCTGTTATCTTTTCCTCACTTCTAATTTTATTCATTTTTAAACTTATGATTATAGCCTTCTTAATGTTTGGTTCCATCAATGGATAGAAACCTACAGTTTGAAAAGCTCTGGATCAGGGAACACAGCATTTTCTAAGAAAATAAGAAAGTGGTGACATGTAATATGTTTTCTATTCACTTACAAATATGTGAGTATGTGGCATACTTTTTATGTATGCATACAAACATCAATAATTGTGCCAATCAAAATGTGAGTCTCAGACTTTATAGATGCCATTAACAATGTGCTTGAGTTCATGAGACCTCTTAAAGAATATAATTTTACCACACAGTTGAATTTATTTCATTAGTACCAAAATGAGTGTATTTTTGTTCGTTCGTTTGTTTTCCTGTCTCTTAGACTTTAGATTACTCTTTTAATCAGTAAGAAGAAATAACAAAGCTGACCTTATGGACTTTTGTCACTCTCTCCTATAATTATTTTTATAAGGATTTGTTTTTATTTGCCAGGTAAATTCTGTGGGGCCAAACCTATGGGCATGCCACTCATAAGTTTCTATATATGTGTCTGGCATATAATTTCACTCAGATATGATTTAAATACTAAGTGGCTATGAACGCAAACTTCTTATTATTGCTGGATTTTTCCAAATGAGCAGTATTTTAAGTGAAAATCACCCAGTTAGATGTCTGCCTTTTACCCAAATATTTCATTTTTCTCATTGTTTTTCTGCAATTGCAAAGAATACCAATTCTCTGAAGTTTTAGTTCTTTCTCCTTTAACAATATTTGCCTTGGCTATTTTTTTCATCTGTGGCAAAGTAGATATTTCTTTAGTTAAGCCCTAGGGGCAGTGAGCTCATCATATCATGTCAGGGAGAGCCTCTAGAAGGGTCACAGCTTACCCCGAGAGAGGTCACAGGCAGCCTGAGAGAGAGAGGCAGGGGGAAACACCCCTAAAGTGGTTGAACTGGCAGTGAGGAGATCAAAGTCACAGAGAATACCTAAAGCAAGGGCCAGAATGGGGAGCAATAGAAGCACACGGTGCAGGGAAGGCTCATGTCTGGAGTCTATTAGTTCTTACACGCAGTCGAAGCTTGGAATGCTCCCAAACAGAAGAGTAGCATGATTACATTTTCATTTTGGGAAGGCCACTTTGGCAAAAATACAAAAAAATGGATTGATACATGAGGCTGAGAATTTAGTAAAGAGGCATGGCAAAAATCCAGAAGGGAAAAACGAATGACAGCTACTAGGTTTAGACTGTGGTGGAAACTAGAGGAGACAACTGCTCCAGGGAAACTTACGAGACAACTTTGTTCCCACAACAGGCCCGTTTGATGGACGTTCAGTACAGAGTTGGTGATGCTGTTGAGAGGTGATTGGGTCATGAGGATGTAATCTTCATTACTGATTGAATTTAGAGCTGATCGGGCTATTGGGAATTGAAACTTGGTTGGAGAAAATAGGCCACTGTATTTTATTAGATTATTACATGCCTTTGAAGGGTATGTCTTATGCCTTAGGGTTTCTATTGCTGTGAAGACAATGGGTGATGTCTTGAACATAGATGAGACCTCAAAGCCTGCTTCCACAGTGGCGCGCAATTCCTTCAATAAGACCACAACTATTCCAACAAAGGGCACACCTCCCATTAGCGCTGCGCCTTTTGGGGCCATTTTCTTTCAAACCACCATATCTTGTCTCCGACCCCTCCCTGTCTTGTTTCCTGTCTGCAATGGGATGAACAGCCTCTTCCACCACACCTTCCCATACCTGTACACTGTTTATATAAGGTCTTTCATCACAGCAAAGGGAAACTGCCTAACATAGGAAGATTTGGGAGAAATGAAATTTGCTTCTTGCCTGGACACCCGTGTAAAGGGAACATCATAAAGATCATAATATGTAAGAAAGATAGACTCACACTCACTTGTAAAATGTGGAATTGACTGATTGTGCCCTTCTTCACAGATGTACCCCAGCCAAAGAGGTATCGGGGCTGTTTTCAAAATACTAGGCTTTATGCTAAGCATATGACTGACATCAACTTTATCTTACAAAGACTCAGAAACCAAGGAGGTTAGAGCACCACACCATGTATCCACTGTAAGGAGTTTTATTTCAATTTCATCGGATAGCATGAACAGCATTAGGCAAGAGAGCACCTTCAGGTGTGAGAAGAAGCAGGAAGTGTCTCAAGGTAAGCTGAGGGGTTTCCACAAAGTGCACTGCTCACCCACCCCCCACTGAGGGGGGAAAGCAGGCAAGAGTCGGTGGAAGTGTGGATATCTGTAGTTAGAGGAACAGAATGAGTGAGTAAAAGTTGAAGGACTTCTGTCTTCTTAATGAAGCCAAAGACACAATCATCTACTAAGCTGCATGGGAAACTGCAATACAGGGTTCTATTAATCAGCTTAATCTGTCTCAGTGCAGTATAGCAGTCCAAGTGAAACAAACAACAGAACTTTACCTTCTCAGAGTTCTAAAGGTTACGATCACGCGATCAAAGTACTAGCTAGTTGATTTTTAGTAAGGTCTGTCTTTTGCTCGCATCCTCACATGGCATCAGGAGAGAAAGCAGGAGAGAAATTTCCATTATTTGAACAATGCCATCTCTACTGGGTTAGGGCTTCATCTTGTGATCCAGTTTAATCTCCATTACTTCCTTACAGGGTGTATATCACATTAGGACCCTGCTGTGGGTCAGGGCTTTAGCAAATCAATTTAGCGGAGACAAAACTTTCATCTCATAGTAGGGGGTTATGAAGAGAAGTGGCTCTTTTGGTGATTGTTGAAGAAATGAAATGAAAAAGGGAACTGATAAAACAAAATGCAATTGGTGTTTTAGGGTTTCTATTGCTGTAATGAGCCACCATGACCAAACAGCAAGTTAGGGAGGAAAACCTTTATTTGACTTATACTTCCCCATTGGTGTTCATCACTGAAGGAAGTCAGGACAGGAATTTAAGCAGGGCAAGAACCTGGAGGCAGGAGCTGACACAGAGGCCATAGACGGGTGCTGCTTACTAGCCTACTTCCCCATGACATGCTCTGCCCACCTTCTTATAGAACCAGGGACCACCAGCCAAGGGATGCCACCACCCACAGTGGCTAGACCCTCCCACATTGATCACTGATTGAGAAAATGCCTCAATGGTAGAACTCACAGACGCATTTCCTCAACGAGGTTCCTTCCTCTCTGATGCCTCTAGCTTGTGTCAAGTCAACACACAAAACAAGCCAGTAAAACTGGCCCCCAGTCATCTTGACACACAAACAAACCACTATTAAGCCATAACCTTTCTTTTCTTATTCATCCCCTAGATCTCACATTAAAAATATAAATAACTTTAAAAGTCCCAGTCTTTTCATAATCAGTTCCTTTAAAACAGCCAATCTCTGATGACTAACTTATCTGCCATCACAGAGCCCTCACCCAGTAGCTGATAGAAACAGAAACAGACACCTACAACTAAACACTGAGCCCAACTCCTGGAATCCAGATGCAGAGAGGGAGGAGTGATAAGAAAATGGGGGCAAGACCAGGCTACAGAAACCCACAGAGACAACTGACCTGAACAAGGAGGAGCTAATGGACCCCCAGACTGATAGCTGGGAAACCAGCATTGGACTGACTCAGGCCCCCTGAACGTGGGTCTCAGTTAGAAGGCCTGGGCAGTCTAAGGGACCTCAGACAGTCGAACCAGGATGCGAAAGGACTTTGGGAGCACATTCCCCATGGAGGGATACTCCCTTAACCAAGAGGCAGGAGGGAGGTTCTAGTCCCTACTCCAAATGACTTGACAGATTTTGTTGATTCCTCCTGGAAGGCACCAAGCTACCTGTGGAAAGAGGGAGGGAATGGAATGGGAGGGAGGGAGGGAAAGAGGGAAAGGGAACTGGGATTGATATGTAAAATAAGGAAAAAAACCAGTCAATCTCTTTTAAAATCCAAAGTTCATCAATTGTGGAATCTTGTTAAATACCTTTTTTTTTTTTTTTAAGGTGGGGGGAAGTAATATAGGAATGAATACTTTGCAATGGTATGGATTTTCATTTATTGATACAAATTTAATGTCGATTTTGTGATATGTAAATTTCTCCTCTTATTTAGGTATACAGATCTTTTAAAATGTAATGCGTAGTGTATATATTCACCTATAATAGTCAAAACTTATAGTTATGTTGATTAGGATTTCTAGGTATAGAGATGTATTTGAAATGGATAGATAAGTCTTCCAATCTTTCAAAGACCTTCAGAAAATGGTATTTAAAATGGTTTAGGGTTTTTGATGACTATGAGACACAACTGATCCTGGCAAAACTAATTACATCTGAGAGGAAGGTGGATATCTAAGCAACTTGTTACAGAGTTTGCTTTTAACTATTTTGTTATATGTAATTTTACTATGTTAAAGTTAAAACTCTTCGTTTTATTTAGACAGAAAAGAGGAGATAATTTGGGAATGCTCTTCTGTATATATGTTTGTCTTACTGGTTGATGAATAAAACACTGATTGGCCAGGCAGGAAGTGACATAGCATGGCAGATATGCCATTAGCTAAACCATAGAGATCTGGAGGTCTGTACAGACAGGCAGGAAGTGACATAGCTGGATAGAATCAGGAAATAATCTTGGACAAACAGGAAATCTCTCTCTTCTCTGCAGAGATGTAGCAGGCAAAGTATTTGCATGTGCAGCATTCCTGGCAAGCCAAGACCACTTGGAAATACTTAGATAAATAGAAAATGTGTTAATAATTAAGTCAAAGATAGCCAATAAGAAACTATAACCAATGGACAACGGTTTCATAATTAATATAGTGTCTGCATGTTTCTTTGGGGGCTGTGAAGGGCGGCGGGACCTGCCAAGCCACAAAGCTCATCATTACAGGAGCCCACAAAGGGCTTGGGTCACTTCTCTGGCATTGCCCTCTGCAGCACACACACTTGTCTTCTAGGCTCTGGGTGGCCCCACTACACTGCAACTGCTATTCTTGGTGGGCATCTCATGTGTAGTGGTTAAAAAAAAAAAAAGGCTCCAAATGCCATTGTTAGGTGTAAGGAGTTTGGGTTTTTCCTGCCGCCACCAGGTCTAGTCCTGCTGCTGCGCCAGCCCCAAATAATACACAGAGACTCTGTATTTGATACTATGCTGTTGGCCCGGTTACTTGTTTCTTATCGGCTAGCTCTGCCTTAATTATTAACCCATTTCTGCTGATCTATGTATTTCTCTTACCGGGGAGCCTGCTTTCTTCAGACTCTCCATCTTGACTCCTCCTTACTACTTCCTATTTCCTCCTTGTCTCCTAGTCCCTCCTATCTTGCTTTCCTATTGGCCAACAGTGCTTTATTATTAACCAGTATGAGAAACATATACAGAATGACCTCTCCCATCAGTTAGGAGGTGTGGCCTATTTGGAGCAGGTGTGGGCTTGTTGAAAGAAGTGTGTCACTGCCGAGCATTGGGACCTCATGTATACTCAAGATACCACTCAGTGTCTCCGTTCACTTCCTGTTGTCTGCAAGATGCAGGACCCTTGGCTATTTCTCCAACACTATGAGTCGTGTCACCCCCCCCCACACACACACACACCACCATGTTGCACCATGATGACAATGGACTGGACCCCTGAAGTGTGGTAGAGCCACCCCGATTAAATTCTTTCCCTTTATAAGAGTTGCTGTGGTCATGGTGTCTCTTCACAACAATAAAACCCCTAAGAAAGAAACCGGTACCAGGGCCTGGGGTATTATTATGGCAGGCCTGACCACGTTTTTGTTTGGAGGAATTTGGACTTTTGGAGTTGGGGTTATGAAAGCATTTGAATGCTTTAAGCACTGCTCAGTGGCCATTTTAGTAGGAGAATGGAATAGAGTGGTACTAGGAGTGATTTGAACTGTGTGTGTGTGTGTGTGTGTGTGTGTGTGTGTGTGTGTGTGTGTGTAGGGGAGTAGCTCAATACATTTTAGAAGAGAAGAATTTTTGTGTGTTGCCTAGAAATTGTTCTTGTGATATTTTGTTGGAAAAAAAAATGTGGTTGCCTTTTGCCTTTGTCCAAAAAGTTTGCTAGAGGCTAAAGTGGAGAATTTTGGATTAATTCTGTCGGCAGAGGAAATTTCAAGACAGCCTGCTATAGACTCTGTTGTGTGGTTACTGGTGTCAAATCTAGTGAAGATATATAAAGAAAAGCAGCAAGCTGAGCCAGGGTTTATGTTTGAGGAGAAAAGGAATACCGGAAAGTAGAAAGGAGCTAAATCCTGTGTTCAAGGAGATAAACCCGGATAAGTTTCCAACTTTTGAAAAGGAATTAAAGAAAAGATATGGACTGGGTATGGTGGTGAATGTCTTTAATCACAACACTGGGAAGGCAGGGCAAGGTAAGATGTCTGAGTTTGAAGTCATTTGGTCTACAGAGCAAGTTAAAAGGCAGCCAAGCTTGGGCAATGAAGGAAAATAGAAAGATGGTAAAGATATAATTGAACAAGGGGGCCAGGTTCCAGCTCCTGTAAGCAGCAGAACTTGGCAGCTTTGTCCACATGGTTCTGGAGTGAAGCATAGAAGGAAGGGACTATGGAAGTTGCCTCTGTGACTAAGAAAGGCCACGGAAGCCAGGTATTTGTCAGGGGTGTCCCTGAATGGAGGCCTAGAGAGGCCAATGTGTGAAGCTGTGGAACTGAAGCCTGGATTGCCTTGGAGACCCCCAGATGTTGAAGATGCCAGAATCATGAGATACCTGATGAGGAGAGCTGCTAACAGGGAGTGAGACCAGCCCAAGTCAAAGAAGATGAAAGGAGTTGGAGATCTGAAGAGTGTTTTAACATCAGACATGGAGATGCAGAGTTTGGAGTTTGCCCAGCTGTTTTTTTTTTTTTTTTTTTTTTTTTTGCTTTTGTTTTGTCCAGTATTTCCTCACTATGTCCCCTTTCTTATGCTTTGGGACAGTAATGTATATCCATGTACTGGAAATATGTGATCTTTCTAAAATATTATTATAATTTTGATTTTATAGGGGATTAAAATTTGATCCTAAGAGATTGCATGAATTTCAGAAGAGACTTTGGATTTTATACTTTTGAGTAAGTTTGAAGCTATCATAGACTTTGGGGACTTTGGAAGTTGAAATGAATGCAGTTTTGTATTATGTGACTACAAGCCTTTGGGGGTCAGGGAGTGCAATGTGGTTGTTTGAAAGAAAATGTCCCCAAAGGAAGTGGTCTTGATGGGAGGTGTTGGAGTGGGTGTGGTCTTGATGGAGGAGATACCTCTCAGTGGAGTGGATGTGTCAAAGACCACTTTTGTTGCCTGCAAGATGTAGGACATTAGGCTATTCCTCCACCACCATGTCTGCCTGTGTATTACCATGTTGCACCATAAGGATAATGTACGAAATCTCTGAAAAGGTAAACCAACTCAATTAGATGTTTCCCTTTATAGTATTTGCTGCGGTCACGGTGTCTCTTCACAGCAATAGAAACCCTGCGACGCCGTGGTGCTGGCATTTCTGAAACTGCTGGGGTCCCCTGCTGCAACTGGGCTGCACTTTCCCCAGTAGCCCCTCACCGTCTCCCTTCGTGGAGCCAAGCCTCAACTTCTGTGCATGGCCCCTTCAATCCCGGGCCTTCAACGGCCACTGAGGCTACAACTTCACCAATGGACTCTCCTGGCCTCTCACAGTGCCGAGCCTCAGCTGTTTCCCAGGACCCCTTCATGCCTTCAAAACCAGTACCACCTGCGTGACTCTTACACATCACCAAGCCCATCAGTACAGCCTTGGCCACCTCTGGAGCACAGCTTCTCTGTGCTCTCAGGCAACACTTCCCAGATTTCACCTCAGTGATTCTGGTCTCTTTTAATCACGGCTAATTTCTTAGCTCTAGCTGACCATCATCAGTGTCCCAGTAACACGAAGGTTTCTCCTTTTTAATCATGTCTGACTCTTTAGCCTCAGCTGACCAGAATGACAGAGTCTTAATTCAAAATAGCAAACAATCCCAACAGTCTTCAAATTTCCCTCTGAGATTCTATAAGCCGGCCCTCCATCCTCTTCACTGTTCTCAACATTCTTATCTTCCACAGAACATTCCATAGAGTACTCCGTGTTCAATGGCTTTTCTAGTCCAAAGTTCCTAAGTCCTTCGAGAATCCTCCCCAAAACATGGTGAGGTCTAACAGAGCAGTAACCCAGTCCCAGTGCCAACTTGTCTTAGTTAGGGTTTGTTTCTATTGCTTCCCTGAACCACCATGCCCAAAAAGCAGCTTATACTTCCACATTGCTGCTCATCACCAAAGGAAGTCAGGGAATTGTCTATCCTTGCTTCTCTTTGCCCGCATTAAAGTTAAATTATTTCTATTTCTTCACAATTCCAAGCTTTATTTAAAAACAAGATTTCTAGATGAGAATATCTTTGTGCTTTATGCTTGTTCTTCTACTGACATGGGAGTTAAGTGGATCCTGGTACCTAATGAGTTCTTTGTTTGGAAGCAGATTGGAAGCCAAATCATAGGTGAGCTAGGCTGCATGAAATAGGCCAGAGATAAAGGAGAAACAAGGAAAGAAAGCTAATGACTTGAGTGGCAGCCAACGTGAGACTTGGACAAAGACTAAAGTGCCTCAGTTTGTGTTAGTTTCTTCCTGTCGCATGTATACAACTGCTTCGCTCTCCTTGGCCATCCTCAGCCAAACACACAGTGCTCATCAACACCATTTGGGATGACTTCCCTGTTTCTTAGAGGGAGTGGGGAAGGGAGTCTTATTTTCCCACCATCACATGAAAAGGACCAGAGGAAGACAACCACGAGTTGGGGATACACAGCTATGCACAAAACAAACATAAGGAAATCAACGATAAGGCATGGTTTATCACAGTTTCCACAAGGCCCAGTGGAAAATGACTAAGGGTCATTTTCGAAGGTTTAGTTTTCCTTGTAGATTACGAGTGCATGATATTTCACAACGCGTGTTCACACTCCAAGCCTCCCAAACCTTGTTCTTTCACTATAGCTTTGGCTGCAGTTTTAAGGAATTTGGCTCATCATTGTAATAATTACTGCTGAGTTGCCTGACATTCTCTACTGACCTCAGACATGACATCAAACGTGACGTTTGAAATTTAGAACGTGAGCAATCCAACCTCTTTTATACAAGACAGCTTTTATCTTCATATGGGCTTCTCAATTAGTTTAGCCCCTCCCCCGGTACCTATAAATGCTATCTTGGCTGTTTATTTCTCATCAGGAGATATTTTCCCTACAGATGGTATTTCTAAAAGCCTATGAGATAAAGAGGTTACCCATCCTTTCCTTTCTTTGAGTTTCCACAGTCATCTAATGCCTGGAGGGACCATTCACCAGTGCTGGTGGAATTGGTGAGTAGATGAATACATAATAGTGAATGCCTATTTTGACTCACCCATTGAGAAAGCCGGGGAAAATTTTTTTGTGGAAGTTTTTGCTGACTAAAGTAGTTGCCGACAGATGGAAGTAAAGTGGCTTCTTTATTTTCGAAGTTCTCCTAAATATCTGTGTGGCTCAGGGCTTTGTGGGTTTCCTCTGCCAGTGATTACAGAAGTGGCATGTGGAGAATAGACTGCGAGGCAAAATATATGCAGGAAAAGTGGAAGTCACCAAGGAAAAGGACTGAAGAGGAAATCAATATGAGGTGAGAGGTCAACAAGCCTCCTGCTGTTAGTCTGTCAAAATGTATTTAATGGGTTCATTGGATACTTTTCACACTTAAGAAATTGGCATGAGAAAGGCTTGGCCTCTAATAATATTTTTTATCTCTCTCTTAGAAAACAGCTTTACTTTCTTTTCCTTTGGAGAATTTTATCTCTGATCTCAGTATTATATTCTTGCCCATGGGTTCCAAGTGTTACCAGAAGTGAGAGGAAGTGCTTTCTAAACAGATCAGGGGAGCTAATTCCTAAGTAGTTTATTCAGAAGTTATAGACAAATTAACTTATCACAGTACAATTCTTTGTTTTCTTTTTTTAATGATTTTTTATTTAAATTAGAAACAATCTTGTTTTACATGTCAGTCCTTCCTCCCTTCTCCCAGCAACCCCCATCCCATCCCCTTTCTGCTCCCCAGGGAGGGTGAGGCCTTCCATGGGGGAATCTTCAAAGCCTGTCATATCATTTGGAGCAGGGCCTAGGCCCTCCCCCATGTGTCTAGGCTGAGGGAGTATCCCTTTATGTGGGGTGGGCTCCCAAAGTCCATTTGTATACTAGGGATAAATACTGATCCATTACCAGAAACCCCATAGACTGCCCAGCCCTCCTAACTAACACCTGCATTCAGGGGGCCTTAGATTTAGGTATTGAAATTAAACAAGAATACAATACAGGAGAGGGTATATCTAAGAGGCTATTGTCTAAGTCTGAACTTAACATATTTATTCAAATAATGTCATGTTTATTATCTGTATAACTTGATTAAACTTTAACTCTACTACAAGCAAGAATTCCAGTAAGAATAAGAGTAAAAAAATGAAACAATTCAAAATGATGTGCATTTCCATTTGCTAAAATTTCTTACTTATACCTTTCATTTTTTATTATTAATTTTTCTTATTTTACATATTGATCCCAGTTCCCTCCCTCCCCTTCCTCTCTCCTTCCCTCCTTCTTTTCCTCCCTCCCTTCCTCCCATGCCCCCTGAGCCCCCTCCCATCCCATCTTCCCCCCCATTCCACTGGGAGGGTGGTGCCTTCCAGGAGGGATTATCAAAATCTGTCAAGTCATTTGGAGTAGGGTCTAGGCCCTCCCTCCTGCCTCTAGGCTAAGGGAGTATCCCTCCATGGGGAATGTGCTCCCAAAGTCCTTTCATGCACTAGGGACACATCCTGGTTCTACTGTCTGAGGTCCCTTAGACTACTCAGGCCTTCTAACTGAGACCGATGTTCAGGGGGTCTGAGTTGGGCCAATGCTGGCTTCCCAGCTATCAGTCTGGGGTCCATAAGCTCCCCCTTGTTCAGGTCAGCTGTCTCTGCGTGCTTTCCATTTTTTACATAGTTCTGCTGTTACCTTACTAGAGATTTAGATTTTTGTGTTGTTCTGACATATATAATCAAAGTATCCTTAGGTAAGATAAAAATGTTAATTCATTCAGCGACTCTTGAGCTATACACAGAGATTACATTAAACTTTAATACCTTGAAAATTTAGTATGGCGGACTTGTATATGATCTTCAGTTTCTCTCTTTAAAAAGATTAAGCTATTTCAGTTCAAGCCCTGAATTTCCTTTTCGTGAGCCCATGACACCAATTTGTGCAGGGCCCACTAGCGTTTTGTATTTCAGTGAAGATCTGTTTCATTGATTTTTATGATCATTACTATACAAGTGAAGTATTGCTTGGGATGTCTGTTTAAACAGTTAGTCCCTTCCCCTGGACCGAGCACCACTGTTTATAGTAGATGGCATTACTAGGTCTCAAGATTATTGGATGAAAAAAGTTATGAGGACCAAACATGACTCATTACATTTCCCAAGATGTGTTGCAATTTGAAATTTGAGAATTAACATGGAAGACACTACCAAAACCCAAATAGGTCTTCTCATATTCTTTTCATTTTCAGAATGTTAGCTATTAGGCATTCATTCAAAAAATATTATAGGTTTGTTGTTCTTTTAAGTATTTTGCTAGATGTTGATGTAATCCAATGAAAACACTGATATACTGCCCAGAACTTTGGCTGGTAGGCAAATGCTAATGCAAACAAGAGCTACTGATGCTGCTGTGAAACAAAGTGTTACAAAGTTGCAAAAGCAACACACGTGTCTCTTGTAGTCTCTCAGTCAGTCAGGAAGCTGGGAACAGTGTAAGGTGCCTGGCCTCAGTCTCAACAGCTGCAGTTGAAGTACTGGCCAGGGACAGTGTCAGTCTCCTCTGAGTCTTACACCCGTTTCCAAGCTTGCATGTTTGCAACAATTAATTTCTTTGGAGTTACAGAACTCCTGACAGCTTGCTGGATCAAATGCAGTAGAAACATTTCTTAGCTCATCAAAGCCCTAAGCCCTCTTCTGGTCCCTGTAATGAAGCAGACCCACCAGATTAATCTCCCTTTTTGTTAATACATAGTGACCTGACTAGGGGCCTTCAGTTTCTTCAGATAATGTAATGGAAGGTTGATTTCCCATCATATCTATAGATTCTACCTGCACTCAAGGGGCGGAGATCATTGAAGAGTGGGAGTTACTGGGTAGGGTCTTACAGTGTTGTGTACCACCTATCAGAAGAGACACATTTAATAACACAGTAGCAAGTGACTGCTGATAGAAGGAAAGATCATGGACACAGGGCTGCCTGGAAGATGTTATCATCACTTTTGTGCTACTTCGAAAGAAAATGCATTCAAGTTTTATAAAGAGTTTGTGCTGCTTAGTTTTTTTTGTCAACTTGAAACAGACTAGAGAACTATATGGGAAGAAGGAAACTCAACTGAGGAAATGTCTCTTCCAGATTGGTCTGCGGGAGCTTTCTTGATTAATGATTGATGTGGGAGGGTCTGGCTCACTGTGGGAAAGCCACCTCCAGTCAGGTGGTCTGAGATCCTATATAAATCCAAGTTAAGCAAGCCCTAAAGATCAAGCCAGTGAGTAATATCCTCCATGGTCTCCTCTCCAGTTCCTGCCTCCAAGTTACTGTCTTGAGTTACTGCTCTAACTACACTTCATCAAGGGCTAGAAGCTGTAGGATGAAATAAACCCCTTTCTCCCCAGGATGCTTTTGGGGGTGATGGTTATCACAGCAGCAGAGAGCAAACTGAGACATACTCTAAAAGTGGTATTAGACAGGATGTACAACTAGAAGACCACAGATATGTAATAGGAGTTCAATTTCCATTCCAGAATCATTGAACTCTAGAAAAGCATAGATCTAGACAAACTTGTGCTCAACTGGAAGTTCGTTGGGTCTCTGTGAGTAGACTTATTTTTCTTTTTGAGATAGGGTGTCCCCATGTAATTGGGCTGGCCTTGACTACTAATCTTTCTATTTCAACCTCAGGAGGAAGGGATGGAATAGCATGCATGAATCTCTATGCCAGTCATATAGTGGGTCATAACACTTGTTAAGCCTCACTTGACAGTCTCAGTGTATAAATCTACTTCAGACAGTATGCTGATAGCTGCTCAGTGAGTGAGACTGTAATTCTTGGAAGGAAGAGGGGTGGGCAAAACCAGCTGAAGATAGAAAAGAGAGAACATTCAGAATAAAACATGTTTTGAACTAATTGTTACTTGCTTAAGATCTAGAAATCTAGGAACTTTCTGGAATGACTATCAGAGCTTTCCTTCTGGGGTAAAACAGAGAAAGATAGTCCCACTGTTTCTTGGAATCCCCTAGTCAACAAAAGCCAAGGATAATGCACACACTGTAGCTGGAGGGCAAGCCTGGGTAAGCTTTCAAGGGGCATAGCACAGTGCCTCCACGCTATAGAACAGAGTGGTTGAAATGTATAAAGGTGACCAGAGCAAGAATAGAGCATTGGCCTTAGTATAGGATACAACAGATGCTTAGGGGATTGTGAGGACCTAAGAAGCATCTGATACATTGACTTTTTGAAAATGCAGCGAGTGAAAAGTATGCAACCAGTGTTGAATAAAACACACACACACACACACACACACACACACACACACACACACACACACACACGCATCAGAGTTTCCTACACAATACCACATTCAAGATCATTCATTTGAATTAAGCAACTTAAACTGTGTGTGTGTGTGTGTGTGTGTGTGTGTTTACAGACTTGGGGTTTTCTCAGTGGGTAAGAGCATTTGCTGTGCAAGCCTGAGAACCTGAGTTTGAATCTCCAGAACCTACATAATGTCCAGGCATGGTGCATGTGTCTAAGACTTCAGCAGAATCAGAGACAGGAAGATCATTGAAGCTTATTTCTCAGCCAACCTTACCCACATAGTGAACTTCTGATTCAGTAAGGGATACTTTCCAAGGTGATAATGTGAACAGAACTAAAGGAAGAAAACACAATCTTCTTCTTTGGCCTCCACATGTTTGCACACAAGAGTGTGGCTACAGAAACACATGCGTGCACCACACATGACAGAGTGAAAAAAAGAAGTAAAACATTTCTCTGCTGTTAGAACATATAAATACTCCAAAGGATATGCTGAATACAGAAATGTAGGAAGTAACACTCAGAATTCCATGTTTGCTAGATCTTGGGTGAGGCATGAGGTTCTGTATTTTCATTATAGTGCAAAGTCAGCCTTCTGACAGCGTTGGCCACCAGCCTAACACTTCCAGAAAAACTCTTAACAGAATTCAGATGGGAGCATTAGAGTTTCACCCAGCAAACTGGAGGCACAATGAGGCTGGCTAGACTTAGCACCCTGCAGGAGGTTCCTGTTACATGTGGGAGCGACTGGAAATTGACAAGACTGATGCTGCATGAAGGTTATAATTTCTTAGGGTGGCTACGCTAGGTCATTATGATGCCCTATACACCTTTCTTCGGTTTACGTCGTATACCTTAGATTACACCATACAGTCTGTCATCCGGTGAGTGGCAGTTAAATAGCTTAGTTTTAAGTACTGACTGCTGGTGTTTCTTACTATAATAAATCAGTTACCACTACCACTTTATTCATTTATTAGATTACTAATTCATTTAACAAAAAAACCCTCAATAGCTACAAAATATTAAATATGTTAGACACTGAAGTTACAGTGACTAAAAGAGTGATCAGAAAGGCATGATGGTAGGACAGTGAGACAAGAGATCATATAAGGCTGCCACTCAGCTCACTTTGGCCAGTTTTCCAGTATTGAACCGCAGCACGAGACGATACCACCTACATAGGAGCTGAGTCATACTTCTGCTAAATATTTCATACTATACCCAGAGGTGAGTTTACATGGTAATTATAAAGCCAGTCAAGTTGCGAATCAAGACTAACCATAACGTGACTCTAGGCTTAACATTTTAAGGCACACTTGAGCTGTTTCCCAATCTGCTATTCTGCTTCACACTCGTGTCATATGAGGGCTCCGATTTCTCCACACATGTGCCAACATGGGTTGCTTGTTTTGTCTTGCTTTTTGTTTTTAGTTTTGATATTCTTTTCAAGAAAAATCATTTAATGATGATAAAAGTATTTACATTGTATAAGTTTTCAAAAGATATAGAATTTATGTGATGTTATTTATGATTTTGCTGAATATTAATGTTTGCTTCAGACATAAGCCTGCAACTTTTTCTTAAATGCCATGTTTTACTTAGTAAGAACATTAAATATCCAACTTCAACCAACTATGAATTTAGAGAAGGGACTGAGATCGCCAAAGAAAAATGCTAATGGTAACCACTTAGTTACCACTTTGCTAGGAAACGTTCTAATGTTGAATGACTTCACTTAACCCCACCAGAGGGAGGTGGGATGATTATTTTAATCCCTTTAAAGATATGAGTTATTGCTATTTTGAGAAGTAAAGTCACTACGTCAAGTCATAATTGAAGTATAGAATGGATCTAGAATACAAACTAAGGCCTGGGGCACTTTTGGATTTCTGCTCTAGACCACTGAACACCTCAACTTAATGAGTAAGTGAACTTCGGTTGAGGAGGGAAATTACTGGAAGTGACTTTTGATGTAGAGACCTTCACGGATCATGTGATGGTCAGAGTTGGATAGGTTGGATTATACATGCTGTGTGTATTATACTATTGTGTGTATATGACTTGTAACCCAAGGGGTCCGTGCACTGGAAGCTTGGTTGCAGATGTGGTGGGACTTTTAAAGGTATGGTAGAAATGTTTAAAGGTATGTCCTATGGAAAGCAGTTGGGTCATGGGATACTTCCTTCAAAAAAGATTATAGTTTAAGTCTTAGACTGACAGAGCCTTGCAGAAGTTGTTTACTATGGGATTGGTTGTTATAGGAAGAGTCAGCTTTGTCCCTGCATAGACTCTTATTTCCTGTCATCTATTATGTGATGTGGCCGGGACATTTTCAGAATTAGCTGAGAAAATGCTAATGCCATTCTCTTAGACCTGTCTATTTGGATGGTGGCTTGTTTCTCACAGGACCATGTGTTAAAGCTTGATTACTCTGGAGTGGGGTGACTGGCAGGTGGTAGAAACTTTAAGAGGGAGGACTTGGTGGGAAATCCTTACTTTACTGGGTCTTGGTAATTCTCTCAAGAGGACTGTCATAAAATTCTGAGTTTTCCCTACACCTGCCTTTTGTGCTTCTGAAATAGTCCTAGGCCTGCTCCTTTATAAGTATTCCTGTCTTTATAACTGACTTGTGCTATGAGGTATCCATTCAAGGATCAGTCATTTCTGACCCTAAATGACACAACTGTGAGTTAAATAGACCACCTTCACTTCATAGGGAATATGCTCCACATTATACCTCATTATAGTGAGGAAAGGGAGGTAGACACCTCTAAAACTGAGCTAAATAAACTTTTTTGCTTTGCACTTAACCCATGCTCAGATACTTAGTTACAGCTGAAGTCAATGGTACAGGAAAAAGGTTAACCAAGTCCCACTCTCGGCTACCTAACTGCAGCTACAGACGGGTCTGAGACATCCATGAAGAGGTCATCTAGTTTCTAGCGAATATGAAAATTCAGAAGATGTTTTTGAGATGGAAATGTGGTATGGGTTTTTCTATAGTGATGTCACACAACATATCAGAGGAAAAGGGAAGGATAAGGAAGGAAAGGTAAGGTGTATCCCGAAGAATTCACATGTGCAGTAATGGGGAGTCAAGTCTGGAGTAGGAGGACAATGGAAATAGATGTAAGAGGAATTTTAGAGTTAAGAAATGGAACAAGCAAAAACAACTATCCCAGTTCCCTACAACAAGGTTAGTAGTAACGACAAAACAAATCCAGAAGACAAAACCTGTTCCATCCTGTTAAACTACGTATTAAAGACAAAGATTAAAATTACGAGGGTTTTCACAATGACTGGAGTGTCATGATGTCTCTAAGGGTACAATAGTAACACACATACCTTGGCAGTAACCAACAGCTCTCTACTTTAACTTAAGACTCTCTCAACACAGGAAAACCATGTCTGGCACAAGAATCCCAGCCAACAACCTAGGGCTAATGAAGTCATGAATCTTGGAGGAGAACCTCCAAGAACCACTTTCTCCAAACTAGCATAATACCTTAGCTACATTCTAAATATTTTCTCTATATCCACAGATAAGTACAGTTCCCATTTCCACATTAAAGAAATTTCACTCCATAATAAATGGAAGCCAATACAGAAAAACCACACCTAATCAAAATAGAGAATTGTGGAGCCCCAGTCGCAACAGGTATATCTACAAAACATCCATCGCATAAGTACGCAAAACTGGAGCCATAAAATATAGCACAATAGGCAAAAGACCCACAGAGTTTAAAAAAAAAAAGAAAAAACTTAAAAAGATATAATTTTTAAAGATCGAGAAAAAGAAAAAAGCTCTGATAAGGCGTTATGAAACAAGAGACCTCCAAAGATGCCATTTAGTTAGTTTTCTGTTGTCCATGTACTCTTTATCCCGTGAAACTTCCTTGGAGAAAACTAAAAAGTGGTTTTCAATTGGAGATAGCTTTGTGTTAGGGACGGGTGCATGTGTCCACTCTTCCGTAAGGCTCTAGGAACCCACCAGGTGCAGACCTGTGCGGGTCCTGTGCGTGCTGCCTCAGTCTCTGTGAGTTCATATGTGCATGGGTCCTGCTGATTTAGAAGGCCTCGTCTCCTTGGTTTCCTCCATCCACTCTGGGTCTTATACTCTTTCTGCCTCCTCTTCTATGGGGTCTCTGATGCCTGGTGGGAGGGATTTGATGGAGACACCACATTTAGGGATGATCGTTCCAGGAAATGTTCTATTTCTAGAAGAAACTAAACACTGACTCTGAAAATCTAGTCACCCAGAGCTAGTGTCCACCTACCCCTTGCCCTACACCTGTGGTCGTCCTCTATGCTCTGCTGTGTCTCTGTATTAAGCTGTTTTATTATCTGCTATTTCTGAAGCTATAAAATTGGAATTTACAAGACTACAGAGTTACAGTGTAAATGGATAATTCCCCAAGTGCAAATCCTTTTTGGTGGGGAAATTATGGTGTTCTTACTTTAAGAGCTGTTCTGGTATTTCCCATGAGAATATTCTTTCTGTCATTTGTCTGAGAGATTGTCTCTCCAATTGTCATCTTGTTCCCTTGTCTGAGCTGACCTCCATCTGTCCTTCATCCTGTACTCTTTGTGTGAGTGTGGCCTACCCACTTTTCACCCATCTGTTTCCTCAATCTCCTTATAGGTCTCAATCTACCTTCTAAGTGCCCTTTATCTGTCTATGTTTTATTTAAAAGCCTTTCTGTAAATTGTTTCTCCTAACTTTCCCGTACAGTTACTGACTGCTCCCATTTCTTGTGTCTACGAGGAATGTTAAACTTACTTGCCATGGAAATACCTGTTTGGGTGACTCAGATTTGATCTCTGAATGGGTAAGAATTCATTCATCCTGCTCCCGTTACATTTCATCTTTGCCACTGCTGTGCCTAACACAATACTTTAACCTGAATTGATAAGTTCATATATATTTAAACTTATAGATAACATGCCATATTAATATGTTAATAGTTGACATGGCTTTTTTTTTTTTTTTTTTTTTACTGTCAATTTGTCTATGTCTGGAATTAATGAAAATCCAAAAAGGCTTAGGCACACCTGTGAGGGAACTTTGTTTAATTAAATCATTTAACGTGGGGAGACCACTTCTAGTCTGGGTCCTTGAGGTGTGAAGAACTTTAACCCAGATCTTTTGAGGTAGGGAAGTGCACATTTAGTTGGGGTCACACCTGCTGCTGGCAGCCTATACAAAGGGCATGGAAGAAGATCTCACTCTTTGCCTGCCTGCTCTTGCAGGACTACCAAGTCCATTCCTCCAACGCCATTAGAATCTCCTTCTTCAGGATTCCAGCATATACACAAGTGTAGCTGAGCCATGCAGCCTCATGGGTTGAGCAACTACTGGATTATTGAACCTTCTATTTTCATAGCTAGCCATTGTTAGGTTAGATAGACCACAGCCTGTCAGTCATTCTGTCTTCTCCTACATCTACTCCCTTTGCCCACTGGTTTAACTTTGGGCCCCCTTCAAAAAGAAAGAAAAACAAAATATCGAGTTCAATTTGTGCTGCCCATTGGAGCATGGTCAACTTTTCCAGGACTACACTCTAAAGAAATTTACCCTCCCTCTTCCAGAACCTCACAATTGCTCATAGCAATTGCTAGGTGTGGCAACCCTCCTCCCGATGCTGGGATTTGATATGTCTTGGGCTATGTGCATGCTGTCACAATTTCAGTGAGTTGACAGCTGCCCAGTTGACAGTGTCAAGAAGGCACTGTTTGCTTGTTGTCTTCCACCCCATCTGAACAAGTTTTAAAGGGACACTGTTTTCATTTTGTGTTTTTATTCACACACACACATACACACACGCACACACGCACATATGCACACTTGCTTAGGTATTAATTTTGCTTTTCTCATCTTTTCATCTTTGTTAGTTGTTTATGACTAAATATCTAACAAAGAGCAACACTGGGCAACACGGGCTTACCTTGGCTTCCATCTTAAGAAGAGGGAAGTCATAGGGAGCAAGCATATGATAGCTGGTTACAGTGTGTCCTCAGGCAGGCAACAGAGACATAAATGCTGACAATAGGCTAGATTCCTTCTTTCCTCTTAGTTATTCAGCCTCTAGAAACAGCCACACAGACACTCACAAAAGACATTTCTCCTAAATGATTCTCAATCTGGTCAAGCTAGCAATGAAGATTAGCCATTACAATCATTGCTGTAATATACTTCAAGTTTTTGACTAAGGATTCTACGCAAGGAACAGATACCCTAGAACAAAGGAAAAGCAAGTTTAAGTAACTTATCTCCATGACTATGGCTGGCAGAATCAGCAGCCCAGATGACATTAGCAATATTTCCAGGTTCACTTGGCAAACTCATATCTACCTTTTTTTGGCTTCATCACGATCATATTTAAATCTCTTTAAGTACTACTCTCATCCAAATGCTTTTTCCCAGCTGTGCTGAATTATTAATGGAATGGAATTAAATATAGGGGTTTGAAAATGAACTTATTTCCAAATATATTAGACTTCATATTCCCATTTTGACATTCTTTATTTCTTAATATTGCTATTTTTCACAAACCCATTTGTTCCCTATCTTTACCTGTTCTATGTTCCTAGTGTCTAGCCAGTCAATGCCTCTTAAAATTTTTTAAATAATATAATACCTGCTGTGAGAATTTCACACAACATATTTTCATCACATTCAGTCCCTACCCCTTTCCAGATCTACCTCTTCCTCTATACCTCCATTTCATGTCCTCTTTCTTTTCAAAAAGGAAATTACCTCACGATAAATGTCTGAGGGATTTGGCTATTATAGTCCTCTGTCCCTCTTCCATGAGTATATGTCCCTGATCCTTAATGTGTGAGCTGGGAATAGGAACCCCATTGTCAGTTGATCTTAGCATTATGACTAATTGTGGACTTTTGCAATAGTCTCAACTTCTCCAAAATAAGCTTCTTTGGTGGGTAGTGAGCACTACACTTCTCTGTGGGAATAAGCTTAAGTATTTAGAATGACATTTGTAATATTTCTTGTTAAGATAATTTCTTGCACTATTCATGATGATAAAATACCATAAACTACCTCTAAAAAAACAACAACAAAAATATAGGCTAGACGTATAGCTTGTCTTGCAGATACAAGGTCCAATGTTCTATTCCTAGTACCATCATCACCACCACCACCTCCAACAACAACAACAACGACAACAAAAAGACAAAACAAACCAACCAAATAACCAACCAAAACCCCAGAAATTTATTTCTCACAGTTGCAGAAACACAGAAACCAAAGGTTGAGATCCCAGCAGACTGGGTATCCAGTGAATTTTTCTTAAAAACCTTCTCTCACTGTAACCTCATATAATGGTAGAGGTTAAGAAGTCCTGTGGGACCTCCGTTTGGGGACACTAATCCCACAGTGGCATAAACTGGAACTTTATTACCTCTCAAAGATGATATTGATGTGGTCATCTTGAGGCTTAAGATTTTAACACAAGCTGAAAGAGATAAATGTTGAATCTTTTCTAGACCTTATACTGTGACTTAATACTGATCCCTTTGTTGTGTCCCTGGATGGCTCCTTTTAAGTTGATAGGCTGCTATTTATCATGACCACAGACTTACATA
Organism: Phodopus roborovskii; assembly: GCF_943737965.1. Lineage (NCBI taxonomy): Eukaryota > Metazoa > Chordata > Mammalia > Rodentia > Cricetidae > Phodopus > Phodopus roborovskii. Next base: position 14,969,244 of record NW_026126511.1, read on the forward strand.
CCCTTCTGTATTCTTTTATCTAAGTAAAGCTCCAATCACATTATAAACCACTGTCATCATTCATTTATCAGCTACTGAAAATTAATATTTTATCCAAGACAGTCTATCAAATTATTTACTCTAGTTGTGCATTTCTCCTTTATGTGTTGATATACTTTAAGAGAAAAGAAATAACTCACAACCTCGGAGACTCCAGGTTTTGTGTGTGGGATGGCAGATGATGAAGAAGGAAGAGATAAAACATGATCTACTCAAAAGCACAAACACTCAGAGATTCACTCTTTCAGTTCAACAACTTGTACTAGGTTTTCCCCAACAAGAGCTTCAGGAACACTTGTAAAAGATATATTTATATTTTTTTTATATGCATAGGTGTTTTGCCTGCATGTATGTGTGTACACAATGCATGTGTCTAATGCCCACTAGAGATTTCCTGGAACTTGAGTTCTAGATAATTATGAGCTATCATGTGGGGGATGAGACTCAAGCCTTGTTTCATTTTAAGAATCCCATGGGGCCTTAATTGCTGAGCCTTATCACTAGCCTCAGAATACACATAAAACAAAACAAAACAACAACAACAAAAAAAGACCCTAAAATTTTAGGTATGTTTTTTAAACTACAGTGTTCTTATGTTCTTTGTTACCTAAAGCAAAAGAGGTACAGGATTCTTTAAAGATTTTATCTAAGGTGAATGATCTGTAAAGAGTCATTTTAGGGGCTCAATGGGTTAACATTTGGTGTACAAGCAAAGACCTGGGTTTTTATCTCCAACACCCATGTAAAAATCCAGGAATGACAGTTTGTGCTTGCAATTCCAGGGATCCAGAGACAGGAGGGTCCCAAGAATCATTCAGTCTAGCTGAATCAGTGAGTTCTCAGTTCACTGAGAGATTCTGACTTACAAGAACAGAAAAGATCTATCAGCCTTCAAACAATATAGACACCATAAAATGGGCCCAGCAGGATGTATGTATGTATATATGTATGTTTGTATGTATGTATGTGTCTATGTATATGTGCATGTAACAAATATAATAAAAGAAAAAGAGACCATCTGTTAGAAGTGAGGGGATATGGGAGAGGCTTATGGGGTAATAACTGGGAAGGGCTGGATGGAGGAAAGAGAGTAAGGAAAATGTGATCCTATTTCAATAAAAGCCATTTTTAATAAAGTAAAGTGGAGAAAAAGGAAGATACCCAGTATTGACCTCCACTTTCCACACCTGCATTCATGAGAAGTCACACATGTGCGCACGCCCACACACAAATCATTTTAGAAAAACTGTCATTCTTCTTTATTTACCTAGACTGATATCGTTCCAATCTCAAGTAGGATATTATACACTAAAATGGAACATGCCTCATTACAATATCAACCTCTCTTCTCTGGGTCGTCCTTCCTGACTTTTCTTATTTTAGGAATAAATATTGATAGCATAGCTACAAAATGCCACTGGATTCATGTTTTACATTAAATAAAATTTGAAAGAGGACTCTGATTTGTCAAACTGTCCAAGAAAGACATGGAGAATTTTTTTCTTAGCTCAATTCTGTAATGCAAACTATATAAACACCAAATGAAAAGCAGCTAGGATGAATTTTGTGCACACTACATGGTAGACACTATGTTAATGGATTTTCCTGTCTAATTTTTAAAGTTCACAATCTTCCATGAGACAAATATTATATTATCTGAAAATGAGTCTTGTAGAATTCGGGCATGGGCAGTGTTGTTGTCATGTGGCTGCAGAAGCCTGAGCACTGCGATAATCATTCTTCAGTGCACATGGCAAGTACCATGATAAAGAACCGCTCATCCCAAGGTGTCAATGAATTGACAGACCCTATTCTATGGATGCAGCTCCAGTGTTTTAGGAAGGATGGAGTTCCATCAGTAAAATGTATGTCTTTAATCAGAAAGAAGAGAATGTTCTCTTCCAAGTGTTAACTCGTCCTTGCTGTGCTTAACTTCTGAGATCAAATGAGATTGGGCACATTCAGAGTGGTGTGGCTGTAGAGGGTAGGCTCCATGATTCCTGATGACTGCTGCACTGAATACTGTCAGTTCTGATTCTTACTACAGCTTGCTTATCACTGAGTCATGGTTTCTGTCTTAAACTAAATGGTGGCATAGCCGGGCAGTGGTGGCATAGTTGGGGTGGGGAGTGTAGCACACATCTTTAATCCCAGCACTTAGGAAGCAGAGGCAGATGGATCTCTGTGAGTGTGAGTTCGAGGCCAGCCTGGTCTACAGAGTGAGTTCCAGGACAACCAGAGATAAACACAGAGAAACCATATATCAAAAAAAAAAAAAAAAAAAAAAAAAAAAAAAAAAAAAACAACTGACTTTGTGATGGTTGGGGTTCTTCTGGCTTCTGGGTTCTACTTGCATGGTCTTTGCTGTTAGATAGATACTCCAATGGGGAGTCAGTAATGCAATGCTCCTTAAAGGACATTGTTTCCTTCACAAAACAGTGTCTAAACCTAAAAGTCATCTCATATTTGAGAAATGTCATCTTACTTACTAAATAAGATCACCAAGCCTTCTCCCCCATACAGAAACAATCTACATATTTTTTCAATGTTTTCTGTGTCAATGTTATGCAGGCCAGCCTTATGTACCAGAGGTAATCCATTACTTTGTTTATTATACTCCTCCAAGTGGAATTACTCAAAGATAGAACAGAAAAATACTGTTAACCCAAGACATAATTAATTTCAGAATGGCCCAGAAAATGCACTAAAAGTGGTCAAAGTCAGCAAAGGTGCACAAAGAATACAGTGGAACAGAAGACCCCTGAGATCGGGGAGCTGAATCATTGGAAGGTCATACACAGATTTAAAAGTGTTGGAGCTTGGGGACCATTTAATATTAACAGTATTTCCACCAAAAATTATCAGATTATTTTATAACAGTTTTGGGGCATTTTTTTTGATATAAGAAGTACATTGACCAGTTGGAGGGAGTTCAGAGAGCAACAATAAAAGGGAGTGAGTGGTTAGAGGAAACAGGGAATCAGTTATATGCTGGCTAAACAAGAATAAGAGAAGGATGACCTGTGGTAAACGGAAGCACACTGTTTAGTGGTTGGCAGGCTGAGTCAGACAGCACACACCTCTGGAGCCATATATTTTGGAACTAACTGAGCTTCCTGAGCTCCCCCTTCCCCCTCCCCTCATCTACAGCTGGATCCCCTTGCCCTGATTGATGTAAGTGTTCCACAAGGAGTCATTGCTGCAGGTGGTAGGAGTCTACCACTTTGTGAGAGTGTTTCCTTTCTATTCCAAAGGTGAAGTATTTCTAATTATGATTCATCTCTTTCATCCCTGGACTGACAATGGTGTAAGGGAAGTACAGAGCAAGTAGTAAAGAGATAATCTGATACTCATTCTTGTTGCTATAAAAAGATGTCGAGCCAGCCTCTCCCTCTTCTACCCACTATCAATTACAGTAGATCCTTGTCTATGTTTGCCCACTTCCTGTTTGCCCACCTCCTTTCTTCATGCTGGGATTTGGTCTGGCTCCAGCTTGCAAAAGTCTTGTGCATGCTGTCATAACTGCTGTGAGTTAATGTGAGCAGTTACCCCTCCTCTAGTAGGATGTGATAGCATCTTTCAGCACCATGGAAGATAACCTGTAGAGATGAAGCTTCCAGATCAATGCCAGCTTGACATATCCACATTTTCTGATTCGAGTATGTCATGTCTTCAGTAATAGGATGATACCATCAAGCTCTGCACAGTAAATAATAGCAATATAGCTAGAGTACCAGAAAGTTGATTGTAGAAGAGTCCCCTAGCAATGGCTACATAAACCATGGATATTTTGTTCTCCTGGAACAGTAGAAGTGTTCATAGATATATCAATATGGAAGGAGGAACTTTTTGTGGGGTCCCAGCCACAGACAAAGAACTACAGGTAACTTGGGGGGGGGTGAGAGAAAATGTGTTTAATATTTTTTAATTTTAATATATTTTTAAGATGTGGCAATATAGTACTTCTTATTGACACCAAACACCAATCATAAATATTAATCTTACTTTTCTTTGCCATGCACTACACCTCTCCCAACAGCCCTGATCAAATGTAGAGTGTACATCTGATTTAGAAGAGTAAAATGCTCTGCCTCCAAACACCAAATCCCAACTATCTTTTTTAAAAATTCAAATTTAATTGCCCCAATTTTATTTGCAAACTGTCCAGTCACACACTAGCCATCCCCCTTAATATATGATTGTGCAGTTCAAATATATTTGAAATATAAATCTTTATATACAAACACATTTATAATGGATTAGACACTCTCTGTGGAACTATGTACAGGTATGATACTTTTGGTGAACTATAATAAGATAAGTTCTGTAGACATGAGTTTAGTCTGATAACTGGAACTCTCTCCACATAGTTTATAACAATAACCAAACAATGTTTAGGAACTGGCCTGGCACCAGAGAGACCAAGTTCTCCAGTCGATATTTGAGAATTAGAACCTTTGTGTGAAATGAAGTGCTAGGTTGGAGAGCTTCCAGCTGCTGAAAGCATGCCTCCAGGAGCTGTGACTGGGAGAGTGCAGTTTCCAAAGGAAGCCAAGGCAGGATATGAAGGAGAGCGTCTCATTATCAAGTCATGCACCTGCCCGGTCTTTCCTTGCTCTCTTTCATGTCCATGGATTCTTTAGCTTTGAGTTTCTTTTTCTCCAAGTGAACTATTATTTTCCATTATCAATTGTTTGGAGCCAGGAAAGAATAGCAAGCGGTCGCTATTGCTTGCGTAGTGATGGTGACTTGGTTTTGTGAAGGCAAATGCAGCATGATGGCATAGGGTACATAATTACAGCTGGCTGAAAAATGAGCAAAGCATGTTTGCTTCAGAGCAGGAAGCATCCTAGATTAACAGCCAGATGAAAATTTCCTGTGGAAATATTGTATGTGTGTAAAGCTGAACATGTGAACATTAAATTTGCATGGGTATTCTCTGTTCACCAGGACAAATCTTAAGCCTTTTTCCTTTCAGGTACCTTTGTAACTCTCTGACAACTGAAGGGTGACAGTGTGATCTTTGAGAAGAAGGGAGACATGAAATCCTGGTACTGTCTCAGTCACAGGACAGCCAGGCAAACAGACACCATGCTAGTAAATTTGCTTTTTAAAAACTAATATGCAAAAATTCAATATTGAAATGTTGTTGGGAAAGCCTGAGGCATACCAGTAACTGAGAAACAGCCTGGATTTCATAGCAGAAAGCTGCGACAGCCCCAAAGACTGAAAAGATGTGAAGTGGCTTGGACCAGCTGGGCGTTGTGCAGGGGATGGAGATGAGAGGCAAGCAGCCCTGCTTTTGCAGGGACCATGGATGCACAGGGTTTGTGACAGCAAATGAAGGCACGGAAGAGATAGCTTTTATTACAGAGGCTGCCTCAACAAAAGTTGGCCAGGAGCATAGAGGAAGTTTTCTCCATTCTCACTAGTTTTCCACCAAAGCACCCCACCCATTGAACAAAGACTGATGGGAAATGTAGTTTTCAGAATCAGTTTCATGAGATGCAGAGTAGGAGCAACAAATGGACAGAAATAGAACAGAGGGCAAACTGGTAAGTCATGATTGTACTCCTGTATGAATTGGGGAGATATGGTTTTCTTTCCATTAAGCGGACTCTCTGTATAGAAAAATCTAGTCTCAAATTATGAGATACTGTGATGTAGAGTTAAATCCTATCAGATGATTTATCTGCAAATAGCAATCCTGTGTTCATCCTGAGTGCCTAGACTCATGTAGATTAGCCCGTCAGATAAGCTTAAATATGCTATGCGAGGGAAGGTAGAGTGCAAAATGCAAGCTCAGAAATTATCAAACTATGCAATACAAGTGAAAGCACCCTGCTTTAATATACAAACTGTGAGCTCAACATGCATGCATGCACACGCATGCACACATACACACACACACACACACACACACACATATAGAGAGAGAGAGAGAGAGAGAGAGAGGGAGGGAGGGAGAGAGAGGGAGACAAAGAGAGAGATAGACAGACACAGAGAATAAGAAATTTCCAAGAAAGAGAAGACCAAAAAATATATATTGAGAGTAGGCTTCAAAAAGGAGGGGTTTCTGAGCATGGTGGAAAAAAGGGAAGCCAAATTAATGCAGAAGAAAGAAAGAAAGAAAATGTTAACGTTTTTCAGCTACAAGCAAGTATAGATTAGACAAAAATGAAGGTCATGGTTTGCTTCCTTGTAATAATGAGTTAGCTATCCTGGCCAGAAAGAAGCATATGAATTAGTGATGCTGGGAAAGAAAGTCATTAAATGGTAGTAGAGAGGCTAAAACATCACCTATACCAACAGCCCCTTTCAGAGTTTTGTTTTTCTTATCTGCAAACAGGAATGGTTCAGGGATGGAGAGGGGAGCCAGAGTTATTCTACACAACTCCCTGCTCTCCATCTCCATACAGAGAATCATGTATCAAGACATCTGATAATTGTTCTTACTGTATATAGTTTTACTATTAAAATCTTTCCTTTTTATTCAGACAAAAAGAGGGAAATAATATAGAATGATCTTTTTGAACAATGTCTTTGCTAAGAAACCTTCCAATTGGTTTAATACAGAGCTGAATGGCCAACAGTTAGTCAGGAGGGACAAGATGAAGGAAGGTGTGGGACAGATGCCACAGGAAATAACTCACGCTTGGCATTGCAAATCTGAACAAGAAATCATGGCTAAGGATGTAATAGCCCCTACTATTATTTTGCTAAAGTAATATATTACCAAACTGACTTACAAATATTTATCCTTGTACCCATAGACTAGAATGCCATAGACTTTTACCCCCAATCAGAACAGCATCTTTTCTGATGTGTGTGACTAGCTGTTTCAAGTTTTGCCACCTTGAAATCCCTTCAACAACAGACTGTAATCTGGAATATTAAGATAAACTCTTTTCTTCCCAAAATTGCGTTGTGTCAGGGTAATTTTCTTTTTATCACAGCAATGTAAAAAAAAAAAAAAAAAAAAACTAGAACAGTTATTTCATTCTCTCTTAGAAACCTAGTAGTGTTCTACCTTTGGTGACACTCAGTTATGTTTTTAAAGGATAATGGTTTGGTTGATATTTAAGAAAAATTCTCTTAACAGGGCTTCCTCTCAGAACTTAGAGCAGCCCATAAATTGTCTGCTTCTGCATGAAGGAACAGGTCGTTTGAGAACACAATCATTTATGTAGCTGTCAGATGAACCTCAGCACTGAGGCAGGAGAGGCAATCACTCAGGAAGGACAAGCACTTCAATTAAAACCTCTATGTCAAAAGACAGTGGTGCAGGTCTCTAATCTTAGCACTTGGGAGGAAGAGACAGGAGGATCTCTGTGAGTTTGAGGTCAGTCTGATCTACATAGGGAATTCTAGACCATACATAGTGAGGCCCTACCCCACAAAGGACAAAGAGACAAAACAAAACAAAATTCTTCTGTATCATCCCAGCCCAATTTTGTTCCCACTTCTTGTTTTACTTGCTTCGAAAATCTTAGTTCCCCAGTAATTTGTCTCACCGCAAATACCCTGTTACTGGTGACTTTAGCCAAACCTATGACTTCTGCTCTTACTTTAGACTCCCAAGCTATTTATTACACAGTCTAAGCATGGTATTGGGAATATTCAGATGCTCTTGTGGCTTCTGTACCTCGGTATTGCAGAGGTACTTTCGATTTTACATGCCCAAACCAGAACTCACCGGCCCACCTCCACCAGCCTATGAGTACGGCCCAGTCCTTATTGCCACTGGTCACATTCAGTTGGTTGCCAAGACCTATATCTTTTCTCCACAGACTTGTCAGCTCTTTCTTTTCATAGCCGTATCTCTTCCTACCATATCCATTCAGGTTCTCCCTGCTTCTGCTCATTGATGAGAGTAGCTGTGTGTGTTGCTCTCAGAACACTGGTAAGTATACAGTTCTCCCATCACTGCCTTGAACAAGATCACTTAATGAGAATTAACCCATTAGCAATAAATTTGAAGCATATGCGATACCACATCTCTAGAACTGTGCCAACTTTTCTAGCCTCGTATTTCCTAAGTGAGCGAGAGAAATACTCACTGCTAGACAACAAAAGACCATGTTAAAAGGACTCTGCCATCACAATGAACCAGTCTTGCCTGGCTTTGAAAACCTCCCCTAATATTTGTTTTAGATATAGATCAACGTTTACATTCATCTCCACTGAAGTCTTCATGTCCCTATCTTCAGTCCTTACCATTTTCAGTCCATGGAGTTGTTTCCTACATTATATAAATTCCCCACTTTCTCTATGACCTCATAGCCTAGAATTGTTATCAATAACCTCTTTTCAAATGAATTTACTTATAAATGTTAGGTACTGTAGCATACAAATTACTGTTTTTGCCTTTAAGAAATCATATTTTTCATAAGTAGTTATGACACCAAGTTAGGTGTCTGGTATCCAGGTAATACTAACAAAATTCAAGGTTTAGAATTAGTAGAGAAGGATCTTGAAGCAGCCTGAAGAGTTGAAGAACAGCCTTGATAGGGGAATCATGCCAAGATAGATTCAAATCACCATTCAGTACCCATCGTCTTCTGGATATGGTGGCACACATCTCTACTTGTGAGGCTGGGGCCAGAGGATCACATATTAGACCAGGAGATTTTTGTCTCAAAGGCCAATTAAAACCCAATAAAAAGGACGGTTCACAAGATTCCCACACCCTTGAAGAGTTGTTCCTTTGTGCACTACCATTTGATATGATGTTTCCCAGTTGACCTCACCCTAAGGCTTAATCTGATGCTGATAGTGAGGATTTAATGGGGCATCCGTGCCACCAGCAGAAGAAGGGATTCATCACCATTTCTCAGGACTGAGTAAGTTTGGGCAGGACTGGATTATTGTAAGAGTAAGTTGCTGTCAAGTTAGTGTACCAGTCTTTGCACATCCATGCTTCCCCTACCATGTAGAGATGTCGCCATGTAGTAGGATGTTGTTTTTGCAGCCACCAGAAAGGAGTCATATAAAGCTCTTTCCTTTATAAACCATCCAGTTGCAAACATTTTGTTATATAGTATAAGATAGATCAAGGCATGTGCCTTCCCATATAAACCTTTGTTTCTATGCCAAAAAATTATAACTTTTATAATATCCACATAATAATCTATTCAAATCTAGTTGTTTGGTGACAAAATTGCTCTATCTGAGGGCAGAATGTGTGGTTCTGCTTATTGACAATATGAAGAGCTGCTCTTTAGGATGCTGAATCCTCTGTTTCTGGAGATGTTCAACCAGGACCTAGACAAATAACTTTCGAAGCTCCTTTTAAAATGTGTGTCCATTCTTGACAGTAAAACAAGTTTTTAACTATAGGTCACTTTCATCAAATTCAGTTTTTCAGATCCAAAACCAGAATGCAATTTTGAAGTAATTAATCATTGTACTTTTCCCATACTTCAAAACGTGTATTTTCTTAAATGTAAATGTCTTCAGTTATGTTGACTTTCTTCTGTTACGTCTAATCTCATTTATTGATTACAGGTAATTTTAGTACCATTTATATTTTATATAGGTGTGCAGATGAAGAAAGAGAGGAGAGAGAGAGAGAGAGAGAGAGAGAGAGAGAGAGAGAGAATGTTCCTGATCTCTGTGGGGTTGAATGTCAGCATGATTAATTTTTATTCATTCAAATGCTTGGTCAAATGGGTTATATTTGCAGCAGATTATGAGGGTTAACAAGGGACTTGAATCTTGAAGTGCCATTCATCTTGAAGTAGCAAGTGCCTGGTCTCCTATAAATGGAATGTCATGTTATTTTTAGATGAGGCTTTTGCCAAGAGGATCCAGGACACAGTGAACAATGCACAGTCTGATTAGCAACCTTATTTAAACATGTGAATGGCTGCGGTTTCTTAATGTTATTCACAATACGTCTGTGGCAAGCCTATTCCCTTAGTGGGGGTGCATTATTTAGATCATAAATTTAAAAGAGAGAGGAAAAGGGGCTTCCAAAGAATCCAGGCTTGTTTACTCATAAAGGAACATTGAAGTTTGAAACAATGGTTGAAAGAAAGAATAGCTCTTGTTAAGTAGGGCACCAAGATGTATTGCCAATATGAGAGTTCTGAAGGGTGTGTGTGTCCATTTGCAACATTTACTACACGTAGATACATTCAGTAGGAAGTCAGAGTCCTATGATCAGCTATCTTATCATAATCATATTACTCTCCATATACCCAGGAGGAATATGAGACTCAGAATATTAAGTAGCGAAAATATATCATAGGAAACAATCCTCTGGGTAGGTGATGAGAATGTTTGGGAGTATGAAGAGACATCTATAAGCAGGTTGTCTTGTGTGATGATAATTCTTTTACTGTGGAAGAAAGTTCTAGAAGGTTCATGTTCTTTTCTTAAAAAAATGCACTTGGGGCTAAATAAATGTTCCATTGGATTTTCTTATCTGGAGTCTATCTTTGAATTTTCTTTCTGAGGAACCACACAATAAAATCATTGTTTTAGCAATAAGCTTTTGAAAGTAGATATTTTCTTGAGTCATACTCCATTATTCCCTAGGCTTTCAATTTTGAAACTGAAGCTTGGCCCTCACTCTGTTTCTTAAGTGACCAAACTCTGTTAATGCTAGGGCTTTAATGCAGTTCTTAAATTTAGACAGAGGACCAATTCAAATAAATCACTCCCCAGGACATGCACAGAAGCTTGTCTTTTCATGCTCTCCTCCTCAGAGTAAAGGCTCATAAAGGCCTCCAGAGAGAGGATGAAGAAAAGTGCTGATGAGTATACAAAAAATCGGGGACTTATGTATAAGATGCAGATGACAAGTAAGCTTATTCAAGGAATGACCACCATAGGCTAGATCCACCAGTGATACCAGAGATTGTATCCCTGAAGCCCAATGTGCCCACATGGTGAGGGTGAGCAGTTCTAAGGATAATAAATACTGGGAAACTCTACCACAGTGACCATCTTCATCCAGACTCCTCTTCCAACACAGAGATGAGCCCAGACAAATGACTGAATAGGAAATTAAGTCCCCCCTCCAAAGCTTAAATAGTACTCGGACTTAGCTGACTATTCTAACTGGCATAGGTCCCTGGGCTTAAGTGACATCTTTTCACATGACAAAAATGCTGGACTCCTTGGACTACCTTGTAACCCAAATAGTGTTACTTGGTATAGTGTATTTGCCTCAGCCACTACTTAAAAGCTGAACTTTCTTTTGTTACTAGTTCATGTTGCCATGGCAAAGGTCATTGTAACATGTTTTGCAGACATGGAAGAGAGAGGTTAAGGTTTCTTTTAATATCTACTGGAAACAGGAATAACTAATTTAAATGCAAAACACTTGATCCCATTAGACAATTTTCATGTCTTATTTTTTTCATATAGACATTTAAGAAAGGTTCCTCTCTTGGGAATTAAAAGAGAAAGCAAATTTTAAATTCTTTCAGGTTCTCATATGTCTAATCAACATTAAAATAGCATTTCCTAAGCTATTTTGAGGGGTGGAGAGAGCTCATTTAATTAAGTCCTTAGGTGGGTTTCTTCAAAAATGGAATCAAATCCTATTCTACTACTTTCCCAAATAATAATGATGAGTAGCTTTAATGAAAAACAGATAGACAAAAACCCTTATTCCTTGAAATTTGTCTTGAAATTTTAGTGCTCTGTCTTGCTTTGCCACCAAGAAATTGAAGTGCAGCCAATTAACCAAGAAGGGAGAGAGGATAAGACAACCACTTGGCCATCAAGCCCTTCAGTTGAAAAATCCAGCATGGGCAGGGCGCCATGACACAATGTGTAACCCTTCTGAATGGATGGCTTTCCTCCTGCTCTGGGTCATGTGGGAGGCCTTTGTGACATGAACAGCAACTGCTGTGGTGTAATTATGTGTGGTTATATAAAACGAACTAATGCCAGCCAAGCAAACTGTGTAACAGGACTAGTTGTATTCCTTGTTAAATGTTTTGTCAAGCTGACCATGCCCTTTATTTATCTCGAGCCCAACATGCTTATTCGGCCCCATCTACTGCATTCACTCTGCAAATTTATGAGGCTCTATTAATCTTCTGCCCTGCTGACTATCTCTGTTGCAAAGTGTCAGCAGACTTTTGTACCTTGCTAATGTACAAAGGGCTTCCTATGAGTAATATCAGCATTTTGCCTTTTAATTGCACATATAATTTTTAGGTCTTACAGCTAATAAGGGAATTGAGACTACAGTTCATCACTGTCTCGAATGGTACTCCAGGGGTGTGGGGACTGTGGAAGCTGAGAGAAGAATATAGCTGTTCTGGTTCCAACCAATAGTTTCTCTCATTATAATGGAACCATCCCCAATATAGTATTAAGAGTGTGTCACTTTCCCATTACACACCCCACTTTTCTGGGGCTTTACAGCTCCATATTAAAAATGCACTATTTTTTGGAAACTTTTTTATTTTTTATTTTTTGCAATGGATCTTAGCTTGTGAATATTTTTATGACCCCTTTTTCATGTCCAGAAGAAATTAACTGTTATTTTTAAAATCAAGGAAACAAATGTTGTCTAGTGGGCAGACTCCTGAGCCTCTAAAGCATTCAAATGGGTGCATTTTGCTAGTCCTCCTCCTGACCTTTTTCTATTGGAATTTAAAAAATAAAATGTAGACTGAGTTTTAAGTACTTTCAAGAAAAAAAATTAAAATAAATGGGGGGATTAGTGTTTGCAATGTGGGCATTTTGCTTTTGCATTAATAGCCTTTCACAAACATTTTTACTATGCTTGAAAAATGTGCATTATTGATGAGTGTACTTCTTACTGTGCAAAAGCCATTAGGGAAGAAAAGAAAGGTTTGTGGCAAGAGTTTGATGTCCAGAGAGAGCCTGGTGGATGGTGTTTTCAGTGAGCAATTAGAAAATACCAAGAATTTCCTTTCAGATAAGACAGTTTCATTTGGATTTCTATTCAGGCACCTCTGTGAGTTACTACACACCTCTTCTTGGTACCTGGGCAAGAGTTACTTGTGAATATATGATAAATCCATAAAAGAAACTTTTGGGTTTATCAATGATTGATTTAATTAGGATAGAAAGTCAGACACTGGGATTCAAAAATGTTGGCAAGGCAAGGTTGCCTCTGTTCTGTTTATGGTTTTGAGCATCTTCCTGAATATCAGCTACTTTGGTTGTAACTTGGGAATCTCAGATGTGGGTTAATGTCCTTTTCATGGCTTTGATTATATGGGAGCAGGGAGAAAAGAACTGGCTTTGGCAAGGAAGGTCCTGGCAAATACTCTTTTCCCGATTCTGGCCTCTATGTCTTCCACCTGTGAACATGGATCCATAGGATTATCCCACTTCACTTCGAAGTGGAGAATTCTTCTCTCAAGTACCATGATTTTCAAAGTCCTTAGAGTAGACTTCACTCACTCTGGGGAGTTCGGGAATGAGGGGTCACTTTTTCAATCTCTGGGAGTCTTCTTCCCTCGCTCACCATGAAAGAAACCAATGGAAGCAGGAGAAGGTAAGCTCTGTGATGAAGAAAAAAAATCTAAAGCTTTTGGCTAAGACGAAGCCAGAGGGAAATGTAGCCTAAGCATTATGTCAGTCGGACTCTTACTTAATTAGTCATTTGTGTTACAGATGAGACAGTTGTAGTTGATAGAATGTAGTTCGTATTTACTAGGGACCAGGTAATGCATAGCTGCTTGAACTCTGAATCACCTTTTCATCATGAAGTTAAAAAGTCCCCAATGACAGGTTAATAAAGAGCTTGTATGCACCTTTAAAAGCATGCTTTAAAACACAGTCTTCATGTGGTCACCCTGTTTATACTCTCACTTTCTTATTAGTCACCAATTTGAAACCGATAGTGGCTGTCTCCATCCTTGTTTTTGTTGTTGTTTGAGTTATTCTTTTCTTTTGCTTTCTTAGGCAAGGCCTTACTTGGCCCGGGATAGCCTCGAACTCACTGTGTAACTGAAAATGACCTTGAACTTCCAATTCTTCTGCTTCCAGCTCCTGGGTGCTGAGATAACAGGTACACCACTTTGTGTCAATTACATAGGGCGGGGCTTATGAATGTCAGGCAGTACTCTATCAACTGAGTTCAATCACCAGCCCCTCTGTATCATTTATATACTAAGATGCTATTGCTTCTGGAACTGGCTCCCACACACACTGTTGGCCTGCTGACAGCATTACTTCCTCCTTAGAAGGGCAAAAAACATTCTGTTGAGCTCATGTCTCTACAGGGTTTTCAAAATGCTTTTGATCTCATCATATGCTGTCTATTATGGCTAGCCTTGTCATAATCTCTGATTGTTTTACTTAAGTTTATCAATAGCCTTACCCTGGTAACTATGTCTCTAACAGTCTTACCATTCACTCAAATCGATATTTGCTGGTATAACTGTCTTCAGTGAAAAATCAGTTTAACCATTAGTTAAGTAAATACTGTTTGGCCTAAACGCTCCTAGGAAATAAAGAATGTATATTCAGAGTATTTTTTTTTTATATCTTGAAACCTATGCTGATGAAAGAGTACCATTTTCATGTTAGTTCCATCATTAGTAATTCTGTGTAGTGATATCAATAAGAATTCATATGCCATCCCATAAACTATCAATACCAAGAATGAGATTTATGCATTTTCAGACATTGTAGCTGCTGGAATCTTTGCTTTATATAGAGACAAGTCATCTGGGACCCTATCAGTCAGAGTCTGATCTATGTAGGGGTAATAGATACAGAGTAAAAATGTGGACAGCTTCCTGGGAAAGCACTTTTCTGGAAGGAGAAACAAGTTTTAATTGACTTTTTTTCCTCCATGATATTTGGTAAAAAAAAAAAAAAAAAAAAACCAATAGCATTTAGAGTAGAAACGGTTTTGATTTCTTTCCCTCTGTCAACGAGGTCAGTGTCCATCATGAAATATTTTTCATAAAAGGCCCTAATGTAGACATCTAATGGGTATTTGGCTTTAATAAATCAAACAACAATGACTATTTTATAAGTACTTTTCTCAGTCACTACTTTCACTTAGATTACATGACTGCCTTTGTGTCTCAGAGAACTGAGAGCTACAGGGTTTAAAATACAGTTCTGTGTCCTCGCGTCATTCACTACTTGTCACTAGTGAGCCGGTACTATAGGTACACAACCTCTGTTTCAGTTTCTCCATCTATACAGCGAAGACCAAATTAAATCACGTTAGATGTTTGCTTTGAGGTGTTATTTGAGTCTATAAGGAAAAACATAAAAATCATTTGAGGTACCTAGTGAATAAGTGTTGATTTAAAAAAAAAATCCACAATTGTACTTTTTTTTTTTTTTTTTTTTTTTTTTGAGGTTTACTGGCATTTCTACGAATGCCTCTTAAGCCTACTAATCACAGAAATCATTTCTTACTTTTTTAATTTGGAAAGCATGTTTAACAGTAACTGGCTATATAAAAATAAAACTACTATGTTCTGTGGTTTGGATGTGAAATGTCCTCCATGTGATTATGTGTTGCTGGTGCTGTGGATTTTAGGACGTGTAAGTGGTGGAGCCTCGCTGGAGGGCGTGGGCGCTGGAGGCAGCCTGTCTGCCCTTTGGCTCCTATCCCACCAAAACGTGAAGATGTAATACTGCACACCCCTGCCACAATGTAGTACACTCTTGTCGTGTCGTGTGTCCAATGTCATGATGGACTGACTCTATCGCTTCAGGCTGTAAGTCCCCAACGAAACCTTCTTTAAACAGCTTTTAATCTAGTAGTTCGTCTCAGCAATGAGAGCAGTAGCTAACACACAAGGTTGTCAAGTTTGATTTTACACAGGATCATGATATCACTCACCTTGGGTACACGATATGTCTGTAGTAAAAACCAAGATATTTTAAAACTTTTGTTAAGGGGTGCACGCCTGTTGGAATGGATGGGAAGAAAGATATCTATTGAGGACAGAGAGAGACTAAAATGACCTTTAATGGCCTCTCTCTTTACATGCTCACATCCTTGAGATACTAATTTCTTCAACTATGATCTTCTAAACTCATTGATTTGTACATTCATCTTGCTTAATATCTAGCACCATTTTGGGTCCTTCACCCTAATAGAAAGTCTGCGTAGTGAGAGACAGACAAGGCTTTATTAAAAAATGACACAACTGATCTTGTCTGTGGACCTTCTCTGCGATCACAACTTCAGATAAGATAGCAGCCTTAGCTACCAGCTCTGCAACTGAGGGAATGCAAGCTTCACATGAGGTGAAAATGTCCCTTTAAGGTAAGTTTTGGAATTTTAAGAAATAGTGTTTTACTTATTCTTTCAGAAATTTGTGCAATGCATTTTGGTCATATTCTCTCTCCTCTTTCCAGCTCATCCCATATTTCCTGGCAAACTGCATATTCTTTCTTGAAAAACAAACAAGACCTATAGAGATTGTCTTAGTTATGGTTTCTGTTGTGAAAAGGCACCATGATCATGGCAACTCTTACAAAGGAAATAAAACAGGGGCTGGCTTACAGTGTCAGAAGTTTAGTCCATTGTCATCATGGAGGGATGAATGGCAACACCCGGACAGCCATGGTGCTAGAGAGGTAGCAGACAGTTCTTCATCTGGATTGGCAGGCAGAGGAGTGAGTGAGCCACTGTGCTTGGAATTGAGCTTCTGAAACCTCAACACCCACACTTTGTGACACACTTCCCCCAACAAGACCACACCAGCTCCAACAGGGGCACAGGTATTGATCCTTTCAAATAGTGCCACTTCCTATGAGCATATGGGGACCATTTTCATTCAAACTAACACAGAGTCTGATATATATATATATATATATATATATATATATATATATATATATATATATGGAAGCTTCTATAATAGTAGGTTTCCATATGGGTTTTTTAAACTAGAAAAATGAGGGGAAAAAAGAGCTAAGATTTTAGTTTTACCATAAGATCTGTTAGGGTTTGATAAGTTACAACTTTTAAGCCAAGTTGCCTCCCTATCCTTCCTTTGTTTATTTGCATGGAATTTGAGGGAGCATTTTCCTACATTAGTTCAGACTTTATTCAAATACTATGTATCCCAAAACTGGCCTTGAGTTACAGACTCCCTGGTGCTAAAACCATATCCCTTTCTGTATAGCTCCCAATCTATAATTCTTTTCATATTTTCAAGTGGTTATAAAAGCAAAGCTACATGTATTGTACTTGGAAAATAAAATTGAAATACTTACTATCAAGTTTAACAAAATAGGTTAATGATCCCCGAGAAAGATGCTCATGTTTTTCAGAGATAGTCAGAATTGCAGGCTAGAACACAGTTGTTCAAAGCTCCAGATGGTTGACTTTAAATGAGCTATCCTCTCTAGTCAGTGCCAAATGTTGTGTGTATTTTTCTGCACAGGGGTAAAATAATGATTACCAACCATCTCTCATTATATAAAGTTATCTAGATAGACAATACTTTAAAAAAAAAACGCCAGAGCCTTACCTATACACTCTGAATATATATTTCATTTCATTTTCAAGTACACATTCCACTCAGAGTTTAAAGAAGTTTAGGATTTGAATAAACTATATTGTTGAATATCGACAGTCAGCGGTACATGGCACTTCTGTTCCCAGTTCCAGTAATTCCTTCAGACTTAGGGAATGATAATCACAAGTCATTTTAATTATGGCTGTAGATACAACAAAGAACTGATTTAGTCAAAGTGTGGTCTATGGACTGATTCTCATCTATGAACAGCATCTAGTCAGCATGTGGTAATGAAAATTACATAAACAGGGAGAAATCATTTAGAATCTATATCAACTGGCAAAGAATTATGTTGAATGTCTTTGAAACATTGAATCTTGCCTTTAAGTTCTATTCACTTTCTTCAGTAATCATATTTATTGTATTTTATAAATGTATAAATCCATAAGGATTAGAAATTTTTTTTAAGAAATTGGTTTCCCATCATAGAGAGTTTGAGAATGTTTTAGAGGATCAATAAAAAGCTTCCAACATCCTGGGGTTAAATCAATGTTTTCATGACAAGGTCTATTTCTACCAATTACTACAAATACTTTACTCAGCCATAGCAATGAGCCAAGTCCACAAACTGAAAGAACCAAAAATAGACTGACTAAAGCAAGGATCTTCCATGGGTATTTAGGATAACTATATACCAGTTGGGGCCTCTTCTCTTGTCTTCTGTACAGCAAAAAAGAAAAAAAATACGTTCTAAGAATGAAAATACTATACCAGTAAGTGAGTGAAATTTCTCAGTACTGGCAACATGGTGGATCCAATACATACAATGGACACTGAAATCAGTCAACACAGCCTGTCCTGCCAGACCCCATACAGCCCCAGGAAGAATGTCAGCAGTGTTTTGGGAAGCCACTATTAATCCATCAGCATGGACACATAACTATCTGTAGTGTAATAAAGGCATGGGTGTCACAGGAATTATAGTTTAATATAGTTCTAACAACTATCCAGTACATTTATGAGTGTTAGTTATAACAGGAAGTTGGGCAAGATTACAGACTCTCATATTGAATTTCAAGTAGACTTTTAAAAACGGCATACTGCTATCATTTTCTTGGATATATGTATATATCTTAGAGTGGGATTTCTGGATTATATGAGTTTTCATTTTGTAGGACAACTGATGTTTTATATAACAGGCACACTAACTTACATGCCCTCAAAAATATAAGTCCTTTTTCTCACATCTTTGTCAATATTTGTGTGTGTGTGTGTGTTTGTGTGTTTGTGTGTGTGTGTGTGCATGTGTCTATTTAATTATAGTCATTCTAACTAGAGCTGGATGAGTTCTCATTGTGAGAATTTGATTTATACTGACTGACTTCCTGATTACTGATTAGTGTGCTGAACATTTTTTAAAATATTTACTTAGTAACCATTTGCTGATTTTGTTTTGAAGAACATTTATTTCTTTTTTCTTTCTTTTTTTTTTTTTTTTTTGGCTTGGGCCATTTCCTTGCTATTAAATTGAGTTCCCTATATATTTTTGGTTATGAACCCTTTTTCAGATTAATGGAGTGCAAACATTGTCTACCACCCCATACATTCTCTATTCATGCTTTTGATTGTGGCCTTGGCCAAACTTTTTGTGAAATCACACATGTCCATTTTTTATTCATCTGCCTATGTTTCTGGGATCATAATGTTCAGATCAGTGTCATGGAGCTTTTTCTCTTATGCTCTCTTCTGGTTGTTTTGTAGTTTCCAGGGTTATGTTTGATAATGCAATCCATTTTGAGTTGTTTTATTCATAGTGCTATGAGATTCTAATTAAATTCTTCTGTGTGTAGATACCCTAAAATTATTTATTGAACAAATAGTTTCTTTTCCACTTTATGTTCTTGGCACAAAATGTTGTAAAAAAGTCAGGCAACTAAAAACATGCATCTCTTTCTTGACTATTTGTGCTTCCCAGTTCATCTATGTATCTGTTATTATGCCACAACATTTTTTTCTATTAGCTTTATAGTATATCTTGAAGTCAGTCAAGGAGATACCATAATAGGGAGAGAGAGCCATTATAGTTTTAAAGAGAAATCTGGCACTAGGGAATTGTACAGAGATCCACAAGGATGACCCCAACTAGGAATCTAGGCAATAGTGAAGAAGCTTAATGCCCTTCCCCAATAATGAGATTACCTTATATGCCATCCTATAGCCTCCATCCAGTAACTGATGGAAGCAGACACAGACACCCACAGCTAAACACTGAGCCGAACTCCTGGAATCCGGTTTCAGAGAGAGAGGGAAGAGTGATGAGCAAAGGGGTCAAAATCATGTTGGGAAACCCCACAGAAACAGCTGACCTGAGCAAGCAGGAACTCATGGACCCCAGTCTGATATAGGACCAAACCAGACCCCATGAACGAGGGTGTCAGTAGGGAGGTCTTGGCAGTGTATGAGGCCGCTGGCAGTGAAACAGGATGTATCCCTAGAGCCCAAATGGACTTTAGAAGCACATTCCCTATGGAGGGATACTCTTTCAGCCTAGATACATGAGGTAGGGCCTAGGCCCTATGCCAAATAACTTGACAGATTTTGGTAATCCCTCATGGGACGCCTCACCCTCCCTGGGGAGTGGATGGGGGTCAGTGGTGGCCATGGGAGAATGGGAAGGAGAGGGAACTTGGATTGATACGTGATAAGATGATTTATAATAAAATATATAAAAAAGAAGAAAGATGAAGAAGTGGCCTTGGTCCCATTTGATCTGTAACATCTGTGGCTGCCCTTTCCTTTCTAACTGTCAGCATCCCTTACAGCCCAGGAAGTTAAATTGAAGACATCTCCTGGTTTTAAAGTCTAGAAAAGAACCATCATATCAACTGAAATATACTGAACTTGTGTCTTTTAAACTTAGACCTTGATTTTGTCTAGGAATTATACATTTCATCAGTTACAAAAATATCCGAAATTGATGAATTACAAAGGAAATGTCCCTTGTCTATAAAATTCCACAGCTAATCATAAATGTTAATTCTAACATTTAAAGGCTTTTAGGCAAGAAAAAAAGGATGTATCCAGCCTAGCAACTTGAAAGAAGTTACTCCCCATAATTAAAAGATCATTCTTACTCTAAAATATAACAATGACGATAAGAATCTGAATTCTGTCTTTCCTCATGGGGGAGGGACAAGGTGATGATCTAGAGTCACTTGTCTAAGAATATAGAGACAGAAAAGGCAGATTCAGATACAGAAATCAAGCCTATTCATTCCTTTTACAGATTTCCCCCAGGTACACTACTCTACAACAATAACAATAGTAGATAAATACTCAAATGGGCTTTAAAAAGCCAAATATAGAACCTGACAAGAAATAAAGTGATCCATCCACTCCTCTAGATATCTGTTTCAATGGCTCCATTAGTAATAGAATTTCTCTTCTGGATGCATAATTGATAACAAGATACAAATAAAAATGGATCTTTAATCTAAGTATCTAAGTATAATATGTATTGCAGAGCAGCAATCATTTCTGCAAAACTCGCGGGTGTGATTTCATTATGCCAAGTTTCAAATTCCCTTAAAGCTCATCTTCAAAGCTCTCAGCTAAGTTCAGTCTCTAGGTGTTTATGCTTGCATCCGGAGTTAACTCCTTATTCTGTAACCAAGAGACTCTTTACATTCCAAAAAATAATCCTATCAAGGTAAACAGTTCACTCTTCAGGAAATAAATAATTTAAAGCTCAAACCGTGAGAGTGATAACAAGAGAAAGGAGCCATATTGATGGAGAGAATGAAGCATAGCAACAACAAACCTAGGGATAGGCAGAATGTAGGAAACTGTAGAGGTCGTTTCATAGTAAACTGGGGTTTCTTCTTTAAAAAGAAAATAATGAGAGCAAACAGGTAGAGGGACATGTCAACGATGTTCCACATGTCAGCAAAGCAAATCCAGTTCAGTTTAATTAAACCCAACGAGCATGGAGTGAGCATAAACCTACTGTGCACCTGAAAATGTTTTAGTAATTTATAAAAGGGAGGGATCCAACCTCTGCCTTCACAGGTCCAAACGGCATAACAAAATCATTTGAAATCTAATGATTTTGGTTTCATACCGAGAGTTACACTGCCAAAACCAGTATAGGTCATTATATGTGATTTAGTACAGTTCAAATCAACAAGCGTATCAGCCATTAGCCAGAGGCAAGGGATGCTACAAGGAATAAATGACAATATGCCCTCTGATTGTGAGCCAGCTTCTCAGAAGAACAGCAAAGGATAAGTAATGCTGTAGTGTGTGGTAAGCATTCTGCTAAGTGAAGCTTCACCTGTAGTTCCTAGAGAGTGTATCACAGCCAAAAAGGACAGCCAGATATCTGAATTTGAGACCTGAGTTCATCAGCTATCAAGGGACTAGAGCCTGAAACAGCTAGGCAAAGGATGGAAGCTAAATCTTGTAATCTTGTTGCCATCAGGAATAGGCCCAAGCATTCATTGAATGATACCATTGTCTGTAATTTCACCTTCAATTTGAGGTATTAATAGTGGGTCAAGTATAAAGGAAAACCTAGCCAAACTGCCTTCAAATTGGGGAAAGAACTTATTACAATTACATCAAAAGATGGGCGTAGACTAAGAATTGCAGAATGCTGCTTCCTCTGTGTTCCTGTTCACCTACACTTATTTCAGGGGCAGTACCAACCATGACATTTGATTACTGACAGCTTTTGAAGTTCCTTGAATGCAAGGACATTGTGTTATTTTAGATAAAACATGCTCTAAATATCAGCACAGAGTAGAGATTATTATGCATCACCTTTGACATGTTTATCAAACACAGAAGGCTGGGTGACATCAAACATGAGTCAGGAGAGGGAAAGACCAATGAAGATTTTTGAGTGTTTACTTTTATTCTGTGCTTCAGACACCACCCATGTCTCTAACTGGTCTAAATAGCTATCAAAGAACAATCAATACTGGAGGAAGGAAATAGGAGGTAAAAAGAGAAAAGTCACTATTCGATCTTTGAAATTCATAGGGGATCAGAATTTGAAAAGAATTGCAAACATTTAAGTGTTTCTGAATAGGATTTTGAGTGAAATTTTCTGTAGGTTTAAGTATTTCTCTATAGCTTCCATGTTCCTAAGTTTATCATATTTAGCTTTATAATAAATTTGTGAGTTGCAGAATTAACAGTGTAAGTTTTTCTTTTAGCTGCTGAAGAAATTAAACTCAAATGTTGATGAAGTTCCTGTCCTGCCTGGTCCCAAATAAGCACACAGAAGCTTATATCAGTTATAAACTGTTTGACACATCACTCTTGTTTCTTATTGGCTTGCTCACTTTTAATTTTTAACTTATTTCTGTTAATCTTTGTATTGCCATGTAGTCTTGGCTTACCGGTGATGTCTGGACATCTTGCTTCCTCGGCAGCTACATGTTGTCTCCCTGACTCCACACACTAACCTTCTCTGTCCCTGTTTGGATTTCCCACCTGGCCAAATCCTGCCTGTCCATTGGCCAAAACAGCTTTATTAATCAACCAATAAGGAAAACATATATTCACAGGATACAGAATGACATCCCTCATCAGTCAAATGTAACAAATTCAGGAAAATAAATATATTATTATTTGAGCTGTTTTGAGAGGCTATGGAAGTTATCTGAATGAAATGTAAATGTCTTGAATAAATGCTGTCTCTCCCCTCACCCCCAAAAATAATTAGCACCAGGTCTCTATACTTGTATTTACAGTTATTATGATATTAATGAAATAAGCTAAAAAATAATTTAATATTCTTCATAGATGTTGATTAACATTTTACCTTTTGTAGCAAGAGCTTTATAAGTGCAAGCAAGCAAACAAACAAACAAAACAAAGCAAAATGACAACAAATGCTGTTTAGGATGTGGAAAAAAAGAAACATTCATCAACACTTATTCATGGCTGT
Source organism: Phodopus roborovskii (assembly GCF_943737965.1). NCBI lineage: Eukaryota > Metazoa > Chordata > Mammalia > Rodentia > Cricetidae > Phodopus > Phodopus roborovskii. The sequence goes on from NW_026126511.1 coordinate 14,992,677, forward strand.
TGGGAGAGCCAACTAGTGAAGGCACTATGGAAATCAGTGTGTAATTTCCTCAAAAAGCTAAAAGTAGACCTGCCACATGACCCAGCGATCTCACTCCGTGGTACATACCCGAAGGCCTCCATTTCCTACTTCATGTTACCTACCCATCCATGCTCATTGCAGCACTAGTCACAGTAGCCAGGAAATGGAAACACCCTAGACGTGAATCCACTGGTGATGAGTAATGAAGGTGCTGTGTATTAACAAAGTGGTGTTATTTGGCTATTGAAGAATAGAAATTATGAGAGATTCAGGCAAATAGGTGGAGCTAAAAATAATAATTCTGAGTGAGATAACCCAGACCCCAAAAAGACACATCGTATGTTTTATCTCATCCACAGATGTCAGCAGCAAATCTTCAGATATGTGTGTTTCACTTGGCATATGCGGAAGTCTCAGAAAATGACTGAGGTGCCATGGACGGGAGGGGAGAGAGAATGTGTTCATGAGAGGGACGATAGATTGCACTGGTATAAGGTATTCAAGGGAATAACGGGCCAGGAAGGGTTAAACTGGCGTTGGTAAATGGAGGACAGGCGAGAGGAGAGAATGGTGAGGGAGATGAATAATGCCACCAAAGACCTTGTGAAAATAACATACTGAAACCTGGAGTTTCCTAACATATGCTTGCACTTATTTCTATGTATAGAAATTAAAGTGGAGTTACCCAATAGTAGCATAACAATGCCCTGACTATTAACACCGTCCTATATACTATACTGACGAATAAGCTCAGTGCTAGGTATGAGTTTACTCCTTTTGGAGCTGTTGGCAACAGAGTTCCCACAGGCCACCCCTAAACATCACAGGCTATTGCCACTGTTAGTGGTTACCCTCCATAGCTTTGTGGTAAGGCTCTATTGCTGAAGACAGGATTTGATGCGAGTCATAGAACATGACAAAAATCAAGCTAGTAAGGGCTTGGAGGCTTTATCCCTATTGGCTAGCCTTCAGGGTATTAGAACACTACTGGCAATTGTCATCTTCTGGGAGAGGAAGAGTCAGTTTTCTCTAGGAGTGCAGTCTCTGATAAATTGACTACTCTCCAGTAGAGGTCCACACATCTAAGAATATTTGGCCAACACAAAAATGGTCTCAAATGACTTAGTGGAGAGAGGGGAAACTGTGGCCAAGATATAGTATATCAGAGAAGACTTTCTTTTCTTTTTATATAATATTTTAATTTAAATTTCAAACAAACTTGTTTACATATCAATCCCAGTTCCCTCACCCTCCCCTTCTCCCCTGTTCTTTTCCCAACCTCCATCCCATCCCCTTTCTGCTCCGCAGGGAGGGTGAGGCCTTCCATGGGGAGTCCTCAAAGTCTGTCATATCATTTGCAGCAGGGCCTAGGCCCTCACCCATGTGTCTAGGCTGAGAGAGTATCCCTCTATGTAGAATGGGCTCCCAAAGGCCATTCATGTACTAGGGATAAATACTGATCTCAGCTATCAGACTGGAGTCCATGAGCTCCCCCTTGTTCATGTCAGAAGTTTCTATGGGTTTCTCCAGCATGGTCGTGACCCCTTTACTCATCACTTCTCCCTGTCTGCTTTATAGAAATACTTCACAGTAAAACATAATTTCACCTATTCTTAGTGCTTAGAACATACTAGTAATAATTAGTGTTTTGTGTGTACCTTTTATTTATAACCTTAAATCCCTACAATTAGTTTTGCAATGTATAATCTTATATGTCCTTTATTCAACTATATTTGTTTAGTGGTTAATATTGATTGTCCACTTGACAGGATCTGAAATCACCAAGGAAAGAAAGCCCTGATCACGTCAGTGAGAGAATTTCTCGGTAGAGTTAATTAAGGTGGAAACACTACCTTAAATGTGGGTTGTACCCTACCATTACTGGGATCTTGAACTGCATATCAAAGCAAGCCAGAAAGCCCTGTAAGTGCCAGCACCCTTTCTCTCCACTTCCTGAATGCAATGCCTTGTGACCAAATGCCTCAGGTCCGACTGCCATGCTTTCCTGCCACAATGCACAGTTAAAAATCTGATAAAACTACAAAGGTTTTCAACAGTATTCCAAAGGGGTGGTTTTCTTTAGAGTGTGTGCCCCCCCAACAGTCTCACGTGTGTGTGTGTGTGTGTGTGTGTGTGTGTGTGTGTGTGTTGTAGTGTCGTATATGTGTGTGTGTGGAAGAGTTGAATTGCTGGTGTTTTTCTATGTCAGGCAGGATCTCTCACAGAACCTGAAGTTAACCATACTTGGGTAGGCCGACTGGCCAGTGAGCCGCTGGAATTTGCCTGTCTCTGCTTGTACCTCCTCCTAGTGTCAAGGTTCTAGATGCATGGCGCTCACTATACCTGAAGTTTTACATGGGCGCTGGGAGTCTGGACTTACCTACTGAGCCATCTCTCCAACCCCAAGAAATTATCATCAGTCCATTCATGAGGACTGGATAAGAGGCTCCTTAAGTAGTGTGAAAAATAGCTTAGTGTGGGAGGGTATTGCTTGCAGGGTCCATTGAGTCTAGTTGAGAAAAACAAGACATGAAAACACATGCACTAAAAATGAGCAAAGGTGATAAGAAAAGCACAGATCAAATGCCAAGGCAGCAGGAGAAGGGGATAAAGGATGGAGTGCGTGTGAGCTGAAGCATGGGAGTAAGCTGCAGCCCTGTGGGGACAGGAGTGACAAGCACTGCAGCTCCGAGCTCTTATCTGTGGTGTTAAAGTCTAACTATTGGCTGTTAAGGCCGCCAGGAAGAGAGTAAAAACAGTGGCAGGTGCACCCTCTTGGAAGCTCTAGGTAGTGTGCACGCTCTTGGAAGGAAAGAGCCTCTGTTGTGAGTTCTGACTGTCCTGGCATGGAACATAATGTCACACAGGCAGAAAATGGCCCAATCAGAGCTCAGAAGCAGATCTTCCACCTCCGGCCAAGTGCTGATGTCAGAGCGCTGTAGCCTCCTTACCCCAGAGCATACGAATGATTGGCTCCCCTTGGAATCTTATAGTGATATAAATTTCAATGAAAATAATATATGGCTATGAATTGAACATGCCCTTCATTAATACGTCGAAACCTTAACTCCATGTGCAGCTCTTTGGAGGTAGAACTTCTAGAAGGCTTTTAAATTTAAAAGAAGTCATAATTCTAATCTAGTGGGACTGCCCATCTTGCTAGGAGAGAACAGGAAAAGATTGCTTTCTCTCCTTGCACATACAAGAAAAGACCAAGTGAAGGACACCACAGGAGAGTCACCATCTAGAACAAGAAGGATGCCCTGTGGGATCCGGATCCCCTATGCTACACTCTGGAATTCCAACCTCCAGAGCTGTGAGAACACAGATTTCTGTCTGATCTGTGGTAGCTTGCTATGGTGTCATGAGTGAAACCCCCAAGTGCTTCATCATAGGCCAGCAAGGGGCTCACCAATCTCAAGCACGAATTATGTCTACTACCTGACCTATACTCCTTCTCTCAAGTAACCAACGAGTTTTGGTTTTGTTCGCTTTTTTATGATAATATTTTTTATTTAAATTTGAAACAAGCTTGTTTTGCATTTCATTCCCAGTTCCCTCACCCTCCCCTCCTCCCATTATCCCCTTTGAACTCCCATCTCATCCCCTCTCTGCCCCTCAGAGAGGGTGAGGTCTCCCATGGGGAGTCTTCAAAGTCTGTCATATCATTTGGAGCAGGGTTTAGGCCCTCCCCTATGTGTCTAGGCTGGGGGAGTATCCCTCTATGTGGAAAGGGCTCCCAAAGTCCATTTGTATACTAGGGATAAATACTAGTCTACTACCAGAGGCCCCATAGACTGCCCAGTCCTCCTAACTGAGACCCACGATCAGGTAATCTGGGTCAGTCTTATGCTAGTTTCCCAGCTATCAGTCTGAGGTCCATGAGCTCCCCCTTGTTCAGGTCAGCTGTTTCTGTGGGTTTCTCCAACCTGGTCTTGGCCCCTTTGATCATCACTCCTCTCTCTTTGCAACTGGATTCCAATTCAGTTCAGTGTTTAGCTGTGGGTGTCTGCTTCTGCTTCCATCAGCTACTGGATGAGGGTTCTAGGATGGCATATAAGGTAGTCATCAATCTCATTATCGGGGAAGGGCATTTATGGTAGCCTCTCCACTACTGCTTAGATTGTCAGTTGGGGTCATCCTTGTAGATCTCTGGACATTTCCTTAGTGCCAGATTTCTCTTTAAACCTATAATGGCTCCCTCTATTATTTGGTTTTGTTCTTAAAGTTCATTTTCTAAGTGTTCTCAACCCCTATCCCTCATTGGTAAAGGCCTATGAAGTTCTTGGCAGGGTGCAACCTGTTTTATATCTACCATAGTGAGTGCTACATAGTCATGCATGTTTTGAATGACTCACCATCTTAGAGATGCCTTGGTTTATTTATTCATTATTTATTTATTTGTGCATTTAATTTTTTGCTCAAGTGCATAGTTTATTTATATGCTTCCTTCCTTGGTCTACAGCAAAGCATGGAACCTAAACCTGAGCAGAGCTCTTCATCACTTGTTACCTGCCTTAGGATACAATGACATCAACCTGGAGAATGTGTCATATGAGGATTTTTATCAAGTATACTATATTCATTTTGTTTTTTTTTAAATTTAATCCACTTCTTGCAGTCAACCAACATCACTACATAAGCAGCACAGAAATAGTTTAATGTAACATTTTCAAGAATGGAAATTAAATATTTACCAGCAATATCCCATGGAACAATGGCTTTAGGAGGTTAAAAACGCAAAGGGAGGAGAAGAGGGAAAATAATGGATTATAAACCAACAGTGTGGATTTCTTATTTTAACAGGGTGGCTTTTCATACAAAGTCTGTCTCTAGAAGCTGACCGTGGATTAATATCTCTCCTGTATGGAGGTATGATTTAGCCCATTCAAAAAAATAAGTCTAAACATTGAATACCTGCAAATCTATGTAGTGAAGGAGAACACTAAACACTACAGTAGGGTGGATAAAAACACTTTTATTTCTACATATCAACAGAGACACGAAGTTTGATGTCAATGACTTTGTTTCCAGGGTAGAATCCTAATACTTCTCTATTACTTAATGATACAGTTACCTCCTTTTGACTTTAAGATGAAAGAGGGTAATACTGACCCCTTAATACTACTATGTTGTAATAATCATCTACTATACATCCCATAATTTCTTGAACCCCGCTGATGAGGCTCAGTCATTCATTTCCATTCCAATGACTTGACCTTCTGCCCCCCCCCAAGTGCCTAGGTCACGGCAATCCTATCTTGCTTTGCTTTGTGTGAGGCAGCTCCCTTTTGTTCAAAAAGCTTCCTCTTGGAAACTGATGAGGGTAGAAAGTACGTGGGTACAGAAATTTACAGGAGGAGCTTGGTTTGCAGCAATGTGTGCAAGAAAAGACCAGGGAGGCGCCGTTCTCAGGGAGTTCTCGAACTCTCTGACCCGATGCTGTCGTGAAGCCCATCTGCACTGCCATTTGTGAATGTTTACCCATGCTCACTCCCTGTGAGTGGGATTCATGAGACAGGGCAGCAGTGCAACCCTGTGCTGAGAGCTAACGGGCCATTACCGACTCATTGTCTATTCATTTTAGATTGTTTCTATGGAGGATTTATAGAAACAATACCAAGGTGGCGCGAGGTGGCCATCAATGCTGTTTACAGACAATTTAGAGGAATAAGCCTGCAGTTATACCCAGGCTGACTTCCCTTGTGGTCCTGGGGCATCATGTTCTAACCCTATTGTGACGTGATTGTTTCGCTGTGAAGTGCTCCACAGAGGCCAGTAATTGGCGTACAGGTTCAAATTAGATTGCTGTGTGTTTAGGAAAGCGAGGGTCATTTCACATCAGCACCTCTCATTAAGAAGCAGGCAACCCAAGTTCTCTATTACAGGGAAACTATTGTATATATTATCTTTTATTATAAAGACAATGCCTAGCATTGTGTGCGCACACACACACGCATGCACACACACACACACACACACACACAAACACACACACACTTACCCATCTTTTCTTCTATCACCATGAAAAGGTAAGGAATGTGAAAATGCAAAACACATTTTTGAGGATGGAAATTAAATATTTACCAGCAATGTATGAGGAAACTGGTTTTAGGGGCTAAATGGAGGAGCAAAGTAGGGAAATAACAGATTAAAAATAACCAACAATTTGTTCTACTTTCTTTTACTAATGCCACAAAACAGTGGTAGCCTGTCTGTGCACAAGGTCTATGAAGTCTACACTGTCGATGCTGGTGAGGTCACAGCACAGAGCACACTCTCTGTTCTTTTTTTTTGCCAAGTCCCTGACAACTGGAGGCACTTGCTAAAGGATCAGGTACACATAATGCCGGTGTCTGTCTGGTCACTTAAAACTTAGAACAGTTGCTCTTAGTATTTTAGTAATTATCACTTCATCTTTTTCTAGTATTTGTCTATTAAGGCAAGAAATGAGAGGGAAGTGCTGCTGTTTAGAACTTTATACCCCCTTCACACCCAAATATATATACGCATGAAATCATAACTCCCCTGGTCACTGCGACAGAGATGAGGCCTTTGAATGGTAAAGTCAGGAGTTAGGAGTATCATCCGTATAGAAGGGGCCCCAGAGAGTGGGCTAAGCCTCCTACCACGTGAAGACACGAACACACAACAACTATGGCCCACGAAGTAGGCCCTTCCCAGACACTGGGTTTGTTGACATCTTCCGGTTGGGTTTCTCACTTTCTAGAGCTGTGAAAACAAAAGTTTCTGCCTTTCTCTTCCAAGATCATAACATTTTGTTTCAGTATTTCACATGGACTACGATAGGTACAGATAAAGGGTGAGAGAGAAGAGACGTTTCAGCTCTATAAAGAAGTTGATTCACTTTCACATAAGTGTAAACTGGAAAAATATAGGCTGAGCCTTCGGCCCACCTCCATGCTCCCAAATACAGCTTCTTCATGTCAATCAGAAGGATATCAAGAAAAATCCCTGTGAAGAGTGCTTTACTCTCAAATATTCTGGAAGCCTAATCACCAGACGTTCAGGATGCCACCACCTGGCCACTGGGTCTTAAGAGAAGCAAACAGGTTAAGAGATCATCAGGGTAGCTCCATTTCAACTGACTGTTGTCCTCATAGGAAGGGAAAACTGAGGAGCAGAGGTAGCTTGTCCCAAGGGAAGGTGTGTGAAGAGGTTCTGGGAAGACTTGGAAATCCACACACAACATGAAGGAAGCTTGAATAGGTTTCTAGCAGAAGAAAACTACTGCCCTTACCTGTTGGATGTCTGGTTTCTAGATCTGTGAGATAACACATTTCTATTGTTCCACAGCAATGCAAATACAGCAGGCTGTCATTTATATGTGGAGCTTTAAAAAGTCAATGTCATGGAAGTAGAAGGTGAGCATGGTCCCAAGAGGCAGGGAATGGAAGGAAATGGGAAGATGTCCAAGGAACACAGAGTTTCAGTTACATAAGAGGGTAAGTCTGAGAGACTTTTCACAGAGTACAGTATCTACAGTTAATATGTTGTGTTTAGTTAGTAAGCATGTCATGCATCTTAAATTAATAAGATTTCTAAAGGTTAACATGTGAGAAACCTATTAATTAACTTGATATAATCATTGCACAACATATATCAAAACAATACCCAGTAACCCATACATACATACCGTTACTGATTATAGGAATGAGAAATCCAACAAATAAATACATTTGTTTCTGTTGTTTAAGATGCCCAGTTTGTGATGGAAGGCCTAGGGCCTGGCCACTGAGTGAAGCCTCATAGCTGTTCTGTCTGACTTTTGTCAATTGATCCTTCAGCCCTCTCCCAGACTTCAGGAGACCCCTTACAATGAACCCAGGGCTGCAGGTGTTCTGCTATCTGTACTGCAACCTGTGAATATTTTTTCAACTTTCTCGCTTGTGCACATCAAACAGACATAATTACCCACTGGCAAATGCTCCCAGCCTAGTGTCTTCGGGGACTTACTATGTTCAAAGCCTGCTGGGATAAAAGAACTTCCTAAGGTTCAGAAGCATTACCTAATACCAGCTTTCTAGGAAGCTATGGAAACCTTGTCCATAATGGCTACAGCTACCAACCAAAGAACTACATCTTAGTCTATGCACTCCCCCAATACTTTCCAAAGGTCCTGGGTGATGGTGATGCATTGTTCCCAAGCAGAAGTACACCATCTGTCCCCCCTGGGAGGGGTCAATCCAGGGTCTCCATGTGCTGTTGCTACAAGCTCCGAATCCCAGGGAAAGAATCCCCTCACCCTCCCCACAGCTGCTGGCTTGTTGATGCATTCTGCACTCCAAGGTCAGGCAGAAGCAGTTCTATTCTAGGTGCCCCAGCAGCACTGACTGAACGTCCTTCTTGCCTTTTGTTTTGGAGAGGAACTGCAGTTTAGCAGAAAGGACCTAAATAGGCTGTGTGACCTCGAGACTACTGACTGCATCGTCCAGAATATGAAAGGATTTGCATGAGCAAATCTGTGGATCCTTTCTCTGATGACTACATTCCTGGAATTTTGAGGAGTCCGTCTTTTCTAAACTCTGTGTTTTCCAGGGTAGATGCCATTCTCAAAGTGATCCTTTGGAAGCTTTATCTGATTCCATCAACAGTTTTCTCCAAGGTGAATGTCATCTAGCTCCCTCTGAGTCCCTTTACAAGTAAAGAGAGTGAACACTCTATCCCATATGAAACCTGAGCACACCGTGGTTTAAGTGGATTCTTTTCACCACCAGAAAGCCCTGTTACGTAATGTTCTATTAGGCTAGGCAGAGCTCCAGCTGATGACAGATGATAGCTCACACAAGTTCATGCCAATAACAGAAGTGACATGTCAGTGGTGTCCCAGGCACACACATGAAAAGAGCGGGGAGCTATCAATAACCACGTTTGGTCCTGATCATTATTATTAACATAGTAATAACTATTGCCGTCAACAGTCTTTCTGCTGATTTACTAAAGAACAATTCACAGCAATGAGGGTTCAAATGCATAAACCAAATGACAGTCCTTACAGAGAAACATAACGTAATATAACATAGAGTCTAATAAGTAAATAAATGTTGTACGTGTGTGTGTGTGTGTGTGTGTGTGTGTGTGTGTGTGTTTCAATACTTATTTAACCCAAGAAGATACACCTGTTAGGCAACAGGAAAGTCAACAACCACTTTGTGTTTCTTTCTCCTAAATCATAGGCCTACCATCAACTATCTTTGAAACTCTACGGTATAGCAAGGGCCAGCAAAAAGAATTCCCCTTCTGGCTACACTTTGAATCTTCTGAAAACCTAATTCAAAGTATTGTCATTCTTTTGTAGACACAAGTCTATAAACTCATTCTCCAGATACAAGTTTTGAAACAAAACATGGGGACTTCTGAGACATGAAGGGCTCCTTAGTAATTAAGATAAAATAAGGATTCCCACATGGGCTCTCTATTACAGATCTGTGAAACAGCTCAATACTTCACTGCACTGGGCTGAAGCCCATTTGGGCCATCGAGTTGAAAACTGCTGTATTATTATTCTTTGATGTCTACAGCTGAGTAGCACAAAGCTGGTCTCTGAGCACTTACTCTCTATAAAGAAACTCCAAATGTTTGGCCTTTGGGCTGTAAATATTGTGTCACCATTGATTTTTAACATATAAAGTGTATTTTCCTGAATGTCAAGTATTTTCAAAGTGCAGGCCCTCCCAAGAGCACAGAGGAGAAGGAATTAAAGATGCCTTAAAAGTAAGAGCTACAAGCAAGTAGCAAAGAAAGGCAAGGTAAGAGAAATGAAAGGAAGAAACGAATGTGAACAATAGTTCAAGTGTTGCATGTTCTTTCATTGCTCAGTTTAAAATGTTACATGAAAATACCGCTGTCACTAAAGACATTTAACATCCACATTGTCTGTCTTCCCTTTTTCCAGTATCAGCCATGCCCTAAAATACCTCATCAGCATCTCTGTGAAATCTCTCTCTAAGAAAGTTATTTCTTGGTGTCCACATTGCTTTAACTACTCTTTACAATAGATAGATGCAAAAAAAAAAAAAAATTCAGTACATAAATTCTGCCACACCCTCTATTCCTCCAAATTATATAAAGCAACTGCTGCTAAACAGGTCGTGCTAGAATTTTCATTTGACTTTGAAAGTTGAATTACTAGGAAAGAATTCTGAGCAATTATTTATGCATAAGAGGCCTGACAGATATGCCTTCATCTCCCCGATATTGAACACAGTCAGCTGTCAAGCAACACGGCCCACACTCGCCCTGTTCTATGAAAGTTAGGAGCAGACTCTTTACTGAATTCTGAATTCTAAGCCTACACTGGATCTCCTTGCTCTTTTTTTCATAGCCTCTGGCTCAAGCCACAATCAGACCATCAAAGAGTCTTGAGCCTCTAGATGCAAGTTGAGAGGCCCCTGGGGACTGACAATGGCAGACAAAGCTTTTCTCTGCCCATAGTCGATCAGGGCCTCACCAGACAAATGCAAAGTTCAGGGAAACCTCTTTATACAAACATCCCTGGCTTGTGTTTGCGTGTACACAAATCTAACAGAAACAATGATTCATTGCTTTTATTTTAAAACGACAAGAATCCAGATGTCACTTCAAAACCTTTCCTATCCTACCTTGCTCTATACAGTTTAACTCTTCAGTTTCTAAATGAAAACTCAAAGGAACAAAATTATAAAGCTGCAGCATTCTTGAAAGAGGATATCAGAATGAAGTAGAAGAGAATAAGATTTTTGTTGTTTGGGTGGTGGTGAGGTTTTTGCTTTGTTTGTTTTTTTTTTTTTTTTTTTTGAGACAGAGTTTCTCTGTGTAACTGCCCTGGCTGTCCTGGGACTTGCCCTGTTCTGTTTTTATGAGCAAACACATGGATTGCTTTAAAAAAAAAAAAAAAAAAAAAAAAAAAAAAAAAAGATCAGGTATAAATGCTTAGTTTGTCCTCACCAGTCTCATTCCAATTGGTATTTGTTTTCTGAAACAACTCAGAGATGATCATTTCTGCTCCTATAATATCTGCCCCGAGGGTTTATTCTCATCCTTTTTCTCCTGTAAGTCTTCCTGATTATCCCTAAATAATACACAAATTACACTGATATATCTCACTAGTTTATTTAGTAATATAGATTCATGTTTTCGATGATCTTCTATCTGTTCTTAAAGTTATATCAATGATTGATTTAAAGCATGTTTCAATACCACTAATAAGAAATAGGTTGGCCATTATTTAACTACTGAACTACTACCAGGAAGTAAAAGTTGTGTAACATTTGGCCCAACATTTCTCTGGCTTTAAATTTCTGAAAATGAAAATATTTAGGCTGGTAGAATTTTAGGTCTCTGCCATTTTATTTTTTAAGATGTATTCTTTATCATCTCTGAGTCATTGTATATGTGTGCATAGTGTGTGTATGTGTGTGTGTGTGTGTGTGTGTGTGATTGCTGGCACATGCATGCCATGGGCATATGTGTGGAGCGAATATGACAACTCTCAGAAGACAGTTTTGTCCTTCAATGTAGGTTCTGGGGATCAAACTCAGGTTTATCAGGAAAGCACCTTTATCCACTGAACCATCCTACCAGCTCCCTCTCCACTATCTCTCTGGTGGTGTCTTCTGTCTTATGAGCTTATCAGTCTCTCTCTCTCTCTCTCTCTCTCTCTGTCTCATGTGCAAGTGGATGAGACAGAGACAGGGAAAATGAGAGCTAAAACTAAGGCATAAACTGAAAATAATGTGCATGTGTTTGTCATTTAATTTACAGTAAGAGGGAATTTGAAGTCAAACAGTAAGCAAATATATGCTATTTATGGCTACAGAACAATAGTGTCTTATTTGAAAGAAGAGTGATTTACTGTAATGTATATCTTATTCAGAAAGTTGGCTATTTTGCTATGTATCAAATAGTCTGAATATTGCTACAAAATTATGTTAAGGTAGTAAACATGTTCGTTCAGAACATTTTAGGTTCATATCCTAAGTCATAACAGAAAACAAACACTTTTCTTTAAATGGGTATAAAAGCATGTGATAAAATAAAATTATATCTTCTGTGTACTTGAAAAGAATGAAAGGCAAAATTTTCATCACGACAATGCTATATTATGGAGACAATCATTGGGTGAGGTCTCCTTATGAGGAAAAAGTACACTGATTAAATTTTGTTTCACTGTGAATTACTTCTCCAATAGAGCAATCACTGAGAATCTATACATACTGCATGCTGAGTGATAAAAACTCAGTGGTAAAAATATTTCTTTTTACATTGTGTGTGTGTGTGATTATGTGTGTGTGTGTGTGATGGCATGTATGCATGTGTGTGCGTGTGTGTGATGGTGTGTATGCATGTGTGTGTGTATGATGGCATGTATGCATGTGTATGTGTGTGTGATGGTGTGTATGCATGTGTGTGTGCATGTGTGTGCATGTGTGTGTGTCTGTGTGTGATGGCATGTATGCATGTGTGTGTGTGTGAGAGAGAGAGACAGAGACAGAGAGAGAGATGGTATGTGTGTGTGTGTGTCTGTGTGTGATGGCATGTATGCATGTGTGTGTGTATATGATGGTGTGTATGCATGTGTGTGTGTGTGATGGCATGTGTGTGTGTGTGTATGATGGCATGTATCCATGTCTGTGTGTATGTATGATGGTGTGTATGCATGTGTGTGTGTGTCTGTGTGTGATGGCATGTATGCATGTGTGTGTGAGAGAGACAGAGAGAGAGATGGCATGTGTGTGTGTGTGTGTGTGTGTATGCATGCAGGTGTGTGTGCTGGGGCAGTGTGTAGGTCAGAAGACAACTTGTGGGAACTGGCTCCCTCCATCACCATGTTTGTGGGTCACAGGGTTCAGCCTCAGGTCTCTGGTCTCAGCAGCAAGCACATTTATTTACCTGCTGAGCCATCTGGCTGGTCCTCGACTCTTTTTGTTCTGTCAGATAAACAGATTATTGATAATACATATTGCCTTTCTCATGACCACATTTGGTTATCTGATGACAGACTAGTCTGTAAAGTTTAATAATATATTTCCTCACTTGGTTACATTGGATACAAATATTTTTTCATGTATAATTTTCTTAAATTTTAAGGTTAATATTAAAAGGTAATATTTATTCATTTAATAATTTTCCCTATCTTTTACTATTGTTTAGGCTACTGTAGCCACTTTTTTAACCAATACAGGAGAAAAAGCACATTTTTTCCCTTCTGCTGACTGATATTACAGTCTTAGGAAACAGACAATAAACATAACAATCCCCTAAACTGATGAGGTTTATTTTAACAATGATGGTACCTATGTTGGACTGTGTTTCCTTAGATTGAAGTTCAGTCTTGGTTATGAATAATGCATCTTGCTTCCACAAAGCATCCGGATGCTGATATAATTAGACTCATTTCTGAGGGTTTTCTATAGTTCATGCATCAAACACAAGCCCTTCGGGCAGCTGTGTTTGGGTCTACAGGCGTGGGACATTACAGAAATGAGCACAGTCATGCTAACACTGCCCTCACTGACTCACAGATGTAGGATGACAGGGATTGCCCAAGGCATTCTAATTACAAAGTATTTAGTAGTCGGGATCCAGAGCACACCTGCCAGAAATTTGAGAGAAGTGATGCTGCACCAGGATTTTCATCTTACACAGGAAGCCAGCTGGAAGCCACATTTCTGATGATGATGGTAGCAGCATAAAAATCACATACTTTCTGAGCATGGTTGGAAGTCCCTGGAATTCTCCCCTTAGTGGGGGTCAGTATAGTTGTATCAGTAGCAGCCTCTCCCTCTGCAAGGTCCAGCCTCGGGCCTTAAGGATGAGAGTGTGCTTCTGCCACAGGTGGAGCTAGAAGCTGATTTTCAAAGGCTTGTGAGTGTGTATCTCACATGAACCTGCAGATGTGGGCTTTTCAGAACAAGGCATGTGGGCCCTTCCAAAGAAAAATAATAATAATAATGATAATATTTACTGGGAATCATACTCTAGTACAAAGCACTGTCAATAAGTAGCTTTGAATTTAAACAATAGGTACATGCTTTTTCATTGGCTCCTCAAATTTAGGAAGTAATACATTTAATGATAAATATTAAAATAAAAGGGTCTATTAGTCCAATGGTAGATCATTTATGGACAGCACTGCAAAAAGAAAAAAAAAAAGGGAATTAGAGAGCCAATTATTTCCATGAAAACTGTGGAAACATTTTCTTACAAAGATTCCAAGCAATTAAATCACATATCTACTGTTGCTGCTCCTATTTTTTGTGTTCAAATTCTCTACTCCTAAACACTTTGTATTTTTAGTACAATGCTGTATTTAAATGCTACCTCATAAAAATGCCAGAAAACAAGAAGAAATTCATAAAGATGAATCTGCTTCCAGACTGTAAGAAGCAAACTGGGAGGAAAAAAGTCAAATACATTTGCTTATTGCACATACCTGCTGTGTTAATCTGGTAATAATAAGAGATATAAATAATTAAGTGCTGCCTCGTGTGCCACTGTGTAGGTAGAAATTAGAAACTCATTTTGCACACAATCAGGTTAATGAAACAGAGCCATATAAAATCAAAAATAAATAAAGTTAGGAATCAGAGAGGACCGGAAATATTATCACGCCCGTGCCCTGCCTTTGAGCAATATCTTTCCTTAAACATCATAGCAGCTTTTGTGTCTAGCCCATTGTAATGATGCTCACCAAAAGAGACTGCAAGCTTCTCTCTTGAGAAAACAAAATCCAGCACTTAAAAGTATCAGGATGTGTAATTCTATCTTGTGAGAATCCATCTTGCTGTAGTTTTCAACCAGTGTACAGTATCTATTCATCTTATGGGTAGAAGATGGTGGTACATACCTCTCACTGTCAGGATATAGACACGACCCATTTCTTCATTCCAAGTGCAAAGGTTATAGTTTTATTGACCATTCAGGCCTATTTTCTTATCTTAAATTCTTATATAGCATAGACTGTTCAAAATCTGTTGTCATTATGTTTCCGTCCCTCAAAGCTTGGGACAGGTCCCCAGTGACACATTTCTAGCACTTACTGGGCTGCAGAAGAATCCCTGCCACCATGGACAGCACCCCAGGCTAGGTAACTGGATTAAGGAGGCGGTCCATTCCATTTTAGGCAACGCACTATGTTTCAGATTTTCACATGAGAATGACTATGACATAACACAGTAGAAGCATTTCGTTGTAGCGTACCTCACCCCTCAAGTTCTGATGTGGACTCCATGGGCCAGAGCCACAAATCTCATCTCAGCCAGTTTCTATGCACAGCTCCATGCCCAGGGATTCTGAGGCATATCCTCTGTAAACCACAGTGCAAAGAGGGTTCTGTCCGCTGCCACAATGCTTCCCTTCTGGATTTTTCTCTAAGGAGAGAGTTGAGTCCACACGAAGTTGTCAAGAAGCAGAATTTGACCTCAGCTTGGAATATAGAGCTAACAGAAATGCCAATGATTCATCGAAGGAAGTCAAAGGCTCGATGGAATATGCTCACACATCCTTCTCATTATATTTGCACTTTCTTGTACTTTCACCCGTTTTGGCTGATGCCATGAACGGGCCTCCAGAATAAAAAGGGAAAGATAGAAAATATCCCTGCATCAGACTTCATTCATATTGCCAATCATAGTGTACTGGGTAATGTAGAAAAGTTTGAAAATGGGTTCAATCATTTAACAAATATTTCTTTGAAAACCCTCCTTGTGGGTAAATTAATGAAAATTTATCTTTACTTATCCATCCAATCACATACCTCTAGGATGCCTACTATGTGCCAAGCATATTTTCAGGTCCTGAAGATACTATGATGACTTTCTTTTCTTTTCTTTTTTTTTTAAAAAAGGTTTTTATGATAATTTTATTAAAATTTGAATCAAACTTGTTTTACAGGTCAATCCCAGTTCCCTCACCCTCACCTCCTTCCCTGTCCCCCTCCCAACCCCCTTCCCATCCCCTTTCTGCTCCCCAGGGAGGGTGAGGCCTTCCATGGAGGATTGCGACTTTTAAGAGAAACCCTTGGCATCGTGGAGCTTGCATTACAGGGTATTATGTCGGGACTACACAAGAAGGACAGACGCCTTAACAAAGTGAAGCATAACTGATTCAGATGGTGTTAGGAGTCTCCTAGAAAAACTAAACAGGGAGGTGGAGTAGCCCGCCTGACACCTATGGGTTGTAATTACATGGAACAGTAGCAGTTCTTTACAAGGCATGGGTCTAAAGACTTGAAGGAGGTGGAGGAGGGAGTCCTGACAGACAAACATTGCCAGATGAAGACCAACAAGTAGAAAAGCCAAAGAGAAGGCATCTTTAGAGTATCCCAGGACCGTGAAGAGGGAACCATGACTGGGACTGCAGAAGCAAGCGTGGGTAGCAAGCGATACAGCTACTGGTAAATGACAGGTCCTTGAGGACACTGCGGGACACCAGAGTTTCCTGTCAGTGACACTTTAAGTCACAGGTATGCTTTAAGCAGGAAATATGGGACATTTGCATTTTGCGATTTTTGTTTTGCTTTTGGTAGTTTTAGAGGCCAAATTCAGTGACTTACATGATCTAGGCAAGTGCTCTAGCCATTGAACTACATGGCCAGACTTAGCCTTACATTTTAGTGAAAGTCTTGCTTCTGCATGATGGAGAGACTAGACCCCTGAGAAGAATCTTTTAAAGCATTGAGAGGTGTTAGGGCAATTTAAGTGAGAAATGTTGCTGACCTTCACCACGGTGATGGCAGACATGAAACACTGTGCAAGCCTAACATGATTTTGAAGACTGGGCTACATATCTGCTGACAGCTTAGATATCAAGTGTGGGGGGAAGACAGATTAAGGCATGACTGAGCATTGGTTCTGGAATTGGGTCTAAAGGGGCAATGCCAGTGCACTTGGCTTGTACATCTCCGTCACTGTCCTACACACCACTGCTTTTCATCATCCAGTCAAAGAAGATCCTCCCTCCTGTCCTTGGACTTCCTCTTCTGGTACCCTTCTCCTTCTTCTTACCTTGAGACCTCTTCAAAGGTCTTCCTGACTCAGTTTCTCTCTCCACATTCTCCCAACACCATGCAACTGTCTGTCTCAGTGTTCAGCAAAACGAAGGTATTTATTATCTTACCTGCATGAGCATCTGATTTTTGTCTGCTATCTCCACTAGACCTTAAGCGTTATGAAATATAGTACTATTGTCAGCATTTTACATATCTCCATCCCCCAGAACACGAGAGGATAATGACACATTAATGCTCTGTAAACTTTTAAAGATTGTGCTGGCCAGTTTTACTTCAATTGACATAGCTCAGAGTCATTTTGCAAAGGAGAATCCCAATAGAGAAAATCCCTGCACAAAGCTGGCCTGTGGACAAGTCTGCGGTGCATTTTCTTGATTGGTGATTGATGTGGGAGGCCCATTCACTGAAGACAGTGCTGCCCATCAGCTGGTGGTCTTGGATGCTGTAGGAAAGCAGACTGACCAATGAGAAGCAAGCTGGTATCATTCCTCCATGGCCACATTACTTCCTGTTCTGACACTCTTATATGGACTATAGTCTGTAAGATGAAATAAATCCTTTCCTCCAAAGGTTATTTTAGTTATATTGTTTTACCACAGCAGTAGACACCCTAACCAAGACAAGGATAGATGCAATGAATAAAGGTAATATCAAGCTTTACTTCTAAAGATATGGACAGACAACACGGTCTTCCAAGTTACTCAGAAAATGTATACGAATTGCTAGAAATATCTCATGATTTACATAGAAAATTTTTTTCCTAATGTCAGAGAAACATTCCCGGTTCAATTAGGTAACTGAATCACAGCTGTAGACATGCACCGGCATGTTTGCTATGGAGAAAGTATGCTTAGAGAGGCTAGTTTACCCACTGGATCAGAGTAGATGACACCAGTCTATGGCACTGAAAAACTATGTCATAGGCTCCTGGACTTGCAACAAGCAAAGGTAAGTTGCTGGGTGTGATGGTTCAGGCAGAGGTAGGGAGCTCTCTGTGAGTTTGAGGCCAACTTGGCCTGTGTAACATCAATTGCAGGTCAGGCTGCATAGTGAGACCCTGTCTAAAAAGGAAAATAAAAGGGGGGGGGGACAAGAGGAGGAGAAGAGAAGAGGAAGAGGGGGAGGAAAGGTCAGCTTCTGGAGGACTTCTAGACCCACAGAGAAAGAAAAGGCGGCAGGAATAGCTGCTAGGAGGCCCTGGACTCACGTAGATGAGCCAAGCAACCAGCAGGCTGGCTTCCTTTCTGGTGGGTGTGTCCGCCTTGTGATGCCTTTCTGATGCCAACTCTTTCAGCCCGTGCACAATGACACATGCCTCATTTGACTTTGAGAAGGAAGAAGTGATCAGAGCGGATTAAGATTTTCTGGGTTAGAGTTTCCAGGTCAGGCCAGACTTGAAACAAAACACTGCCACTTTGATGAGTGTGTGATACAGAAATCACCTGTTCCCGGAGCTTTATATGTGGCTTCTTAACAAGTAAAGGTGTCTTGCAGCCACGGGACACATCACATTTGCATTTGACCCAAAATTTACAGAGATCACTCACCAGCTGCGTCTTTGTAAAAGGAATCTGGCTGAGTATATTTTTGGCTGTGATATTTTAAAGAGGCAAGCAAAGTTAAGTTTAAGTTTGTGTATGGGATAAGGTGGATCTGAACACTGAAAGTCTGGACATTTAGCTTTCTTCATTAAATGGGGGGGGGGGGCTCAGCAAGGGACGGAGCATCCAGACACAAATGTTGTATATACAATAGTCAAAGCTGCATAAAGCCCCACATAGTTGCCTTTGGTGGTGGTATGAATGCTAGGATCCATCCAGAGATTCCCAACTTCGTGACGAGGCAGCCTTTGAGTGGGGGCTGCTTGAGAATCAGGCTGAGACTTCAGCTTCTGGCACGGATGGCTCTATACTACCTGTACTCATCAGCTCCATCCCCAGGCTGCCTGTCCTCTGGGTTGCAGGAAGGAGGCTGGCATCAACTAGACATGAGTTTCCCCTTCACATGAAATTATGTAAGACTGCTGTTTCCCACCTGGAATCAAAGTCTTTTCCTGCCTGTTAGCCCAACTTAGTCCCTGCTCACACAAGCAGACTAAGGGCTTATCAATGGAATGCCAGTGCTCACTGGCTCCTTAGCCTCATTCTAACCTCACACTGAAGATAGATTTATCCTTTAGTGAGCCTCAGGGCCACAGCCAAGGAGGCTGGACAAAAGCAGGTACAAGTGTTGCCGGCCAGGCAAAGGGCAGCACAGATAAAAGATAACCCCACAGTATGACAAAATATAATATACAAATCATCCAAGAAGGGGATATAAACTTAATTTTACAAAGGTTACCACATATAAGAATCTATAACAATGTAAGAGGTATATAACTAATAATTACTAAGATAATTCACAAGAAGATAGGCTAATCTACCTATATCCCATTTAAACCATACCTTTCCCAACCATACCCTATACCTGTCTAAAAGACATACCTGAGTCTAAGCATCACTTTCCATACCCAACCCTAAGTAACTAAAACCAACCCCCTGAAGATGAATATTAATCCTAAAAGTCAAGAGTAGGGAAAGGGGGCATCGTTATCTTATGATTACTTCCTGCTGAAATGGATTAAATTGAGGTCTCCACCTGATTAACCCAGAGAAGACTTTTTAAGTAACACTAACAGCTGTGTTTTTAATACTTAGCAACTGCACAATTCAGAGTATTTAATCACTAAAAGGACACATTGGCCATTAGTTATTTCTGTTGGTTGTCTTGCAGTCACTTCCCTTTTTGGCAGCCTTTTCCTTTCATTGGACTTTGAAGCTCTATCTTGTGCTTCCTTGGGGAGCCCCTGTGGTACCCAGTCTGTTACTGTGCATCCAGCACAGCAAACAGTTTGATTGACTGTTCAGCTTTAGCCAACTGGCTGCTCACTACTTGGCCTTTTGGCTAGGAGCAAGCCCAGCACCAGCTTAGCCAGTGTGACATCTTCTATCCAGGGAGCCTTCCCTGTCCTGGCAGGAGGACAAATCCTACAGGCTAATTGCTAAGCATGTGGGTTTTAATTAATAATGCCTATGATTAACACAGAACAATTTTTAACTAATGTAGGCTATTAGGTAGACAGAAAAATATAAATATCTCAAAACACCCTTGCTTTTAGGGAATAGAAGGATTGTGCATTTCTTGTGATTAAAAACACACACAGTCACAAAATTGTTTTGTTTTGTTTTGCTTTTTGAGGAATAATGAGTAAAATATAAAGAATACTAGCATGATCTAAGATTATTTTTATTCCAACGTATTGTAAAAAGCAATGAATCTTGTTGGTTAATGAGGTAAAACAAACCAAAAAAAAAAAAAAAAAAGTAAAGTAAGCTCTCCCCACGTCTGACAATGTTCCTTTACAACAATTATAGTTTTAGAACTCTAGATAAGTGCTATGGAATTACAGTGTAATTACAGCCTTCTCCCCCTTTGATGGATGCACTTATAGGAGAGTGACAGTTGCTCAATTGTCTGCTATTGACCTAATATGTTCACATTGGCTCCGAGAACAAAGCCCACGTAGTTTTTGCTGACTCAGATGAGACTGCCATTACAATTAAGAATTTGTATCTACTCCAATGAATGAAGTAGTTTATATTCTCCACCAGGTTTGCCCATTTTACTATTAATCCCTGAGAAGAGAATTAAGTAGTTTGGCTCAATATCGGAACTCAATTCTTCAAAGATAAAAGTAGATGCGGTAGGACTGTATTGTCATCTACATCACAGCTTAATTCTCAGTGTAAAAATACAGAACTTGTTGCTGTGAGAAACTAACAACTGCAAAATGAAATGGACTCAGTCATGCCATACGTAGACCTAGATGATGTTTTCAAGTTTCTAGGCAATTTACTAATGACTATCATTTCGCTGGTTCACTAACTTGTAGGTGATAATATTTAGTAGCTGGACCCTAAAAAGGGGCATTAAAGGCCGTTAATTTACCATACAAACACTTCATAGAAATTCACATTTCCTTAAGTCAAACGACAGTGTTCCACAGAGTTGAATATAATTGAGGACAAGACTGCCCCAGGTGTGGTTGAGGAGGTTTTATTGTAGATATGAGGAAGGTTACAGCCAGAAGCATCGTGAAGGGTCCAGACAGAACCAGGCCATGAGGGGGCATGAGAAAAGGAGACGGGAAAACAGAGGTGCTGAGGACCAAAAGGCCAAGAGGACACATGGACCAAGAGACCAGGAAGATGTACAGCCAAAACCTCGGCGTCATATAGGAGTTGGAGACTGGGAAGGAGACGCCCAGGCCCTGGGCTAGAGAGGTTTATGGAAATGGGCAGGGTGAGAAGGGCTGGGAGGAGCCAGCAGTGATGCTGGCAGAGCTGCCCAGCATCTGCTTTGATATGTTAGTAAGCACTTCAGTTAGCCATTTTGGGGGGTTTCTTTGAAACCTAACCCTCCAGCAGCAGCAGGACTAGTATAGCGAGTTAGATATAAAAATGGCCCCAATTTATCAGATCCTGAAAAGTTTTCAAAGTGGAAGCTGTTCCAGACATTGAGATGAATAAGGTCGCTGCCACCAACAGTGACAATGGGACTCTTTCACTTAGTTTACATGAATCACTTAAGTTATTCTTCATCTCTAATACAGTGTAAATGTTATTGTTGTCATCGCTGATGCAGCAGCCTCCGCGTGCAGAAGGGCTGTGATGATCTCCTGTGGTTTGCTTTTACCTCACTCTTTTCCATGGAATGAGTTCTTCAAAGTATAGTTGCGCAGGTACAATACATAGCTTAATAATAGAGACACAGAGTCACGAGGCTCACAGCTTAGAGATTATGATTTTTATCTCATATTACTTAATGTGGGCCACAGAACCTGAGAGCCAGGGAGACACCCTCCTCTAGTTTGGCACATGATTTTTCTCACACAGGGAGGATGTCATACCTTACAGGACTTAGGCAGAACGAGGACTTTGAGATAAAAATAATCACACGAATTAAATGTGAAATAGTAATTGTGAAGAAAATGATGACAGTGATAATGAAAACTATCACCAAAATACATGATCAGCACTGAGAACTCTAACCTCAGCTTAAAGTATATAATAACTCTTAAAATTTGACCTAAAATGAAAACATGAAGGAACGGGACAATAATTTTAATTAGTGAAAATTAAAGCAGAAAGGTAGGGACAGTGGTACATGCCTGTAATCCTAGCTCTTGGAAGGTTGAGATAGAAGGACCAGGAATTCAAGGTCATCTTAGGCTACATAGCTAATTGGAATTCCAGACTAGCCCATGTTATGTGAGACTGTGTTAATAAAAATCAAATAAAGAGGAAGAAGTAATATAAAAGCTCTCTATTTAAAAAAAAGGAAGTTAAGTTTGTAGAGAAAATACCAAAATAATGGCAGATGAATGCTTATTATACTTATAAGGTAGAAAAGGTTCTTGCAAATGATTAGGAGACCAAAAAAAAAAAAAAAAAGCATTCCTGTCACAAAATGTCCAACACAAAAATACTAAGGACACAAATGGGCAAAAGCTCATTGTAAATACCTGAGAAATATAATTTTTAAATCATCATTTTCACTAATAATATCTCAAATAAGAGCTAAGTCTAATTGAAATATTGTATTGTACTTGACAGTTGTTTAATAAATGTTAAACAGGGGTTTATTTTTTTAACCTTTCACACACACACACACACACATATATACGGAATATATGTTGCATGTGAAATACATATATATACAAACATATACACACAAATATATTATATATATAATATATTTGTATCATTAAAGATGTCCCCATATACCCCTACCCTTCCTTTCTCCTCCTTATCCTGTTGGTTACCTTTGTTCCTTTGTTCTCCTCCATGGCTTTACTCCTATTGTTGTGAGATATGTGTGTGTGTGTGTGTGTGTGTGTGTGTGTGAATATGTGTGTGTGATTTTATGTATCTACATAAAAACCCAGAGCCACAAAACACAGAAAATGCTTGGTATTTGCCTTTCTACAATTGATTGCATTTGCTTATCTCCAGCTGCATTCTCTCAGTGTAACTGCATCTTCTTCATGGCTGAAGAAACTCCCTGTGTTTATTTACCGCATTTTCCTATCCATCTTCTCTTGTTGGACACCTGTGCTGATTCTGTGAGTTAGGTTTGTGACCAGAGATGATATCATTCATGTGCACACAAAAGAGTGGTACAGCTGACTGAGTTCTATACTTTTCTTTTTCTTATTTATTTATTTTTCTTATCAATCCCAGTTCCCTCTCTGTCCCTCCTTCCCTCCCTCCCTTTCTCCTTCCCTCCCTCCCTTCCTTTTTCCCTCTCTCCCACCCTCTCAGGCCCCCCCTTCCCGACCACCCTCCCCTCCCATCCCCCCATACTCCACATGTAGGGTGATGCCTTCCAGGAGGGCCCATCTACATCTGTCAAGTCATTTGGAGTAGGGACTAGGCCTTCCCTCCTGCCTCTAGGTTAAGGGAGTATCCCTCCATGAGGTGTGTGGTCCCAAAGTCCTTTTGTGCATCAGGGATACATCCTGGTTCCACTGTCAGAGGTCCCTTAGACTGCCCAGGCCTTCTAACTGAGGCCCATATTCAGGGGGCCTGAGTCAGTCCCATGCTGGATTCCCAGCTATCAGTCTGGGGGTCCATTAGCTCCTCCTTGTTCCGATCAGCTGTCTCTGTGGGTTTCTGTAGCATTGTCTTGACCCCTTTTCTTATCACTCCTTCCTCTCTACAACTGGATTCCAGGAGTTTGGCTCAATGTTTAGCTGTGACTGTCTGCTTCTGTTTCCATAAGCTACTAGATGATGGTGGATAAGTTAGTCATCAATCTCATTGTCAGGGAAGGGCATTTATGGTAGCCTTTCCACTGTTGCCCAAATTGTTAGTTGGGGTCAGTCTTGTAGGTCTCTGCACATTTTTCTAGAGTCAGTTTTCTCTTCAAACCTATAATGGCTCCCTCTTTATGGGCTCTCTCTCTCTCTCTCTCTCTCTCTCTCTCTCTCTCTCTCTCTCTCTCTCTCTCTCATCTATTCCTCCTCTGACTCAATCTTCCTAGTCCCATGTGCTTTCCTCTCCTCCCCTTCTCTTTCTCCTAGTCCCCTCTCCACTCACTGCCCCTCCCCACTCCGCATATGCTCAGGAGATCTTGTTCCTTTCCCCTTCTATGAGGGACCTTATATGAATCTCTTAGATTCCTCCTTGTATCCTAGGTTTTTTTCTTTTTTCTTTCTTTCTTTCTTTTTTCTTTTTTCTTTGAAGAAAACTCCCTACTGATTTTCACAGTGGCTGGTCTCATTTATAGTCCCTCTAGATATGTTAAAGGGTTTCTCTTGTCCATATCTTTGAAAACATTGGTTGTCTTTTGTTTTGGTATTGATTTCCACTCTTGATGGAAGAACATAGAATCACAATGCAGTTATTAATTTGTATTTCTGTGATGGCTGAACATTTTTTTTCCATGTGTCTATTGGCCATTTCTATGCCATATGCTAGAATTCTTTGTTTAGTTCATTAGTCCATTAATGGATTGAATTATTTAATTTTATGTGTTTATGTGTTGTTTCATTTTTAATGAATTATTTTTTAAATCATGTGTATGTGTGAGGGCCGTATATGTGCTCATGTGAGTGCAAATGCTCATAGAGTCGAGAAGAGAAAGTTGGGTGCTCCTGAACTAAAGTTACAGGCAGTTGTGTGCTGCTCAACCTAAGTGCTGAGATCAAAGTTGGATCTTCTGAAAGATATGTACTGTAACCACTGAGCCATCTTTCCAGCCCCCTCCCACTTTAGACTTACTATGTCATTATTTAGTTTTTAAAGATCTTTGTATATTATAGTTATTAATCCTCTGATATATACATACATACATACATACATACATACATACATACATCTTCCAAAGATTTTCTCCCATTCTTTGGACAGTCTCTTAATTGTTTCTTTATCTGTACGGAATATTTTATTAATTTCATGAGATCACATTTGTCAATTATTGGCCTTATTTCCTGAATAAGTAGAATCCTATGAAGAAACTCCTGCTAAAGGAGAAGGAGACAAGAGCTCTTAAATCCTCAGACTGAGAAGAGACTGAGCTCCTGTGTCCTCCTGCCTTATCATTTCCTCTCTCCTACTTCCTGTCTGTACAGACCTCCAAATCTCCAGGATTAACTAGTGGCTAGCTCCACCCTCTGATCTTCAGGCAAGCTTCATTTGTTAGAGTATAAGCAAGATATTACTACAGGGACCTTCTGATTTCATCTACCATGTGGTGATATCCATCCTCTTCCTGAGCACCTCCAAGTTTGGGGATCCACAGTCACAAAATATAAGGTTCACTTGTGATTTCAGCTAAATTATTAATCTCTTTTCTTAAGTTATAAATTGTATATATACATGTATGTATATATTCATAACCTTAATTTTGAAAGTGAGTCTATTTAGAAAATCAAATTGAAGCACTTTATAGATTCCTTTAAACTCATGGCCATCATATAAAGAGAAGAACAGAAATACTTTGACATAAATACCAACTCAATCTTCATAAACTTTGTGGTCTTAGACCAAGTATCTAAAACTCAGTTTGTTTGTGTACATTAAAGTTTACATTGAACAAATGTAAATTGAACAAATGATGTAATCGTATTGTTTCAATTTTAAAATATAGTATCTATTCTTTGTAAGTTTACATGGGCTTTCAATATATCTGACATGGGTTAGGTTTTCACTAAACAGCAGCTGTTATTAAAGAAACAAGTGAAAGCAACTAGGAAGTATGTGCTACAGTGGATTAAATTGTGCCCGCTAAAGAAATATGACCAAATACGATCAAATCCTAATTCCTAATATACATGAATGTGAATTTATTTGTAAAACAAAAAGGTCTTCTTGGATATAATCAAGTCAGCATGAAGTTGTTTTACACTTAATTGTCCCTGAATTTAATCATTTGTGCTCTTAGAAAGAAAGAAGGAAATGCACAGAGCAAAAAAGAAAGAGAGAGAGAGATCGAGACAGAGACAGAGACAGAGAGACAGAGATGCAGAGAGAGACACAACATTACCTGGAAAAAGACACAGATTGGAAAGATGTATCTACAAGTTGAAACGGGGTTGGGGGGTTCCATTCAAGTCTGGAGCCACCAGAAAATAAGAATCAAGGATGGATTCTTCCCCAGATCTTTGAGGCAGCACAGCCTTGCTGACATCTTGATTTTGAACGTCTGCCCCCAAGAGCTTGTTAGGGTAGCATCAAGAAACTAATACAATAATGTGGCTGTAGTTATACACTAGGGCGTTGGTGCATTATTAAGACTAAACAAAGTAATGCTGGTTAACAAATTAGGCCAATTAGAAATTCCCTTTGAAGGGTATTCAGCATGGAACCTTGTTGGACGGAGCCCTGGGATGAGGCCGATTGCAATAAAACAGAAAGCAACTTTTCTTACGACTTTAGAATATTCTAAGCACATACCGAAGACTGCAATGTTGAACTGCACAGCCCACCAGCTCTATTCTTCTCCTTTCTGTGGCTATTTGTACACATCCTCAGAACCTCCTGGAAGTCATGGAAGGATACATTCAGATGAAGGTCTTCTAGGAACTGATCCTATCTTTAAAGCGAAGAATGAAAGAATTGCAACAACTGAATGATTGATAAAAGAGCGATTGACTGATAAGCATCAGCAGTGGAAAGGAGAGGGGAAACTTATAAAACAGATATAGTTTAACTGACTTTAACAATATTTTTACTAAGGTAAACATAGAATATTTGAATCCTTACGTATCCAATTAAGTTATCCAATTAAGTTTGTGCTTTCTGTCTTACTCTGGCATACCCCACCTCCACTAAAAGCCAAAATGAAAACTCCAGGTATTTTTAATTAGTTTGCTGATTAGTTTGCTTTTCTTTTGTTTGTTTGTTTTTCCTTTTAAGGGTAAATCTTCTAAAGTAGATAATCGTTAAGTCCCAGACCGATTAAGTGTGCTGCTGAGTTCCACTAGCTAGTTTCAGACTTTGGGAAAATGTTAATACCAGCACTAAAATTTATTCAGTTAATTGCTCTAATAATCAATAAGTAATTTTCATTCTAAACTAGGCTCTTTTTATGTGACTTAAATAAACCAACCAAAGATCATTTACATCTCAATAACAATTCCTAATAATGTCACATCATTAAATTCCACCCCAGTTCTCAATAATGCTGGTTAGTGACCAATAAAGGGACTTATTGCCCTGGTTGGATCCTCAGGGGGAAAAGTGAAGTAGTGGATGAAGGGTTTCCATGTTGAACCAAGGTACCACATCAGCCTTTCTTCTCTGGAGACTTCTGCTGCAGTCAGCAGGACGGTTTCTTCTCCTCCTCCTTTCCCTCCGCGTATCTCCTTTATTCTTTCCATTATTTCCTTTCTTTGCTTACCCCTTTCTTCTCCATCTTCCTCGCCCCCCCCCCCACCTTCTTCTCCCTTGTTTCTTCCTTTCCAATTTGCTTTTAATTAGGATTGAGGAAGATTCTTAAAGGGAAGAATTTTTGCATCTTACTTATTATTGAAAATGACCAGTAGAAGAAGCAAAATGCTTGAAGAAAACCTCAATACCAAGGATTTAAGTCTCCTAAGATGAAAAAGTGAATAGAAAGAGTAGAGATGTGGGAATTATTTCTGTGCTATCCTATGTAAGCATCATTTGTACAAGAAATATTTGAGGCTTACATTTTGATGCTGATTATTTATATTGACCAAATTAAACCTCTTGCCTGTTTAGGCTGCATTATCTATGTAGTTTTAGGAGTGTAAAACCCATTGCGTACCAATGAAAAATGGTTCTATAGCTAAAATGTGTATAATTTAAGCAACAAAAATCATTACTATTTTAAAATACATTTTTAAGACTGCTTTTGTGATACCAACACACTGGCTGATATTGAAATTTTTATGTTAATTAAACAACCTTAACCACTTGGTAAATTTCAGATATGTACACTTTGTAATTACCTCCATTATTGAAATAGCTGGCTTGATTTATCCATGCCACAATAACATTGTAGCTTCTGTTATTTTTGTCTTTAGAAAAACACAGGTCCCAGCGTGGGAATATAAAACTATTACTGTAAATTAAATATTAAAGCTAACTTATTCTTGCATAAGAATGCTGTCAAATAATGGCGATAACTGTTGCTAAGACAGAAAGTATTTTTTGTTTTTTTTTTTTTTTTGAAGCACAAATTAAAATCCAATTTCTGTTCTTTTTGTAAATTGTATGTAGTTAGGGTGTACAGTTTTACTGATGGCAGTAGCTTAAGGGGGAGACTATTATGGTCTTGGTTTAGCGATTAAGAAATACAACATTTGTTGAAGGGCTAGGCCTTTTAGTCTAGAATGGATTATCACTTGATCCTTCCTTAAGCATTTTTATATAGAAGTGCATTATCCTTGGAGCCACCCTGGGCTCCATGCCTCATTAGCTTGGGTGTTAGATAAATCAAAGGCAGCCTCGGAGACAAAGATAAGCAAACTGCAGGCCAGCAAGATGATGATGTATGGATCCAGGAGGCTAATAGGAAAGTATTGACAGGAAAGTGGTGTGCTTATCCTGCAATCACTGCATATTGCAATGAGAGCTCCCCAAAGCAGATGGGATACACTTCAGGGAACTCACGGCAACAAGACTGCTGGGCAGAAATGGATCCTTCTGTTTTAAATTCTAACAAGAACTTGGTTTCTTTTAAGCTGAGCTTTGAATGCATTGAAATGTACAGTGACCTAAGCCATGGCGAATTCTGAAAAGAGAATATCATTTTGGAAGACCAAGTTGTTGGAATTATTTCATTATGTAGTGAAAAAAATAATCGCATATGCTTACTGTGATTAGAACTGCCCCAATAGTCTTTAACTTACGAAGGAGTTTTCTCCTACTTTCCTATGTGTTCTATCAGTTTTTAATGCATCATAAAGTTTGCTTTTGGAGATAAATAACATTTCCTTTTGTTTTCCCATGGTCAATGTCCTTAGACCAAATTGACATTTTAATATTATGTTTAATTTTTTTACCCCAATGGTTTTTAGATTGTGAACCTTCTACTTTCTGAAGCCAATATGATTATTATAAAATCTAAAGATATGTAATACTATGATTATCCTACCTATTAGCATTCAGAAAAACACCCATAAACACCCATTTGACCTGAGCCTACTGGGCACTACTAAGGGTTGTGATATACTCCTTTTCTCACCTCTTTCCTGTCTCAAAGTGGAATTCGCTTACCTACTCTAAATGGTGGCACAGGCATTTTGGAAGCTAGAGTCACTGTTACCTCCCTGGCTCACTTCCTCTATTCCCAAGACCATGGAATCCCAATATATCTATGCTGGTGGTGACTGAAGACTTAGGAGGCTCCTTCCGTCCACAAAGGCTGGACGGTATCGTCCATGGTACACACCTTGATTCCTAAGCTATGCATGTCAGAGGCTAGCCTTCTTCAGTCTTAGGTCAATATATTATAAGGACTGAGGCTCAGACATCAGTCAGGGAGTAAGCAAGAGAAAACAAGATGGGCTTCAAGAGGAAGCCCTAAGCACCTCCATAGATGAGCAACCACAAATTATAACAATGTGTGTTAGCTTTGCTATTGCTGGTACAATGTACACCATTATCTAACAATCTAAGATTTTCCTATATTTAGGCACAGGGCTGCTTTACCTCATTCATATACTGTAAATACGAACTCACTGTAAGTATTCTATTGGAATAGCTAGCCTGTTTTGTTTCATAGTCACTTTTGTTTTTTTCCCCTCTCTCACCTGGAATTGTCTCTTGTTCAATGTCAAGAAGAGACATAAGAAAAAATTTAATTTAATTAGCTTTGAGCTTAATGAATAAGGAGTCAATGAAGCCCTACTGCCAAGCCAGTGTTTTTCAGATGAAAAGAAGAGGTCCCTTCTACTACCAGATAGCACCACTTGCCAAAGGCCCAACAATTAGCGATTGGCAGGGTGGAACTGGATGCTGACATTCCGCTTGCTTCCCTGATGTGCTGCCTCTCTCTGGAATCAGCACTGGATTTGTGGGTGGGAAGCAAGCAGGGATAACAATAAGCTGCTTCTACTGCTTCTACCAACTGGGAAGAGGCTGCATGTTAGCTACAAAACAGGCCTGCATCACAAAGAGAAAACGACAAAGTCCAGGCCATTGGTCTTCTCTAACGTAATTTAAGCATTCAAACAGAAATGCAGGAGACTGTCCTATCTCTGGTCGCCGTGACTGACTAGACCAAGGCTCGTCACGCCATGTCATTTGGTCCCGGTACCCTCATGAATTACTTTAACAGGGACAAATTACATTTCTTCAATTGCCTTGCCACAAACAACAAACAAACAAACAAAACAAAATAAAAACAAAACAATAAACAAGGTCTGTTACTAAACCCAGAGCTGCTATTTGGGCTAGAATGGAGGCAGAGCAGTGATCTCTAGAGATGTGTTCACTGCCTCCCTCCCCTCCCAGTACTGGGACTGCAGAAATTCAATATCATGCTTGGTGTCTTACAAGGCTCCTCTGACTTGAGAAGTAGGCACTATACCCACCGAGCTGGCGCCCTAATTGCTAAATTAAAACCCGGTAAAAACAAGTATGAGAGCTATTATCTCACAAAAGGAGACTACAAAAACTTTTTTTTTTTCTGGAAAGGACTGCCAATTAATCACAAGCACTATAAAAAGTCTAAGAGAAGATGCCAATTGATTAACTCATGTCTGCAGCATTGTTCATCAACACACTATCTCCAGTCAAGAGAAATGGTTAGGCCACTCATTTTCAGTTTGCTCTCTGGAACTTTTGCTGCACTTGCCTGGAAACCTATCCCTCCTCAGGAATTGGAGGAACAAACAGCCACAAGAGGCCTCAGAACGCACTGCAAATGGACTGATCAGGCTGCTTTTGATAAATCAATTCAATTACAAATTTAAATGCATTCTGTTCAAAGACCTTAAATTCATAGTTTAATGTCTTGCAGTTACCCAAAGCATCATATATATATATATATAATATATATATTATATATATAATAATATAATATATATATATATATTACATACATACATATCCTGAAATGTACTAGAGCCCTTATGATGCCTTGATGCCTGCAACATTCTTCCTTAGAGAGGAAGCCTGCCATTCTAAGGTCCTTAGGAGGATACAGGGGGATCAGACAACCAAAGAAACCGAGTCCAGTCTCCAAGGACAGCAGGAGTGAACAATAGCCTCACGCTGTTCCTCATTGTCTCCTCTGCGGGCAATTTGTGTTCTCAGTAACTGTCATTTGTTTCATTTCGACCTCTGAAAACCAACACTGTAACTCCCAACTGGTGCCCTCTTCATCACACTGCCTTTGTTCTGCTAGCCTGGGCTGCTGCCCCTGCCCTGTCCATTAGCCCAGGGAGCATTGTGATTAATGCACTTGCTCTGAGCCCCAACCAGCAGGCTCAGCCCCAGGCTGCTCCCAGCGGCTGGTCTGGAGCAGTCACCGGTGCCCCTGTACCTTTAACTGGTCTCCCTTTATCTACATGCCCCGGGCCTGCAGCTGGGCCTCCTCATGGCCTGACCCAGCTCCTTCTGCACCCTGGGACTCAGGCAGGGTGCGTTCATTACTCATCTGTGACAATAACCCATCGAGTAAGATGTAGAACTCAATTCCAGCAGAAAGACCTATAATGTTGGAGTCAGGAGGTTATCGCTGGGGGACCTGCACCTTGCTCTTCGCCACTCTTATCGAGAGCTTTACAGGCTCTGCTGGGGCCAGCATCTTGTAAAGCTGAGGGTGGCAGATTTGGCCTCAGATTAGTATACATCTTCCTAAGTGGTGCTACATTTAATTAAAAAGTAAACCTTCGTTAATTTTTTTTTTTTTTTTTGTTACTGTAGTGTGGGGAAACAGAGATGTACATCCTACACTGTGGGTGGTAGAGGAAGTAAGAGAGCAGACAGATGTCTGGACACTTCTGACCCTGCTGCCCCTTGCCCTGTGCACCCTCAATGGCATCTGGGCATCCTCTTTGTGTATCATATCGCTTCTCTCAGTACCGGAGGATCCTCAGCCTGTGGGACTTAGCCCCGGGATACATTGCATCGCAGGCCATTGAGTGTTTCCCCCCACTCAAGCTTTTTGTACTTTCCTTGGAGGCACAGAGCTTTTGAGAGGTTAGATAGTTCAGTGGTGTGTCTCTAACCTCCTGGAAATTCTGATTTGATGGTAATTAGAAAGTTTAATTTAAGAACCCAGCTGCATAGGGGTGGGGCCAGGGTAGGAAGGACTGTCCCTGGAGCAGGTCTTTGCATCATTTAATTGTTACCTATAAACATTTCCATCATATGACCTGAGTTCTCGCGGGACTCAGCTCTGCTCAGCAGTGATGTCTTCTTCAGCTCTGTCACTTCTTGCTGAACACTGTGCATTGTAACATCTCAGCTTGTACTGCTGCTACTTCTACGATGCCAAGCTTGGGTTGTGTTCACTTGAAAACTCCCCAACCTCTTACAGAGAGCATCAACCCTCCCAGGCCTCTCCGCATTAAAAATCAAAAGTAAAAACAAACAAAAACACTTCTGAAAACATACAGAGACCTGCCTGGAAAATTAGAGTGCCTTGTATTAGGACTTAGCAGAGGTCCACAAACCTCAGATCATTAATGGACTTGCAGCTAGGTTTTTATTTTTAATTGTAGGTGCTGTTTGGGAAAGTCCACGTTAAAAAAATCTAAACAAGCCTTCTCAGATCCTGTCAATGTCTCCAACATGATGATATTTTAAGAGGCAAAAACATTCCTGTGATGGCTGTTCTTGGTTGCCAACCAGACCACATCTAGAATTAACTAAAACTCAAGTGGCTGGGTACACAAATTAAACCATTTGAAGCAGGGAAATCCCACTTTTAATACAGGTCTTTCCAGCTAGGAAGATCCGCCTATAATCTGGGCCACACCTTCTGGTGGCAGGCTGTATAAAGAGCATGGGAGAAGGAAGGTCTCTCTGTCTTTGCTTGCTCTCTCTCGTTCTCACTGGCAAGCCCATTCCTTCGTGGACATTCCAGCCTGCTTCTCTGGGATTCTGGGGTATACTGAAGAACAGCTGAGACATTCAGCCTTGTGAATTGAATAGCTATAGAATCCTTGGGACTTCCATTGATAAACTGACATGGTTGGCCTGTAAGCCAGTGGTTCTCAACTTTCCTAATGACCCTCTAATACAGTTCTTCACGTTCTGGTGACCCCCAATGAGAAAATTATTTTCATTGATACTTCATACTGTAATTCTGCTACCACTATGAATCTTATTGTAAACATCTGACAGGTAGGATATTTGGTAAGAACCCCCTGTGAAAGAGTCATTTAACCTCCAACGGGGTCTTGACCCACAGGCTGGGAACCAAGTAAGCCATTCTAATAAATTACTTATGTATTCTACAAATTCCTCCTGAGAACCTTGAATAACGTAATTACTTATTTACACATTGCACTTGGCTGTAGAGTTTTCTTGAGCAGGATCTGTGATGTGTTCCTAAAACGTACTTGTAGAAGGCTGGATTGTTTTCTGCATTACCTGTGACGGGCTTTGCTTATATTCAAAATCCCCAGAGAAAGTCATGAGATAGGAGTAAGTATAACATGATAAACAGCGCATTTGCTGAAGTATGTGAAGCTTGCATCAGTTCATAGACTGCAAAGCTGATGTTTGGTGCTCTTTCCCCTATACCTGTACAAAGTGTCACACCCACAGCCTCCCCAGGAGTCACCTGGGGTGTCTGTCAGCACCGGGATCCTGCTTTGTCATAGGCACTGGAAATGAATGTGTACCTCTTCATCTGCCTTTTAGAAGGCTGGAGTCCAGTTTATCCTGCTATTACCCAGAATACTATTGGGTGCATGGTTGGCCTTAACAGATGTTTGCTGAGGGAATGAATTAACAAGTGACTGAAGTTCCCCTCTATACACACGAGGATCAAGACTTGTCCTCTGCCAATCCAGGGTACCTCGGCCCTATTATGAGGAAACAGCAAGGTGCGTCAAGGTTATTTATTATGTGTAAGGGACTGTGCCTCTGTACCAATGCTCCTGATTTTTTGTGATGGGTCTCTCAAGTGGTTGTTACCATCTGATAACTACATTAGGTTAGGTAATAATGTTAGCAGTCTCACTGGAGACACGGGCTAGGGAAGCAAAGCAGTACTGCGATCGCGCAGTGTTCTTAGAGGAGTGGCCAGAACAGATCTGCGGTTGTGCATGTTCGGTGGAGGGAACAGATCTGCGTTATGCAGTGTGCTCAGTGGCGGGAACATAGCAATTTTAACCCAGGCTGGCCTGAGTTCAAACTTGTACGTTAGGCGCATCAGTGTGGCTCTGTTCTACTGACATGGAAGTATTTAGACAGTGTGACTCTTCCTTACTTGGATGAATGTCTATTATCTGAGAAAATAGGTAAATAAAATAGATGGATAGGTGTGGCACTGTCCTGACTGTGTTAGAAGGCCGTGGGGCATAGCCCAAGGCCATCATATTTTAGAGTCTTACGCTTTGCTCCAATTTTCTGGTAGTGCTTGATATTAATTAGTTTATTGTTCTCTCAGTTAATGTGATACAATTATGTAGAATTTCCTCCCCTTTCTTTCACAGTTGTAACTTTCGAAGGGAACTTATGACCTGGCACACTCTGCCTTGCTGTACCTCTGACACTGTTTTAGTTTGCTCTTTGTTGTGGTGATAAATAAACAGTTTGGGGGGAAAAGTGTTTGGCAGCTTACAAGTTTCAGTCGGCATGGAGGGAAGCAATGGCAGGGACTCACGGCAGCATCTTGAGGAAGAAACATTGAAGCAGAGATAATGGATGAACACGCTTAGTGGCTTGCTCTCTGCTTAGCATGTGTTCAGCTGCCCTACTTAGGGAATGGAACTGCCCACAGTGGGCCAGAAACTCCAATGTGAATTAGCAACTGAGGAAATGCCCCACTGACATACCTACAGGCCAATTTAATCAAGGCAGGTCTTTAGTTGAGGCTTGTTCCTCTCAAGTATATCAAATTGACAATAAAGACTAGCTACCATAGACACTACTGTCACCTATGAAAATAGATTCCATCACTGACTTGGTTGTCAAATATTTTTCCTAACTTTCATTCTCATGATTTCTATATTATTCAAAACTGTTTCTAAAAAGGTTTTTTATTGGTGATATTTCCACTGTAAAGAATAATCATTCATTGTACACAATTTTCAAATTACAGCAAAAATACTGAGATGCTAAAACCACTTGTTTGCTCATTAATGGATGATAAAGGAATTCATATTTTATCTTACTTCATTTAATTACTAATATATAAATTTGAGATATTTTAAAAACAGTCTCTGTATTTAGTTAAAAGCACACATAAACATTAGCTCATGAGCTTACATTTTATTTTATATCAAAATTTTAGAGACCATACTTCTTCACTTCTATAACATTTTTCATTATTTTTAGAATCTAAACATCATGATAAAATTTTTTAAGAATTTATTCTATGTTAATTATATGTACATGTGTGTCTGTGTGGGTATACATGAAGAAGGCTGAGTCACCCAACGTAGATGCTGAAACTGAAGTCTAGAACCAAAGTCTAGAACCAAAGTCTAGTCCCCTGCAAGAGCAGCAATTTCTCTTAACTGCTGAACCACCTTTCCAACCCTGATTATATATCAATAAACTTATATCTATTGAATATGTCATCTATATATGTTTATCTATCTACATATACCTACATACGTAGATATAGATAGACAGATAGATAGATAGATAGATAGATAGATAGACAGACAGACAGACAGACAGATAGGCTTGTCATGATTCAAACTTCTAATACAATGTTGAATGGAAATGGAAAGCCTGATTTCCTTGCTTCTCTTGTTAGGAATAGCTTTTCACTTATTATTGAGTATGATGTTGTTTTGTGGTGTGTCATACATGGCTTTCTTATATGGAAATGCATCCATTCCTTTCTAGTATTTTGTTGTTTCTATCTTTGTATTTGTGTGTATGTGTGTGTGATTTGTGTGTCTGTGCATGCTTGTGTCAGTACAGAACATGCATAGGAGGTCAGAGAACAACTTCAAGTCTTAGTCCTGGCTTTCCACCTTATTTGAGGAAGGGTCTCCTGGTGTCAGTTACATACAACAAAGTCACTTGTCCACAGAGATCTGGAAATTCTGCCATCTCTGTTTGTCATCTTGCCACAAAGTTGAAGGGAACTGCAAAGGGGCATTATTGTGTCTTGCTTTTTATGTGAGTACTGAGGATTTGAACTCAAATTCTCATGTTTATATGGTGTTATAGTCACTGAGACATCCCTAGAGATAATATTTTTAATTTAAAAAGCTATTCATTAAATTAAATCTGTTCTTTGACAGTAATGCATTATTCTTATCCCTGCCATCACACTCTCTCGTATTGCTCTCTCATGGTACACATTCTTATACATGCATCGTTTATCGCCCAGAATATACTTCTTCATTTCTTAACATATTAACGTTTTGGATTTTTGATATATGATATTCATTATTAGGGCTATTAGTCACATGTTTTCCATCATGTTCACACCTGTTAATTTAAGTATGGTGTTAAAGTTTCTGTACTTGAGAAAATTTACAAATACTGCTTGGCAGGGACACGCTAGGGACAATCTAGGATACCTGGGGGAGATCCAGGGTCTCTTGTTTACTCTTGAAAACCAAACAAGATGCTCTACAGCTCAGAAAGTGGTAATATCCTAATGTGTGAAAAGCTGCCTGTGACCTAAATGACACTGCCAGTGAGCGACTGAGAGTACCAACAGCCAGAGCTGGAAGGGTACAGCGAGGGTGGTAAGTCAACACTTCTCCAGCCTTGGCCGCCTGCTCATTTCAAAGGCAACCATTCAACCACTGACTCTCTCGTTCATCCTCTTTCTTCCTCCACCTCAAAGTGGGTATCAGAGGTGCAACAATCACCATACTTGGGAAATGCAGTGTGTGTGTGTGTGTGTGTGTGTGTGTGTGTGTGTGTGTGTGTGTATGCATGATGCTGACATTTACATTTACATTGTGGGCTGGAAGAAGGTACCCCAAAAGCCAGATTCTAACTGCAATTTGGATAGAGGCACATTCGGGACGTCTATTATAGTGGTCTTGGCAAACTCAGGAAGCAGATTCTTGAACTAGGTTTTTAAAAGTGTGACTCTTAATAGAACTTAAGTGAGCATTCCATTGAGATGTGAAACTGCTGGGATGAAACCGCACAAGCCAAGCAGCCTACTCTAGAGAAAGTGTATGTGAGAGAACTCGAATGAGGCCACGTCACAGCGTTAGAGTCACAAGCTCCAGGGTTTCCTAGATTGCTCAGTCGCTCCAGTTAATACATACTTCAGAAGTCTGAATCATTTAATTACAGAATGATTACATGTAAAGACTTCTTCAGAGTGACACAAGTCACTGTGCTTTCCTATTTATCTGAAATAGCTGAAAGGTTACTATTGGGTTCCCCTGGCAATCCCTGTATATAGAAATGGGCTAAACATGGACTTTAGAAGGAGTTCTGGCAATTAAATAGAAGCCAGCACTCCTCAGGAACTTTTATGTCCCCCAAATGAAACCACTTCCCTTACCTCTAACAGAAGGAACATATGGCTCTCCAATTAACATACACCTGTCAGCGCATCAAAGCCCACACTGGCCTCCCAGCTCCCTCAACATCACAAGTACCTGTGAAACATGCTGAAGTCCTTGCTAGCTAGCATCCTAGCCCTTCCCACCTCCTCCTCCACCCTAAACTACCTCCAGCTCATGAGACATGGGCTCCTCCACCGAATGCACTCATCCTTATAACCCACTGCTCTAACTCTTCTCTCCCTCCCTATCCCCCTCCCCCTCCTCCTCCCCCTCTCCCTCTTCCTCTCTCTCTCTCTCCCTCCCCCATTTCATCCCCTCCCCCTCCCCTTTTCATCCCCCTCCCCTTCTCCCTTCCCCTCTCCCTCCCTCCCCGTCCTCCTCTCCCTCCTCCTTCCTCCATCTCCCTCCCCCTTTCCATCCCCCTCCCCTCTCCCTCTCCCTCTTCCTCCCCCTCTCCCTTTCCCTCCCTCCCCCTCCTCCTCTCTCCCTCCTCCTTCCTCCCTCTCCCTCTCCCTTCTTTTCCCCTCCCTCTCCCTCCCCCTTCCCCTCCGTTCCCCTCCCTCTCCCTCTCTGTCCCTCCCCCTCCCTCTCTGTCCCTCCCCTCCCCTCCCCGTCTCTCCTCTATTCTCTATCTCTTGCTATCTCACTTTGCCATTATTCTTTCCTGCTACCTCTCTCCCATCCTCTTGCGGCTCCTGATTCCCTAGCCTTGGATGTGTCCAGTCCGAGTCTCTTTCTACTCTAAACTCTTTCAGGTCTGCATATTTTCTCTCTACTGTTGGTAATGAAAGCCTTCCCCCTCACAATGGAGTGGTCATGTGGGCAGTTTCTTTACTGTGCCGCCTCACGTAGAATTATTATTGGTGGAGCAAAGTTAAAGATGTCTCATTTTTATCTTCTCTTTAATTGGAAGTTAGAATAGCACAGTACCTGAGAGAAAGTTCTAAGTCATCTGAGTTTAATCTGGGT
The DNA here is from genome assembly GCF_943737965.1 of Phodopus roborovskii. Lineage (NCBI taxonomy): Eukaryota > Metazoa > Chordata > Mammalia > Rodentia > Cricetidae > Phodopus > Phodopus roborovskii. The sequence goes on from NW_026126511.1 coordinate 15,031,367, forward strand.
TCAGAGAATTGACAGCTGAGTGACTGCACAATTGTGTAACTTATCTGTGTCCCATAGTCCTCATGTATAAAATAAAGGACAATCATAGTAACTGACTCCTGGGGCTGTGATAGTAATTTAATGAGCTCATACCAGTGATGCATTAGAACAGCACCTGGTGAGCTGTAGCACTCCATACCTCTCACCGTTGTTACCACACGCAGGCTAATACTGTTGCTTGCAGTCGGACTGTGAAGGTTTTGTACTATGTGTGAGCATTTCAGGTCTGGCATCAGGAGAGACACAAGAAAGACCACTGTATCACTCAGACTCTCATTTCTCTAACTAGTGAATGGTGTTAACTTTGGCCTCCAGCATTAGCGGTAATGGCTATAAATGGTAGAACAAAAAGAAAAACATATAATTTGCCTTAATGGCTGCAGTATTCATATTGCCATGATACGTCATTTGCAAATGTGACAGTGTGTGTGCATATCATGACTCAAGACAAATCAAGCATATGGTTTCAGTGTATGTCTGATGTCGGACTTCTAAATTGTGCCCTATCAGACATTTTACCTTCCCTTCTTAGCACAGATGTGTCTCTAAAGCCATTGTGTCTCTAACTTCGTTGTGAAGATAACTTTTCAAGTGCCGACTAATAAGAAAGTAAAAACGTTCACTCCAAAGCCCTAGCTTTGTCTTTACATTGTAAGTTTATATTGCAGCTCTTCTGATACACATTTATTTATTCAAGTTTTGATGAGCTAAGACCAAAACCATTACCTTAAACATAGCATGTTATATTCATTAAAAAACTATTTGCATATGTAGAGAATAAAATCAATTTTTTTTGATTAATAATCTATGGTGATTTTAATAGGTATGGCTCTCATAAATCCATGTGTTTGAATGCTTGGCCCATATGGAATGACACTATTAGGAAGTGTAGTCTTGTTGGAACAGGTGTGGCCTTGTTGGAAAAAGTGTGTCATTGTGGAGGTGGGCTTTGAGGTCTCATATATGCTCAAACCAGTTTCCTTCTGCTGTCTGCAGATCAAGACACAGAATGCTCAGCTCCTTCTCCAGCACAATATCTGCCTGAGCACCGCCATGTCTCACCATAGTGATAATGGACTAAACCTCTGAAACCGTAAGTTAGTGCCAATTAAATGTTTTCATTTAAGGAGTTGCTGTGGTTATGGTGTCTCTCTACAGAAATAGAACCCAAACCAGGACAGAATCCTTGAGAAAAACCATTTGTGCATTAATAGAGGTTTTGAGATCCAATTTCATGGGTTTTTTTTGGTTTGGAATGGACAGTTTTTAATTTGGTTCTGTGTTTTGAGATAGGGTCTTGTATAACCCATGCTGGACTCAAGAAGTTCATGTATCTGACAAAGACCTTGAATTCTCTCTCTTCCCTCCTCCTCCAGGATTGTTTACCACCATGCTCAGTTCATGCCCAGGGCCTCATGCATGTGACACATGCATCTGCCAGATAGCTACACCATCAGTCCACAGCTAGTTTTCTTTACCTAATTCAACCCAGATAACAGGAATAATTAGGTAGAAACAATTCCACAAATATCAACATTGATGATTGGTAATCTATTTGGATGAAATTGGTGACACTGATGAACTAGAAAACTATTTTCCAAAAACATCAGAAGAAAGGAAGCTATAAGTCAAAATGTGTTATAAGCACAGATTCAAAACTTCTCGAGGAAACATTAGTAAATAAACCCCCAAAAAGTATAAAGTGAAGTATACACTGTATTAAATGAGATTTATTTTGAATATGATGTTCTGGTTCAACACTTGGCCATCAGTCCTATAATTCATCACATTCAGAGGGTTAACAAGAAAAATTATGTAATCATATCAATGGATGCAGAGAAGGTGTTTGTTCAAATCCAGTGCCTGTTTATAACTTTACCTAGAGGCTAACTTTTTAGCTCTGGCTGGCCAACAACTCACCGAGGTCCACCTACATCTGCTGCATGACTGAGAGGCAAGTAGTCTGCGTTCACACACAGTCTCAACAGGTGTCAGTTCTTTATGTGATGTGTAAAGGTATTCACACTCCAATTTAACAGTTTATCTGGGAAAACAAAAGGCCTAAAGAGGCTCATAATATTGCAAGAAAAGAGCCCCGCTGGAGGACTGACACTGTTTCTTTAACTTGAAGAAGGACAGTAATCCTGCAATAGAGACACTGTGGTATTGGCGGAAGAACAAACAGGTCAAGTAAGCATAACAGAGTCCACAACTTAACCCAGATATGCCAGAAGTGGTGTTACACAATTATAATGCTAGTTCCCAGGAGACTGAGGCAGGGGAGAAGGGAGCAAAACTTGCAATTTCATGCTGACCTTTCTAAACAGCATCTCAAAATAGAGCATATGTCTAAATATAGAGTACAGACTTGTAGGGTATAACATAGAAAATCCATGTAATCTTGACCTCACCAAGGAGAACTTTAAGAGAAACACCAAAAGAGTGACCCATGGAAGAAAGAGATTTTACTTAGTATATAGCTTTATTTTAAAATTTGGTGAGGGTGATTCACTGTCTTTATTAGAATTGTACTGCGACAATTATGATTGCATGAAAACAAGTGAATAGCATAAAATAAATGTTACATTAATGTGGCATTATGGTTTTGGTTTTTGGCTACTTTTAATTCAGAGAAAGGGTTTTTCTTTAAGCTGATCCACTGTCTTAATAGAGAAGGCACATGGGCTACTATCTTACTTGCTGAAATAGCCAGAAGTCCTCTTGTGAGCATGCTCAGTGATGGGTATTTTCTGATATCTTCTACCTGGAAACTGCCTTAAAATGTTTTCTCCTTACTTTTTGATGCAAAATCACTGTCTCCCTGTGCAGAAGATTCTGAAAGCATAATTCTTTGTTACACTCACCAAGTTTTACCTAACACATCAGAGGATGGAGGACCAGGGTCTGGAGAGATGATTCAGGAATTAAGAACACTGGCTGCTTTTCTAGAGGTCCTGAGTTCAACTTCAGCATCCACATGGGAGCTCACAACTGTCCTTAACATATAGTCCCATGGATTTGATGCCCTCTTCTGGTGTGTAGACAAAATACCCATACACACAAAATAAAGAATTGTTTTAATTGATGGAGGATTAGAAACAAAGATTGATGATAATGACTATTAATGAGGCTTTAAAAAGCCCACGTTAGTCTGGGCCCTGAATCTGCAATGTTCCAAGTCCACAGTCAAGGAATTCTACTGGTCAGCTTCCAGAACCTTTAGCGTGATATGGCTTTCTCAAGGAATTGCAGATCATGTAGGTCATTCTTGACAGGCGTAACCTTGTGCTTCTAATGCCTATGCTTTTTTCACTCAATTGATAATACACATTTCCATGTTGGGGAGTTGAAAGTGTACGAGAGAGTGGCTTTTCAGACACACTAAAAAGTATTAATCAAGTGATACCAGGTTTTTCTGTCGAGTATATACTTTTATTCACTTGCTCATTCATTTATCCAAGAAACCTTCCTGAGGACTTGGGTATTAAGCATTAAGTGTGAGCCCTGTAACAGGAACACCTGCCCCTACATTCACCATATTGACTTCTAGAAGTCTTGTTGCCACTGATCAGGTATACGAAATCATGGGGCTGGGCGTGTTGGCTTATGGCTGTGTTCCTGGTAGCTAAGACTGAACAGCCAATTTAATAAATTAGATCCAATTAAATCTTCAAATGTCACTGATAAGATGATGAAATGGCAAACCACACACTAGAGGAAACATTTTAACTACATATATGAAAAAGGCTTGCTTTCAAAATATACAAACAAAACTCTTGAACAAAAGACAATTCAAAACAAAGAAAAGCTGGGTAGATGGCTCAACAGATAAGTGCATTTGCTGTGCAAGCAGGAGGCTGATGTTCCTAACTCCAGAACCCAGAGGAAAGCCAGGGAGGTGTGGTGTCCCCATAACCCCAGTTACCCAAGCATTCAAGAGGCAGAGACAGAAAATCCCCAGAGCAAACTGGCTAGTCAGGCAGACTCCAGGTTCAGTGTCTGGCCCTGCCATGGTATATAAGGTAGAGAGAGTAATGGACTTGAGCCTTAATACACACATTCACACATGTGTATTCCCGCACTCATAAGAATACACACACACACACACACACACACATACACACATTCGTGCATAGGCAAAAATGTCATGTTAGTTACCAATGCTGTCCTAACATTTTATTTATAAACAAAATAAAAGATCTGAACAGCCATCCCATTAAAGGATGTGATAAGCACAAGAAAAGATATTCAAGGTTTTATGTTATTATGGAGTTGAAAATTAAAACAACAATGAGATCTTTCTGCAGGCCTATAAGAATGACTGAAGTCCAAATACTGACAATAAAACTTGTGCAAGAATATTAACAGTGGCTTTTTTTCATAAATAGCCCAAACAGGAGCCAACTACTATGATAGTCTTCAATGAGTGAACGAATCAACAAACTACACATCATGGTTGGAGTATTTTTCTGTGGCAAAAAAAGAAAAAAAAGATAAACAGAAGCCTGTAATCAATGTTGGTAAACCAAAGAAGCCGGTCTGAAAACTCAACATATTTCCCCAAGCATAAGATGCCATAGAAAAGGTAATTTATATAGAGAGAGGAAAAAAGATCAGTTATTGCCATGGATAGAGATGGGGCATCAGAATCAGAAACCAATGAAACGATTGTGTCTGATAGTAAAATAGTAAGGTCACAACATTGTTTTCAAAACCCATAGAAATGTACAGGGAGAAGAGCAGCTACCCAAGCAAATTAAGAACTTCCATTAACTGAGTCGAACTTAATTTATCAGCTTTGACAAATGGCGCACACAGACTCAAGCAGAGTGGGGAGAACAGGGACATCTCTGTACTCTCTGCTAAACTTTTCTTCAAACCCGAAACTCAACTGCCTTAAAAATAAATACGCTAATAAAACCATTTGTTTGATCTCTTAAAGTCCTTTATCAAATTATGGTGGAATAAATGAATGATATTCACGGGTTGGATTCATTTGTCAAAATTACCAAATTGAGTAGTGGATATTCCGGGGGGAATATCATGTAAAATCCAATGCTAATTGAAAAATCAGCCCCTTTGCCTATGTGGACTCGTGTGCTCACACACACACACACACACACACACACACACACACACACACTACCCATATGGTCAAATGATGCAGCTCAATGAACACAAGCAGAAATAAAGATCCTATGACCTGCTAAGGCAAAATTACAATCTGAAAAGTCACCATAAATTTGAGTTTGCTAGCCAACTCATAGCCACTGTGTGGTTGAGTCTATATTCTTTATGTGCCATTTATATTAGTCATGTGTAAGTGTAGATCATGCTTTTTGTAAGTCATCTGAAGCTGCCCTTAAGTTGTAGATGTGCTATCCAAGGCAAGCACCTAATGAGAACAAATGGGATCCGCTCTAAGGAGAAGGAGCAATTCTGGACCGTGGGGCTGGAAGAATGCTATCGATTGATGTGATATTGGTGAGACGGCCCTACTCAGAAGTCATCAATGGTTAAATGTCAGCCTCGGGGGCATATTGAGTAGTGGCCCTCAAGAGGTCAGCTCTGCACCTGGTGCTATTTAATGTTTTCACAAGTGAGTCCAATGATGGACTCCGAGTATGTTTCTCATGCTGGTAAAGATGGTAATTCATAATCAGTGTGGCATGGTCAAGAAATAGGACGATGTTAAATGTACACTGGAAACGAGTAAGGAATCACTTTTCATAAAATGGATTACCCATGTAACACAGAAATTTCCACCCAGGCCCTGCTTTTGTGTCTTTGGATGGTCTACCCCTAAGTATGCCTAGATAAGTAGGCCTATCTCCCTGTGTGAATCCATCTGAAACATCCTTTGTGGGACGAGTTCCCAGTGAAGAACCTGAAATGGATTTTGACTTGGAAGCATCCTCAAAGAACCATGTCATGAATTGGCAAAAATCTTTAGTTCTTTATCACCATTAGCAGAGAGTCACAGGACCTGCAGGGATCATAAACAGAGAGCCTCACACTATACCACCCTTATGGAAAGCAATGTGGAGGTTCCTAAAGGATGGAAAATAAAACTAGACATCAGCACTCTGTACTCTGGATGTGTACCCAGTGGAGCTGGGAATACTACTTGGCTAAATGTCTGTACTTCTCTGCTCACTGCGGCATTCTTCACAGCATCCAAGACAAGAAGCATTGCAATAGATACCTGTCGATAAGAGAATGGATAAAAGCATCTTGCCTTTTGCTGTAAGACCGTTTAGACCACAGAACACTGAGTTGAAACAAACAGGACATAAAAAGAAATTTTTGTATAACTTCATCTACATAACTAATACTTTTTAAAAGAGCTAAAATACATATAGAGGATGCAAAGGCAATTACCTTGGTACTGGAAGATGGGGATTAAAAATACAAAATGGGGAGATACAAAACATATTAGTCTTGAAGTACAATATGAAGATTAAGTTAATAAAAATGGATTATGGCTATTTTTGTTAAATAAATATATTTCCCTTGTCCCTGTCACACACAAGAATAAATATGACATGACAGGTATGTTAGTACTCTTATGCTATAGTAAATTCTTCACTGTCTCCATGCAATCTATAACATCATGGTGTAACCCTTAAAATACAACACAATCTTATGGAAATTTTTAAGGAGAGGAGCAGCTGGGATAAAGAATGCCTCCAATGTTGCTTTTGATGACAGAAAATGGATATTTTATGGATTATACTTAATTGATTAGTCTATCATTGCCTAATTCCTCTTGCTTAGTAAGGCAAATTATCTGGTTATGTTTGTTTTTATTATGATACATTTATTAATGGCATAACAACAAGTGCTACAGAATTCTGGAAGCAAAACAATCCCTATGAAACAGGAGGGGCCAAGGAAGGCTGCACTGTGGAGAAAGCTCTTGGAGGAGAGAAGACACTGACTTCTGCAAACAATATTGCTGCACTCTGTGCTCAGAAACAAGGCTTCACAGCTCATAACTGCAGACATCCACTGATGGACGACTCTGCTAGGGGGATGTTCAGAGAATCCAAAGTTGTCTCATAACATCCCTGGCTGCTATCCTCACTACATTCTGTAGCAACCTTCAGCTGTGCCAACCAGAAACATTGTGTACACACTGCAAAGAAATGTTCCTGTGAAGTAGGAGAGCAGAGAGAGCATAGAGAAGTGTGTGGGTTCCCCCTGCAAGAGTCACTGGTCTGAAGCAGAAGCTGGGCATCAAGACCCTCATTTCCTACATGGTAAAGTTATAGTGAAATAATTTGGAGGGGGATTAGAGTGGGCATGAGCAAAACACATTCATGTATGTGGGGTGGGTATGAGCAAAACACTTATTTTATGTATGAAGTCCTCGACTTTTAAAAGCCAAACTGGGTGATTGGAAGCACAGCTACCCTGTTGAAGTCAGAAAGAAATAGACAGAAGAGTTAGACCTGAGACCCATGATTCTGGTTTCTGTTACCTGGTGGAACTGAGTCCTGCTGCCTCGGGTCTTGGTGACCAGGGCAGAATGGTTAATACAAGGGTGGACCTGCCTCTGAACATTCTGTGCAGGCTGCTGTGGAAGTGGGCAGACAACTTCAAAATCCTCAAGATGGGGGCTGCTTACTGCTTCCAGAATGGGGACAGGATCAGAGGGAGAAAAGAAACCGTTTATGGGACAGCAGTTCCCAACGTTAAAGTTGCCCTCACTGGGAAATCTGTAATCCCACAATTGATGCTTTCAGAAGAAGCAGACAATAAAAGCCTGTGTTTGTTAAACAGACAATAAAGAGTTTCCAGAAACTTCAACATAGGTGAACCTCAAAATCTCAGCAATAAATATAAAAACTGATTTTTATTAAATTTTAAAAATTGGGAGCGTCAAAGTAAAGATGTTTTGGCTCCTTTCTATGTTTCTTTCTTTCTTTTTGCTCTTTTAAGGAAATGGAAAGAGAACTGGATATGATGGCGCACACATGTAAGCCCAGCACTTGGAAAGCTGAGGCAGGAGGCTGAGAGTTAGAGGGAAGCCTGAGGTACGCAACTACTAAGACCGTTTCTGGAGAGAAAACATTAAACCCTTGGGATAAGTAAAACTTCTAAAGATTTACAAATCACACATTTATTAAGGAGACCTATTCTTTTTTATATAATTTTTTAAATTTAAATTTGAAGCAAGCTTGTTTTACATGCCAATCCCAGTTCCCTCACCCTCCTGTCCTCCCCTGTTCGCCCACCAACCCCCATCCCATCCCCTTTCTGCTCCCCAGGGAGGGTGAGGCCCTCCATTGGGAGCCTTCATAGTTTGTCATATCATTTGGGGCAGGGCTCAGGACCTCCCCCACTTGTTTAGGCTGAGAGTGTCCCTCTATGTGGAATGGGCTCCCAAAGTCCATTCACATACTAGGGATAAATACTGATCCACCACCAGATGCCGCATGGCCTCTCAGCTAACAGATTCAGGGAATCTGGGTCAGTCCTATGCTGGTTTCCCAGCTATCAGATTGAAGTCCATGAGCTCAAAGGGACCTATTCTTATATTTATATAAATTCATATATAAATAAATAAGTTCACTAAAAATTACCCCAATAATAGTGAATATGTGTTTGTAGACTGTATTAACTATTAAGAAGATGCAAATCAAAACCACAGTGAGACACCATCACACCCAGTAGTAACCATGGTCAAAAACGTAAGACAGTTACAAGTGTTGCAAAGTGTGCAGAAACCTAGAGGCCTCATGGGCATTTGAAAAGAATGTCTGATACTGCAACAACTTTGTAAAATATTTGGGAAGTCTTTCACAATGTTAAACTTAAGTTTATCATATCTCTTAACAATTCAATTCCTAAGAATCTAAGCAAAACTTGTCTATACAGACAGGGGGGGGGGATGAGGAAAGGGGAGAAAAAGAAGGAAAAGTATTATTCAAAATAATCAAAATGAAAATAATTCAGAAGCTCATAGATGGAAAGTGGATATACAAAACATGGAGAATCCATACAATACAATAGTTTCACATGGAAAGGAAAGCAGAGGAAAGGTCAGGTATGGTGGTATGTGTCTGTCATCCTAATGGATAGCATGTGAAGACTAGAGCTCATTGGTCAGCCAGCCTGTTGAACTAATGAGCTTCTGGTTCAGTGAGATAAGATTAAATGGTCAAAGACGTGACCACAAAATGTTGCTAGAGTATTAAAATATACTCTATAAAAACAATACGATGAAAAGCAGTTGAGAAAAATACTTGACATAGAACCTTTGGCCTCTACATGCAAATGCATATGAGCATGTGTATCTACCTGCTCATATGCATGTACTCAAACGAAAACATGCATGTGCATGGCTATACATGAAAACATTGCTCTAAGCAAAACAGACACAAAAGAACTCATACTGTATGATTCAGTTCATATAAGATGTGCAAGAAAGGAAAACTAAAAATAACAGAGATACTAAGTAGACTAGTCAGAGTCTAGGGCTTGGCACTAGAAGGGGAAGTAACTGATTAGGTAAAAGTCTCTTTGTAAGGGAAATGCTCTGAGATCACATTTCCATAATAGTTATGTAATTTTGTGACTATCCTAAAATTTCATGGACTAGATGATTAAAGAAAATGAAGCATGTGTCATACATGAATAAAACCCTTTAAAAATAAATTAAATAGGAGGACACAAACTGTGAGAATAGAATATATCTGTCGAGACATGCATTTCATGCCACAAAAGAGTCACTGAAATCAGAGACTTTGAGTTTAAAATAACAAAAGAATAGGATGCTCTCAAGACTCTGGTCGCATCTTTAATAAAGCACAATAAATATGTGGATTATATGTAAGTCACATGACAGAGATAGCAGCTAGAAGGTTGATGGGGGTCTTTTTACTGGACAGAACAAGCAATACAACATATCAACTAATATAGCAGATGCCCACAAAGAAACAGCAGCAACCAATAGTATGGCTAAAATACAGATTAAAAATTAAAACTGAGCCCAAATACTGGGGTGGTGGTGGCATTGTTTCTAAGTGGTAATAGAAGAAAGTTTCCAAATTGAAATAGCATCATTCATGGCAAATTCTTTTCAATACATAATATAAAAGGAAGTTGTGGCCAACAGCTCTCTAATTGTAGTTAAACCCTGCTCAACAAGAGGTAAATCATGCCTGGTGCCAGAAACCTAGCCAACCACCATAGACTAGTGAACTCAAGGATCTTGATAAGAGCCAGTGGGTCAGGGAGTTTGCTGTGAGATTGTGTCTCCTAGAGATGTCAAAAGCTAAATCCACGAAGTCTCTCTCACCAGTATGGCTGCCTAAACATGACCTAAATAAGGAAAACACCAACAGACATCTTAACATGGAAGAGAGAAAGCTCATGAGGCCTCAACCCTACACAAAGAACTATACGCTTCTCCAGAGAAGAGCACACCAATTGATTACCCAAAACCAAATAGCAAGCCCCCAGAAGTATGTGCATACAATAACACTGTACATACTGAGCAGGTGGGACAAAGAGAGCATCAATTTGTAAGAAAGATGGGGGTGCATGGGAAGGGTTAAAGACATAAAAAGGAAATAAGGAAATGATGCGATTATATTTGAATCTAAATTTTTAGAATAATCTTTTGATAAGGGTAGTAAGATACACTGTTATGGATAACTAATAGTGGAATAAAGGACCATTCCTTGTTCTGTTCAATAACAGTCTTCAGTGAGACGTCATTGTTGTGGGTGGGGTTTCGTTAATAAGGTGACTTTTCTAGTTTTTAATATCCTAAGCATCACCCTGCACTTAGCCCCTGTATATCTTCCACCTCAATATATTCGGGGTGCTGTTCTCCTCCACTCGTGTTAAAGTTGTGTTCAGCTCCTCAGGCCTCATTGAGACCATTCCTTCTTCAGTGCAGATTTTTTGGGATCTACTCACTCTAGGTATGGTGGTTTGAATGAAAATGCCCCCCCAAAGGGAGTGGCTCTATTAGGAGATGTGGCCTTGTTGGAGTGGGTGTGGTCTTGTTGGAGGAAGTGTGTCACTGTGGAGGCAGGCTTTCAAGTCTCATATATGCTCAAGCCATGTCCAATGAGACAGATCACTTCCTGCAAGTCAAAATGTAGAATACAGGCCATGTCTGTCTTCACTCCACCATGTCTCACTATGTAAAGGTTAATGGAGTAAACCTTTGAAAAAATAAACCACCCCAATTAAAAATGTTTTTTTCCTTTATAAGATTTGCTGAGGTCATGGTGTCTCTTCATAGCAATAGAAACCCTAACTAAGACACTGGGATAAGCAAGCCTCTATTCTGTCTTCCCCAAGCACTTGGTCTATGTCTCCTGGCAGTAACTAATCTTTGATTTACAGCTTACTCACAACTCTCTCATCCCATCAGAGCTAGAAAGTCCACCAAGGGATCAGCTTTCCTTCCTCACTGAATATTCCTACCTAGCACAGACCTGGAAATGATGACATTCCCCCACACACTCTGAACCAAACCCGTAAAAAAAAAAAAAAAGTTCTGCCTTTAAATAAGCAATCAAAGCTACCGAATTTAAAGACATCTCAGACATCTAATAACAGTGCCCAAAAGAAACATCAGGTTATAAGTAACAAAAGTAACAAAAGGGTGATTCTCTCCAAATAGTTATTGAAATTAGCAAGAGGCAATGATGCCTCAATAATGTGGAAGGGTATATTTTAAAGATAATGATAAGGTCAAAGAGTTAGCCTTTACAAATTGGATGTGAATCCAAACACCAAGGTGTTACTATGTAGCAAAGGGAAGCAAATCAACCTCTGGCTCTCAGGCACCTGTTTGAAAACTTGACCCCCAGCTGGCTGGACTCTTTGGTATTTTCAGAAGACTAAAGGACATGGGCTGTTGAGGGTTAGGCCTTGAGATTTACAACTGAGTCCTGTTTCTGATTTTTCCTCTGCTTTCTGACTTGTCAGATGTGAGTGGCACTCTCAGGATCGGGGGAGACCTCAGCCAAGAGCCATTCTTCTGACATGCTAGACTGCACCTTCAAGTGATTAGGCAAAACAAACCCTCCTTGCCATGAGCTGGTTTTTTCCCTCAGGTCAAAGCAATCAGAAAACTAATAGATTTTATTAATAGTATTAGCTACAAAGGCAGAAGAAAAGCTTATCATCAGCTGAAGGAAATAAAATTCAAGAACTTTTTTTTAATGTTAGCAGGGAAGCAATTCTTTAAGCTTAAATATTTGTTTACTTATTGAGACAGAGTCTCTTGCAACATGGACCATCCAAGAATGTCTGCTCACACGGCCTCTACTCCCAAACTATGATGCCATGGTTATATAGTACTGAAGCTCTAACCCAGGACCCAAGCATCCCAGACAAGCACTCTACCAACTGATCCACATCAGCAGCCGATTTATTTACTCCGTTAATTGAATAAGTAACTGAAATCTATTTAGCATGTCATGATCTCTACAACGATGGGTTCTTGGTGGTAAGGGAGTGTGAAAAATCTGTATGCAGAGGCACAAATACATTACAATATGAGTTAAAAGGTAGCCATGTTGTCAGATTGTGGTGGATACAATAGAAACCCAAGCAAGTCAGTACATGGTCACTTAGACCCCTGAAGATGCTGAGTAGCTCCAAAGAATCCTTGCAAATGACAGATCCCTGCATTGAGGGGAGTCAGGATAGTCTTGAGGGATGAGTAGGCTATCCTCGGAAGGGCACAGAAAAGGGAAAAAGCAATAGGCTTCTTAGAGAAGGATAAGAAAGAATCACATGACTAGAAAATCATCACTGTGTCTGGAAACAGAGAACAGATAAGTTTATAATCCAACTTAGAAGGGGAGATGCAGGAAGTGGTTTGTTAAACCAATGAAAGAGTTCAGACGTCAATCAGAACAGACTGAGGATTTTGGAGCTGGCCGTTCACAGACGGTTTTGCCCTGCAGAGCACTATTTTGGTGGGAAGAAGGAAGATGAATTAGAAGGAAGCAAGACTAGAGAAGGGGATGTAATTAGGACACTTTTACAGCACTCCAGTCTAGACATGACAGAGGCCTCGTGTGCGGCAGAGAGAACAGAGAGGAGACAGGTCAGAGATATATTTAGGAAGCTGATTGGGGAGGACATGGCTGATTAATGGGGAGGAGAGAGGAGGAGACAATGAGGAGCCCAGGGTTGGGGCTCAGGCAATTGGGGAATGTCATCTGCGTTATAGGAGAAATGGAAGGAGGGTTAGTTAATGGGAAGATGATGAATTCTCCTTCAGATACCCTGGGTCTAAAGACCATATGAGACATCCGAGTGGCAAGTTCCAATTGGCATTTGAATTAATGTGTCTGGAGATGAGAGAGAGTTGGGGCAGAAGTTAGACACTCAAAAGCCTGTTCTACATAAATGCTAGTCTGTTGCATCAGATTAGGTGAGAGTCCTGAAGACAATGTGTACAGTCTAAAGACAGTGCAAACTAGGAAGGCAGTTCATGAAACAACAAGCTTCAGGAGCATCAAACACAGCAGAAGAGACAGCTACTTCAAAAGAAACTCCCCCTGAGATTTACGTCTGCCATGGTGTTTTATCCACATTGACTCCTGCAAATATTTTCTCTCTCCTTTCTTTACTTTTGTCAAACTTTCACCAAGTGCATCCATGGAAAATTCTCTTCCTAAGAGGTTGACTTCTATAGAAACAGGCTATGGACACCTTGAAGTTTTCCTAAGAAACATTACTTACAAATTTTGGCATAAAAAAAGAAAGAAAAAGGGTGAACTCATCTACCAACATCACAAACATCAAAGGTATATGCATGCAACTTCCTCCCTTTATTTTTTTAAGCACAAGACATCTCACCATAGCTAAGTTAACTAATTTCAAAGCATTCATTGAGAGTCTACTTTTTGCAAGCAACACACTGGTAATACCGCTATGTGTAAACTGGCTGCATGATTCCATGATGCAATAGTGTCACAAAGTGTTGGGAGTAACCAACCACTGTCTAATTGGGTTTAAGGTCTACTCCATGAGATGGAACCCATGGCTGACATCCCTCAGGTGGCCACAAAACTGAGACTAGATAGGGTCAGGTACCTAGGAAGAGACCAAATATTATTTCCCTGCTAGAGAAAAGCAGCAATAAAATGGCATCTAATGGCATTCTGCTGTACCAATGCCTTGTTCAGCCATCATTGGAGAAGTGTTCTCCTTCAGGAGAAGGGAACAAATACAGGAAATTACAACAGAACAGTGTGCAGAGAGAGAGAGAGAGAGAGAGAGAGAGAGAGAGAGAGAGAGAGAGAGAGAGGCCCTGGAGCACTCAGTCCTAAGTGGGTTGTCTCCATCAAATGCCTCCCCTCCCCTCAGGTCTCAGGGATCTCTGCTGAAAAGGAGGTGGAAACATTGTAAGAAACAGAAGGGATAGATGATACCAAGGAAACAGGGTCTTCCAGGATGACACATCCTAAGACTGTGGCAGTGTGCACAAGTCCAAGCCAAATGGATTCCTAGATCCAAGAGGGAAGTGGACATGAACTCCCATGCCTGATCAAGAAGCTATCTCTAATTAATAACAAAGGAAAAACTAATTTCTCCAATGGGGTCTCACTGTGTACACGTAATGATAGGGCCCATTCCCAATAGTAGCCAGCAACAACAACAACAAAATAATGAACAGCTATATTTGTCTCATATTGCTTTTTTGGGCTTTTTTTTTTAACATCAGTGTTCTTTTGCTTATATATTATTCTTTCCAATTTTGTGTTTTATGGGTATTGTTTGTGTAAATATGTGTCTGCATGTGTATGTGTTTCTCTTTTTTTTTAGATTTTGTTTTATTCCTGTGTGTGTGTGTGTGTGTGTGTGTGTGTGTGTGTGTGTGTGTCTGTGTCTGTGTCTGTGTCTGTGTGTCTGTGTGGTTTTCTGAAGAGGGAGAGAAGGAAGAAATGGAGTTGGACAGGTGAGGACATGGAGAGGATATGGGGTAAGATGAAGGAGAGGAAACTGATCAGAAAATACTGTATGAAAAAATTACTTTCAATTAAAAAAGAACACCACAATCAAACTTCAAACTAGTAATGCAGGCAGAAATCCAGGTTCATTCCTAAGAGTTGAATATGGTTCAATAGGGTGACAGAAAGCCAGCCAAGAGAGTGTGGGGTTGATGTGTTAACATCATTTGTTATACCATACTAGTCTGTGTACTTCTGTTTCCTTGGGATTTTCTATATGAGAGAGAGAGAGAGAGAGAGAGAGAGAGAGAGAGAGAGAGAGAGAGAGAGAGAGAGAGAGAGAGAGGAGAGAGGGACCCTGACTGAGTCAAATAAGACTACCCTCAAAAGTGGATTTTTTGGGGTTCAAGGGAGATGCTTCCATAGCTCACACTTTCATCCTGGTGTATTGCACTGAACCGCGTCTCCTGCTTCATAGTCTCTCGATAAAATCAACTGAGGGAATTCAGAAACTTGCCTGGCGTCCTGTGATGGTGAAGGATGAGTCGGACTTCCTGGATATTTTAGTTCCGGATGGACTGAAACCTAAGTGGGAGTGACTTTATAACAAAACAGTTCAAATTCATGATTCTTCGAAGTTGGCTAAGTCAGTAACTTGGATGGTTCGCCACTGGAACCCTTTTAATAGAAAAGCTCTGGTTGCAGCGGCATGTGCCACAAAGCCTGATTGACAGGTGGGAAGGCTGACGTGGATACAGATCCTCCCCATCTCCCAAAGAGCAGGAGCCATGCCTGTGGGACCACTGCCCTCTGCCCACTGCTCAAGCTTTCTCATACTGGTCCTCACAATTTGGGGGCCTCAGACTTCCTCACCACTGCCTCAAGAAGTCAATCTATTACATTCAAATGCCTGTCATCCATAATAAGCTGTTTTTAAAACACTAAACTCGACTTTATGGGAGCCAGCAATGTTATACTTGAAGTTATTTCCTGTCTTTTAAACTTAGCTCTTAAGATTTTATGGGTTAGAGATTTGTTCTCTGAATACACCTTGTACCTTCCTCTTTTATTAGTTATATTCTCAAATTGTCTCTAGGTGTACAATGTTTTTGGTGCAAATATGTGCATGTGGTGAAGAAATTATGCTTTAAATTATCTTATTTTTATCTCTATTTTAATCCCACATGGTATACATGATAGCTCCTATTATACAGATGAGGAAAAATGGCAAGTAGAAGGAAATAATCTGCCAAAAACAAACAAAAAAAAAACCCCATGTAATTAACCAAGTCCACACTAAGTTCTGCCTCTTCTAAAAATACAGGTTTGTTCCTGGTCACCCCGCTTCACTGAAAATTCAAAACAGAAGGAAAAAAATACAAATCCTTTGTTGGAAACCACAACTCTTATATTCGGGTGTATTTAGGGAAAACAGAACAAAAGCTACTATTGTTCTGTATTTCATGGTTCTGTTTCCAAGTGGGGACAGACAGCTCATAGAACACAATGAAATGAATATTTGAAATCTCCTGCCTTCTGCACCAAGCCAGCACTGCTTAAAACCGGGCACATCTATCTACCAGGGTTTGTCTTCAGCTTCTCCAGCGGTGACAGCTCTTGTTTTAATGAAGTGGATCAGTGCTTTCCACACACCCCTTTTTCCTAACAGCTTCACGCCTCTCCTCCGGTGTAAGGTGTTGTCACACACACACACACACACACACACACACACACACACACACACGCTTACTGTGGCAGAGACAGAACTGACTCCCAGCAGAGAGCAGCATTGAGTGCCTAGGCTGAGACAGCACAGCAAGACACTCTGTGCTACAGAGCATCCGGGGCTTTCTGGAACACAGAAGGGCCAGGGACCTGCAGCCAAGCATTTGTCTGTGTGGGGATTAAATCAGAGTTTTGAAAAAAATATAGCCTATTGTGTGACATCTACAGCAAACCAAACACTCCCGCTACAGGACTCTTTTCCCAGCTTTTGATGCTGTGCAGTTCTTCTTAGAAAGAAAATTCTCTCCCAGTTTATGAACCATGACAATTTGTACATGTTTAGCATTCTGTATCTTCAGGACTTATACATTCATGTAATAAATGACCTACATCCAATGACCCTTTAAAGCAAAACTATACTGAAAGTTTCTGAACTCCTGTCATACCTGACATAAAATCCCAAGGCCCAGTCAGTTCTCCTAGATGCTTGGAAGGAAGCTGTATGATGGTGAGATTTTTTTTTAACAAAGCACACGAATTTGGCCTTTGAAACATAGAATTAAAAAACAGATGGATTTTTATCTATTCATTCAAAGTGTGTGTGTTTGGGGGGGGTTACCAAATGATTTGTGTATCTCTATTGGAGGATAAGAAACTGAAAGTGTTTGGGGTTTTTTGGTTGTTTTTTGTTTGTTTGTTTAGGGTTTGGGGGTTGTTTTGGAGTTTTTTTGTTTGTTTGTTTTGGTTTTTTTTTTTTTTAGAAAAACAGAGGACCAAGTCAGCAATCATCTCTTTGAATGCCAGCTGACCTCGGATAGAGGCTTGGTGCTAGATTTAAAAGGCTTTGTTTACAGACAATTAAAACCCACATAAATTTAAATTGTCAAAGAAGAAATGGCTTCCAAAAGCTCCTGACGGCCAGCACAGCCCCGCCTCAGCCCTGTGCTGGGAAGGCCCAGAGGCAAATACAAAGCCACCAACCAGCCCACTGGCCTGCAGAGTTGGCTGGGAAGCAAAGCCTGCTGCTTCTGCGGCAAGCTTGGGCTAGTGTGCTTGCAAACAAAAATCTTCCATGGCTTCAGATGCATGTTCTTTGAGTGCAAATGCAATGATGAGAAAGTGAGAGACCTCCAAGGAAGAAATGTTTGCGCAAAAGTAGATCCTGTGAGGAGTGGTTGCCGCAACTGGGGCTTCCGGCAATCAATGCCTTTGAGCCTTCATATGTTCCCCATTTTTCCCACCAAAAGATCGAGATTCGAAGATCAGAAAGTGAGACAAAGCTCAAAGGACGGTAGGGTCTCCTCATGTCTGAAATACTCTTGTTTTCTTATCTCTGTGCTTTACTTCTCATCAGCCATCAAGCAAACCGACACAAGCATCAGTACCAAGCATCCCTACTGGCCAAATCCAACCCCAGAAAGCACCCTCGCCCGTTTGCGACACTATTTGATGCTGATGTTGATGAATAAGTAATGATGTGTAGGTGTTGGTAACATTTATACACGTCCCTGATTGGTTCTGACACAGGTGCTCCACAGAGGATGCAGTTTACAAGCTGAAAACGGTCA
This sequence comes from Phodopus roborovskii, assembly GCF_943737965.1. Classification (NCBI taxonomy): domain Eukaryota; kingdom Metazoa; phylum Chordata; class Mammalia; order Rodentia; family Cricetidae; genus Phodopus; species Phodopus roborovskii. Next base: position 15,049,635 of record NW_026126511.1, read on the forward strand.
GGAGAAATCCATGGTTTCAGGCTGTCCCTCACAGATGCAGGATTTTGCACCTGTGTTTAAAGTTCCTTTCATTTAGTTTCTCTGCAGAAAAGCCAGGCGTGATGCTCAAACTGGGAGCACCTGTGTTTGGGGCCAACTTGGACAATTTTGTGGCCTGGATCTCTTAGATTCATTGCCTCAACTTAACAAGGAAACTTTTTTTTTTCTTGGAGGTCTGAATTTGGGGCTAAAACAGGGTTATAAATATGAATGGGAATCTCACTCCAGAACCATCCCCATGTAAAGTGTTATACAGCTCATTTCCAAGAGTCAAGCTCTTGGGTAATAAATGGCAAATGCTGCTGAAAATTGGAAGACTAAACCTGCTCATCGATTGAAATCTTTGTTTAAATCACAAGGCAATTTTCCAGTTAGTGACGCGACATTTAGGCACCAGAATCAACTCTAATTTAATATGGCCTTATTCTATTTTTAAGTTAAAGACAAAAATTGAGCACCAACTACAGCTAAATTAAAATTTGGAAGTTTTTTTTTTTGATAGATTTTTCACTCTTATTTAATTGGGATAAGAACATTAAAAATTCTCCAGTTAAAAATAATAAGTCTTTTGCAACCGTAACTAATCTTTCATTCCCTGAGGTTTGGCCAGTGACAACTGGAGGCAAATCAAGAAGAATTTATCACTTGGAATCACGGCCACAAGTCTCATTAAAAAAATTGCAGGGAGCACAATTAAATGGTGTGTTCAGATTCTTTGGACTTGGCATTAGTGAAGCTAAGACTATGCATTATGCAAATCTATTGCTTGCTTTAATTTTTAGTCAAATTTGTAATATATGCTATTTTTCAAAATGCAATATTTTAATTCTTATTGAAGAAAAGATGTGTAGGGAAAACGATATGCTTAGCTCTCTTCAAAGAAATAAAACACAACTGCCTCACCAAAATTCTATTGATAAATTATACTGGCAAAAGCATTCTACAAAACAGGCTCATTATTTAGTCTTTATATCCAAGAGCAGAGGGTGACAATCAAGTGATATTGTGCTAAGTAAATATTGTGTGGTTGACATTATAAAGAAGCATGCATAGATAAAAACATTATGCTACTAACCACTTTTGAGAAATAATAACTGCAAAATTCTCTCAGATTAACACTTGTTTTATTTTTTATCAATTAGACAATGCTTTGATTTGGATTCTCCACCCTCTGGCACCAGGGATGTGCCTTTTATTTTCTTTAAACAAAGGATTATTCTTCCTCAAAAGGGGTTTGTCTAGTTCTTTTATTGTTTTATGTCACACAAGGGGAAAATGTGTTTGAGGCATCACCACTGAATTTAACAGGGACGAGTTTACTGCTATATAATCATTAGTCAATGCAGTAGCTGAAACCTTAAACAAAAGAAAACAAACTACAAACAGGCAAGCATCCCCTAAAGGCACATCAGAACACCAGAGAGGGGTGGCATGGATTTCAAACAAGGTTGCCCGAGCATGTGCTAAATATTGCTGCTCTCGACTTTAAACTGCACACCAAGGAATACAGTTTCACCTTCTATTCTTCAACAATACTGAGGAGCAGGGGATAGCAGAGATGAAGAAAAGTTTAACAAATGCACTTTCTTCTGACTCTGCGACAACTTTCTGAAAATTATATTTCAAACCTAATAAAACTATCAATATAAAGAATTTGTCATCACAAGGCTATTAGAAAGGATGCTGAAAATAAGTCTCTATCTCTCCCTCCCCCCTCCCTCTCTCCTGCAGTGCTTTGTTACTTCAAACCTGCTACCACCATAGTCAGTAGCATGTCTATAAGGTAACTGTTTCTTGTTAGAAGGCATTTCCACAAGATGACATTTCACAACGCGGATCATTTCTGCTTAGGCTGTTAACGATGAGATAAGTATTAAAGAGTTTTCATTGTTAGCACTTAAGCCAGGCCAGCCAGGAAAACATTTCCATGTGAAAATGCACACGAACACCAAAGTATGAATAACAAGGAGTACAAAGAAAGGAATAGTAACACGTGTTTTTTTTTCCAGAAAGAAAGTGCTTGTGGACTATATCCACAGAAAATATGCCATAGACTGGGAGTAGATTGTACATTTCACAATAAAACAATCTTCTGTAAATGAAAATATTCAGTCTATAACATGTCATTAAATTATCAGCTTTAATTCCTCTCTTTTGTGCATGCCTGTTTTCTTGTCCATAACTCTAAGTCAGTTTGATGTGTTCTGGTTAGAATAGAAATAATGTACATTTCATAAGATGGAAAGTAAGCTGCAATGGCTGTTAGTCAGCTGTTAATAAGTTGTGTCGGGACAGGGCATCCAACACATACAGTGTGTGATAGTATACAGAGCCAAGTCTGATTCTGGCCTCTTTCCCCTACTCCTCTACACAACTTAATTCTTATCCCCTTTAAAAAATGTTTTTTCAAGTAACTATAGGTCAATGAGATATTACATAGCTTACGTAAAACTGTAAGTTTCTAAATTGCATGAATTGCATGGGTTTTCTTAGGTTCTGGTGTTACATGACAAAAACCTCAACTGAACAGAGAATAAGAGTAACTTGATGCTATTGGCTACTCTCCCAAGTAAGCAATCTAAACATTCTTGAAAAGATAAAGTGAGATGGATGACAAGTTCACTGATCACACTGGGAACTCTTGGGTTTGAGCTTCATACTAATACATCTTTCCCCAATTGACATTTTCCTCCTACTTAACATACATGAAGACATGTGTGTCCTGAAACGGCACAACAAACTGTTTCCATCCATTCCTGCTGTTTACTCAGATATGGCAGGAAAATTGTATGAAACTGTAGGACAGTGATTGGGCAAGATAAATCAAAATGGGGATATTTTGTCAATTCATACTTGTAATTGTAATTGGTACCTTTCTCCCAACCCAGATTTAGTTCATATGTTCTGAGTTTATCAAGACCTGTATGGTTCCTATTATAGCTCTCAGGAGGAATAACTCTGATTGCTCTCTCTCTCTCCTCTCTCTCTCTCTCTCTCTCTCTCTCTCTCTCTCTCTTTCTCTTTCTCTCTCACCTATGTGTCTTTGACTGGCTCGATGCAACTTCACTCAGCAAGTGAATAAACCAATGAATTAATTGATGCTGTGCCTAAGAAAGGATGCTTATCAAGAACCACAGGGAAAAAAAATAATTGAAATTCATGACATCAAGTAAAGGAAAAGAAAAAGGTCTATACTGTGTATTTCATGAACCAATCAGTCATTGCTAGAAGTTTTGGTATTTTGGTATGACATGTCCTAGTAAACTTCATGCTTAATTTAATATCAGCCAGAATACTAATTTGATGGGAGTAATAAAAACGGAAGGGAAAGCAACAATCAGAAACATTGTTGCTCAAGTCTGTCTTGTTCCCCTTTGGTGTCAGGATATTGATGGTGTATGTAAACACAAAGATAGAGAACTCATCTAGTGTCTGCATCTCACATGCTCCAGCAAACATTTCAGATACCCTTCTGGATTATATTCCCCTCCAACCTAGAGCCAGGGTTTTTGCTTAAAGACTTGGTTTGCCATAAATAATTTAGTTTTTCCTGTGCACACATACTTATATCATGGTGATAGAATGGTTCACGTTCTTACAGAAGGCCTGGAAACTACTTGTTTCTGCATAGTGTAAAGTTACTTGTCATCACTAAATAGAAATTACAACTTCCCAGATAAGATCAGATACTAACTTTTTGGACAAAAGCACTTTTTCTTGTATATGCCAAAATATCCATTTTCAGTGTGTCCTTAAAAGACCATAAAAGCGTGATTACGATGCTTGCAAAGCAGGCTCTTTTTTTTGTATAAGTTAATGATGTGGGATGGAAGATATTTCATCTTTTATACAGTTATTTGACAGTGATGAATTTAATTCATTCTATCACATTGAATGATACATTTATATTCAGTATGTAGTTTAAAATTTCATAAATGATTAAAGTCCCTGTCGTTTTAATTATAATATGCAGAGAGCAGCCAGAACTTATTTGCAAAGAATAATGTACAAGTCAATAAATTTGGTGAGCACTACTGACAACATATAAATAATGACTTTAGAAGTATAACTACCTGTAGTTGAAAACTAAATAACAAAGGTTCGCGTTTAGTTTTTATGAACTGGCTGATCTAGCTTTCAATAGAAACTCTTTGGAACTATAATTTTCTTTATTGAATTGAAAACACATTGCAATGACATAGAGCTACCAATTTCAACGCACACTGTGACTTTCAATAAATCAGTCCTACTCACAGGCCTTGATCACTGAGAGAGCTTTGGACTTCACTAGCATCTTTTCAACTGGGAATCGACAGCGATAAATCGCAGGTCTTCCACATGAATGATCCTAACCCTCCTGCCCAGAGCACACACTTCCACTTATAGCTTCCGTGATGTGCTCACCAAAAAACAACCTGCTGCCATCTATTCACTGTTTGGGTTTTCTTTTTTTATTAAGGATGAACTCAATGAGCAGCAGCAACGGTGCACTATCACTACTATGGCACCTGCAGTAACAGAAGTGAAAAAAAAATTCTCCATACCAGATTATACATACATATGCGGAAGAAGAAAAGGAAGGAAGAAACCAGGTGTCCGATGGCCATAGCCGTACTGTGGGCTTGCATAGGTACACAAAGCCTGGCCCGTGTCTCTTAGAATTTCCATACCATTTATTTTCACTTGTTTCTAGCTGATAATTCCACCCCCAGAGGAGAAATTAAAAAATACTGACAATGCAGACATGCTTTTCTCTGGTCCTTGTTTATGTCCAGGAATACATACAAACTATTTACTTCTCAATTGGTTATTCAAATGGGCCAAGCAAGCTACACCTTCTCTCCAAGGTATCTGAAACTCTTCCCTCATAAATGGTCCATTGGAGAAGCAGCCACTCCCACTGCTCCCACAGACTCAGAGGACGATATCAATGCACGTTCTTGTCCAACAGAGCCAACTGTCCCACCCTCCTGTTAAGAATATGAGGCTGGTGTCATCCTATGAATAGATGAGAAGGGAGGTTAAACTTGTGCGTGGTATCAATCATGTCAGGACAAGCCTCCTCGTCACTCAATGTCTTTGCCTAAGAACAGAAGGCTGGAAAGAAGCTAAAAGAGTGATATGATATCGCCTCATGTAAGCCCCAGCATCTGCGGGTTCCACACCACGCAACACCTTCCAAAGTCCTTGCAGTTCAACTTAGGAGAAGCTTTGTCTGTACTGTGACTGCAGACTTGCAGCTATGGCTTTAGTGCAACCAAAATTTTAGATGTCATTGTGTTTCCCAGGAGGAAGAAAGGGAGAAAGGGAGGAAAGACAAAGATCAGTTTTCCAACATGCGAATCTCATACGCAGAGAGACCTTCCTGGGGCTACATAAAGCAAGGACATATATGCATATATACATGAGAAAAGTTGTCTCTGAGATAACATAAGTTGTTTCACCTCACGTTTTTCCATCTCTTCTCAGTCAACAGTTCCCTACCCCAGCCTTGTGTGCCCTAGACCCAGCACTGGAAGAAGAAGAAGTCATGTACCTGCTTAACACTGAAATACAAAATGATTCTTGACCTACTTCCCAAACGGATAAGTGAATGGCCACCCTTAAGTCAGACCACTGACTGAAAGCAAGGCAGTCTTCTCCCTACATTGCTGCTGGCTGCAGGGTGGCAGCCTAATGAACTGCCACCTAGAATCCCCCAGGGTTAATAAGCCACCTGTCTTGAAAGTAGCAGTCATATTGGTCTTTGAAGCCTGTCCCAATACTTAAACTCTTGATGAAGTTCAGACTGTGCCAAAGGAACTTACTAACAAAGCCACTGAGTCAATTTAACCTAGGGAAACTGGACCCAGTAGACTAGGCTATCAGAGTTTTGTGTTGAGATAATTACTGCACTAAAGAGAGCATATGGGCTGTCAGGGCTGGCACATGGCCTGCACCAGCTGTTACCTGGGCGCTTTGGAAAACCTACTGAACAGCATTTTGGACACAGCACAGCTCTGTGTAAGTTTTCCAAGGCTTCTACTGGGAATTCTTCATAATAAATTTATTTTCTGTGTAGGGGAGGGTTGCACCCAGTAACGTAACTGGAACAAGCATGTTAAATTCTTCTGGCAGATAGAGCATCACTAGTTAAAAGGGGGAAAAAAACAATCTGGGGCATAAACATGAACAAGGCCTACAAAGCCAGGAATAATGGAAACATTAGCTGCAATGGCTCTCTCTGTCTTAAAATTTTTAAAAGGTAGATTTAACGCATGGATAATTCCCTTTAAAACAACTGATACATAAGATCAGGCATTTATGATGTCTAGCCTAGTGCCCAGCACATAATAAATGTTAGCTACTACTTTTATTGTTGGTATATGGCCAATCCTACCTACTAGGCATATTTAAAGTTCCTGACCTGCCACAAAGAAAACTTTCCCCATCATTGTGCTGGGTATCTACCAACCCCAAGGCCTCATGCATGATAGATATGTGTCCCATTCAGCCTCAGCCTTTCCAATTCTTCTCTCATCACTGCTAAGACTGCTTTCTACCAGAAAAAGCATCTTTCCAACAGTGAATGTCAGAGTGGACACAATTGAGTGCTTCCCAATGACAACGCCTTTCATTTGTATTAGCACATTTCCTTGTAAATTACCTGATTCCCCAAAGCCAGCTACTATACTGTTTCTGGCTTACGATATTAAAACTTGACCACTTTAAAGCATCATAAGCCTGAGTACCACAGGCAATGAGACATCAGGAAGTAACCACAAGGAAACAAGGTGAAGAATGAGTTTGTATGTCACACTCACGCAAAACAACTAACACCAGCAAACATAACCCAAAGTTGTCTCTAGTCATTAATCTTTAATTCCGTTAATAATTCTATTCCTATGGTAACTTAAATTTCCTTGTGAAAAAAGAAAAGGGTTTCCCTCACGTTAGGAATCTTAATGACGATCACAGAGGACAGAAGCAGTCACAATTTACTGGAAGGCCATTTAAAAAGTGACCCCATGACTATCCAACTCACAGTAACACTGTATGTAATTTTCAAGTTCAAAACTAAAAATGCATAAACATGAGGGTCACAGCTTTCTCTACCTGATTAGGCAGTAAAGTCAGATTTGCTTTGAGGAAATAACATAAAGCCATCCTTACTTACAAAATAGGTCTTGGTTTCTTTTAAATCAGATCCCAGATTTGATGATGATTAAGTGAATTTATTTTGAGAAAACACGCAATAGTTGGGGCGTTGGTAGCCATGACAGCACCAAGTCCAACCCCTTTGGGCCTACTTCTAAGGGGAGGCATGATTTGGGGTCTCAGACAAAGACAGTCAGTCATGTTTCAGTACAATGGCTATGAGTGAGTCCAACTTTAGAAAATTTCAGTGATTAGATTTAAATTTTAAACGTAAGCCTTAAAAACATGCAGGACATTTAGAAAAAATCCTCTGCATTACATCACAGTAAGTGCATCGCCACATTGTATTTTGCAAGCTTTGGCAAATAAAAAAAAAAAAAAAAAAACCAGTAGAACCCCAGTAGAATCTTAATTCTTATCTATGGAAAACATTAAACTGCTAAGCGCTAACAACTGGAATTAGTCCTTAAATCTCTAATGAGAATAATAAAACATGAGCGCAGTTTGTGCTGTAAGTTGATAAGGCCTGAATTTACTTGCTGTTAGGAAAAGTCACTGATCCAGCAGTATGGCTTTTCACTCCCTGAGGTACAGGAAACTGGATCTGTCCTCTAGGAACCTTCTCTACGGTAAGCACTTCTTAAGCATGCTATCGGACGACAGAGATAGCGGCTAATATCTAGTAACAGCGGCTCTATGAGATGATCCATTTACTGATTTAAATCAATCTCAAGCAGGTAGTTCTTAACCCGTTCAGAGCTCCCGACCCCTGCATCCAGCTCCATATCTCTCGGTGTGTTCTGCCAGTCATTTAAACTTGCCAGCAAGAGACCAACTGTCAAACACCACTCCTCCTCCTTCTTTGAACTAAGTGTCCCTTTACACTCTTGCTGATTCGAGAGACTGCACAGCTACTCAGGAAAGGATCAAAACCAATTCTTGTTTTAGCTACAATTCTCAAATCCATGCTCACTCGGTATATTACAAGCAAGCGCTTAATGAGCCTATTAGCAATATGCAAAGACCCAACAACTTGCTGTGGAAAAAAAAATGTGAGCATGAAAGAAGTCTCTATTTCCACATGTGGGAATTTTGTTAAAGATATACTTGCAGGAGAGCAAGGCCCACTGTTTATAGGCACAGATCAGCATAAACGCAAATGGAGGAGAGTTTAAGAGCATATTAAGCCACTCATTTCAGAAATTAAGTAAACAGGGACATTGGATGGCAGCAAGTCAGTGCAGTATGTTATGTGTTCTATGAGAAGTGTCTGCTAACATCTTCACTTCTGCTAAAGGAAACAACACAAAAGACAAAGGTCAGGCTTACTATTGCAGTCAAGTGGGCATGCACGTGAGCATATATTTTGTGTACATTGACAGGGCAGCTGTGAGCACATGATGAAATTTCAGTGTGGGAAGACGCCGTAAAAACAACCACTTACAACACTCATTCTGCAGAGTGTGAATTTTGAGGCTTCCAGAGCTTTTGTGACTTTACTCAAGGTCACAGGCAGATGCAGACAGAATGGAAATCTCCTAACATCTGCCACCCCTTTCCCTGGCTACTTCACGCCTTTCAAACAGAAATCTCTGTAAACATGTAGAACTCCACACACATACAAGATTTTGGGGGGCTCCCTGGCTATTGAAACTAATTCAAGCCATGCAAACAAGAATAGTACTGGTGTATTAAATAATTAAATATTTAAGATGATTTATATTGACTTTAGGTGTGAGTTTTACTTCCATGACAATCAGGTTTGAATGTAGGTGCCTTTCAGTCAGTATCATGACTAGAGAGTGTCACACTTGGCTGAGCACTGAATTTCTTAACAGTCATATATGATTTAGTAAATTGTCCCTGTTTCATTTCCCTTCCATATAATGTTACCTTTAACAAAAAAAAAAAAAAAAAAAAAAAAAAAAACACGATAAACATTCCAACTTCTCACTGTTGTACAATTGTTAGTCTCCACACTCTATACTCAGGAAGTCAGTCTTGACTCGTGCAATTGTTATTTCACTTTCTTACGTGAAAATCGGTGACAATATACATGAACCAGGATACTCCTGACAGTTCACTTTGGTGAATAAGTGCACGCGTTTTTATTTCCTAAGATGTATGTTTAGACATTGCACTAGTGCAGCCTTTAAAAGAGTTTGTTAACAGTTCTATGAGTTAGTTGCATCTAGCCCACTATGGCACTAATGACCATTGTTTAAAGTGGTGTCTAGAAATGTACTGATAGCCAGTAACACACAAAAAGGAAAGTGTTCTGTCCCAACTTTCCTGCCAGACCATCACCTTTCTCCGCATCCCCTCCAGCCTCCTCTATTTGCATCTCTTTCCGTTTCCAAACCGTTTCACCTGATCATGTCCAACTGCTGAGGTGCAGGCTGCCACCTGGAAAACCACAATAGTGGGCACCTCCCGCAGAGAGCCACATGGGACTCCTGTTCTCTCCTTTTATGTAGAAATGGCATGCAGGATATTTTACATTTCATTTTCCCTTTTTGATAAGGTATGAAAAAATATCAAAAGAAATTCAGAGAGATTTCCATTTTCTCTGAATGGGAGGAAGTGTGAGGCATTCCTACTTAAGCATGCCTTTTTCCCTGACATTCGGGCTCATAAAGGAAGAATATTATTTTTATTGCTTTTCTTGTTTGGATCCTAAAAGGGAGGTTTGACATCTTCTTGCATTTTGAAGACTTCCAAATGAAATTGCCTATCTCCATCAATGTAGTTAACCTAAGAATGAAGCTGACAATACCTAGCAATAGTTAACTACTCATAACAACTGCTTGCTTACTAAATTAATAAAACTCAAAAGAAGACATCAGGAAATATAGAAGGACAAAAGTCTCTGGTGTGCCCCCATATTAAAAGATGTTGTCTTCATAAACAGCATATTCAAGCAATATATTTCAACATCCTAGATATCTGCTGTGAAAGAAAGGAACATTTTAATGCATCATAAACAATTGTCTAAATATTATGATCACAGGCTGCAGTTTGCAGAAAGAGTCGGCAGCTTTCTCCCTTTATTATCTCACTATATTTGTTATTTTCAAACAAATCTTCAAATGTTAAGTGGGTCTTAAGCTTGCAAAGATGGACAATTTTCATTTTATATGCTACTATCACGTCAGTTTGTCATTTATTGCTCTAAAATGCTTTAGATCTTTAATGAGCTTACGCATGAAATTCCTAGGTATTTTAGCAGTTATACCAAATCACCACGTTAAAGAAAACCAGGACTGATGGGTACAGTATTTATCTGATGGCCTCAAGCTGCAGTCCCTTTATTCTGTCTTATTTTTGCAATACATTGATTATCTTCTAGAAGAATGTGAACCCCTAATTCATACTTAAGGCAAAATAACATGCAACTATGCGATCTTTGCGATCACTCTGTGAGGCTGTAAAACACATGCTGACAAGCATTTTACTGGCCTGGCCAACAACCCTTCTCACAAATGACCTGCCATCAAATTTCAGGAAAGTTTGCCACCAAACCAATATTGGTTTCTACAAGATACAGAGAGAGAGAGAGAGAGAAACTCATGCCTTTGTTGTTTGCCCTTTTAAAGGGGAAAAAATAAAACGCAGTTGTTCAGGTTCTACTAGGACAATTCCAAGTTATTTTAAACAAATACCAGCTCAGTATTCCTCTGCACTAAATACTACAATCCAACAAAACCAGGTTTTCTTGAACATCACAAAAGAAATTTGGGCATTTTAAAGAACAAACCCAGCATTTCAGACACCCTTCTCAATTCTGTTATCAGGAACAAGAGGTTGGGAATTTCAGATTCTCAGGATATCTGCACAGGAAATAGAAAGTTAAAAGGGATTGCCTATTGCTTTTTTATTTCCAGTCAGTATTCTTGCAAATCTGAATTGAACATAAATGTATCACCCCCCCCCCAGCTCTGAATCGTATCATTCGATCAGAAAGGAAGGTTCGTAATAACATGCTGAAGGCTCCGAGGAAAATCTAGCCTAGTACAGACAGCGTAATAATGATGTCATTAAGACTCCTGGCTGAATGGGTTTCAGACGGAACGGTTGTATAGCCGCACACATAAATCTGAAAGAACTTTTTGGCTACATTCTTGACTTACCTTGAGAGATATTTAGAAGCTCCGGGAAAATGAGAGACGTGTACTCAAAGAAGGTGGGCAGGCTGCGGAGAGGCAGGCCTGGAGGTGATTCCTTCTGCGATACAGGAGGAAACAGTTTGTTAAACGGATGAAGACAGAGAAACAATCTGAGGACGAAGAAAACAGAAAACAAATAAACCTTAATTCCAGCACAAATAAATGAGAGGAAGGCAATTGTAGGGCTGCTCAGAGCCTTTTTGCCTAGCTGAATGAAAGCAATCCCTAAGACTGAATGGGTAATGAGATCCTGGCTCCTGAGATTTTAGCTTTCTTAATCATGTTCATAATTAATTCAAGAACATTGATAATTTCATTACATTCTTTTTGTCTTATCAATAAATGATGTGCCTGCACTTTTGGTCCTGTGTACAGGCAGAGGAGAGATGCTTTGGGTCATATTGCAGAAGGAACAGTGGATATATATATGATCCAAAAAGGTGAAGTGGTAATTATTATCCTTGACCAGCCTTCTATTATCAGAACACGATGACAAGCAGCTACAAATAATTAATAAGCTTTTTATGCAGAAATGCAAAGCCTTTGAAGAAAAATATGCTGCAAGTAGAATTCCTTACACAGATTATGTACATAGCACAACACACTTCTACAGAAGCTCAGCCTGCAAAGGGGGCTGCCAAAATGTCTGCATTGAAGATGCAAGAAGAAAATCAATAGCTTGTTTTTAAAATCTCATTAAAAAAAACTTTTCTTTGTCTTAATGTTTTATTAAAAAAAAAATCCTGTGTCCTTCCAATCGTCTTCCTAAAGTCCTTTCCTGGATCAACTTACAAAGATGTGAAACTGAACTCGGGGACACCTCCTTTTTAAAATCAAGATGGAAAGCTCTGTCATTAGCTGTCAGTCATCATCAAAGAGGCCGTTTTCCTTTACAGTTTTCGATTCACCCCCATGTAAATTTTCACGAAGCTATCACTCATTAGTTTTGCCATCCATTTTCAAGGCTTTGGAAGGAACATTTAATGCCATTTAATAGCAGGAAACAGAAAGGCTGCAGATTTCCCCAAACTGTTAAGATAATTAACATCAAATTAAAAACTGGTCAGTTAGGAAGAGCCGTAACAGTATGAATTCTTCTAATTGGCAACAAGAATAACATTTCAATTTTAAATACATCATGTAGCAAACAATCTGTGTTCAAGTGCTCAGGAGTGATACATAAACTAGCATTTTCTCTTTTCTTTAAGTAGACAAATATGGTGGGATACAATTTCAGCGCTGGAAAATATTCCACAAAAGTGTCTCTCAACTAATTGTGCTATTAAAGATGAAAACAACCCACGCGATGCTAAGCAGTATGCATGTTGGCACTTTGATCTGATTACTAAACAGAACAGTCTCAGAGAAGGTACTGCAGAATCACTTAGCAAAGCAAGCTGTTGCCCGTGACATTGATATATGGGCCGGAGATGATGCATATACTGCGTGGATTTATCAGTAAATCACTGACTCTATTTACTTCCCCAAGGAAAAAGACCTGTCCCTGAATGAGAATTCTTTGTTAGAACCACCAGTAGGGGATTGATATTGGCAAAACATTCAATTTGTATACACTGCTGCAGAAGATTCATAAAACAATACTTTAATAAGTTAACACACAAAGATTTAACACATTGGCAGTAGACAAGTGCTTAGGAAACATCAAATAATTTTATTAATTTAATGCACTTGTGTGTGTGTGTGTGAACTCAATTACATTAATTCTAACCATTCACAACTTAATTCTAGCCTAAAATATGTTTTTGAGAAATTCAAATTCCCTGAAAATAACACTCCCACAAGACACAAACTATCCCCACTGTACAACTGTACAGACTATTGTCTATTTAAAGGACTATTAAGCCACAGTCAAATTTAAGACTTAAAGGTCAAGTTGCACTTGTCCCATACATTTTTATACATTTCAAGTCAGCACATATATGCGAGATAGCTTGCACATCAAATATGTCAATCAATATTCCCAAAGCAATGTGGAGCCAACTAAATTCTAGGGACAGAAGGCAGAAACTCATACACCTTAAAAGTTCCATTTCAAGTTCCCTTGCATATTTATTACAGGGCTAAGTCTGTCCTAGTGAGCTCCCGATTCTCAAGCACATTTCCAAGCCGTTTTCACAAGGATGTTCTTAGTTAGTTGTGTCCCAGACTGTCTATCAACTCCCTCTTCCCAAGTCTGTTCTCTTGCTGCCCTGTCTCATCTCCAGGAACAGCTCTTGGTTTCCCACAGACTTGCTCTAGACACCACTATCGCGTGAGAGCTCCCCCCCCAGCCCCCCGCCTACGGTCTACCTTCGAGTGTGGTGGCGCTCTAACTTACTAAGCATCTCTACTGCTTGCCAGTTCTTCTCCATTCCCAAGGCTAGAGCTCCCATCCCAGTCACCCCCTCTGTCGTTTTTCCTTTTGGAAAACCATTGTGCTTCAGTACACACAACCTGTGGCTCTTCTACTACCCGCCCACACTACCTTCATAAAATGCAGATCATTCCTTCACTCAAGCCATCAACAGCCCCTCGCTGCCCTCCTATATGACTGTAGGCAAGGTTGTTTTCTTTCTTAGCCCTACTGTTCTCCCCAATAATGTGGAATTTGCTCATTCCCTCAGACTTAGGTTCAAATGCAGCACAACTGCCATATTCAATGACAAATAACCACTCATTTTCTGGTTGGGCTTTCCCCCATTAGTCTGCACCTTCTCAAAATCTATCAGTCTTTATCAATGGGACTGGTGGTCCACTTCAGTTGATGCTTGAAGGCTATTAGCAGGCGTTCACGCCATCCAGCCTCCCTCACTCCCTCTTGGTGAAACAAACTTCCCAGCTGGTTCTCACTGTAGACTCTGTGCTTGCCTCCGCCACAGAGCTAAGAGTAAGAAAGATACAGTCTCACCCATCACTCAGCTATCACCCAGGTACAAATCCTTCCACATCATTGGAGGAACATTCTCATTTCTTTTTGATAATTTTATGGACTCATACTTTTAAAAAGTTTTCCTCTATTTATCATGTACATACGAAGATGAAGATTTCTGGAATTTAGAAAACCAGAGTATGTGTCATATAAACATGTTGTGTTAGTGCTTTTAAAGTACATCTTTAAAGTTTGTATTTTTTTACTCCCGGAAGTTACAAAAAGGCAAATGTATATTTTTTGCTTATGTAAAATTGTTTAGCAATCTCAATATTATGACAATTGGGGAAAGCCAATATAAAGACATCTGAAGAGTATAGAATTTAATGATTACTTAATAAATCCACTGAAATGTTATATAAAAGTAAAATTATCCTATCTATGAGGCTCAGTATCTAAGGGATCACTTGACAATTATACCTGGCTACATTGCAAGAGATTTTAAATTTAAAATATTCTTAATTAGGGAAGATAAATATGTAATATGGTTTGTGTAGGTTGTTTTGAAAAGTTGATGAGTTTTAAAAATTCTTCTGTTAGTAAGAATTCACTTTATGCTGATTCTAAATAAATGTAATTTGCAAACTATGCGGTGTCTTTAACAGAAGAGGAAAAAACAAAAAAAAAAAAAAAGGAGGAGAGAGCACAAACTCATAAAAGCATAAGGCATTAAGAAAAGATCACTATCTCGGTAGAGGAGCTAGCAGAGTCTGAGCGAGAAGACAGCAGCCAGGGGGTGCTAGAGAGCTGGAGTGCAGTGGACTGCATGGGAAAGGATAGAGAACCAGTCTACAGAACTCATTAGCAAATCTGATTCTAGTGTGTTTGCCTGTTGTTGATAGTGAGTCATTTAACATTTGTGTTTTATGAAAGTATAACACTGAGAATGCCGAAGAATGTGACTATTTGCATCATCAATTGGACAGAAGAAAAGCACTGAAATGTTTATCTTTTCTAATTTAAAGAACTAGACTATTCTATTTTACATCTGCATGGGAGTTCCCTCTTTTTCCAAACAGCTGGAACCAAGTTCCTTACATACAAACAATACGTATGCTGTATCTATATCTAGATACATATGTGTATATAGACAGATTGTTTTTCCATACTACTATTCTAGGTTTACAAATTCACTATCTTTTAGAACTAGAAAAGATGAGGGACTAAACAAAAGAAGTATCTCATTTAACTCATACAAATTCTGCAGAAGTGAACTTTTCTAGCACAATGTTGAAATGATTGATTTTAATCTTTCCCTTTTCTTCTGAGGAACATTTTTAGAAGCTGCTTTGTTAGCTTTTTGTTTGTTGTTTCAGATATACTGTTCTAAACTCTCTTCTTAACTTGCAGTTGACTATATTAAGTACTTAGTCGTCTGTTAGTAACTGTAGTCAGCTTTATGATTGAGCAGCCCTGATGCTCTATAAACCCTGGCATCAGTTAAGCTCATCTCATCTGTGCCCTGAGGTATGGATACTAGACTAAGAGAAGGGGAGTTTTCTTGGATCACAGGGTGTGGATATTGTGAAGGGACGGCTCCCTCTCCTAAATGTAAGGCCTCTAATAAAAGTGTAGGCAATCTCAGTGCCAAAATTCAATTGAATTAACCAGTTATGAAGGGCTGAGCTTCACTTTTGGGCAACTACCTACAGTGTGCTCATTGCTCAGAAACAGATCTTAGGATAACAGTTTCAGCACCAAGCAACATTTTTTCCAGATATCAGGGAGTATAAAGGTAAAGGATCAAGGGATACAAGGCATCTTGTCTGCAGTATGAAGAGGGGCAGCATCTTAGTGTCCTTGAGGAAGAGTGACAGTGGGAAGCCAAGCGTCTCCCATGGACCCACACTTGACTGGAGTAGAGGAGAACATAGCTTGAATTTGTCGAGGGTAGGGCTGGAGTTAAGATTGAGGATGCGGTTATCGGTTTTGCCATTAAGAAGGCATGACAAATCTAGAAGTATGTTTTAAGTTTAGTGTGTGTGTGTGTGTGTGTGTGTGTGTGTGTGTGTGTATTTTTGCACATGCATGAGGTTGCCTGTGGAAGCCAGAAGAACATGCAGCTCCACTGGAGTCGGAGTTGTAGGTAGCTCTAAGCTACTGTGGGTGTTGGGAACCAAACTCAGGTCCTTTGTAACATGCACAAATCTCAAGGTTGATAGGATAGAGTGTATTTAGAATGGAGCAAGATGGAGCTCTAGCTGTGGTCATCACTTGTTTTGGAATGGTCATGGTCCAGAGCACACGCAGCCAATGGGATGCATGGATGGATTCTATCATCATAGACGATTTGTTGAGTTTAGAGTTACAGAGATTTAGAAGCTATCTTTTATTTATGTCATATTGTAAACTTTCATGTTGGGAAAGACATTTTGCATCCAATTTATAAATTTGTGTGATTGGTTTTTTTTTTCTACCTCGAGTCTTTAATAATAATCTTCACATGGAAAAAAATTAATGCTAAGCTATCAGTCTCTAAACTCGGGTGGGGGCTGGGGAGGAACACTTTGGACATCACCTTGTCTTGGTGGGGGGCAGCAAGAGCATGGTGAAATGGTGCCTGGGAGGGCAGGCAACTCATTTGCCCTCACTTTGGATAGTGATCACAGCAACCATAAGAGCCACAGCTGAGCACCCTCCGCAGCTAACTGAGATCATAACCTTCAATTATTTCAATTGTAAGTTTCTGCTTCTTCCTCTGCAGAACAAGGATTCAGATACCTATTCCTCAGGATGGTTGTAAGGACTAAATGAGACAGCATGTGAAAATGTGCCTAGCAAATCACCTCCCATATACCAGAGTTCACACTTTGGGAAAATAGGCAGAACAAAGAAATGCCAAAACTCATTGAAAATGTTTGTTAAGCATTTAAATGCACCAGACGTCCAAATAGGAGCTTGAAGGCAAAAACAGATAAAGCAGCATTTTGTCCCCTGTGGATGCAGAGTAGTGGAGGCCGAAGGCAAGCAATTGTGCTCATGACTATATACCCGGAGTACTGCTACTGTAGGAGCAAAACAAAGTGGGAACCCAAAGGCCAGGCTCATCCTGCCTTTAAAAACCAGAAAAGGCTAATTAACTGGGTCTTGGGAATTGCAGAACTTTCAAAGAACACAGGATACTTACACACAATATAAAATTTAACAGTAGTTTTTTTTTTAATGTTTTTGAAGTTAAAATGAAATGAGGAGGAAAGCCAACTAAAGCTCCAGCAGACAATTCCAAGCTCTCAGTCACAGAGATGGCCTTGGTTAAACTCAGTGTGTCATAAAATAAAACAAAAATACCTGAACATGGGAAAGGAACTGATTCAGGGGGTGAGGGGAGAGGTTGAAATGTAGGTTGGAGGAGATAGAGAATGTGGCTGTGTGTAGAATGAGTGTGTAGATTATGTCAAAAACACAAAATAAGTTAACAACTATGTGTTATTTTGTATATAATTAATATATTATATTTATATAATTATATACTTATATATAATTATATATCACATAAATATATATATTTGATAACATAGGTAAATACCAAATAAATATAAAAGTAAATATAAATTTAATAATATATATGGGATAATCAAAGAACAAATTCAATTAATAAAAATTATCTTTATAAGGAATAAGTTATTGTTAAGAATGAGCTGAATGCTATGAGTTGAAAACAATTTCTGTAGGCCCAGCAGGTAAGAGTGGAGCTTGTTGCACAATTACACGATGACCTGAGTTTAAATCTCCAGAACTCATGTAAGAAGCTAGGTGCACCACATTCTTCTGCTGCCTTCTATCCCTTCTGACTCCTACAGTCTTCCCTCCTCCTCCCATGGTGTTCTCTGGGAAAGGGACCAGATGGAGACCTCCAATTTAGACTTTCTCTCCACATCATGTCTGGCTGTGGGTGTCTGCATCTGTCCCCATCTGCTGTCGGAGGAAGCCTCTCTGATGACAAGTAGACACAACAACAATCTATCAGTATAGCAGAATAGGCTCAGAGACTGAAGCTGCAAGCGTGGGGCCTGCCTGGGTCTGGACCTGGTCCTCTGTACCTGTTATGGCTGTTCGCTAGGTGCTTTTGGGGGACTCCTAACAATGGGAGCAGGGGTATCTCTGACTCTTTTTCCTGTTCTTGCAACTCTTCCTCCTATCTGTAAGCCCAGAGCTGTGGAGAAAAGACGGGAGGATCTGTGAGAATCTATGCTGGATCCCACTCTACTTCCAGGTTCAGCAAAAGACCTCTTCTCAAGAAAATAAAGTGGAGAATGGTGGAGAACTGTTGCAGAGACATGTTAAGTTTGTTTATGCTGCAGAATATTACTTTAACTATGTGAAGGTGTGTTCCCTTTGATTTTGCTTCAGTTGTTTGATTGGGTTTGACATGTTTCATTTGTTTCACTTAGCCTGCCTAAGGCATCTGATTGGTCTAATAAAAAGCTGAATAGCCAATAACTAGGCAGAAGAGGGATAGGTGGGGCTTGCGGGCAGAGAGAATAAGTAGGAGGAGAAATCTAGGCTCAAGAAAGGAGAGGAGAATGAGGGAGAAAGAGAGGGAGGGGTAAGCCTAGGACCAGAAGCCAGGCAGCCAACAGACAGCCATGGAGACAGCAGGAAAATAAGATAGACAAAAAGAGATACAGAGAGAAAGAAGGAAGGAAGGAAGAAGGAAGAAGGAAGGGAGAGAGGGAAGGCGGAAGGAAGGCAAAAAACCAAAACCAAAACAAAACAAAACAAAAGAAAAAAAACAAAAACAAAAAACAAAAACAAACAAACAAACAAAAAAAAAACCCTGAGGCAAAACGTAAATACAGAGAAACAGATTGAAATAAGGTAAGCATTCATAGCTTACTATTCATAATAGTAAATCTCCATGTCATGATTTGGGAGCTGGTTGGTGGCCCAAAAGAAAAAGTCCAACACAAAGAACACCTGATTCCTTTCTTTGGCCTCCCTGCCTGCACACAGTCATGTGAGCCTCTGAATTAATTACACACTCATACAAAAATTATGATTCTGATATAAGGAGGCAATGAACACATATGATTAACCACTACAAAACTGAAAATAAACCCACATCTCTTGAGATTATTTGAATAAAATAATGGCTGCACCAAACAGTGACTGAAATACAGAGAAACTAAACCCTTCATGTATGACTTGGTCAGAACGTAAATAGTACCATGTATGACTTGGTCAGAATGTAAATAGTATAGCCATTCTGAAAACAGTGAAAACAGTGCTTTTCTATAAAATTAAACATGTAATTTCTACATGATACAACTCAGTAAACTATACTCTCAGACACTTATCTCAGAGACATGAGAACTTTAATTTCTGCAAACAACATCTTATGAATACATACCGCATCATTACTTAATGAAATCCCAAGCTTAATTACGTACAGATATCCTTCTACTAGCAAATGGCTAGACAACCATAGGTTTTTCAAACATGAAAAAATGTCTCTGAAATAAGATATGAACTATTAATCCATATAGCAACTTGGATGCCTGCAGAAAATCATGTTGAGTGCTGGGCATGGTGGCACAATCCTGTAGTTGTAGCATTTGCTAGGCAGAGTAGAATAATCACTTCATGTCCAAGGTCAACCTGGAATACATAGTAGAGTTCTAGGTCATCCAAGACTACAGAGTGAGACCCAACAAATGTTGGGTCTCAAAATGTAAATGGTAATAAATACCCAACTTGAAAGTTATATATTACACAAGCATATCTATTCAGCATGTTTATAACATTTATTTAGAAATAAGAATTGATTACATAATTGAAGTGATTTTGGAAGGGTTTCTGAGGTGACAAAACTATTCTGTATCTTGTCATGGGTGGTTAATGGACCTAAGTGAGTTGATAAAATTGACATAAAATGAGTACAGTAAAGCAAGCAACATTTGGGAAATCTGAATAAGATTAGTGGACTATGATAAGGTCAATATTTTGGTTGTGATAATTGACCATAGTTGTGAAAGTAGGCAAAGCAATCAAAAGAACACCCTACTACTAATACAATAAGTAGTATGTGAATCAATTATCATACTAAAATTTTCAGGGTCTGGAGGGATGGCTCAGTAGTTACGAGTACTTGCTGCTTTTGTAGAGCACCAGAATTTTGTTTCCAGAACCCGCATGGAGGCTAAACACTATATGAAATTCCAGTTCTAGGGAATCTGATACTGTTCTCCATGGAAGTCCCATCCTAGAGGACCTGATATCCTCTTCTGACCTCCGTAGGCACCAGCTATGCATTAGGTGCTCAAAAGCGTGTGCAGGCAAAGTGCTCACACTGACAAAATAAAGTAAGTCAATCTAAAAAAAGTAAAACTCTTTCTCAACTAAGAAATCATTGGGAGATGTACCAGACTTCATTGACTCCTACTGGGAAGCCTAACCCCTCTGGGGAATGGATGGGGGTGAGGAGAGGGTAAGGTGGAGAGAGCAGGAGGAGAGGAGCGAGTGGGAACTGAGATTGGTATGTAAAGTAAGAAAGGATTGTTTTAAAACTTAAAAAAAAGGTTAAAAAAGAAATCACTGCTATCTTATATTATTTGAGATTTCATTTAACGTTAGTATGCATTTTAAATCTTTTTGTTCCATGGGGGTTCTGGCATTTCAGTACCTGAGCCTTTGAGCTAAATAATCCTTTTTTCTTTATAAAGTAGAAAGCCTTTAGTACCTTCACACAGCAACAGATAATGGGAAAAGATGTTATTGTCCTTGTAGCTTGATGGTTGACCTCAACAAGTCTGTGTGTTTACTATGCATGCTGTACTCTTGGTGTTACAGTGATGCAGTAATGGTCACTTCTCATGTGCTATGGCAGACATTAAAGGTATTCATGAAAACATACTTTTGCCACCTCCCAGGATAAATCTGACCCATACTCCCCCAACTTCTCTTGCATCTAAATATGGCTGTTTTGGGAAAATTCTAGGCAGTGAACATAGCCATTCAGTCCCCACCAATTTCCTTCATTACTGTCTTCTAAATTCAGACTTCTGATCAGATAAAAAGATCAAGCAAAGTATCCCCCATCAAGTTCTGGAAGAAAGTAAAACATCAATGCAAGACACCAAACACTGTGGGAAAAAAAACCCAACACAGATGATCTCTCACCATTGAGAGGCAAGCTTATATTTTGCCAAGCTATTGAAATTTAGTATATTTAGAACCAGCGTTATTTGTCCTAACTAATGCAGCTGCTCCTTGACAGTAAGAGCTGTACTGTGTTCAGGATTTTATCCCTAGAATCTAGTAGAGGCCTGGCACAGAATGCCACTTCACAAACATTTGAGAGCCATCCATTGATGGCAGTGTATACCTTCAATGTCATCACCTTTTTGCACACGTACTCTTTTTCCTGAATGTAGTAGGAAAGGATAGTGCCTCATCCTCAAGTCTGAAGGCTCCCTGTTGAACCTGAGAAGTTACCTTGATAGAATGGGGCAAAGGTCAATATCTTCACTTCCTACTCTAAGGCACATGTCTAGCATGTAAGTTAAAAACATATTTTATCATTGCCCCTTTAATTTAAATGCAATTTAATCTCAAACTCAATGAAGAAATAATACTCTTTGAAAATCATAGCCAAAGGTCTACTGAGAGCTCGTGTTTATGAATCATCATTATTTTTTTACAAAAACACCACAAGATACTACTGCATTATGAAATTGTATAAATAATTAAATCAAACTTCACATATCAAAATAAATGATCTAAATACGTCTCATGATATAGTATCCTTTTGCTCTGTGGTTGACTTACTCACTGGATAATTTGAGAAAAACAATTCTTTCATCCAAAAGAGGTCACCAGGTTACATGGGTGAATTTATGACTGTGGGTTTTGCTGTAACAAATGACCAATGTGTCTACTTTGTGCCTTCTATAAGTATATGCAAGCACCACAGTTTTCAAACTTGGGAGAAAAGGAAGATGACTTTGTCTACTTATCCATCTCATCTCTCTTAAGCTATTGGTTTTGTGCCATACCATACTGGGATCCCCATAATAATGTTTTTAAAGATTTTAATTGCTCTGGATAGCCACCCTGTCACAGTATTTGATCAATGGGTGTTTTAGTTAGGGTTTCTATTGCTGCTTCAAAATACAATGACTATAAAACATGTTGGGGAGTAAAGAGTTTATTCAGCTTACACTTACACATTGTTGTTCACCACTGAAGGAAGTCAGGGCAGGAACTCACACAGGGCAGGAACCTGGAGGCAGGAGCTGATGCAGAGGCATAGAGGGATGCTGCTTACTGGCTTGCTTCGCCTGGCTTGCTCAGCCCGCTTTCTCATAGAACCTAGGACCTCGAGCCCAGGGATGGCAACAACCACCCTGGGCTTGTCCCTCCCCCATTGAACACTGATAGAGAAAATGCCCTGCGGTCAGCTGCTATAATGCAGCATGGAAACATTTCTTCAACTGAGGATCCTGTAAAAGAAACTCATCCAGACCCTAAAATTGAAACCTGAAAACCAAAAAGAACCACAGAAAGAAACACAGTTTGGCCCTGGAATTGGAGCCATCTTTGCCCTGACACAAAATCAACCAATACCTGAGCTGGAAAAAGTGACCAATCCTAAACCTGCAGGCTTGGAATTCCCCTCAAGCTGGAATTTCCCCTCACCCCATGGGGACAGCCAATCACAAGCCTCAGAGCTTGGGAATTCCCCTCATTCGATGGGGGCGGAGGCAGCCAATCACAAGGCAGAAGGCTTGGAATTCCTCAAGCCTTCCCCTCCATAAATAAACCCTCTCTTTCTGCTCAGGGTCTCTCCTGCTCTGCTCCTGTGGTCTCTGCTGCTGTCATCATTGCTGCTGATGATTCAGATGGAGGGACCTGAGTAAACTTCTGGACGTGGATTGAGATGATCCAAAGCAATCGTCAATTAGAGATGAGAACTGAGTGTTCATGGGAATTTAAGTTTTATCTATAAAGTTACTGAAAGACTTATTGCAATGATAGCTTTATTTACAGGCTACATTCAAACTTAGAAATCAACTGCTAAATATCAATCTGCTTAAATCTTTATTTTGAATGTCAAATCAGTAATAATTATCAAATTACAAAATTGTCATTAGGCATTAGTTCCACCTTTTAAAAATCTTCAGTGATATTATCTGATGTATTTATAGTGCATACATGTCTGAGTAATTATTAAATTGTGTATACAAAACTAAATAAATTAGGAGCATTTCATAAATGTGCCCATGTTTTTCAAATTAGTATTTAATTGGGAATTTTATACTTTAAAATTAAATCTAAAAAACTCAATGACCATATGACCAGTAGATTGAAAGTCTTGAACTCTTAAATTAGAAATGACAATTTAAAAATAAATATACGGTGGAGAGAGCTAAAAACATTTATAACACAAAACATGTAAAATATTAAAATGATATTGATTAAAGATTTATACTTATCATCATTCCTTCTAGTGTAATTTTTTGTTTTACATTTTAGTTTCAAGTGCACAAATCCTCCTTCTGCATCTGCCATATGCAAAGTAAGATACCATATGTAGTGTTCAACATAAGCATCTGGAAGACTATTTCAGCCCTGAGAGCCCATTCTTCAGTAGAGTAGACACAAACACCAACAAATCACCTGAGGCAGATGTGACTAAAGAAACCTTTAAAACTTCTACAGAACTCTGTAAAACTGACAGGAGAATTCCACCACAAGAGACCTGGGGAAATGCAGTCATTCAAATTAAGATTTGATGAACTAAAAAGACAACATATGACGTACAGCTTTACACCAATATGGTATCAGTTAAGTGTTCCTACCAAGATAATGAGATAGTGTTATAAGAACACGGATGTGGTATGGTAGTGGCCTTGAATGCCACACTCACCTGTCCACACAGCCAGTCCTACACTTCGCTGGGAACTGTGCCCCTGATGTTGACTCTACTTTACCTAATAAGTCTCAGATGACCAAAGGCATAGTTGGCCTTCAACAAATAGGGTCAGCCTTATAGGGACACATGCACATAGAGGACTCTCTGACCCTACTGGAAGAAAGAATCCAATAATAGCTAGACCTTCTTCCCCTTCAAAGACAAGCAGTCCTTCTCTATAGGATAAAAAGCCACATACATCAAATGCTTCACAGATCAAATGACTTCAAGAATGTGCAAGAGCTTTTGAGACCATAAAACCCCACATAAATGTCAGCAGCTGATATTACCATAATAATCCTGGGTGAAATGAAACACAGTAAGAAAGGCAATAAGAAGGTGATAGCTCAACTCCACCCCAAGCCTAATTCGATTCCTAGAATCTGAGGTAGAAGAAATGCCTGAGTGGCCCAGTGTCTCCTTCACATACACTCACCTTTGACTCTTGAAACATTGACAAATTTAGTTCAGGGTACCATTTCTCACATTTAATACATCATCGACTAACTTCAAGATTTTTGTAAAAATCTCATACCAACCATATAAAATTTCTTGGCCTTAACTCTTATTCTAAAATAGTATTTGCTTAAAATATACATATAGATATGTGCATACATACATACATAACTATGTGTTTTATATGTGTAATACGTATTACAATAAGACATTAATATCATGATATCACACAAAATGAACAAAACAAAAACATTAAGTATTGTGAGAACTTGGTGCCCAACTCTGCTATTCACACTGGGATCTGATCTGGTTTAAGCTTGCAAGGGTCTTGTAAATGCTGTCACATCCTGTGAGTTCATGTACAGCTGCCCTACTGTTTCCAGAAAATATCATTTCCTTGTAGTCATCTACTGCTTCTGACTCTTATACTCTTTCCATTTCCTCTTTCATAGTGACCCCTGAGCCTTTGGAAGAGGTGGTGCAGCTCATATGTCCCAAGGCTGAACATTCTGCCATCTCTTCTCTGCACCTTGGCCAGTTGTAGTATCTGTGTTGAACATCATCTACTGTGAGCAGAAGCTTCTCTGATGAGAGCTGAGAGATGCCTTTATCTGTGGGTGTAATGATAGGCCATTAGGATCTGGCTTCACACTATGTCCATTTAAAGAGTAATAATAGAAACTTTTCCCCTAAGTTAGTGATCTGACTAGCCACAGGTTCTTGGCCCAGTAATGACTTCAGATATGGGTTTCATCATGTGATCATGCCTTAAACAAAATCACAAAGACACTATTGGCAATTCTTAGATGTTGAGAAAGGTAGGGTCAGTCTCTCTAAAAGTAGAGGCCTTGCTAAATTGACTATACCACAGTGGGAAATCACACATCAAGGAATATTTGAACAGCATGAATCGACATTGATGGGTCAGGGGAGGGTGTGGGTAGGGACAGAAAATTTAATGGGAAGGAAAGGAGAATATATATCTGAGAAGAGATAGAGGATGGAGGATGAATTCAAAACACTATGTACAAAATTCTCAATGAACTAGAAAAAAATAGTCTTCTAAGAGCAGATTATTCTCTTTGGCTTTGCAAGTACAGCCATCTCAGAGAGCCCAAGCAAAACCAACAGGGTCACCAAGCCAACTCAGAGACAGATGGCTATGCAGGCTAGAATATGTCAACTTTAGACAGGCTAGAGTTGCTGGTGAGGAGGGAGCCTCAAGGTAGAAAATGCTTCCATGAGATGAGGCTGTAGGCAATACTGTAGGGCATTTTCTTAACTAGTGACTGGTGGGTAATGATCCATCCCATTGAGAGTTGTGCCATCCATGACCTGGTGGTCCTGGGTTCTATAAGTAAGCAGGCTGAGCAAGCCATGAGGAGCAATCTAGTAAGCAGCACCCCTCCATGGCTTCTGCATAAGCTCCTGCCTCCAGGTCCATGCCCTGTTTGAGTTCCTGTCCTGACTTCCTTCCACAATGGACTACAATATGGAAGTGTAAGCCAACTAAACATTTTCCTCCCCCAGCAGCTATGGTCGTTCATCACAGCAATAATAGCCCTGCCCGAGAGTAAGGGTTAATAACCCACTGCTTATATAAATACCAAGTCTGGCCATTATTATGGTGAGCTAAATCATTCAACATCTGGTGTTCTGAAACCTGTGTATGCACATAGAGTACTGTGGGGGGGGTTATAAAAGGTTGAATGGGATTCCAAATGTCTGGGGAAAGCCTAAGAGTTCTGAATTTTTACTATAGCCAATTGTATCAATACGCCATATTTGTATTTTATTATTGTTATTATTATCTTGTTTTGTTTTACTTTATAATGCTAAGGAATGAACCTGGAGTCTTTCACATCTAGGCAAAGGCTAAAACCATCAGTTCTCAACCTAATAGGGGTCACTTTGAACCATCAGAAAACAGATATTTACATTAGGAGTCATGACCATAGCAAAATTACGGTTATGAAGTATCAATGAAATGATTTTATGGTTGGGATCACCACAACTTGAGGAAATGTATTAAACGGTTGCAGCGTTAGTTAGGTTGAGAACCACTGGCTAAAAGAGTGAGCTTAATGCTTAGCCTTTGAATCACAATTTGAGTAGTAAAACATTGAGTAGCATAATATTTTTGGTTTGTAATTATTTCATTCATTTTTAAGAAAGTATCAAACAGAAATATAAATGTTTAAACAACAGAAATCTATTTTATCACAATTCTACAGGCTTACAATAAGAGATGAAGTTGTGGGCCAACCAAGTGTCCAGTGAGATCTGCCCCATCAGCTTTCAGGAGGAATTTTCTCCTCTTCTCTTCACATGAGCTTCCTCTGTGTGTTTGTGTACTCATCCCCTCTTCTCATAAGAACTCAGTTATACTTAATTAAAGCCAATATCAAGGTATGTTAGATACCTCTTGGAAGCACCCTTCATCCAGACGCAGTCATCCTCAGATGTCCTGAATTTAAGACTTCAATATTTTGAGGAGACACAATTTAGCCAGTTATTGCTACTTAGAAAATTTTAGAGGGAAAAACCCACAGCAACTGGGCTGAATCTTTGAAAGAATCACTCATATTTTGAAACAGCCAGGAAGGATTTGAGCACAGGCTGGTAACCTTGGGTGTATATGACATATCAAAATAAAATAGGTAGCTCACATGGAACTATACTGGAAACTTTGACCTGCAGTTTTAGAGTTTTCCATTATTGCCAGTAGGCTAAATCTATCCATTTCTCAATAGACACACACACACACACACACACACACACACACACAGAGAGAGAGAGAGAGAGAGAGAGAAGAGAGAGAGAGATGATGATGATGATGGTGATGATGATATAGATAGATATAGATAGATAGATAGGTAGATAGATAGATAGTTGATAGAATTAAAGAATTAAATACCTGATATTAAGAATTAAGAGAATAAAGCTTCTCATTAGGGGCAAAGTATGATTGACTAGTACAATTCCAAGATGTGTCCTCCTTCATGCAACATTATGTGGATACTCTGTCCCTGGAGGTCTCCTCCTACATCCCACATTTTCCAATGGTTGCAATTACTAGAATGTTCTAAGAAAAAATATATCAAAGCCACAGAATTGAAGCATCCAGAGAAGGAAAGAAAAGGCATCTGAAGCCCATGCCTCTCCCACAAGCTGACAATAAATAATAATACACAATATTGATGTAGCACCTTTCTCAAAGGACTGCAGAGTGCTTCCCAGACATTACCTCACAGCATCCTTGTGATTCTAACCTGAGAAATGGTCCCTAAAAGAATGGTGATATTCGATCACAAGAAATCTGGAAATAAGTAAACATGCATATTATTTTAACAATAAACATGGGACTACTTAAATACCACTGAGGGCTTTATTTCCCCTCAGA
The DNA here is from genome assembly GCF_943737965.1 of Phodopus roborovskii. Classification (NCBI taxonomy): domain Eukaryota; kingdom Metazoa; phylum Chordata; class Mammalia; order Rodentia; family Cricetidae; genus Phodopus; species Phodopus roborovskii. Next base: position 15,077,678 of record NW_026126511.1, read on the forward strand.
GTGCTTAGGTTTACAGACAATAAGCAATTTTAACTGCAATGACTTACCTTTTGAACATCACTCAGGTTGGTATGAGGAAGAAGATAGATATGTTTAGGGAGCTGGCTCATACAGCTGTGCACTTTGGCAAAGTGCCCAACAGGCCACTGGAAATTTCCTATTTAGCCTCCGAGGAGCTTGAATGTGATCCTATAGGATTATCACAGTCAGAAGGTCCAGCAGCAATGATGAAAACAAGTTCATGTCAGTCACAGAACCCCCACTACCCAACAACATTGGTGTCTATGCATTTTCTTACCCATGATCCTTGGGGAATGCATATTTTCTTACTGAAGTCCTAAAACCAACCCCTTGGCTCCTGTTTTCTTTTAAGCCTCTCTTGAAACAGGGTTTTATTTGATTGAAACCAAAATAATGATTTCTAAAAGAGCAGCATTACCTTCTGCAGGCCAGCTACAATCAAACAAAGCCAGGTTAGTTTAAAAGAAGTACCCCTTCCTATCCACCAAGTCTAGATTGATCAAGTACTTGAGTTCCCATTATTCCCTTTTGTTGTTGTTGTTGTTACCTTCATTGGTTGATGGAGGGGTGGTATATGCACTGTGTGGACGTCGAGGCCAGAGAAGTGTCAGTTCTCTCCTTCCGCCATGCCATTTTGGTCCTAAGGATTGAACTCAGGTTGTCAGGTGAAGTAGCAAGTACCTTTCCTCAATGAGCCAGCTCACTTGTCCTGGATGTCTATGTATTCTGATAGGCTGGGCAGCATTTTTCTATTCTAGGATCATGCTTATTCTAAATAACAGAAAACGGTCTGTGTAATAACACATGAATATCTGAGCTACAAACTATTATTTTCTCTGTCTTGAAAACCCTTGATGGTATTTACATTCTAAATTAAACTGAACACTGTATATTGATTTTAATACATTAAGATGAAATTCAATTTCATGACTACTACTAACATCACAGAGCATGTAGAATCAATGTGTTTGCTGATTTCCTGCTCACTGCCAATATCTCCCCAAGGGGTTGATACAAGACTTCCAAGAATATTGTTTCCAAAGATGTATGCATAAATATGCCATCAAATATGGTACAGTGCAATACACATTAGGCAGTGAGTGATTTGTTTTCTGCATTTTCATCAGCCTGGCATAGTGCTGACATATTCTTTGAAGAGTTCCCTGTAGTTGGTTCACCTACTAGATCTCGGTCCTTGTCCCAAGGGGCAGTGCTGGCAGGAGAGGTATCTGTGGCTGCTCTTAGAATTCATGGTCTCCAAAGAGGAGGAAGCAAATCTCAGCGAAGATGGGGTATGGGAGAGCAGGATATGACTGCTGCAATGGCAGAAAGCCTGAACCACCAATCAGTTCCTGTGTGTGTGTGTGTGTGTGTGTGTGTGTGTGTGTGTTGATCTACTCCATAAAACTTCCCTTTGAAAACAAAAGAGGCTACTAATGGTGTTTGGGTCTGAACAGCACTTACATCAGATTCAGATTATGAGATTTACATTATGAGCCAATTACTTAACTGTGATTTGATGTCCCCATCTGAGAAGTGTGAAAATAGCAAGTGCCTCATAGAGTTTTGAGGGCTAAATGATACTGTGTACATAATCCATGTGGTATTTACAGTTAAGGGGGAGCTCAAAAATGGTAGCTGTTATTGAATAAAACTCACATTCCAATGAATTGATTTAATTCTCATTATAGGCCAGACTCCGAACAGAAATATAAGAGAAATGCAAATATCAATGCAAAATACTTCCTGCTTTAGAGGGGCTTCTTCCATTCTAGATGGCAAGATGGATACATATAATTACAGTAGATAATAATACATGGCAAAATGCCAAAAGAGAGCTATAATAAAGAGCTGAGATCACAAGGTAAGTAAATTACTTCCTTCTGGGAAGATGATGGAAGGCCTCTTGAAAGGGATGCTATTGGCTTTTAAGTCTTGAAGAATGGATGAAATTTTAATATGTGATGAGTTGAATGTGCAGTGGAATGAAGATGTAGAAGCGAGAATATGAGACAGAAAGGTGTAGGTGTTCTGGTTGTTGGGAAGTGAATGTGGTAACCTAATGGGAAAAAAAATAGTGTGGGAAACAGGCTGGAGGAAATGAAAAGAGAGCGCTGAAGGCAAAGCTGGCCTGGACTATATTTTCGATGAAGCGGGAGTCACCAATATTTGCTCCACCAAGGAAAGAGTTATCTAAGTGGTGCAACTGCAAACATAGGCAACAGGTGGCACTCGAGCAGAGAACGCCAAAAACCATCCGGGATGCTCACAGGTGTTAACCCATTTTAATCTCCATGAAACGCAGAGAGGTGAGTACTATTACTGCTCAAGTTCATGGATTAGGAATTCAAAGAATAGAAGTTAAGTCAACTGCCTGAGAATACAGAGCAGATAGGAATTAGTAGAGGAAGAATTCGACCCAGACAGTCTGGCTGGATGCGAAGGGGTCAAGGACAAGGCCATCACTGCAGGGCAGCAGAGACAGAATGAGGACTTGCAGTCATCTGATTAAAGTAGAATCTTGATGCAGAGAGACAGAGGTATGGCAAAGGCAGTATTGATGAGACCAAGAAATTAGTTTCATTTTATGGAGTTAGAAGGTAAATTCAAGTACAGCCAACTTTGTAAATAAGAAACACCATTCAGACGAATGTTGAGTTAAGGTAACAGCATGCCATGTACTGATCAACGAGACCAGCAGTTCTCAACTTGTGGATCATAACCTATTTGAAGGTCACATATCAGAAGTCCTGCATATCAGATGTTTGCATTACAATTCATATCTGTAGCAAAATTAGCAATGAAAAAAAATTATGGTTGGGGGTCATCAAAACATGAGAAACTGTATTTAAGGGTCACAGCATAGGGAAAGTTGAGAACCACTTCACCAGATGGATGTCATCTGACAGATGTTTAGATAACCTTGGATGGTATTGGTTTACCCACCAACAGAAGTCAAGGTACAGTTAGTTTGGATGAGATAAGGAAGGTACAGTTTATGTAAGTGGCTGGAACATAGGAAACACTCGGTGAATGCTAATTTTCTTTCCTGCTGAAAAGTCAGGAAGTGTGGATGAGAAAAAGAATAAAGATGGAGGAGAGATGATATCCAACCTTGCTCCCTTCCTGGTTCAGCTCCCCTCCTCTACTAGAAGTTGCTCCGTTTTTTAGAGATTCTAAAGAACTTGCAGGAATCTTGAGAGTTGGGAGTCAGATACTATTGGAGTTTCTCCCATCAATCCTGGATCTACATGGGATGGGGATACAGAAAAGGGAGATGGTTGGAGAAAAACAGGCTTACCTGACCCTGTAATGGGTCTAAGAGTCTGATCTGCAGGCTTACCAAGAGGATATGCTAGAGTGATGATGACTGTGCAAGTCCCTTCACACATGGTGCAAGTCCCTTCACACATGACTAGCCAACACCTGGGGGCTCTCTTTGAACATATGCTACAGTGTGACCTTGTTATTAATTTGGACTATAACTACATAAATGTGGAATTTAGAGAAGTCTTGATGGATTCTTAACCTCTTTGGGAAACATTCTTGTGACTTGTCCTATGAGAAGATCCTTTCTTAGTAAAGTTCACTGCTGAACCTGTTGTGGATTTTAATTACTGAATTCGGGAAGCTAAAACAGATAAAAGACACAGAATTTATGAGATTAGGTAAATTTTACAGTCAGATTCCCAAGGAAATGAGGTAGCTCATAAAACATAAAACACTTAGTTTGACACCAAGTATATAACATACTTGATAAAAAAAGCATAATTTCTTTTTTAAGATTAAAAAGATACAAATCTACAGACTATTTTCTCAGCTTGATGGATTGGCTAATCTATGGAGACATGAGAGCATGTGAGCTAATTCTCAGGAGCAGGGTGTATTGGGAACTTTTCTTTTCTCTTCTTTTCTTTTGAGACAGGGTTTCTCTCTGTGTAGCCTTGGCTGTTTTTGGACTCACTCTGTAGACTAGGTTGGCCTCAAACTCAGAGATCTGCCTGCCTCTGGCTCCTAAGTGCTGGGAATAAAAGTATGTGGCACCACCACCACTTGGTGGGAACTTCTTTTTTTAAACAAAGTGAAAGACAGAAAAGATCATTAGAAAATACAAACTCGATTGAGTCAGTAGAGAATCATTTACTTACTGGATAAAAGAATCCAATTACAGTTCACCTCAGAGACACCCCCACCTCACCCCAAATCAGTAGGTTTGAGCAATCTTAACCTCTTTGAGGAATCTGGATGTCCTACAGTGACTATATATCTTTAATGTCTAAAGCAGGGGGCTAGTGCTACCTCAGATTATCAAGCAGCAGAAATGTTGCCTTGGATTTATCCAGTGAACAATATTATAAACTGTTGGTTGCAGCTCATTCAACCCCTCCAGTTCTTAGTAGTACTTTTATTCCTGGACTCCGTGGACAATGTATACATATTTTACTCTTCCATACGAACCCCTTGTGAACTGAACCAGCTACCACAAACATTCTAGCTGTGGCCTCAGCTGATGTCTCTGGCTCACCCCAACGGCGAGAGTGTTCAATTTATTGCACAAGAACAGTCCCAAAGCATGGCCTGAGGAGCCTTGATTTGAGACACTATTCTAGTAACTCCAATCTTCTTTTTGCAGATGGAAGTTTCTGTCCTGGATGGTCCCATAGCCTTTTAATCCCAAATAAACACACAGAGGCTTATAATAATTATTAACCATTTATCCAATGGCTCGGGCTTCTTATTGGCTAGCTCGCTCTTAATTGTTAACCCATTTCTATCAATCTGTGTTTCTCCATGTGGTCTTTGCTTACTAGTAATACTCAGACTTCTTACTCTCTTAGTAGCTACATGGCATCTTCCTTAGGGCTCATCCTCTGCATTCATCTTTCCTGCATTCTACTAGTCTGGCTACATCCTGCCTGTCCATTGACCAAAACAACTTTATTCATCAACAAATATATCACAGCATACAGAAGGACATCCCCCATCAACTCTTCTTCATGAATGTATCTGTGAAAAAATATTATTTCTTCTCATGTGTTGTGATCAAAGGGATAACATACAAATGCATGTTTGAATACTAGTATGTTTTGGATATGAAGCCTTTTCCCCAGGCTCATATGCTAAATACTCCATCCCAAACCAGAAGTAAAAATTGTAAGAAGTACGGTAGCTGGAGGAAGTAGGTCACTGGGGCCATGTCCTTGAGGCATATTCTTTCAGTACCTCTTACCTTCTCTGCCTCCTGGCTGTCATGAGGGAAACAACCTCTACTTCTGCATACTCACAACACTGTGATGTTCAAACTTGACTCAGGTCAGCTGACCGTGTACTCCAACCTTTGAAGCTGTGACCCCAAATAAGTCTTTCTTCCTTTAAATTAGTTTTCTCAGATATTTGTCTTAAAGATAAGAAAATTAACAAACATACAAAGGTCTGGAAATTCTGCTGCCTTTTATAAAACTAGACATCTAAAATATATCTGCCAAAATAAAAATGATGCTGTTTTCACAATTTTTCCTTCTACAATACAGTTGTCGCTCAAAGTAAGAGCTGTGCTGGCATGTAATAGATATATTTTTCTTATTTTTTAGTGAATTGCAATATTAAAAATAGTTCTCCATTTTAACTGAGAATATGGTTGCTGTGAACAGAATTGACACATTCAAATATACAATGAAAGCTCCGTGAAGTTCTCAATAATTCTTAGGTGTGGAAAGATATCCTTCAAAAGCCTGAGACCTGCTGTTCTAAAAGGCTGTCCTCTGCCCTGCTCTCCATGCTGGCTGTCATTTCATCTTGGCTAGTAGCCAACTACTCTTCAGGTATCATACCTAAGTTTCAGAAAACTACCTCTGAGGGACACTGGGGAGAGCCCCGCTGGGGAAGTCCACTTACAACACTGACTGTCTCTTGTATATGAATTCAACCACATGTTCCATACTCTTTAGAACTTTAATGAAGAAATTAAAATGTGATGGAAATTCACAGAATTCACCGTAACTTTACTCTGGGGGTGGTTGTTTGTTTAGCCACCCAACTCACTGAAGAATCTAGTTTTATGTGGTTCAATTTATTCTGTGTAGACAGAGTCCAAGCATTAACTGCTGTTTTAACAGTGCATTGCTTCTTACAACAGTGAATCCCAACTGCCTGTTCTTGAGTCTTTCCCCAGATCTCCTAATGTTCACATTCATGGTGCAAACACATTTGCAGAAGGGCCCTAGTGATATACTGTGCAGCTGAGTTGGGAAGTAAGTATGTTTTGCCTCTCCAGAACTCAAGCTCGTCTAAACTACATCTCTTACATGACAGCAGATTTTACAAACTTAAGAACTTAAGAAGATGTACTTAAGAACAACTTCTTACTTCCACTTTTGCATCTTTCCTTTTATATTTATTTATTTATTTCCTTTTTTTCCTTTTTTTATTTCCTTTTATATTTATAAGCTTCTGAAATATGTGTACATATTAGAGGCAGGATTTTATCCCACTTTTTAGTCATTCCCCCATTGAATTCCATATTTCCCACTGAAAAACTACCATTGCATTTTGTTTGTAACAGAGTCATACCATTTTTACATGGTTTGGTTAGGTAACAAAATACCAAGAGTCGGATAACCAGGGTGTGGTCATCTGGCTTCAGTCATTGCCAAGAGTAGGAAAAGGGAGAGACAAGGTAATGACCAAAGCTATAAGAGCTACAAGCAAAGATTGATGGGGACAATGGGCTCAGCAAAGACTTCTTTTGAATGCTCTCCAGGGCATCCCTAAATCCCTGGTGGCTCTGTCCTGGGATCCTTCCCTCTAGTTTTAAAACACTCTATTCCTTCCTTTGGGGAAGAAAGGGAGATAGGCTGTGGTAGACGGAGGCTGAACCACATCAAGACGCTAAGTTCTGACTCTCTTGGGCCTGAAATGTGCAAGTGAATTTATACTGCAAACCATACCAGGAGGTTTCCTTTCTTTACTTTTCATTTTATTTTGTTTTTCTTCTTTAGTACACACTTCCTTGTGGGAGAATAGAGAGCAAGGCAGAGCAAACATCCATAATTGTGCCAGAGCAGACGAGTTATCTTCAAAAGCCTGGGTACTATGGTGGTAATAAAGGCCTTTGATTTCTTTTAAATTATTTATGCTTTGCTCATTTTTTAAGTAGGCATCTAATTTATAATAGAAACAGAGACTTGGGAAAGAGACCATCCATTCCTCTCTAGTGTCAGCACCGGGGTTGCTTCCTACAGAACATTCGCAGTGCTTCGTCTTGCAGACACTCTGTCTAAGTCTGTTCCATGAGGAGCCTGACGCACGATCGGTGCTTGATCAACGTGCAGAGCCATGAGAGCAGCTGCAGTATTAATAGCACAAGTGGGCAGAATCCTGGTGACAAGACTTGACCGCTCACCCTGGAAGACAACCTCACTTCGGTATTGACTGTCTCTAGGAGAGTATTTCCTGAGCCCCTTTCTTAAGTTCCCTCCAGCTTCCCATTATGCCATTACTAGGAGTTAGGGCTTTCGGTTGTCGTTGATGGAGAGGTGGGGTTGCCATCTTTTCTAAGTGCTCCTCAAAAGCGCTGACCTGTCAATCCAGGAGACGGAAGGTTTTATATATCCCCAGAAGAGGCAGAACGTAAGCAACGGCCACAGGATTTTTCCACCGGACTTGCCAACAGATTTCAAACTTGCTTTGTAAAGCTTGCTTCTTAACTTTTTCAGGACCAGGAGAGGTGGTCTGAAGTCAAACTTTTCATGGTAAAGCCAGACAAGGGCAGCTTAACTTCTCATGAGCGAAAGGTCAGAAATTGCAATGCTTATTATTTAATGCTTCATTGAACAGTTCCCAGCAACTCCCTGCTGACTGCCACCAAGCACTAATTTGATTTAAATAATAATAATAATAATAATAATACCATTGGGTTGATGTTTTTAACTTCTTAAACTAAAAGTATGCTAAACACTGTGGAAATTCCTTTAGTAATAATCCAAAAAACTTACTTACAGAAAAAAATTGCCTGAGTCCTAAATCCTTCTCACCTCACACATGCCTGAAGAAGAAGAGGGAAAAGATCTAATTGAATGTCCTTGAGACAAGGAACTAAACATGACAGAGAGCAGATCTAATCCTTCTGAATTCCTTTGTAAACTGTCTTTTGGAAAATTCAGTTTTATTCCAATCTCTCCACCATTAGAAACAGCTTCCTTGTAGAAATAATAGTATTAAATTGGAAGTATAAACAATTATTAGAAATATATAGTCTTAGGAACCATTAAATTTGCTCCTTAAGCAGGTTTACTACTTTTTTTGCATACTTACAATGAAGATTTGTCTTCTACTATTTTGACATAAAATACCCAAGATCAGATTTATTCTTCTTGTCAATATCATTATTTTATACCTTCAGGGACCAGGAATATTACCTAAGTAGCAGACAAGTTCCTCCAACAGCAGACCCGACAACCCCCCACCCCCACCCCCAAGTATTCTGTTTGTCAAGTTTTCTCTTATATCAAAGGTTCTGCTACACCTGTAGTGATTTAGAATTCAAATGTGGTTAATTTATAAAACCACCACATATCTCTGTTCACAGCAGGAGTCAGGTACTAATATAAACTCCTCTCAGAACATACTGAGTTTCTCTTTGGGGACTTCATGTTCTTAAATAAATAAATAAATAAACAAACAAACAAATCTGATAGTAAGAAATAGCTGCCTTCCTCTAGCCTCTGAGAGCTCAGTTAACAAGACGTGGTATCGCAGCCACCTGTACTCTGGGTGGGTAAAGGCGGCTCTAAGTGGCAAAACTGCAACCTAGGGATACTCCAGGTCTCCCATTTAGTAAATTTGATGGAACAGCCAGCCAGGCCTGGGAGACATTGACTGGAACTCAGGAGTGAGCAGGAGAGTGCACACAGTCCGATATGGTTTGTCTTGTGAATGGCAGACGAGTTATCTAGTTGCTTCTTTCTACTCAAAGAAGGACGTTTTCAAGAATATTATATGAGTTTGTACATTACGGTAACATCTATTTACAGGTACATGTGTACGTGTGTGCATATGTACACAGTGGCCCAAGGGTTATGTCAGGAGTCTTCCCCAAGTGCATCTCCATCATGATGTTTAGGGCACTGAACCTAGCTTCCAAACTCAGGTCCTCACACTCACCCAGGAAGCATTTCACTGGCTGAGTCATCTCTTTAAAGCCCTCCTCAACAACTTTATTTCCATGGAGTTTCTCAGCCACATAGGCAGCAGGATGAGGAAAGAAGTTTGGGGGAATTGGAGAATAGCACTGGTGATAGGCCTCTCTCTGTGCCTTTGCCTGGGAAGCAAGAGTAAAACCCACTGAAGAGCTGATGGAGGCAAGGAGCAAAGTGTGAAAGTGGCAGGCAGCTTCACCGACCCACACCGTCATCCAGTATCACTGCCCTGTCCTCCTCCTTCTCAGTCTCCCTTTCTAAATCAGGGTGCTCCTTCTCTATCCAAAGTCCTGTGTCTGCCTTGATAAATTTCTCATTCTTTCTTCAATTAGAAGGAACATCATAATTGTTTCATCGGCTCCATTGCACAGCTGGTGCTAAGCATGTGACCTCAGTACCTGAAATAATTCGGAAACAATTCTGACTCACTAAATCTGGTAAGAATGTATTACTTTCCATATTATCATTCAATCTTTGGTACATTTAGTATGTATAATTTCTCCAAAGATTAAAGGGAAGCCAGGAAGAAGACTAGGATGAGAAGGAAGAGGAGAGTCCATCTTTGCAGGATTTCCCCTAAAATATCAAATATCACTGTCACCTGAATGAACAAGCTGATTAAGACTCAAGCATCAATGCCTGGGTTTGGGGAATAGGGATAATTCTCAGTAGTTGAGAGCATTGTCTGCTCTTGTAAAGGACCCAGGTTCTGTTCCTAGCACTCACATGGCAGCTCACAACCATCTGTTACTCCATTTCCAGGTGATCTGATATCCCCTCTGTCTTCCTCAAGCACATGGTACATATAAATACATGCAGGCAAACACTTATACACATAAACTAAAATGTATATATTTTATGTGTCTTGGTTTTCTGAGCTATTAGCTTCAAAAAAAAAAGAAGGAAGGGAGGGAGGGAATAAAGAAGGAAGGAAGTGAGGAAGGAAGGAGGTAAGGAAGGAGGAAAAGAGGGAGGGAGAGAAAGAAGAAGGAAGGGAGGGCAGGAGGGAGGGAGGGAGCGAGGGACGAGAGGGGAGGGGTGGGAAGAAAGAAGATTCATGAAAGCATACAAAACTTAGGTTAAGGTACAGAGAGGACAATCTTCTGGAGATACTAAGGTCAAAAACATTCTGACACAAAAAACATTCTGTCTTGTGTATCCTTGTTAGAAATGGAGTCAAGGAAAAATGAGAGATTGCCCAGTTAATGTCATTGTCATGGACGTCCCCCTTGGCAGCTAGAACCCAAGAACACTGTGAGTTAAAGTTTTACTGGGGCGACAGAAAATGAAACCAGGATAATGGATTAAGAGACAAATTAGGATCGGAAAGAGGGAAGGGAAAGGGAGAATGCGAAAGGAGAGAGGAAGAAAAGAGGGAGGGAGAGAGGGAATTAGCATGGAGTTCAGAACAGTAGTAAACCTAGGTATTCAGCTGCCTAAAACCACAAATTTCCACTCTCGCCTTTGAAGTCAGCTGGGTCTGTGTGTCCTTTAAATATTTCCAAGTTGTTCCAATTATGACCTAAAATATCTACAACTCATATCTACCATGTAGCTTATAACTAAAGTTGTAGAAGTTTCTGTCAGTTAATTGATGCTTTTCTATATTTACATTGATTGCTGGGTATGGGGTTTATGCCTCGGTGTGCTTTATATTCCCAGTGAGACTGCACTGGAGAAAACTAAGTATTCCCTTTGTGAATGCTTATCAGTTGGAGATAGTTTCTTGGCTGATGATAGGGCTTGTGTCCACTTCTTTTAGCACCGGTACCTTGTTTGCTTTGACCTGTACAGGCCCTGTGCGTCAGCCATACTCTGTGTAATCTCATGTGTCAATCCTGTTGTTTTGGGAAGGCTCTGCTTCCTCGGTGTCCCCTGCCCCATCCGCCCCTCACCCCGGTCCTACAGTCTTCTGCCTCCCCCTCTGCATAGTTCTATATACCCAGAGGGGAGAGCTTTGACGGAGACATCCATTTCGGACTGAGTGTTCCAAGTACTCTCTACTTGGTTTTGAGAGGCCTACAAGTGCCAATCACTCCCAATAATTATTAGTTTATATAATATTATTTATATGCATCTAATTGAGTGATGGGTCTCCAGAGTCCTGGAATGCAACCATTACTGACACATCTCTGTTTTGCCAACTGAAGTTGGGAAATTACATTGTTAATTATCTATATAATTACATTTCCCATGAATTTTAATAGGATTTTGCTCTATCCTCTTGTGCAGCAGGTAGTTGCATTTAAGCACAGATCATTCCAGTCTCCATGCCCAGTTCATCATTGGATGATCATAGGCCAAGCATTTAACCTCTCTGTCTCTGTTACATTTTCCTTACATGGAGATAAACAGGATGGTTGAATCACATGTGACTTTCCTTAAAGCCCTGGTAACTTGTCAAATGTTCTATAAAACCCCTTCATATCTAAGACTAACCTGTGATGTTTTAACTTTTCTCTGTCTCCCTGAGCAATAGTGCTGTCCCCTTGCTGGAGGCACGGCAAGAAGGCATGGTGTATTAGAAATTCGTAGAACACTGGGCTTCCTCTCACCATGGAGTCTGAACAATTATCAATGACAAATTGATGCTGGTATTGCTTTAAAACAGTGGTGTTAAGAAATCAAGATCGTTTACAAACTTCTCAAATGGAGAACAGGTTTTATAATTCTTCCTCAACTCTGCCGGCTCAGTATTTCTTATAGTACATAAAAACTGGTAACTTAAATTGGCCAAGTGATTTTTATGAAGCCCAAAGTTTGAGAAGCACTAGCCTACCTGGGGACGATAAAACCACAGAAACTTCACAAAATGCTTCTTGGATACATTTGTTCTCTGCCTATGGAAAGGAGCCCTACCACACAAGTTGTTAAGAATTGAACTTGTATTGCTTTGTGTTAATGTCTTTCTGGAGCCTGACAAAGCTGTTGATACACAAGTATCCATTCACTCCTTAGACGGACAATTCATCTCTGATATCTTACACACAGGCACAAACCACAGAGTCTATCCACTCTTGTAAATTAGTGCTGGAAAACACTTTCAAAAATAGTCAGAGATGAACTTTCCCATCAGGGATTTCCTAAGTTACTCTGCATTAGAAAATGGATCGTCTGTTTTTCCCTCTTGCTCCTGACAGTACATTAGAGACCCCACCCCTAAAACAAGGTCGTTCTTCCAAAGGCTCAGCCAAAGCAATCAACGGGGTACCGCACAAGTCAGGCTCCAATACAAGTGATTGCCCCAGGGAACATGTAAGGAGGGAAGTATTAGACCTCACAAGGAGCTGGTGGTCCATTCTGAAAACTGGGAGGCAGCTATGAAACCATCATTAACATGTATGGGTTTTCTAATCCTGGAGCTTACTCAAGCCTCATCACCCCACACTGATTATCGTTGTCAATGAGTTTTCCATCCATATTCCCACATCAGGAACGGATGCTAATAAGTAGCTTTCCGCTGCTGTGGATGCTAAGTGATGCTATTCTTTTGAGCCTGTTTTCAACACTGTCAACCAGATTTCCATTCATTCTGAATGCCACCTAAAAATTAACTTATTAAATTTGTGTATCCCTCCCCGCGGGTGGGAAAAATGAAGAATATCTATATGAGATTTTTCGTTATTCTCCCCTAAGTTTAAGAAAACCGAGTGACAATGAAAAGGAACAAGTTCGGACACGTCAGTATTTAAATCATGCTGTCTCATCTTCACCAACATTCCCAGTTCCTGAACATCTGTTCCCAAGGTAAATGATGTGGCCTCTGTTCACATTCTCTCCTTTGCCGACATAGACTCATAATGCAGAAGGATCAAACACAGCATCTGTGAACAGCATTTTGCAGCAGAACACTGACTTTATTCTGATTGCTACAAAGGGATTGCTCGATCCTAATTATTAATTAACTTTTAAGAAAAATATTGAGTTTCCAGTGAGATCCCACTACCCTGCAAAACCTTCTCAAGTTCCAGCCCAGCCCTCGTCCTCTTCTGCCGGCTATTGGCCAGAGGTGAGTCTGGGCCCAATCGGGGCTGCCTGTCCCCTTCAACCTCTTTCCCCTCCTCCCCCCGCCTGAACTCCCTGGATTGGCCCCTGATCCTGCTGCTCCTGTCTCCGGTCCCCTTTGAGAGCACCCTTGGAGCTCAGATACACCCCCACCCATCCCAACCTCCAGCCTACCCCCCCCCCACCCTGTGCCCTACCCCACCTACGGTCCTGCCGCTCTGGTTGAGCACTGGGACAGAGGGTGGAGCCAACAATCCACCCTACTTCGGAGACCTCTCGGAGCAACTCCGAACAAAGGAGACCTGACTATCCACGTGGGACCACCTGTAATTTCCACCGGCTTGGTCCCTGACCCCGCCTCCAGTCCTCTGCTGGAGTCCCAGGCCCCCTCCCAGAGATCCGCCTATCTCTGCGGGTCCACTTGGAGTTCCTGCAGGCAAGAGCCTTGACCCCCAAATCCGGGCCCCTGCCAAAGAACGAGGTCTCAGCTGGAGAGCGCCAGTTTCCAGTGAGATCCCACTACCCTGCAAAACCTTCTCAAGTTCCAGTCCAGCCCTTGTCCTCTTCTGCCGGCTATTGGCCAGAGAGACCCCCCCAAAGAGCGGCCACAAAAAAAAAAAACACACAAACAATCTTCCACCAAAAAAACCCCCTTGGGAAAAACAAAAAAGAGAGAGAGACAACAAACAAAAACACCAAAAAAAAAAAAGGAAAGAAAAAAACAAAAAAAAACAACAAACAAAAAAAAAAAAAACATAAAACCACAAAAACCAAAAACATCAACAAAAACAAAAAAAAAAAAAAAAAAAAAAAACAGAAGAAAGAAGAAACAAAAAAAAAAAAAAAAACAAAAAAAAAAAAAAAACCCCCAACACAAGAAAAAAGATATGAGAAAATCCCTTAAAGAAATAGAGGAAAAAACAAACAAAAAAGTGGAAGAAATGAACAAATTCCTTAAGGAAAGTACAGAAAGCCAAGAAAAAACAATTAACCAGGTGAAGGAAACGGTTCAAGATTTGAAAACCGAAATTGAGAAAATAAAGGCAACACAAATGGAAGGAAAGCTGGAAATTGAAAAGCTGGGCAAAAAATCAGAAACCACGGACACAAGCATAACCAATAGAATTCAAGAGATGGAAGAGAGAATCTCAGGCGCAGAAGATAAACTAGAAGAAATAGATTCATCGACCAAAGAAAACCATAAATCCAACAAATCCTTAACACACAATATCCAGGAAATGTGGGACACCATGAAAAGGCCAAACCTAAGAATAATAGGCATAGAGGAAGGTGAGGAAGCCCAGCTCAAAGGTGCTGAAAACATATTCAACAAAATCATCGAGGAAAACTTTCCAAATCTGAAGAACGACATGCCCATGAAAGTACAAGAAGCATACCGAACCCCAAATAGGCTGGACCAAAGAAAAAAGACCCCTCGACATATAATAATCAAAACACCTAGCATACAGAATAAAGAAAAAATATTAAGAGCAGCGAAGGAAAAAGGACAGGTAACATATAAAGGCAGACCTATCAAAATTACACCTGACTTCTCCATGGAAACCCTCAAGGCCAGAAGGTCCTGGACAGATGTTCTAAAAGTATTAAGAGAACACGGATGCCAGCCTAGGCTACTATATCCAGCAAAACTCTCAGTCAATATAGATGGAGAGAACAAGATATTCAATGACAAAACCAGATTTTCCCAATATGTATCTACAAATCCAGCCCTACAGAAAGTATTGGAAGGAAAATTCCAACCCAAGGAAGGTAACTACGCCCACAAAAATGTAGGCAACAGATAATCCAACTACACAAGAAACCTAGGGTGAAGCAGAACAAATATATTCACAATACCACTGCCAACAACAAACCTAAATCAAACAACCTTCAACAATCAATGGTCCTTACTCACCCTCAACATTAATGGTCTTAACTCACCTATAAAAAGACACAGATTAACAGAATGGATACGAAGACAGAATCCATCCTTCTGCTGCATACAAGAAACACATCTTAGCTCCAAAGATAGACATTACCTCAGGGTAAAGGGTTGGGAAAAGATTTTCCAATCAAATGGAAATAAGAAGCAAGCAGGCGTAGCTATCCTAATATCTAACAAGCTAGACTTCAAACCAAAACTAGTCAAAAGAGATGAAGACGGTCATTTCATATTCATCTCAGGAGAAATCCATCAACACAAAGTCTCAATTCTGAACATCTATGCCCCTAATACAAAGCCACCCACATTCGTAAAAGAAACACTACTAAAACTCAAAGCTCATATAAAACCTCACACACTTATAGTGGGAGACTTCAATACACCACTCTCAACACTAGACAGGACCACAAATCAGAAACTCAACAAAGAAACAAAAGAATTAACAGAAGTTATGTCTCAACTGGGGCTAACAGACATCTATAGAACATTCCATCCAAAGACAAAAGAATATACCTTCTTCTCTGCTCCACATGGAACCTTCTCTAAAATCGACCACATACTAGGAGACATAACAAACCTCAACAGATACAAGAGAATAGAAATAGTCCCCTGTATCTTATCGGACCACCATGCTTTAAAATTGGAATTCAACAACAATACAAATAGCAGAAAACCTGCAAACTCATGGAAACTTAACAATGTGCAATTGCACCACTCCTGGGTCAAAGAAGAAATAAAGAAAGAAATTAAAGACTTTCTAATATTCAACGAGAATGAGGATACAACATACCTGAACTTATGGGACACCTTGAAAGCAGTGCTACGAGGGAAGTTCATTGCACTAAGTGCCCATATGAAGAAAACAGAGGATAGTCACATAAATGAATTAACAGCGCAACTGAAAACCTTAGAACAGAGAGAAGCGAATTCACCCCGCAGGAGCAGACGCCAGGAAATAATCAACTTGAGGGCTGAAATCAACAAAATAGAAACCAGGAAAACAATACAAAAAATCAATGCAACAAAGAGTTGGTTTTTTGAGAAAATCAACAAGATTGATAAACCTTTATCCAAATTAACGAAAAAGCAGAGACAGAACATGCAAATTAACAAAATCAGAAACGAAATGGGGAACATAACAACAGACACAGAGGAAATCCAGACAATTTTCAGGTCATACTTCGAAAATCTGTATTCCACAAAAATTGAAAATTCAAAGGAAATGGACAAGTTTCTGGATAACTATCACTTACCAAAATTAAATCAAGAACAGACAAACAACTTAAATAGACCTATAACCCGAAATGAAATAGAAGCAGTCATCGAAAGCCTTCCAACGAAAAAAAGTCCAGGGCCAGATGGATTCAGTGCAGAATTCTACCAGACATTCAAGGAAGAACTAATACCACTACTCCTCAAACTGTTCCACAAGATAGAAACAGAAGGTTTATTGCCAATCTCTTTTTATGAGGCCACAATAACTTTGGTACCCAAACCTCACAAAGACACAACTAAGAAAGAAAACTACAGACCAATATCCCTGATGAACATCGATGCAAAAATACTCAATAAAATAATGGCAAACCGAATTCAAAAATACATCAGAGAAATCATCCACCATGATCAAGTAGGCTTCATACCTGGATTGCAGGGATGGTTTAACATACGAAAATCTATCAACGTGATCCACCATATAAACAAACGGGAAAAGAAAAACCATATGATTATCTCCCTAGATGCAGAAAAAGCCTTCGATAAAATTCAACACCCTTTCATGATAAAGGTATTAGAGAGGTCAGGGATAACAGGAACATACCTAAACATAATAAGAGCAATATACAGCAAACCAACTGCCAACATCAAACTGAATGGAGAGAAACTTAAGCCAATTCCTCTAAAATCAGGAACAAGACAAGGCTGTCCTCTCTCTCCATATCTCTTCAATATCGTACTAGAAGTTCTAGCTAATGCTATAAGACAACAAAAGGAGATCAAGGGCATCCAAATTGGAAAGGAAGAAGTCAAACTGTCTCTATTTGCAGATGATATGATAGTTTACATAAGCGACCCAATAAACTCTACCAGGGAACTCCTACAGCTGATAAACACCTTCAGCAAACTAGCAGGATACAAGATAAACTCAAAAAAATCAGTAGCCCTATTTTTTTCAGACGACAAAGAGGCAGAGAAAGAAATCAGAGAAACATCACCCTTTACAATAGCCACAAGCAACATAAAGTATCTTGGTGTAACGCTTACCAAACAAGTAAAAGATCTATATAATAAGAACTTTGTGACTCTAAAGAAAGAAATTAAAGAAGATACCAGAAAATGGAAAGACCTCCCATGCTCTTGGATAGGTAGGATAAACATAGTAAAAATGGCAATCTTACCAAAAGCAATCTACAGATTCAATGCAATCCCCATTAAAATCCCACCACAATTCTTCACCGACCTTGAAAGGATAATAATCAACTTTATATGGAAAAACAAAAGACCCAGGATAGCCAAAACAACCCTATACAATAAAAGAACATCAGGAGGCATCACCATTCCTGACTTTAAGCTCTACTACAGAGCTATAGTTCTGAAAACAGCCTGGTATTGGCATAAAAATAGACAGGTAGACCAATGGAATCGAATTGAAAATCCTGATATTAATCCACGCACCTATGAACACCTGATTTTTGACAAAACAGCTAAAATGATACAATGGGGCAAAGACAGCATCTTCAACAAATGGTGCTGGCACAATTGGATGAGGGTGTGTAGAAGACTGCAGATAGACCCATGTCTGTCGCCATGCACAAAACTCAAGTCCAAATGGATCAAAGACCTCAACATCAATCCAGCCACATTGAACCTCTTAGAAGAGAAAGTAGGAGGTACCCTTGAACAAATTGGTATAGGAGACCGCTTCTTGAACATAACTCCAGGGGCACAGACACTGAAAGAAACAATTAATAAATGGGACCTCTTCAAACTTAGAAGCTTCTGTAAGGCAAAGGACACAGTTGACAAGACCAAACGGCAGCCCACAGACTGGGAAAAGATTTTCACTAATCCTATATCCGACAAAGGGCTGATCTCCAAAATATACAAAGAACTCAAGAAACTAGTCAACAAAACACCAAATAACCCTATTAAAAAATGGGGTACAGAACTGAAGAAAGAATTCTCAATGGAGGAAATCAAAAAGGCTGAAAGACACTTAAGAAAATGCTCCACATCCTTAGCTATCAGGGAAATGCAAATCAAAACAACTTTGAGATACCATCTTACCCCTGCCAGAATGGCTAAAATTAGAAACACCAGTGATGACTTATGTTGGAGAGGATGTGGAGAAAGTGGAACACTCCTCCACTGCTGGTGGGAGTGCAAACTCATACAGCCACTTTGGAGATCAGTATGGCGGTTCCTCAGGAAAATGGGAATTAGTTTACCACAGGACCCGGCAATCCCCCTCTTAGGCATATACCCAAAGGATTCACATCAATGCAACAAAGACATCTGTTCAACTATGTTCATAGCAGCACTATTTGTAATAGCAAGAACCTGGAAGCAACCTAGATGCCCTTCAATTGAAGAATGGTTAATGAAGATGTGGCACATCTACACAATGGAATACTACTCTGCAGAAAAAAATAATGGTATCTTGAAATTCGCAGGCAAGTGGATGGCACTTGAAGAAACCATCCTGAATGAGGTAACCCAGTCACAAAAAGAGGAACACAGTATGTACTCACTCATATATGGATTTTAGACCTAGATCAAATGATCACCAGCCTATAATTCACATCACCAGAGGAACTAGGATACAAGTTGTATTCTAAGAGATTCATATAAAGTCCCTCACAGAACTGGGAAGGGACAAGTCCCCCAGACCTCAGGTATAGTGGGGGGAGGACAGCTAATGGAGAGACAAGTAGGAGAAAATGAGAGGGAGGAGAGGAAGGCATGTGCGACCAGGAGGATTGAGCCTGGTTAGGAATGGAAAATAGGAAAGAGAGAGAGAGACAGAGACAGAGAGAGAGAACATAAAAGAGGGAGCCAATATTGGTTTGAAGATAAAGTTGAACACAAAGAAAGGTCGAGGGAACTACAAGACTGCTCCCAACTAACAATCTCAGCTTCCGTGGAAAGGCTATCATAAATGCCCTTCCCGGAGAGTGAGATCAACAACTAACTTCTCCATGGAGTCCTCAACTAATGCCTGTTGAAAACAGGAGCAAACACCCATACATAAACACTGAGTCAAACTAGAACCCAGAAGCAGATGGAGAGGACAAGACCATGCGGTAGAAGTACATAGAGACAGCTTACCTGAACAAGGAGGAGCTAAGGGCCACTAGACTGATAGCTGGGAAGCCAACAGGGGTCTGACTCGGACTCCCCTGAATATGGGTCTCAGCCAGAAGGTCTGAGCAGTCTAAGAGACCTCAGACAGTGGAGCCAGGATGTATCCCTGGTGCACAAAAGGACTTTGCAAACATATCCCCCATGGAGGGATAACTGCCTTATTCTAGAGATAGGAGAGAAGCCCTAGTCCCTACTTCACAGGACCTGTCAGATCTACATGACCCCAACTGGATGGCATTCCCCTACATATTGTATTGTGGTGGGGGGTTGGGAGGGGAGGGTGTTTAGAGTGCATGGGAGAGGGTAGAGAGGGCAAAAGGGAGGGAAGGAGGGAGGGAGGGCTTGGGGGGAGGGAGGGAGGGAGGGAGAGGGAACTGGGATCGACATGTAAAATAATAATAATAAAAAAAAAAACGCTTTGACTCCAAAATTTAAGTTGAAGAACAAGTTACTGGGGAAAAGTATTTCTATTTTTGTTTCCACAGAAAATGAAAAGATGTGGATTCCTTCCAGACTAATGTGGTTTGATCACACCAGACCGCCTGAAACAGAGTACAAGCTGATCCTACATTCCAAACAGCTGGACAAAACAGCCCTACAGACAACAGCTAGGAAATCTGAACCTTCTCGAAACCCCCAAAGAGGGCCCCCCACACCCGGGGGGGGGGGGGAAGAAGAAGGCCCCCCCAAAAACAAAAAAATTATAAAAAAATGTGTTTTTTTATAAATAGATTTTTTTTTAAAAAAAAATAAATAAAAAAATACTCTATATGCAAAAAAAAAAAAAAAAAAAAAAAAAAAAAAAAAGAAAAATATTAAGTTTTATTGCTTTCAAGTAGACTTAATGGCTATATTTAACACTTAGGCATACTTTAATGAATAGACGTTACATTTTCAACATACTTTCCTCTCTTCAAAAGCTGTTTGTTTTAAAAGGGTTTAAAAGCCTACACTTTAATCCTGTTCATGCTATTAATTTTTTCATCACACACTTCATGCATTGTTAAAATAGAGATAAATTTAATCCAACATATAAGTATACATCTCAAACAATTGAAGGAAATTTTGAGATAAAGTCTAGAGCTCTCTGAGATTCATTTTCTTTTGGAGGCTGAACATCATGACAATAAATAATTCTGTGTGTCACAATATTCAAATTTAGACTCTTGGAACACTCATGGGGGGAAAAGGAGACTTAGGGGTTCTCCCAATGGGTTGTTCCTTTACAAGTGAGGATGGAAAACTTCTGTGATATTACATTGAATGAAAGTGTAATGGCTGAGTTCCAAACAGCAAAGCCACAGCTAGAACTAGAGGGATATCTTATCCAACGCTACTTCCAGGGTGACCTACTCCAGGCCTATTGAGGTCTAGTCTTAAGATGTGTTCTTCAGCTCATCTCTGTCTGTTTCTTAGGCCTGTCTTCCACAGGCTCTTCTGAAACAAAGATGAAGACCAGCAGTTACCAGCTCAGATTATCACTTCATAATCCAAGTGAAATGCAAGTTCCCTGTTCCTAATAGTTCCAGGAAAACCCATAGAAGACACTTAGGGACCGCAACTGGTGCGATGGTGATTCATCTTTAAGCCACTCGCCATGGCCATGGAGCTATAACACCAACCCATTTTTATGGATGTGCAGCACAATAAGGTGCTTGGATGTGAAATGTGCCCCTCAGGTTCCTGGGTTGAAGCCTTGATCCCCAACTGAAGACATTACTTTGGAAAATTGTGGAAGTGTGGAAGATCGCACTTTGCTGAAGGAAGATGTTCACTGGGGGTACACCTGGGGTTTGGTAGAATGGCCAGACTTCCGATCTTCTCTCTACTTTCTGACTGCAGGCACAAGGTGAGCGGTTGGTTGCCACTCTCCTGTTGCTTCATATTTCTGCCACAGTTCTCTGTTGTTGCGGAAAACAGTGAACCTTTCCTTCTGCAAATTGCTTCTTGACAGGCATCTGGTCAAGGCAATGGGAGAGTGTTGAATAGAAGAAGTGTGAGCAGTGGTGGAGACCAAAGGAAAGATGCAGCCAGTAATGAGTACTGCCTCCCGGTATCACGTGGTTAGCTGGTGTTAGAAGTGATACCGAGCTAGAGTTCTGACTCTGGGTCTAGCCTTTCCTTCAGTAAAGTTGGGCAATGCTTTAATTTTAGAGACTTCCCGGTTGCTGTTTCTCTTGTACCAGATCTAGTATCTGGGAAAGGAAGAAATTGTTTAATAGGATAACTATGTGCCTGTCCAAATACCTTATTTTTAGATTAATGGTCTCAACCTTCATCTTTCTATGAACCCTGAATAAATATATGCTCCTTTGCAGATGGAATTTCCCTTGGGAGAGATGTCTAAGAGACATCTAATGTCTGGGGTTTTTTTTTTTCTTTTTCTTTTTCCTTATTTCAGTTTTCAGCATATGGTCCAACATGTGGTCAAAGAAATGTGGAGAGTGGTTCCCCTGCTCTAGCCAGCTGCCTAATGCAGAAGAAGCTCTGCTCTCTCTGTGTCCCGAGTGAGCCAAACCTTTAGAACCTTTTAACTCTTTCTCCAAAAGCCCCACACAAGAGTCCACGTTTTCCCTAAATGGGGCCTGTTTGCAAAGGGCCACCTCAGAGACCTTGATGCTTCTCCCTGAGGCTGGCCCACGGTCTACTCACTCAGAGTAAAAGGGAGTAAGTGCACTCATCAGCCTCCTTCTCTTTTCCACCAAATGTAAGTGGTGTTATAATATTGATATGATCAAGACTAATGAGCCATTAATTCTAATTCAAAAAAAAAATGAGGTAACTGAACATGATCTTTTACAGTGCATTGATCTGCTCTGCCCGATGAAGGCATGGTTACATTTCCTCTTGGAAATGTGCCTGCTCTTCACAAGCAATTTTAAAGTGTTCCCATATGGATGTGCTCTTCTCTGTGCCAAAAATAAATCTAATAGAAGGAGACAAATATAATGTCTAAGGAGAAAATACGTCCACCTTTCAACATTTCTTTACCCACCTCCTCCTTTCGCGAGGCTTGGGGCCAGTGGCAAGTCATTTCTTTCTTGGGGGAAAGCACTGTTTTCCTAATGAATGCAAGTATATGCAGAGGCTGGGAGATGTGTGCATCTGTTACATCCTCCCCCATACGTATGGAAGTGAACACCAAGAGAATTGAGTTTTAATTAGGGCCATAAGTACTATTTGGGGGCTTCGCATGCATGTGATTTAGGGAGGAGCTTCCAATGCAGATATTTTATTCTGTCGTATTTAGGAAAAACCTTATGAGGCTAACTTAAGACTGCAGTAAAAAAAATCTTTGAATGTGTTTTCAGTTACCTGGGTACACTTTAAGACAATTTATTTCCCATAATATGCCTGCTTTACTTTTCCTTTGAAGGAAAACATCAGCAGCATGCACTATTATTCTAACACAATCCTGAGTTCTCAGAAGCAAGCAAACAAAGTAGAAGGCATCCTTTGAGAGACGCATGATCAGGTAAGTAGAAGACTGGGCGTTAAATGAGGACCATCCTGCTCAGTCCAGGACACTGATTAAAAACTTCCCTTGCCTGTATTTCAATGGCAGCTTACCTGTGTGCATTGCTGTCAGCTGAGATGTATTTGGCAAAACCATGTATGTTGAAGCCTTAACCAATAGTGCATTGGAATGTAACTGTGTTTTGGAGACAGAGTCTTTGAAAGAGCAATTGAACCAAAACAAGACAGTCAAGTGGGTCCAGGCCTGATTGAGACCAGAGTCCTGGTAATAAGGAGAGGTTTGGAGAGGTGGTATGCAGGGAAGACTGTAAAGACATGGGGAAGTGGCATCCATGCACCAATGTGGCAAACTCAATTTCTGATCTTTAAGCCAGCTCATGATAGCTTATTATGTGACTAGAAAGCTAATATATATACACCAACAAAACACATTTAATAGAACCCTAATTTTCTTTTTAGAGTTTAAATTTAGAAAGTGGACATAACATTTTAGAACTGACAACTAATTGTTACAAGTGCAGTGATTGAGTGGAATTATCTCTAAGAGAGAAAGGGCCCAGTCTCTAAATGCCAGTTCTACATTGGAAAGAAAAGGTTCACTGGTTATATAAGATCTAACCAAAATGACTCAGCCATTGTATTGTTTATTGTTGTGAGGAATCAACTTAAGAAAGGACAGATTTCAAAGATTTCAATCCAAGTTCATTCTTTGGGGCACAAACTGAAGGAGAATGTTATTGTGGAAAGATGTAGTAGGATAAACTGCCAACCTCTTCGCAGACAGGAAGCAGAGAGGAGTAACGGGAAAAAACCCAGGACAATTTCTCTTTCACAGGCACCGCCTCAGTAGCATATTCCCTACAATGAGGATCCTCCTGTTTCCCATTACCTCACAACACCATCATAGACAGAACCTACCAAGGGAACCCTCCACTAATAAGGTCAGAGACCCCATAATCCCATCAGTTTCCAAATCCCCCTCTCTGAACATGACTGTCCTAGGAACAAGTCACACACCACACACACACACACACACACACACACACACACACACACACACACACACACACAGGAGCACCTTTGGGATGTAGCAGGAGGTACCTCATATCCAAATAAAACAGTCTTGAATGTTTGAAAGGGGCTTTAAAAAGACCAAAGTCTGGCAATAACTTAGAATTCACTTTAACTATCAGAAAGTAATGTTGGGGGATGTTAGTCACAAACACAGTTTTCCCATCCATTCACTAAGGCAACAGTGAAAGAAATGAATATCACAGGTAATCTCTAAGTGTTTTCAAAGAAATGAAGACCTCTTAGTGTGACAGAAGGGCTAGTTAGCAGTTAGCCTTATTCAGAGAAAAAGAAAAGTCAGCTTCTCCTCCCCCTTCTCACCCCCAACTCTCCAGCCTGTGTTCTCATGCAGGAACTGAAAAGCTCTCCCTCAGTGTTAACACTCCAAAAGCATGGTTCTTGGTTCTTGGAAAAGTCACTGCTGGCTCATAAAAATGGAAAAGAGCAAATCTGGTCTTTATACCGATGTGATGTATATATTTAAAAAAAGAAACAGTGTAAATAAGTTTTCTAAAACACAGGTTTGGAGAAAAAAAAAGACAAGTCACTTCCCAGGTTTCAAAGGGGAAATTTGAACCTCTTGCTTTTACTTTACATTTGTCCTGCCACTATCATTTAAGAGTGAAATGGAAATGATTAAAAATTTCAGATTCCTGGAAGAATACATTTTAACAGACAAGAATAGGCAAACCTTTAAGTTGTATACAGCTACCATTTCCCATTTCTAAGTAAAACTTGAAATTAGGGTGCCTATCATTGA
The DNA here is from genome assembly GCF_943737965.1 of Phodopus roborovskii. Lineage (NCBI taxonomy): Eukaryota > Metazoa > Chordata > Mammalia > Rodentia > Cricetidae > Phodopus > Phodopus roborovskii. The sequence continues at coordinate 15,102,510 of NW_026126511.1, forward strand.
AAGAGACAAGAAACCAATTTCAAAGCCACAGAAAGCATGGTGTGGCAGAACCGTTTTTACTCCCAGGTTCTGCTCATTTGAAAACTTTGCATTAAAATCATAGCAAATGAAGTTCTTTGCTCCACTAAACATACACTTGTCTTACTCAGTTTAGAAGGATCTTCAGAATCCACAAGCGGGCACATGGACTTACAATCATTTCTTTATCCTGGTGTTGATGAGGTGCAGAGTTCCGTAGATAAATGAATACTGTTATCTAACACTGAAGCCAGAGACTGGAAAAAAAACAAATAAAAAGTATGAAATCAAATGAATCATCTTCCTGAACCCATGATGAAGAGTGAGGGCTGGAAGACTCTGCCTCTATCTTATCCATCTTTCCCCAGGATCTGGCATGCCATGAAGAGCTTCCTGACTCTCCTGGCTTTGAATATCACCTCCTTGTTGTGTGCCCAAATATGTGTCACTAGGAGAGATCTATCTTTCCCCAAATCTGAACATGATTCCACAGCCCACTTGGACACCTTTCCTTCACACACCAAAAGCTGAGTCCTGAGCTCCTCCACAGTGTTCTTCTCAAATCTCCCCAGTCCTAGCAAGAGCCAGGTGTAACAGGGTTTTTCTATGGACTTCTTATTAACTGTGAAAGCCTGGCCTTAGCTTAGATTAGTCCCCAGCTATTTCTTAAAGCTTAAATCAACCCATTTATTTTAATCTGTGTTCTGTCTGGCTTTGTTACCGCTCCTCAGAACCATACATTCTGCTCCCTCCAGGTATGACTGAAGAACTCCCCCATGAGTCTGATTCTTTCCCAGAGTCCATATCTCTCCTCAGATGTCCTGACTAGCCTCTTATACCTACCTGTTGGCCAAACCAATCAGAAGGTACATTAGACAGGCAAAGAAGGACAGACACATCTTCACATATTGTACAAAAAAATTATCCCAACATCTCTCCCTTTTACCCAGTTAAAGGTTGTTTCTCTAGCATCAATAAACTATATACAATAAGAACAATTATCAGGTAAGGTTAATTTCACAACATCTGGTCCATTTGTATTTGGCAACTTTGGAGAGAGTGCTCTGTTGATTGATGCTATCTTGGTGAGTCCAAAGTTTTGTATCTAAATTTCTTTCTACCATAACTTATATTACCAACCAAAATATCTTTTTTGAATTTAAAACTTTATAAAATTTGCATCTCTTTTTTGAGTTTCTTTTATGAATTTGGTTATGAGGAAAACTGTTAAACTGTAACTATCTAGTCTTCAACCCCATCAGAGAACTGAGAAGCACAAAATATTACTGGAGTAAACAGGAAATGTAGAAGAATCCACTTCCAAAACTATAAAAATGACTGAGACAGCTGGCTTCCTGGACAGTCATCCAAGGTTCTTCTGTAATGTTGGAGCATCCATCTGTGGTCTACAGGCCCGGAATATCAGACAAACTTTTCTGTGAAGCAGGATTTTTGAAGGACTAGGCTACCTTGTCTTGGCAAAGTTCAACATTTGATTCTTTTGTGTGCTGCTTGTCCAATTTGAACTGTCAGAAGTTGATGCAAGGAAAATTTCTTGTCCAGTTGCTAACTTTGCCACATTTAAAATAAACTCCACATAGAGGCTCTTTGATGCCCATCATCTTCTTAATTATCCTAAACAGTTTGTAATAGTAGCTTTTGAGAACTAAAACTTTACATTACATTTTTAATGAACTGCTCAGATACTATGTCTTAAGCAACAGTAGAAACATATACAGTATAGAGTAACAAAAATAACCTTAAATTTGTATCAGTATTCAAAAATCCATACCAATGTAAGTATTTAAGACCAGTAGTTGCTTTTTAGTTTAAGTAGATTCAATAATCTAATCTTTCATACTATCAATCCTATATCCCCCCTTATTCTTTTCATCCCTTATTTCCCTTTACCCCAAGACTAGATAGTGGATAAAAAAAGGATAGAGGGAAGAAAAAGAAAGGAAGAAAGAAAAGAAGGAATGAAAGAAGAAGGAAGAAAGGAAGGAAGGACGAAGTCCCTTAATCTAATCTCCTTTGCTTATTTTTCTCTCTGACATGACCAATAACAACTCACAACCAACCCCCAAACATCTATAATCTACCAACAACAAAAACCACCCACCCCACTTCCCAAGAATGTGGAATGTGGGCACCATGTTTTTAAAATTGCTGTCTGAAAGTAATGTCATCTTCAGGGGACACTGAGAAAATTGGAATAATGGTGAAGTCCTTGGAGAGCTAGCTGCATCATTAGTGGGTTACCAGCTCTACCCCTCATCATTTAGATACACTGTGCTCAAAGAACACTAGTGAATTACCAACTCTACCCCTCATTATTTAGATACACTGTGCTCGCAGAACACTAGTGGATTACTAATTACATTTTACTGGATTTGAGAAGTAGCCTTATATTTATTGAGAACAGACTGCTTTTAAGATAATGGACATATATTTGCTGCAAAATGTTTACCAAGCTCTGTGAAGGGAAATAGAATAGTACCTCTCCTTGATACAGATGCCAATATGTAAAGGAAAATGGAGTAGGGCCTCTCCCTAAGACAGATGCCAATATATAAAACTTAAATGTACATGATAGGGGCTCGAGTGATGGCCCAGTGGTTAAGAGCACGTGCTGCTCTGGTATAGGACCCAGGTTAAGTCCCCAGCATGAGTATGGCAGCTTACGGCTTTCCATACTCCAGTTTCAGGGGCTCCAACTCCCACGTCTGTCCTCCACAGTCACTAGGCACATGTGTGGTACACATTAAAACATACAAATAAAAAATAAAAATATATCTTCAAAAAATTATAGCAACATAAAAATCATCCTTAATCCATAAAAACACTTTGGAAATTCTAATTAATGTCACTGGAAAACTAGAAGACTGAAATAAATGTCACAACTATAATGGTTAACACGATCACAATTATAGTGACTTTATCAGAACAGTACTAAACTAATGGCATCCAAGAGAACTGGTCATGGTGCTCTATTAGGGAACATTTTCAGTGTATAATGTGCTCTGGGGGAAATCCTGGGTTTTATCATCAAATCCAGGTATATTAACTTCAGTCCTTCTACTTACTAGCTGTGTGCCCTCATCCTAATTATTTAATATATCTCTGAACCTTAATTTTCTCATTAGTCACTTGCATATAAAAATATCATTCCTGCTGTGGACATTCCTGCTTGCATCCCACAAAAATTCCTATGTTGACATCTAAACCCCATTGTGATAGCGCCAAGTTGCTGCTGCTAGCCATAGTGTTTGTCACAGCAACATAAATGTGACAATTCTGACAGAGCAAAGTAAGGGCTCGAGAGACTCTACATGGCTCCCTAGGTACAAAGGGGAAATGCTCGTAAAGATGCAGGTGAGGTAAGCTAGAGCACAGCATCCTACAAAGCGGTATGGTTTGATGAAAGAGTTGCAGGTTGGTTAGGTTTGCATGTCAAGGTGGAGAGTTTACTTGATAAGACTAAAAGCTTATGTGCACTCTCCAGAGTGACAGAGTGGTCTTGACCAGAGAGGTGGATGGGATCGGAAGAGCAGGAACTTATTTATTAGGTAGTAGTGAAGGTCTGCCTCATAAATGATAACAGCCTGACTAAAAGCATGTGTCTATTTATATTAGTGCTTGACCTTAGCCAACCTGAGTCAGTCCCAGGGAGACTTGGCGCAAGCTTATGTTTACGTACTCAAATTGGGTGCCTCTGAGACACAGATCATCATCTTCATTTTGGTGACCCTTATTTTGCTATAGAAGAAGATCACATTCACCATCCAAACTAACATCATTTACCAGCGGGAAGCCTTACTTTTTCAATGAGCTTCCCCCCCCCCCATCAACCAGCCCATTTCAATAAGTTCCTGAACAAAAGTGAGATATCACAATCCCATTTGAGACCCCTTGGCCTCCACATCCATGGTATCTGAAGCCAGTGCTTTTCTTATAAGATAAAGGTCTTCTTTAAAAGGAATAGGGTTAATTCTGAGACACTGGCAATGTCTCCTTTCACCTTAGCCCTTTTCGTTTTAAGACGATATCCCATTACACGGTCCTTCAATAGTTTGGACTTCTTCAAACAGAGTAAATCTGATTGTTTTTCATTTTAACTTTTGTATTGATTCTTTGTGGGCTTCCCATCATGCATCTCCATCCCACTCATCTCCCCATCCCTCTCCACCCACCCTCTACCTTTACAATTCCTCCCCCAGGATAAAACCAAACAAAATGTAAGAGAAAATAAATGAAGGAAGCCAAGACAAGAAAACATCTTGTCATGGAAGCTGTAGTGTGACAATGTGAGTCACACAGTGCACCTGGTAATTCAAGTGTCGTTAATTGTAAGTGTTCATTTCAGCGAGGCATTGGTCTACTTCGCGGCTTCTGGATTTTTTGCTACACTATAGATTCTCAGCTCTCACTGAGATTCCTCTTAGATATCCTGTTGTTGTCCTGTGACATGGAGATCCTGAAACTTTGGGTCGGCGGGTCTGGCCCCTCCACGTGCTCCATAGATGGGGGTGGATGATGGGATGGGCCAACTCATAGCCCTGGTGCTGGGTCTGGGTAGTTGCTGGATTGGTCAGCCCACCAGCTCTCCCTCATCCCCAACACCAGCACCACCCTGGCTAGCTCACCCTATGTCGTAAGCAGCAAGGGCCAGGGCTGGATCTCCTTCTCCCATGTCCTCCTGAGTGCTGCATCTGGCGAGAGGAAGGATCAGCTCTCTTTCCTGCCATAGGTCTCAGTGAACAAAAGGCAGGGCATCTTTCCCGTGCCCTCACTACTACATGGCGGACAAGGGGTGCATGGCCAGCTCTATCACTGTCAAGTCCTCAGGGCAGGCTCCCCTGAGCCCCGGCAGGCATGATCAACACGGCTATGCTGCCGAGGAGGGCCACAGGGTCTGATATTTTGAGTACTGGAGCTGGTGAGGGGCCGCTCACGTGCCCCGGGGGCTCGCTCTCCCACCTGCTACAGGTGGCTAGGGCTGGAGGGGCAGGGAGGGCATGGCTCCCTTGCTCACACTGTCATGTGGCAGATGAGGGTAGGGACCAGATCGCTCATGCTGTTGTTCTGTGTTAGCTCACCTGCGCCCTGTCAGCGAAGTCAGCTCTACTGGGCTGCCCAGGCCAGCTGCAGCGCGCCCGCTCTCCTGAGTGCTGCATCTGGTGAGGGTCAGGAGCAGCTCTTTCGTCCCCCACATGTGGCAGAAGGGCAAGAGGAGAGGGCATTTTTCTAGCAACCTTACCACATTAGACAAGGGGTGTGGGCCAGCTCTCCCCCTCATGGCAGGCTCACTTGGGTGTGGTGATACATTGCTTCTGATCTAATAAAGCTTGCCTGGAGATCAGAATGCAAAGCTAGCCACAGCCATGGAGGCCAGGCGGTGCTGGGACACACCTTTAATCCCAGCACTAGGAAGGTCTAGAAGACCGGAGCTCAGAGTCTCCTGCTGCACCGTGGCAATAGTCTCCAGCCACACTGAGGCCAGGATCACCCCAGCCCTGGTAGGGGTAGGAGCTCTCTGGTAGCTTGCCTGCTTTGCTTCTGTGATCTCCAGCTTGAACCCCGTTATCTGTCTCTGGCTTTGTATTTGTGTTACACTTGTGCCCTTGCTCACTGGGTCAGGACTACTCTGATGCCCAGGTGCGGTGCAAGGCGCACTCTCCCAAGCTCTGCAGTTGGTGAGGGGCCCGGTTGGCTTTCCCAGCCTGCCACGGTTGGGAAGGGGCAGGGGTTGGGGCACCTTCCCTCACCCACACTGTGGCCTTAGACAAGGTGGGTCAGGACTAGCTCTCTCTGTCCTGCTCTCAGGGACAGCTTACCCACGTCCCTGTCAACACCGTCTGCTGTCCTGCGGCTCAGGCTAGGTGCAGGGACCCGCTCTCCCCAGTGCTGCATTGGAGGGGGGATGCCCTCCTCTCCCTTGTGTTGCTAGTAAGGTGTGGGTGCAACTCTGCATTCCTATCCCCTGCATTCCTATCCCCTGCACGTTGGAAAATTTGATATATTGCTTAAATATAGCTCTGCACCTCAGCTGCTCTGTGCCAACTAAATAGGAATTAAAGCAGGTCAGACCCAGGCACTAGGATCAGATAACTTCAATGTTCAGTCAGCACAAATGAGTATTGCTTTTTGATACCTTACCCAGGGCCATTCATCTTAAAAATGACAAGGAAAAGTCTTTCTACGCATGATCTTACAGCTGTATGTACAGTTATTATAACAGATAGCAACTTGGATCACATAGGGAAAACTATTTTAAGTACCATCAAAGACCCCCAACCTCCAAAGATTTGGGGTCTTTTAGTAGGCTTTAGGGCTCAGATACTACTAGGTAGTTTTAATGGTCTGCCTGATACATTTTAAACAAAGCCATATTTGATAATCATTACGTAATATTATTTTAATTTTAAAAATTATATTTATTTCCATGCATACACTGAAACCAATCTTACTTCTACTTGCTTTCTATTGGTCTTTCATTCCCGTAAGCAAAGCATGTAGAGTTCTTAATGACATTCAAACATTTAATAGTATAAATGATTTTAAAATGGCTGTACATATTGAACATACCCTATATAATACAAAATGTTCAAGCATTCAAAAATCCCTAAAACTCTAGAAGCTTATGTAAAGTTTGGGCTTGCCATTGTCAACAATATACAAATGTTTATTGTTTTACTTACTGAGTCTTTGTAAATTTCACATCATGCACTCCAATCCCAGTCCTCAACCCATCCCTCCATATCTGCCTTCTGTCCTTGCAACTGCCACCTAAAAGAAAACAAAACATTTAAAAAATAAAAATATTAAAAAGAAGAGGGAGCTCATAGACCCCCCCCCAGACTGATAGCTGGGAATCCAGCATGGGACTGACTCAGACCCCCTGAACATGGGTCTCAGTTAGAAGGCCTGGGCAGTCTAAGGGACCTCTGACAGTGGAACCAGGATGTATCCCTGGTGCACAAAGGGACTTTGGGAGCACATTCCCCATGGAGGGATACTCCATTAACATAGAGGCAGGAGGGAAGGCCTAGGCCCTACTCCAAATGACTTGACAGATTTACATGACCCCAACTGGATGGCATTGCCCTACATATAGAATTGGAGTGGGGGGTGGGTGGGAGGGGAGGGTGGTTGGGGGAGGGGATGTGAGGGAAGGAGGGAAGAAAAGAGAGAAGGAAAGAGGGAGGAAGAGAGGGAGGGAGAGAGAACCGGGATTGATCTATAAAAGAAAAAAGAAAAAAAATCTCACCACGGTAGCTGTGTTGTGTCACCGTGTGTCACACAGAGCGCCTTTTTGCCTAAGCAGCTTTACTTGCACAGCTTCTTTTGCAGATGTTCATTGCAATGAGTCACTGTCCGGTTCAAGGTCTCTGGTTTCTGCTACGCTATCAATACTGTGTCCTCACTGGGACTCCTCTCAGATGCCCTGCTCTTGGCCTGTGTTGGGTCTGCAGAACTGGCCTCTTCATACGCCATAGCAGTCCATAGATTTGGTGGGTGTTGGGGTAGGCTGCCTCATAGCCCTACATCTCAGCCTAGGGGGTGGCTGAGTTGCTCAGCTCCTGCCCATGTGCCAGCGGGGCCAGATCTCCTGCTTTGCCCAGGCAAGGGACAGGACCAACTCTCCTATCTATGGCAGCTGGCAAGGACCGAAACCAGCTCTCCAGTACCATCAGGGCCAGCTCCCCTGCACCCACACCGCCAGGGTTATCTCTCTTAAGTTACCTTCCTGAGGTGCAGGGCCCACTATTCCGCCAGTGAGGAGCAGAAGCAGCTCACCCTGACAAGGAGTGGGGCATGCTCTCCGACATCCATCCATCCATCCATCCAGACAATATTCAAATCTTAAAGAGAAAGAGCATAGAGAGTGGGTGTAGGCCAGGCTCCAACCATTTCTACAAATGAAAAGGGGCATGACCATCATTAGTAAGGACCCAAAAGCAGAAAATTAAACAAGAGGCAAATATCACAGAGGTGGACGGCAACCACAGAAGTGGTTTCTGCTAGTACACTTCATTGTACAGTTTTGTTTTACAAAACTATAGAACAATTCATTAATTTGCATGTCATCTTCTACAGGGGCCATACTCACCTTCTCTGTACAGTTGCAATATTAGTGTATATGCTGCAGAAGTCAGCACAGCTAGTGTTTTCAAAAGTTAAAAAAGGTAGACTCCAAGAAGTATATATTTACTACATGGATTCATAGCACCTGGATTGTTTCTACCGTTGCTTTGTTTCTCATTGTAAAATCCATCAAATGCTTGGTGTTTCTGAATAGTTTATTTCTATTCTTTGTTGAATGCAATTCTGTTTTGTAAATGTTCTTTTGGATCTGCCTATCCACCTGTGTTGTGTCAGAGTCAATCAACTGGAAATCAAAAATATTTTAAAACTGTTGTCTTTACTGGGTATGACAGACTTTTTCTTGTCATTCTCTGAACAATAAAACATTAAAGCTATATACACAGCATTTATATTGCATTCAGTATCATAAGTAATCTAAAGATGATTTAAAGTGTGCTCTAGGACATGCATAGGTTATGTGCAAATACCATGCCAAGTTATGTGAAGTACAGAGGCATCCTCACAGTTATCTTTGGATGGTTCTGGAACCAGTCCTATAGAGTGACTACTGGGGACTACCACAACTTGCCAGTCTATGCATTCACGGAAGAACATTTGGATGCTTTCCACGTGTATAAGTAATGTTGCTTGACAGTGACTTAAATATTTAACAAAATCACTGAAGAAGGAAAGGTTTCTTTGGTTTCTGGTTTCAAAAAGCTTTCAAAAATCATCTGTTGTGGCGAAGAAGGCAGCTTGGTTCAAGGCAGTGGGGGCAAGTGCCAGCAGCTCTTCTCAGCATGGCGGAAGAGAAAAAGGCATGAGACCTTCAAAAGCCAGCTTAGGCATCCCTCCTGAGGCTCCACAGCCTCTCAGTGTGGCATCACCAGCTGGGAGTGCACATTTTAAAACATGACCTTATCATGGACACCTCAGATTCAAACCAAACAAACTGTCACAAGCGATGCTGATGTGAACACTTATGTGTAAGTCTTTGCATGAATGCCATTTTCCTTAGATCAATACATAGAAGGTGAGTGGCTAGATTATATGAGAAGCATATATGTTCTTAGAAACTGACAAACTATTCCAAAATCATCTCACCCTTTTATATTCTAAACAACAATGTACAACTTTCTATTCTATATCCTCTCTGCACTTGATGTGGTTTCTTCAATGTCTAATTTTCCATTAATTCAATCCAGTGTATGTTACCTAAAACATTGTCTTCATCTCCTGACTTTCAAATTTAGAATATTCCTTGGCACTGTTTTATGTTTTGAACATGTAAAATACCACAACAAAATTTATCAATAGCCTTGTCTGTTCTAATATTTGTGTGAGTTCTGCGTTGTTTTGCATTCATGGAATTTTTTCTCTTCTTCAAAGGTGATATTTTCCTCAATTTGCACACCTTGCATGCCTTGAATGAACACCGTGTTCTATGAATTTTACTTCATTGGATGCTGGATATTTGTGTCCCCATAAAGGCCAAATACTCTTGAACTTTGCGCCGGGATGCAGCTGCTTCTTTCAGGTCAGGATTTTGATATTTTCTGGTCATTCGGAACTTTGCTTAGTGGGAAACTAGTTGCTAACTGTTGCTACCACAAAGACAAATACCTCTGAGCAATCTGCCTATCATCAAGTTAGGCTAGCAGACATGGGAAGGATTTCTAATACAATGTAAGGTCACGGTGCTCTGTTGTAATCTTCTTAGGTGGTCCTTAATTAACTGTGGGTAGCTTCATCACCCACGTGCATCGATCAACACTCAGGAGATTTTGCAAACCTCTAGGGTTCTGTCTCAAATTCTGTGTTTTGTGAACCCCTGCCCGCTTTGTCTCCCCAGATTCACAGCTTTGTTGACTCAGTTCTGGGAATTTGCCAGGTAGAGCCTGAGTTCTTTCTAGATGGCGGCCTGAATTCCTCTCTAGTCCTCAGCAGGAATAGTCATGGGGTTCACAGCATCTCTTCCTGTCTTCTGTTTCAAACATTTTATCTGGGTTATATGATTTCATATATGAAAGTGACCTGACTCCTGTTACAATGTAGAGCACATCAGCTAAAAGCAGAAGTATGCTTTGCTTATATAAAATCTCCTGATTATAGATGTTAGATATAGTCATGTAGTTAGGCTGCATTAAAGATATGCAAATACAAAGTGCTCACATCAGAGCAGGACTTTTCCTGTGGTGTCGGGCACACACACTGAAGAGACTTGTAGATTTGGTCTCCTTAGCTAGATTCTCATGGCGACAATGGCAAGAATTTTGTCTGGCATTTTTCATTTATGGTTCCATTGTCCCTTGCTTATATCCTGCAGAAGTGGGATAAATAGTGGTAATTACTAATTTGCATTCTTCTGCTTTAATTTGAAGTAATATACCCACTACTGTACTTTCCTAGATACAATGGAAACCTAGGGCTTCATGCATATAAGTTAGGCAAATATCCTACCATTGAGCTGTATCAACACACACACACACACACACACACACACAATTTTTTTTAACATAAGATCTTACTAAACTGACAAGGCTGGTTTTGAACTCATGGTGCTTCTGCCTCAGCCTCTCAGAATATGGAATTATATGCTGAGCCACAAGGCCTGGCTCTGTTACGAGCAGTCTTTCCCGCCAGACTGGCCCCACAACCACATCGGCCTCAAAGAAACACATGGATGCTACATTAGTTATAAAGCTGTTGTCTGGTGACTAGCATTTGTTATTGGATAGTTCTGTCTTAATTACTAACCCATTTTTATCAATCTATGTATTGCCATGAGGCTATGGCTTACCAGGTAATGCCCAGCATGGTGTTACTCCTCCAGCAGCCTACATGGTAACTGACTCTGCCTACCTGTCCCAGAATCATCCTCTCCTAGTACCACCTATCTTGTTTCCCTATTGGCCAACAGTACTTTACTCATCAGCCAATAAGAGAAGCATATTACAGAAAACATCCCCATCATCTCCTCTTTTCTGTCTAAATAAAAAGAAACGTTTTAACTTTATATATAACAAAACAGTTATCAAGTAAGAACTATAGTTACAATATCTAGTCAATTAACATTTAGCAAGATTTTCCATCATCTACCCTATCTTTGTGAGTCTTAAGTATTACATGTAACTTATCTTTTATCTTAAGTAAGAAAGACTATAATCATAACTGTCTGTCTTCAACTCCATCAAAGACCACAGAAGGATTAATGTATAAACTATAGAAATGACAGAAACATCTTACTACCTGGACAGTCATCCAAAGTTCCTCTGTAATGTTGGGGCATCCATCTTCAGCCCATAGGCCATTTAGTGTCTGACAGACTTCTCATCAAAGCAAAAAATTTGAAACTGTCCACCTGTATTGGCCGTTTGTCAGTCATTTTCCTCTGTGCCTTGCAGAATGTTTGGCAGACTCCTCCATGAAACCGGAATTCTTCAGGACTGTTCATCTTGTTTTGTAAGTTCAGCAGTCACTTTCCTGTGGGTCCTGTATGTCCAGTTTATACAGCAACAGGCAAACAGTCCAGTCAAGAGCAGTTTCTTGCCCAAATGGATATTTTTTTACCATGTCAAAGGAAATCTCCATAGCGAGTTTCTTTGATGCCCATCTTCCTTTCTGAAGTAATTGGTTTTTGCCAGGAGCAGTTGCATCTCTTTGACTTGAAAAACCCTAAACCATTTTAAATGCCATATTCTGTAGGTCTTTGAAAGGTTTGAAAAATGCCTATCCATTTGAAATATATCTCTGTATTTCTAGAAAATCTAACTCACCTAACTATAAGTTTTGACTATTATAGGTAACTATAATTTGTACTTAATTATACATTAAATTTTTAATGAGCTATATAAGAATAATATCTAAACAAGAGAAATATACATATCACAAAATTGACCTTGAATCAGTATCAATAAATGAAAATCCATTCCAATACAAAGTATTCATTTCTATATCATAATCCCCCTTTTTCCATTAAAAGGAGAGTGGTTGTGATCCTTAACCATTTATAATCAACCCCATTTAAATGAAAACAAACAAATATTTATAAACAATATTTGGGATTTTGGGTGTCATTCTCTCCAAACTCCTTCCTTTAGAAGATATCCCCATCATGGCTCTGTTGTAGATTTTGAAGGAATTGTTTTACATTTTTAAAAATCAACATAATATTCCTATAGGTTTCTTTTCAAAGCATGGGAAAGTACAGGTGATAGCTCATATAGCAATAATAGCTCTTGATTCCGTGCTGGGAAATATTGGTTGGAAGTATGAAGCATGGGCACTATGTGTTGAAGATTTTATTTTATTTTTTTTTAAGTAGCCAGTGACAAGGGCACTAAGGCGATATGTAGACCTTAGCATCACTATTTTTCAATTCTAAATCTAGCAGCACTGAATGTGGTGGTTTGGAAGCAAACAGCCCCAGGGAGAGTAGCACTATTAGGAGGTGTGACTTTGTTGGAATGAAGTATGTCACTATGGCAGTAAACGTTGAGGTCTCCTATATACTCCAGATACTACCCGGTGTCTCGGAGCACTTCCTCTAGCCTGCCTATCAAGTGTAGGACTCTTAGCGACAGCACCACTGCCTGCACGCCACTGTCCTGCAATGGCAGTAATGGACTGAACCTCTGAACTGTACGCCAGTCACCCCAATTAAATGCTTTCCCTTTATGAGAGTTGCTTAATCATGGTATCTCTTCACAGTGATAGAAACCCTCACTAAGACACTGAACAAGGTTTTGTTTGTTTTCACAATTAAAAAATAAATTATTTTTAGGGAAACAGGGGCATGTGTGGTGGAGGTCAGAGGATGACTTGAAGGAGTCAGGTCTCTCCCTTCACCTTGTGGGACTCAGGGATTGAACTCAGGTCCTCAGGGTTGGTGGTGAGCAACCTTACCCACTCACTTCTGGACAAGGCTCTGGACCTCCATACACTTTGATCCATCATCTCTAAATATACAGTACTATTTAAAAGAATAAATGTGGGAACCATAGTTAACACTCACAAAACTATTAGCATAGACCCTGCTGCCCATAGGAGGACACATGTCAGAGTTATAATCTGGCAAGGCTTTGTTCTTAAATGGAGAGAGAGTCGGTAACTTGTCACTTCAATGCGAAGTTCAGTTCCAGCTTCAGAGCTAGGCAGGAGATTAGATTGGATATGCAGGTAAAGAGCACTTGGTAAATTGCCTGCAGTGAATGTTAGTTGATTAATCCATGCCTTTTGGCAATCCATAAAACCTCTGTGGGGCTCTTGCAGAAAATTAAAGCACTTGGGGGCCAGTGGCAACAGATGATATTTTAGTCTTTCTCCAACCATCTCTTCATTTCTTCTAAATCAATGTTATGCACTCCTGAGAACAAAAACACAGTTATTCAAGGCCTGTCAAGACTAACACCCCAGTGTTCATCAGACCTAATTAATTTTTGCATTATTATTTTTTAAATATTTTATGTATTTTCAATACAAATTGATACAATAAAAACCAAGCAAGTATACAGCATTTTGCATTATTATTTTATCAGGTCTCACATTTTGGCATTAAATAATGAGATAAATCAAATAGAAAACAGCATGCAATCACCAAAAAAAAAAAAAAAAAAAAAAAAAGACAAATATTCCCTGAACTTCCTCATATTGTTCTGTTATAATACCTCCTGTTAGAAGTGGTTAGAAAGAGCAGGAAAGTACCTCTGAGAATGATCTCTACCACAAATATTTAAATGTTGATGTTCCTCATATTAGATTTACAAGGGGAACAAGAAAACCTAGCAAAGGAAAATACAATGCTGCCTTCAATTGTGATGGGGAGATAAACAATAATAACAACGGTGATGTCCCTCATTACACACAGAGAAATAAAACTGATATAGAATCAGCAAATAAAAGTCCCTCAAGAAACCTTTTCCGAGAGCACATATAACAGGAATTCAGGAGCAGTTAGAAATCTTCTTTTATTTAGTACCATGCTGATTCTTCCCACAGATTTTCAAGAATACGAAAGGACAAAGTGCATTGTTTTCTTTCACTATCACAGAAAAAAAATCTAAATATACTAATTATCGATTTAATATATAATTCTGAATTTTAAGATAGGCTACTATTATTATTATTATTATTATTATTATTATTATTATTATTGCAAAATACCCTCTGATATAAGCAAAACCCAACAACACAAAGCTAAATATGGCCAAAGATAAAAAACAAACAAACAAACAAAAAACTCTTCAGACCCTAAGAGGGACAGATGGATCACCCATGAAAGGGAAATTAGATGATATCTTCTGGGTAAACTAAGTGAGGAGTGTGGCGAGGGGAAGGGGAGGGGGAGGAGAACATGAGGGAACTGGGCGGTTGAGGCGGGTAGGGATGCAGTTGAAGAACAATGAAAACGATGCCTTAATAGACCCATTATGGTGTCAGGGAGAAACCGTGCTAGGGTAATTACCAAGAATCCACAAGGATGACCCCCAACTAAAAGGTAGAGAGGATGCTTGAACTAGCCTACCCTTGTAATCAGATTGGTGAATACTCCAACTAACATCAAAGAGCCTTCATTGGGTAATTGATGGAACCAGATGCAGAGATTCACAACCAGGCACCAGGCTGAGCTCTGGGAATCCTGTCAAGGAGAGGGAGGAGGGAACATATGAGCAAGGGAGGTCAGGATCATGATGGAGGAATCTACAGAGACAGCTGAACAAAGCTCATGGAATCTCATGGACTCTAGACCAACTGCTGTGGAGATTCCAGGGGACCGAACTAGGCCCTCTGCATGTGGGAGACAGTTGTGGAGCTTGAACTATCTGAGGGGCCCCTGGCAGTAGGACCATGATACAAACCCGGTACATGAGCTAGCTTGTTGGAGCCCATTCTCTATGGTGGGATAACATGCTCAGCCTTAATGCATGAGAGGGGCTTAGCCCTGCCCGAACCTATTGTGCCAGACTTTGTTGACTCCTCGTGGGAGCCCTCACTTTGAGGAGGAGTGGCATGGGGGTGGGGTGGGGAGAGGTAAGGAGGAGAGATGGGAGGGAGAACTGCAGTTGGGATATAAAATGAAATTTAGAAGAATAAATAAATTATTTAATAAAACAACAAAAATAACCTCTTCATCCTTTTAAAGAATTCATGACAGCTAATATAAAGGTACAAATTCATGAAAAAGCCACGTGCCTGTGGCTTTGGAGCCACCAGCCCAGACCTGAGCTGCACTCAGGGTTTCCCTGGAGTCCATGCCCAGACAGCTAGGTTTTCTTTTGTTTTCTACCGCAAGTCTTGGAGCGAGCTTAGGATGTTCCTGTTGTAGCCTCTCTAAACATCATCAGCTGATGCCCAAACACAAGAAGCACCTGGGCTCCAAACGCCACAGGACGTATCTGCCCTAGACCGACTGGCTTTGCCTTCAGGCCACACATACCACACTTGTTTTTTTTTTTTTTTTTTTTTTTCAGACAGCCAGTCCTCCCTCCCTCCCTCCCTCTCTCTCTCTCTCTCTCTCTCTCTCTCTCTCTCTCTCTCTCTCTCTCTCTCTCTCTCTCTCCTCTCTCTCTCTCTCTCTCTCTCTGGCTGTCATTCTTAACTCACAGATACACCCTAGTTCTCAGATCACAGGCACTACACGGCACAGTTCACTAACACTGTCAGCAGATTTGGTAGGATACTTGGGAATTCTTAAAGGGAGGAATTAGTTAAAGATAGAATTTTTCCCTGGTTAGAAAAATGGGAAGCAATTGCAATGGAGAGAGTTAGGTCTTTGTATGATTATAAAATGGAACAATTAAATGAAGGAGTAGCCAACTTAACCGGGATTGACATACTACTAATTATAATTTTGATAATTCTTGTTTTTATCTCTAAAAAGTAGTTTGTTGGTATTAGTGCCAAGATGCATTCCTTAGAAAAACATATTAAAGCAGATCATAAAGGTATTCAAATCCAGACAGAGGAATTTAATGGAGACCCAATTTTAGCACTACATTAAAAAGTTAGAAAAGAACAGCCTAAGGTTTTCAGACAATCAACCTTAATATATCCAATTGCCAAATGCTAGAGGATCTATAAGAACTAATTGGCCTCCTTTGTCAATGTTAGATTTAAAGATATTCAAGGAAGAGGTAGTCCCATATATCATACATTCATCATTTGTGAATTAAATGTTAAACTGTGATCAGTTTGTAATGGAATTAGCCATAAAGACTAGATAAACTTGGTAAATGCTATCTTAGAGCCTGGTTCACAATTACAATGGGGTACCTGGTTCAGAGAAGAGGCTAAGAATATTGAACGACAGTGTAAAGCCAGAGGGATGGAAATCTTCCAAAATCAAATTCTTGAAGGAGATTATGCTACTATAGAAAGGCTTTGGCTACAAAACCTTGCCAGGTCAAGGAGGAACAGTCATTCAAACATCCTGCTCCATGGAAAAGTCTATCAGATATACTAGGTCTGTAGGTCAAATATGGATACCCCAACATTGCAAAACAACCTTGGGTGGCTGTCCAGGCAGCTGTTTTTGTCATTATTTTGTCCATATTTTTTGGAAGTTGCTTGCTGGCACTTCCTGTTTATTTAGTTATTTCTTTTTACAGTTCCATATTGTCTTTAATTACCCTTTTGGATTAATAAATCTGGCAAATTAAAATATTTCTAATTAAAAACTTACATAGGAAGCATATTTCATAATATCACAATGTGGCATCAAGATGACTGTCTATCAAAAATGGTCCATAAATCCAATGAATAGGAAAATAAAGTATCCTATGTTACTAGAACTGAAAATAGCTGCAGAATGAAATCATTGGAATATTTATAAAATTTGAAAAACAATACTAAGTGAAAAAGTAACAAAATCATTTAATTATTCCATTGGTAACAAACAGCCACAATGAGCAAATCCAAAGCTACAATGTTAATTAACAGTTTGTTAAGAAAGAGAATAAAGTTTTATCAGGAAATCAAAAGTATTTTTAAATTTATATGATAATGAGCACTGTACAAGACTAACGCAGTAAACTTATACCACATACAGATTTTTAAATTGGTATTTTATATGGCATGGGACCAACATCTTGAAAAACATGTAGGAAGTTTAAACTCACCATGTTTTGAGAATGGGGTTAAGGTTTTTCATTTAAAAAATAATAAAATTGGATTATTCAATCTAAATGCAATTGAGGTTCTACCTGTTTATTCAGTTATTATTTCCTTCTTGGGTCTCTGAGGGAGCTGAAGACTAGATAGTGACAGTTATTTTCCTTGTTTACAAGACTCATAAAAAAGAAACTCACTCAAGAGTCATAAAGTGTATAATGTTGAGAGACTTTAAAAGATCATTTGATAGTGCAAATTAGAATAGAAAGTAAATTAGGTACAAGTCTTTGGACTCACCAAAATAGGATAGATAATGGAGTACTTTCTTTGAATTTGTCAAATGCAAATGGATTAGACATTGTTGACGTACTTATTGCCTGCATATGTTCTATATAATAATTGTACTTATTATACATGCTTTTTCTTGTGTTAGTAACAGCCTTTTTTATATTAGACAAAAAGGGGGAATTGTGATGATATATTTTTCCTAATGTAATAAAGCTTGCCTGGAGATCAGAATGCAAAACTAGCCACAGCCATGGAGGCCAGGTAGTGGTGGCACCACCTTTAGTCCCAGTAGCCATACTGGGTGGTGGTGGTACACTCCTTAATCCCAGCACACTATAGAGGGATATAAGACAGGAGCAGAGTCTCAGAGATGGCATTCAGTCCTAGTCAATTAGTCCCCAGCCATGTGGAGGACAGGAATGCCCCAACCTTGGTAAGAGCTCTCTGATGGTTTGGCTGCTTTGGTGCCATGGGTGGTGAAGAGCGTGAGTAGAATAGGCCCATCCACGCCCAGGCATTAAAACTATGCCTGAATGGGACCTTGAACTCCTCCTTTTCCTTCCCTAATATAGCCTCTCATTTCCAAACTACCAGCAGCTGCTAAGTATAGTACAGGACTTCTCCCGGCTCTTCAAACCTCTACCTACAGAAATTACTGAAGTAGGGCCAGATTTTCAACAGATGGAGATAATAAATGAGGTACTATATCAAGACAAAGGACCTTGAAGGCAGAAAAATGAGGATCTATCTTACATTTAATATCATTAAGAACTACAACGTCCATCACTAACCATGATTTTTTACTTATCTGACATATTTGAAGTATGCCAACCTGTATCAGGTATTGTTCTAAAAGTTCTTCATGAAATCACCCTATTTAACAGTTACAACAATCCAACAAGAATGACTCTACTATTATTCCATTTCACAGGTGGGGAAAAGTAAGACTCAGGAAATATCAGAAGCTCATTGAATGTCACATATTTCTTAATTGCTCATATAGTTCGGGAGTAGAGTGTTTCACTGCCATTTCTTAAGGCCATGAATTCAATTGTCAGCACAGGAAGAAGAGGAGGAGGAGAGGAAGGAGGGGGAAGAAAGAAAGAAAGGAAGGAAGGAAGAAAAAAAGAAAGAAAAAGATAACAAAAGATGATGATATGATGACTTTGGATTTACACCTAGTTAACTCGACTCCATAGTTTGTCCCTACCCACTGCAAAGTAATGTTTCATTGAAAAGCCTGAATGGGAAATGTTGACATCACTGCTCATGTACATACTTCACTGCGTCCTTTACACTGTTCTGGTTTTTGATAAACTATATATAATTTCTGTTTCAGATCTTTAACATGGTGTTGACTTTTTCTAAATGTATTTATTAGCACACACTCACTGAACATTCACATACCTATGCTCACTTAAGTAGAAACAATTCCAAAGAAAGGATCTGAGCATATTGTTCAGTGCTAGCAGTAGTGGACTTTTCCTGCCTTACATTATTGGAAAATGAATTTTATTCCTTTCAGCCACACAGCTATTCAATAAGGAAACTGTGCAAAGATCTCCCTGGGTGAGCAGAGAATAACAACTATGAAGTATAGAAGAGGTAGCTAGAATAAAATAGTTAAACCTCAAATATGTCATTTAATTCCCTGGAAATTACATACTCATAAACCTCTTTGAGTTGACTTACCCACTACCTACATAATAGAAAAAAAACACATCTATTTCTATAACAGTATTATGGGAACAAAAGGGATAACAAATTTAAACTAGCACAGTGCTATACCTGGCTCATAAGAGTGTGTGTGTGTGTGTGTGTGTGTGTGTGTGTGTGTGTGTGTGTGTTAGCTGGAATTTCATGGATTCTAATCTGATATTGTAATATTTGGTTACCTGTTAGCTGACCAATCTCCATTTGCAACTGTGAAAAATTTTACAGTGGAACTAAAATTTAATTGTATGTTAGTATGACTAGAGATATTAATTAAACATATAGAAACTCAGATTCAGAAAACCTGTAAGACAAAAGATTTGTCCTTTCGTTAAGCCTGGCTCAGAAAAGCTCTGTGAACATTGTGTACTCTTGTCTCTGTCTTTCTGACTAGCTGTCAATCACTAGAAGAGTCAAAACAATTCAGGTTTTAATGGTGTGAAGCTAGGATAGTAGCTTCAGACCTACTTACTGCTTTTCAATGCTGTTACAGAAACAGGGTTCTGAGAGAATGGCCCAGTAAAACAAATAACAAGTTATCACCATCTAAGTGACTGAAATGTTTTCATGTAGCACTTAGAAACTCCACAATATGTTTCTGTCATATCCCCAGCTTTATTTCACTGTCTTCATTCACTCCTGTTGCATGATCATTTGCATCATTTTCCCCAAGATGAAACATCACTTCTTGGAGGGGAAGCTCCTTAAGACACGGACTGTTCTAAAAGAAGGTATACTGTTTTGTCCTGCAGAGAAGCATCTCAAAACTTTGGAAATAACCAGGCCGTTAGCTTCAGGAAGTCCCTGAAACTGACTAGATTCATTAGACCCCTCCCTACTCCAAATTATATAAGCTGTAATGACAACGGCTGCTTAGAGAGACTCTGAGACACATATAGCTGTCTAGGAAAGGCTCAAACCAGCTGCCCAGCAGAGGCAGCAGAGACCTACTAAGCTGCCTGGAGGAGACTAAAATGTTGAGTAGCCTGCAAGTAAAGCAGGTTTGCATCTTCCTTTAGCTGCCACCCATGATGGAGTGTGATGTGCTGATGCAGCTGTCTTTGAGTTATCTCTAGTCCCATAAGTAATCCCAATAAAACCCATTGGATGTTGGTGGCTGGCAGTATCCATACTTGGTCTGTGACTGATTCTCTATCTTGGGTGTGTAGACATTTCTTCTCGTCTCCCTAAAAGAGTGTTGCTTAGCAATTCCATCACAGAACTCAATATTTCTATCCAGCTAGCTCTTCTATCTGAAATTTGGTTAGATAGCTTTGATCAAATTGAGTTCAAAATGTGTGAAGTGCAGTCATTATATAGCATTTCTTTTTCAGCGTACACTTTAATATTAATCCTTCTAAAGAAACTGTACATTCCTCTGAGGTCAGAAATCTCACTAAACCCCTGATAATAGCTACCCATGCACCCACCTGAAAATAAAAATAAAGTTATTCATTCCAAATGTTATGATTATCCTCTAACATGCCATGGTATTCTTGAAGACTACCATGCATTAAGTGGTGGCCCACATAGCTGCCATCCCTTTTGTTGACACCAAGAGCCATTTTGACTCTGTCCATTGTCTTCTAGGTTCTGGATGCCATCTTAGCATTATGGGACTTGCATCTTTTGTGTGACAAAAACCCAGTCTTGAGCCTGGATCTATTTAAATCAATATCCCTCTAAGTAGTGAAGGAAAAAGAAAACAAATTCCATAGCCATTGCTTGTCCTTGATTCCTACAGATTTTCTCCTAGTAGATCCAGTATGGTAGTACCAGTAAGTCAGCAGAAGACACATTTTCAACAATGGAAAATAAACACCAAGGAAATGTTCAGTGTTACCAAAACTTCAAAGCAAGAATAAGGCTTGACTATTTAACTCAGTAATAATTAGTAAAATACATGTTAGTTGTACAATTTGAGAATAAGTACAGCCTAAGGACACAGGGGAACAAGGCTTGGCCATTTCATGACTTCACATTCTTACATTCTCCATCTGCTAGAATGGAGAATGTAATGTACTTACTACATTGTGATATTATGTGTAGAAAATTTAAGCATTTTCTCCACTTTTATTTTAAAATGATGAGTCGATTACCTAATAGGATAAACAAGTTTACTATAAAATGGTTTTGTTAGAGAAGTCTTGTATATGCCAATGAAATAAGGGCAGAAATCTAAGAAGAATGTCTATTTTATAAAATCCAAAAGTTGTTTTTTTTTTAGGGCTCTCAGCCTCTCAAAGAAGTAAACTTGGCAAGAAGAATTAAAAATACAATAATCAATAATGTGGATCTATCCTACAGTAAAGTCTTGATACATTGAATTAAGTTTCCTGGAGATATCAATCAAAGTTTTTTATTTTTATTTTTTTATTTTTTTATTTTTTCTCTTTTAAACTTAACACTGAGACAATGTTTGCAACAGTGAAAAACAGCACTGAAAACAATAGTGAATTTCTGTATTTCACTTCACCACTTTCAAAAGATAGCTATGCTTCAGTAAAAAATCATGGAGGATAACACTTATACTGAACACCACTTCCTACCAGCCTTTTATTTACTAAGTCCCTCTTCAACGAATATCTAGCTGAGAGGAGTAAATTGTCTGTGGATATTCCTAGCAATAGAAAGCTAAAATATATTGGCATGATATCAAATAAATAGAGTAGATAAATATATTAGTTTGGCACAAGATTGCTCATAGCGAGCTGTTTTATAGGTTTGTAGTAAAAGCTTAGAAGAAGTGTTATAAATAAATGTACTGTACTTAAGATTATTGTCCCATGTGAGAAAGCTCAAGCTTGCTAAAAACAAATAAGAATTGCAGGAAGTATCTGAGCCGTATTCCTAAGTTTTAAAATCGCGGTGTAGTTCCCTCCTTAGGGGTGTAGGATTTCATATGTCAGTGAAGAGTTTAATACTGGATAAAATAATGAAAGCTGAATGCCAAAGAGTGAGTTGTGGACACTTGATTGAGAGAGACATGGAAGTGTTTGCTGATGAATAAATTTAAATTCATTATTGCAAACTAAAATAGCACAGCATTTGTTAAAATTCACCTACAACTTCCAGTTTGGGGAGAGTGGACTTCAGGTTCTGTAAGGAAAAAAATATCAAGTTTTGAATTATTGAGACATTAACTTCCTCTTATCCCACATGTCCCCAAAATTCTCAGTCAAAATCTAACTCTTGTTTTGTTGCTAATGTTTCTAGAAAGGAAGACCAGGCAGACAACATTTTCTCCTCAATTAAGAAGGCTTTAAAGTCTTTTTG
Source organism: Phodopus roborovskii (assembly GCF_943737965.1). Classification (NCBI taxonomy): domain Eukaryota; kingdom Metazoa; phylum Chordata; class Mammalia; order Rodentia; family Cricetidae; genus Phodopus; species Phodopus roborovskii. The sequence goes on from NW_026126511.1 coordinate 15,125,001, forward strand.
CCTGGGTTTCAGGGATGCCTCATTTGGCTAAATCAATCATGTTCTCCTACTATTGTATTAAAATGTATTTTAATGACAAATGTTGGAAATCAGAAGTGACATTTTTTCTTAAGATGCATTACTAATAAAGTAACACGCATTTGCATCCTGTGTGAAACAGCTGGACCATGACGAGATCACATTAGCACTAATTAAAATGATATTTTTTGTGCAGTTTTTGCTAACCCAGCTTCATTGGACTCAAAAGGATTTTTGAAATCCATAATAAAAGCTATTATGTAATCTTACCATGTTTCTCTTGAATCAGGCTACTGTCTAATTTCTCTGTAATGATATTTTCTTAAAATTCTCACTCAATAAAATCAATATTAAGTTTTTACTCTTATAGCTCTTTTTCAATATATGATCCTCATTTAATTTTTAAAAAATTAAAGCTTTAATTTATTTTGCTTGATGAACAAGAAAAATATAATATTAAAGGCAACATTTTGCAATGTTTCTCTTTTTCCTCACTTTACTGGGTCCCTGTTGTTCCCAACGTATAATTTGCAAAACATATTGCTTCAATACTTACAATGAGAGAGGCGGCCCAGCTGTGGGAGGGAGAGGACAACAGCCTCCAATATTACCATAATAATCTGCCTAGAGTCCCATGAGCCCCCTGGTATATACAATTCTCTGTACTGCAGGCCCCAGCTGGAGAACATTCTCTTGACATGTATGCCAACCTTTGCCTGCAGGCAAAAAAAAAAAAAAAAAAAAAAAAAAAATAAGGCAGAGAAGTAATCATGAAAATAAAAAATCTTGTCAACGGCATTAGAATGCAGTTCCCATGTTTTTGCTCACGTAGGCAGGCATTGTGCTAACAAAATGATACGAGACTTTGAAGACTGCAGCTGCTATGTACTCGGAGCTTTAAAAATTCTTATATGCAAATTCTAAAGTTTGGGGGAGGGAGGAGGGCCTGTGGGTAGTGGTAGTTCGCTTATTACTGTCAGTATATATGACAACTTTATTTACCAACTGCCTCTTGGAAGATGGCTTATTGTAGGAAATGAACTGTGAGAAATGGTGTCATGCACTGAGTTTATCTAAGGATGAAACTTTCAGACAAATACTGTTTGTGTTCCTTGGCAAATGGACATAAGAGGAAAATGAGCAACTGTTGTCTAACATACTTTAAAGGTAATTCCACACACAAGAGAAATGTTTGCCCCGTCCCTGAAAATTGAATCTTAACACTGAAAATAGTTTTTGAGTAAAATATATGTGTGCCTGAAACTGAATATTCAGGTTAGGCTGTAGGCTGTATATTACTTCAAAAGACAACAAAAGCCAATAGGCTTAGGTAATTCACATTGATGCAGAGAAAGTTGATATGTGTCAAAGAATTAAAAGTTTCAAACTTCATTTCTTTTGTTGAAATAAACGCCACCACATTGAAAACAAATTAGCTGAGTGTGTATCTGGAGTTGCACCCATTGTAACCACTCTAATCTGAATAGTACCCCATTAGATGAAAATTCTAAACAGTAAAGAAAATGGCATTGTTAGCCTAGGACATTAACTTTTCCTATCACAATTGTCACATTCTAGGCAGACTGAAAGAGGGCAGTGTTTATTCTTAAACTTTAACAAGAAATGCTCAGGTTTACTGAATCATATATTTAATGGGAATAAATCCCCTCCGTGCCAATTAAAAAGCAGATTTGGGCTATTTAAACTTCATAGTGTGATGAGTCATCGGTAGTTATTGACTATTTACAGAGACAAAATATACAAATATCATTTGTAATCACATATTTATAGGACTATTTATTGATCAATATCTCCCGCCAATTAAAAGCATGTGAGGGCAGGATTGTTCAATTTTATTTTACTTATTCAAGAAATTTTGCTGTCTTTTATATAGAATGCAAGCCATAGATCAAGCATTCATTTAAAAGAATGAATTTATTTGTATGCTCAATCATTCATTCTTTCACCAAATATTAACTAAAGTTCCCAGAGAAAAGGACATTAATAAAGCTTAGCCTCATGGCATAGAAGATAGACAATAGGTAAGAAAAATAAGGGCAACATACACTGTGTTGAATGATAATACTTAAGTTTGGTAGAGAAAGGGGACAGATAGTATGTATGAAGATGAGGCTTCAATTCTGGAAAGACTGGCCAGCAGAAACCTTCATGCAATGAAACTAGGAAATGAAGTAGTCTTCTCAATAAACTTGAACAGGGTCCCAGAAACCATCCAACAAAGAGTCAAAGACTCAAGATTCTTACCTTGTCCCCATTTATGTAAATAACCATACAAGTATAAAGTTGTAAGTAACTGTATAAAACAGACAGCTACCACTTTCAGATATAATCTCTGACATTTATCACCAGGCCTTATACACCATAGATGCTCTACCTATGATGATGAATTGACTCAGATTCATATTAGAATAAAGGCACAGGAAGGGAAACCTCTGAAACTAGTAGCTGAGATTGAAAAACATAACCTAGCCCATTTTGCATGACCAAGGAGAAGTATGGTGAGGTTCAGCACATGCCATTAGACAGCATTGGGCTTGATACTGCCAGGAGCTCTAAACACAGCTGCTCTTCCTAGAGAAGTCCTTGGATCCCAAGAGAAAATAAGCCAAGCTTGTAGGAAGGAGTGTGTGTGTGTGTGTGTGTGTGTGTGTGTGTGTGTGTGTGTGTGTGTGTGTGTGATTACAAGTAGGGAATTAGCCAAAGTCTTTTCCATGCTTAGTAAGTAAATTTACAAGGATCATTTTTAGCTAAGAAAGCAAGAAAGTACATGTATAAAAGTCTTAAAGAACAAATTTTATTGACAATAGCACAGATAATGATTGCCGTGAAAAGAGCCATGAAAGAAGTGTGTGCTCCTCTGTATTGGCATCTTCACCTTGTGGAGCTGAGTGTCTTTAGCAGTGAATGACATGTGGCAGTTAGGTAAATGTTGACTGGAGATGTCATGTGCTGTGGTGTTACACAGAATGAGCTAAAGGAACATAGCCCTTTCCACATGGGAACAGAGCTCTACAGAAAATAAATAGCTCTATTAGTCAGAGGCAAGAACCATTGGCATAAAACTGAGGGGCACAAATACTGACCAAAGTTGTAGAAAAGCATACAGACAGTGACACAAGGGGCAATAGGAAAAACAATGAATGAGTTCTAGATATGGCTTTGGCAATCACTAACACACAGAGCTGTGACCACCCCATGGGACTTGCAGGATAAAAAAGGAGAGATGTAAGACGTGGGAGGAGTTGAGAAGAAGGGGTCAATGGTGTGGGATGAGGACTAAGAAAATAAGAGGGCATATGATCATGATATACCACATGCAAGGAAGAAACTGACCAACAGGGGAAGAAAGTTGCAGTCTCAAGACTCTGACTTCTCGCTGGATGCATACCTTCTGTAGCCTCAGCTAACTGTACCTGTTCTCATGGACTCCTGTTCTGCTGAAGCACCTGGCATTCTTGTGAAGCATGAAGGGCTCCACCACTGAATTCTTGGATCTTGGAAAACATCTGGCAACTATGAGCACTCAATAAACATTTCTTGCTGGGAGCAAAGTCACCAGTTACATTGAGCATTAACTTAGATCTTTATTAAATTACAATGTTCACATTTTAACATTTTTATTAAACTGACTAATGCATACACCAGGCATTGAGGTACATGCCTTTAATCTCCCAGAAGACAAAGATAAGCACACCTATGTGAGGTAAAGGCCAGCCTGGTCTACACAGTGAGTTCCTGGGTAGCCAGAGATAATGTGATCCTGTCTCAGAATATATATATATATATATATATATATATATATATATTACATATAATATATATATAATTTATGGCACACAATATTTCAAAATATACACTGTGTATACATTATGAAATGATCACTATAACTGTATTAGCTATATAGCTGTCTTGTCACAGTTACTGTTTGTGTGTGTGTGTGTGTGTGTGTGTGTGTGTGTGCAGCCACAATCACAATGTTAGACATAGGGCTCCTAAAGTTGATGGATCCCATGTCACTTAACTTAGTATTCTTTAAAATATGATACCCGTTTCCTCATCCTTCAACCTTTGACAATCACCTCTCTACTCTCTAGTTCTGTAAGTCTACATATGAGAACATGAAGAGACTCTACATATGAGAACATGAAGTATTTGCCTTTCTGTGTCTGACTAAACTGAATGTAATCTTCTCCAGATTCATCGTATTATCTTTTGCTTTAAAGTCAAATAATTTTCTGTTCTCTGTGTGTTGTATGCATGTATATACACACACATTTGTATAATCGCATACATCATGAGTCTATGTACATATCATAACATATATGTAGACTACATATATATATATAAAATTACATACTACATTTCCTATTTTTATTTATGAATTTATAGACAAGTTGTTTTACTTTAATGAATTATAGTGAAATGGGCATGGGCAGAATGCTCACATTTTTGTTTGTTTTGGGACAAGTTCGCACTCTCCACCTGACCCACCCTGGCACCTGTTGTATAGTTCAGGATAGCTTTGAACCCATAGTAATTCCTATGCCTTGGTGTTCTGGGTGTTGAGATTACAGTCATGAGCTACCATGCCTTGCACAACATTTACTTCTGTCTGAGTGTGCAATGTGTATGTGCACAGTGTGTATACGAGTGCATAGTATGTGTGTGCATATGTGGGGCTAAGAAATCAACATCCAATGTCCTTGTCATCCTCCACCTGTTTTGCTTTTTTCCTTAATTTATTTTATGTGTGTGGATATTTGAATATTTTGTCCTCATGTATATGCTATGCACATCATGCTGGATCCCGTGGAACTAAGGTTATGGATGAAGCTGGAGTCACAGAGTTATGGACGTGAGCCACCATGTGTGTTCTGGGTATTGAGCGTGGATCCACTGCAAGAGCAACAAGTGAGCATCACTGCTGACCCATGTCTTACGTAAGTGTCCGCCTTACTTTCTGAAGCAGCCGCTTGCTGAACCTACAGCCCACCAGTTTGACTAAGCTGGCAGACCATCAGTGCCCAGGTGTCTCTTGTTTCTGCCTTCCTAGAGCTGAGATTGTCGACGTGGGCCACCATATCCAGCTTTGTACACAAGCATGAGAATCGAAACACAGATCCATGTGATTGCTCGGCATGCACTTTACATGCTGGGCTGTCCCCCTTCCCTAATAGGTCAGATATGGACATGATAAACTCTCCGTGATACTCACGAGCTGAAGTTTTACTCTGTGTTATAGATGCACTGATTACAGGGTGGACACCTCACTGCACTGTGCAGCTTTCTTTCATCTTCTCTGAACATTGAACATTTGGGTTGTTTTGGTTTGTTTCTTTTGTTTTGCCTTTTAAGTAGGAAAAACAGGCTACCAATTATTACCACTTTCCTAAAAAATAATTCAGGAAATTACTGCCTCAGTTTACTAGCAATTTTTATGTTTATTGTCATTTGGTTAAAAAAAATTTGAGCCCCTTCCCCCAATATTCCTAGAAAGAAAAGATTGCCAGTAGAGTAGGCAACAAAAGAATAATCACCCAAAGACGTCAATGGAGTAAACCCTTATTTGAAAGTTTAATATTTGAGTTACTTTTCGTTTGTCACATGGTTATAATCGTCTCATGACTTCAGCCCAGCAACTTGGAAAAACAGATTCTAGCCCACCCCCCCCCCAAAAAAAAAAAAAAAAAAGAAAAAGGAGGAAGAAGAGAAGATTATTTTATTCCCATAAAACGGTCTCCATTTTCTACCTACATATTTTTAAACATTTGTCACCTGAAATTTTGTTGTGTACTTCGGTGTGTCTGTGGCTGGGAAAAAGCTTCATATTTGGTTTAATTTCAATATTTATTCTATTAAATGAGTCATATACATATCATCACCCATAAAAATGGTTGATAAATTTGTGTTGGATTGATTTTACTAGGTATTATAATGGATTGACTTGAAATAGGCTAATGCATCCATGCTAGTCTTTTACTGCAAGTGGGCAGTTTCTATTACTTTTGAACTAGAATAAAATACTATATCAGTGTTTCTGTGTTTTCTACATTCTTTCATTTTCTACAAAACAAAAGATTTGAGATAAAGTCAGGGAATAGATATAGGTTCTACAAGCAGGAGAAGCCTAAGGGGAAGCTCATGGGTATGCTTGTGCATGTGTGCTCTCCTTCCTTACCCCAGCTTTTCAGTGTTCCTTAATCTCAAAAATTCTCTTCACAAAACATTTTGAAGTATTTATCTTTTATATTACAATAATGTCATGTTCTTATAATGATCTGGCTGAATGTTTAGTGAAAAGTATCTGTAAATTACAGAAGCCAACCCCATAATTAACATCCATTCCTTCACTCTACAACCAGATCATGAGTGTCAAGAGTGTGCCTATATACTGCGTGCATAATTGTGAACAAGACAGAGAAGGCTTGCAGTCTGGTTGAGGATTTCAGCAGTGAAACAAGCAACTTAAAACACAAACTACCATGAGCACAACGCAAGCCCTCCCATACGAATGGGAAAGAAAATAACATCATCATGAGAGATATCACAAAACAAAATACTCCTTCCTGATGGTTTCAAAGTCTATTTCAAAAAGAAAGAGGGGACAAGAGCCATGTAAGAAACCCTTCATTCAGTCCTCCATCTGCTGTCCATATCTCAGCCATCACCACTGGGCAACAGCAAACTTCCTGCTGGAGTCGGAGGCTCTGTGTGTTCTTTTACAGGAAACTAATGATACAGCAAGAATGTGTAAATTAGCTGAGAAGAACAAAGTACAAAGCCTATATTTGAAATGTAGAGCTGTTCTGGTAGTGACCTCTCCAGGAAAAGCAAACATTTCTGTCTCCAAGAAGTAGCAACACACATACTAAAAGTAAGGCATGCTACTCTAGCTTTTGTTTTTATAATCATGAAAAAAAAAAAAAAAAAAAAAAAAAGCCCTCAGAGTGAGATAGAGTATACAGTAAATGTTGATGGCAGAAAGCCAAAATGACAGTGTGAATAGGGAGAGCAAAGTTATAGGCTATGTAAACCCTGCCCCCTTCCCATGCATTCTAGGTTCCTGTAACCAGGTAACTCTCCATGAAAGTGGGTAACTAGCCAATTTCGTCTTTTTTCAAAAATTGACTTTTCCAGGGACCCAAAGCTAGTTTTTATTATATTATGTCTCATATCACTTTTACATCTTTAATTAAATTCTGATGCAGCTCTAATAATTAAAGAAAACAAAGCCCTCTTATCGCGGTTTAATAAGGATCAGGATATACAATTAAGCCAAACAGATGTTTATTCAGAGAGAAATAACTCACAACATAGACAGGTGAACACCAGCAGGTTCCTAGTCCCAAGGATGCCTCCGGAAGTGCTCCTGTCCTCATGCTGCAAGCAAGAGAGCATTCCCCCACTCCTCCTCAGACCTGGTTCCACAGGTCACTTCTGCCCCTGGCTCCACCCCCCAATGGGCGTGGTCAGTGCCATGGAAGGAGACAAAATAGAATATCCCACTATACCCTCTTTTCATTCCTCTGATATAATGGCCAACACATCCTTACGAAGCCCCAGCCAATGTATAAATTAAGGAAAGCATTGAAAGAAAGGGACTGGTACCTAGATGTGGTTGGGAGTCAAGCTATCATACTTGCTGCTGTGTGGACTATCAGTTGCTTACATAGTGCAGTAGAAAGTAGCTGCCAAATACACTAATAGTCAGAATTAAATGAGATAATACAGCACAGAATCCAAGCACAGTACACTCCATGCACTCCGTGTGCACCAGCAGCCATGTTCCGGCAGTTTGGCCCAGAATTCCTTCTTGAGTCATTTCGATTCATTCCAGCCATCCTCCTCTTAAAGACTGTCTTACATGCCCTGTTATTACACTGGATCACTGAATTTTGTAATGCCAGAACACAGACTGCCTTACCTCTTCAAGAGGCGCTGAGGACCATTTTTAGCACAACACCAAATTTACCTCTTAAAGTTCCAGGTTTTTTATGAGTAAGAAAAGACACTATCAGCTGAAACACTAAATTTAGATTTGGATTTCCTCAAACTATAACAAAGTGGGAATAATAGCAGAGATTTTCTGGAACACACACACACACACACACACACACACACACGGACACACACACACACGGACATGACCAGCTGGTCCAGGAATTAATGACTTATTCTCAACTCAGAGCTTGTCTTTTCCATCAGTAACTGGGCGAGGCCATGTTCTAAATAGGTTTTATCAGGCCTCTTGGCTAAAGAACAAACTAAATGAGAGATGATCTGAATTTGGCAGCAAAGGGGTATTGTGAGGCTCTGGTTAATCCCACAATTTCCTGACAAGACATGAAAGAGGAATTCAGTTAATATGATTGACATTTAACTAGGCAACCTAGAGTGTATTTCTACAAATGAGGTTTGACCTTATAAAAAGCAAGGTCAGGAATTATAAGCCAATGAGGCTGCCACTGTGTTTAACTCCTCAGTCATGAAAGCCATTTCAAAATCCAAATAAAAATCAATTTCAAGCTGGGCCTGGCACACATGGCTAAAAGCACAGCGCAAGCACAGAGTAGGCGGGGGTATGAAGATCATCGTTAGCAGGCAACCCTGTTATATGGCCAGACCACATCCCACAAAGTCAAAGAGGAGGAGTACAAAAAGAAGAAAAAGGAAGAGGTGGCAGGAAGAGGAAGAGGAGGAGGAAGAAGAGGAAGAGGAGGAGAAGGAGAAAGAGAGCAGAACAAGAAGGGGGAAGGAGGGAGGGAGGGAGGGAGGGAGGGAGAACTGTGGCAGCTCAAAGTCCTGAGAAATGTAGGGCTGCAAAGGTCATGGGGCCTAACAGGAAACTCCCTATAGTTTAGGGAAACTGACAGCGTCAAACGGCCTTCTAAATGTTATTCTCATCCTTAATTACAGTGGGTCTCTTTGCATTGTACAGCAGTGAATGCAGAGGACCCTCCATGGTTGCTCAAGGGAATAAGAATACCTTGAGTTATACTACAATGTAAGAGCCATAGGGCTGGAAAGATGGTTCAGTGATTAAGAGTGCCTATAGACCACACACAACGGGAAGCTCACAAAGACTGAACCTCCAGAGAGACCCAATGCCAATTGCCTCCAGGAGCACGTCTACTCCTGTACACAGTTCTCTCTCTCTCTCTCTCTCTCTCTCTCTCTCTCTCTCTCTCTCTCTCTCTCTCTCTCACACACACACACACACACACACACACACACACACCATGGCAGGAGGAGAGGGAAAGAGAATGAATTGGGAATACAGGCTGGGAAATGCTGTGTTTCGTGGCATGATAAAATGATATAGCCATTGAACAGCCGCGGTTACCTGTGCAGGGTTCTGGACAAGACTGCACCTGTCCACAGCCAATCATGGATCAGGAAGGGCTCACAGGGTCACACCTCTTCCTGAAATATCAGGGACTGTTGGATTCTACTGGTGGATTCCGGGGCAAGGTCAGACAATTTCTCCAGTTGTGTAACCACTGGTGACCCTGCCAAGCTCCAGCCATTATTTTCTAATCTGTAGTTACACAGACACCCCTGGTTAAATCTTAGTGGATCACAAAACAAAAAGACATGAATACATGAATGTAGGAAAAGGCCCGGTAGGGGGGAGAAAGAGGAGGGAGACAATGGGGGGGGGAGAGAAGCAGGAGAGGTGGGGATGAGAATATATATATATATATATATATATCATTGTCAAGGGATGAATTAAACAGTAAAATATCTAAAACCAAGAAGTCAGGAAATCACACAGCTTCTAAACATGGCTGCAGATACTCAAGAATAGACTCTTGGTGGCATGCGTTCAAGTGCACGTATTTTTAAAGGTAAAAAAGCTACCATCTGAACTTTGTTCATGACATTAATTCTGCACTTCCCGCCTACACCTACAGATGGGAAGAAACTGTCCCGTAACGAATGGCCCCCTTTCTGCACTGCTTCGGGCTTGCCCTTCATCAGCATCCTGGTTAAACTGTAGCTTCCATGGCTGCGGAGCCAAGTCAGCTTTCTGAGGGGAACAGCAGCCAGCTGAGGAACAGAGGTAGCCATCTGCAAAAGCTTCCCTGTCTGGGGGAATGACTATTTATTGTCATTAAATTGGGAATGAATCACAACATACATCAGTGGTGGTAGCGACGTGACTCATATAATATTTAATAAGTTTATGTAATTGGACCAACTTTCATTAGTACTTGTTGCAATAAAACCACAGACATTTCTCAAAAAGCAGGGCATCCAGCTGGAGGATGTAGACGGTTTATTTAACTTGGTGAATACACAGCCACAGGCATCTAGGAGCCAGAATAAAAATAAGCAGGAGTGGTAAAAAGCGTAGCAGCCAAAAAAGAGGCTGAGCGGGCAACATCAAACGAGAAATCTAGGGTAGCTCATCTTGCATTCAGTCATATCCACTCCACAGAGGTCTGTGAGGAGCCATGATTGCAAAACAATTGAGCTGATCTTTTATCAGCTTTTAATTAATAGCATGTGTCTTAGAGTTGTTTTTTATTGGTTTTAAATGTGCCTTGAATGCAAAAATAATATTTTTTACAGCATCTGATTTTGTATTCTAGTTTCCAACCAGTACTCATTTAGACTCATTGGTGAGCTACAGAAAGAAATATAACAATGTATCTTCAACATAAGGTGTTCCTTCAGGAAAAATACATATGGCTGTAGCCTGGGAGGTGGCTCAGTCTATACATACCTTCACACAAGTGTAAGAACCTGAGTGTGGATCACCAGCATCCCCATAAAGATCCTATCATGGTGAGGCATATCTGTATCCCTACCACTGGGTGTAAGAGGGCAGGGAAGAGGCAGGTGAGTCCTGAAGGCTTGCTGACCAGCCACTCTAGCTAATCTATGAGTCCTGGTCTCAGTGAAAGAACCTATGTCAAAAGTTAAGATGGATTATATTTTAATCTCAAGAAAGAATATCTCAAATTAGGATGGATAACAATGGAGGAGATGCCTGACGTTGAGCCCTGGCCTCCATATCCATAAGGACACATGTCCATGTACACTCACATGTATCTACACATACATGGCATGCATAATAAAGACAATTATTGTATGAAGTCTATTTATATTTCATCATTTAATTTAAATAAAGTATCTAAACACTGCAGCATAAATCTAATGTAAAAAGAACAAAATGCATCAGCAATAATCTCTTTGATGCAATGAGAGAAAAAAAAGAATTTTAAATCCTCATTAAACACTATGGTATGATGGGAGATGTCGTTCTGTAAATATGCTTCTCTTGTTGGTTAATGAATAAAGCACTGTTGAAAAAGAAAGGCAACATAGGCAGGACTAGGAGATAAGGAGGATTATGGGAGATGTAGTAGAGGAGATTCAAGATGTAGACACTTGAGAAAGAAGCAGCTCATACATTCTCTCTGGTAAGCCAAGACCACAAGGAAACACTTAGATTAATAGAAATGGGTTAATATTTAAGACAGAGCTAGCCGATAAGAAATGCTAGTGACAGGCCAACAGCTTGATATCTAATGCAGTGTCTCTGCGTGTTATTTGGGGCTGACGTGGCTGTGGGTCCAGGATGGAGGGAAAACTGCTTGTAACAATGATATAATCTAACTGAAATTATTTAGGATATTTCTGGATTTAAAAAAAACCGAAAGACACTACATATAAAGAGGAGGTAAGAAAATGCTTTCTAGTTAAAAACATCAACTGTTTGCAAATTATTTTATGATCCAACACAATTCAAAGAGCTTCTTCATTAATTTTTGTAAGAACTTAATAAAATGATTTTAAAGTTTACTTAATAGACATTTAAATAAGTGGATCTTTCAGATAATGTTGTGATAGTTGTCCTATCAATAGCACAGTAGTACAGAAAAAAAATCACTAAAACTACTTTGAACCAATACACATATTTAAAAGTTAATCATTATTAATTCTACATAGTAGAAGAAAAGAGGACAGTTATATTATGTTTCTTTATATTTATACCCTTTTAGATATAAGTTAAGAAGACTAATACAATTGAGTAGCCACTTCTTAAAGAATTATATATATTCTATAAAAGTTATCCTGTGATTTATAGACTGAACATTTGTGTCCTTCCCAAATGAGGTAGTTAAAAAGTTCCTTAAGAATGGGTTCCTTCCATACTCCTGTAAGGACACAATGAGAAATCGGTAGTCTGAGACCTGAAAGTGCTCTCCACTAAATCCCATCGTGGTACCTGAACTCCAAATTTCTAGCTTTAGAACTGTGAAAAAGAAGTCTGGTTTATAGGCCAGAATGCCCATGGCTATAGCAGCCCAAACTGACTGAAGGCAAACACCATCAAATCATAAGGAAGTAATGAAACATTCAAATTCTGCACTGAGAAAAAATAGGAATAAGTCTTTTGTACTATATTTTAAAATATATTTCCAAACTCACTGGAAATTACTATCATAAATAAAACAATGTTTGAGCTAGAGAGATGGCTCGGTGCTTAGGAATATATATATCTCTTGAAAGGGATCCGATTTCAGATACCAGCACCCACAATGGGTAGCTGACAACTACCTGTAACTCCATTTCCATGGATCTGATACTCTGTAAGAACACACACACACACGCACACACACACACACACACACACACACACACACACACACACACACACAAACGTGTGTGCATGCACATATGCACACATGTGCACATAGATAAAATTTTTAAAGAAAGAAGAATCTTCACACTTTTAGCTAGCCATCGTGGCTTCCTTCCCACAATCCCAGCACTTGATGAGCTTATCCAAGAAGATTAATCCAGGCTTGGCTGCAAGTGAGATCATTTCATGACTCAACAACAACATTACAGAAAATCCAGTTAAATATAGTAAAAATATATAAACAAATGTTTTAAGGAAAATGCTACATGGTTTGCAAGCAAAGACAAAATGCTCAATAGTGATGGATTTTTAGTTGAATCCAAAGGGATTATAACGACTGGAATATATGTAAGTTAAGTTGATGACGTCAAGTGCTGATGAAGATGTGGACAGTCTGGAGTATACACATCTTTAGTGGGAACGGGTAATGATAGAGCCAGTCAGGGAGACAGTTGGGTAGTTTCTTATGAAACTGCATAGCAATACAATTACCACATGACATGGAAATTTTCCTATTGACTATTTGACCCCAATTAAGGAAACCTGTGCTCACACTAAACCTATGCATAACTGTTCACAGAATCGATATTAATTGTGGCCCACATTGGCATCAACCCAGATGTCTTATGACTAGTGAATGGCTAAACAAATTCTACAACGTCCATACCATAAAATACAACTCAACAAGTAAAAGGATGATGATGGATATATCCAAAAACCTGGATAAATACCTTGAAAGTCATAGTAGGTGAAAATGAACTATCCCAGAAAATTATGGAAACTATGGTTCAACCTATATAACACTCCCAACTGTGAACAAAACCATGAAAATAAAATAGTAGTCCCAGGCGTTAGGGAGCAGGGATGTTGCTTATGTTTGTAGCAGCTTCATTCATAATATCTCCTAATCTAAAAACAAACAAACAAACAAAAACCCCTCGAATGTCCATTAGCAAAAGAACGTGAACAAGTACACACAGTAGGCTGTTTAGTTTTGTTTTTGTCAATGTAACACAAGCTAGGATCATCTGGGAGGATTGTCTCAAATTGAGACAATGCCTTCATAAGATTGGCCTGTAGGCATGTCTGTGGGTCATCTTGCAGATTAATGATTGATGTGGGAGGGCCCAGCCCACTGTGAGAGGTGCCACCAATGGACAACCTGTCCTGGGTTGGCTAAAAAAAAGCAAGCCAGGAAGCAATGTTCTTCCATGACTTCTGGTTCAGTTCTTTTGTAGGCCCGGAGTTCTCTTCCTTGATAATTCAAAATTCTTGAAACCTAGAGAAGACAGTAGCTGAGGCACACTGTCCTGGTGTGCTTTCTAATGCTGTGGTGGACACTATGACTGACAGGACTCTCGGGAAGGAAGGGCTTTATTTGGCTTGCAGTTCCAGTTCACAGCCTGTCATTGGGGGAGGCCAAGGCAGAAACGCAAAGCGGAAACTTGGAGGCAGGAACAGAGGTGGAGACCATGCAGAAACACTACTTTCTGGTTCGTTACTCCTGCCTTCCTCACCTCCTTTTCCTTTATAACCCAGGACCACCTGCCCTCCCGCCTCAATCATTAATCAAGAAAATGTCCCGTAGTCATGGCCCACAGGCCAATCTTACAGACACTTTTTTTTTTTTTTTTTTTTTTTGATTAAAGTTCCTCTCCTCAGGTGACTCTAGCTTGTGCCAAGTTGACAAAATAATAAAAATAAAAAACAAAACACATAGTGTTCCTCCTGCCCTGACCACAGCATCCTCCCAGACCAAGAACGGAAGAATGCAGTGTCGAAAGGATAGAAATAGAACAAGGTTCATGCCTCTTTGACACAAGTCATTAGGTATTTGCCGCCGTCTGTAACATTTACCATAGCGTGTGGGGTGACACAAAGCCTCAGCTGAGTTGCAGTCCGTTTCACTTGACCTGCCGAGGAATGTTTAAAGTGCCAGCCCAGCCACAGAAAGGCGTGCTGAAGGTCGTGAAAGCTTCCCTGCCTTTTGTACCCTTCTCTTGTTTTCTTTCTATCGTTTGCATTTGACTTTTTTTTTTTATCCTTTCTGAATCAAATGTCTTCCAAGTTTCTCATTTCCTGCCTCATATTCAATATATTTTAAATAACATAAAATGAGATGTATTTGAGGTACGACGCCCTTTGTAGGGCAAACGGAATAGGACAGCTAATGGCATTGTGAGCCACACTAAAAATGACACATCCGCAAGTGTGGCAAAAGCTGTTTGAAAAGTAGCAGTATTAGTTAACAACAACAACAAAAACTGCCAATGAAAATTATAGGGTAATATTATCCCTGTGTGAAGGGTATATGTAAAATCTGTTTTAATTAAAGTTTCAGGAAATGAACCCTGCCAGGACATCTCTGAAAGCAGTCATTTCTTACTACTTGGCTTACATATCTGGTGAGCATTCCCATAGTGGCTCCATGCCTTGGGGCCGTAATAATGGGTTTTGATGATACCATAGTAACTGGTTTATGAATGAAATCTAGATTTTTTTTTTCAGTTCCTATATTAGTGGTCTGGCTCCTGACCAAAGAAATATACCTTGGCTTTAAGAAAAACTCATTTGCATTTAAGAGTTCTCTAAAATACTTGGTGGGCCACTGTTTACTAACAGCAGCTTAGATAATGAACTTCATTGGACCACATCTACCTAGCAGCTTTTCTAAGCAAGACATTCAATCTTTGCCGCTTGTTTCTCATTTCACTCAAAGAGGATCATTTAATGTTGAATTTTTAATATAATTGTGTGTTCTCAGGTTCCATGACAGGGATAAACCCATGTCAAAGAAAAGCAGTCAGAAGCTTAGCTTACAATATGCAAAATACAATAAGGCCATTCTCATACCACAATATCAGCATTGATTTATGGATTACTTGTTGTAGATAATCAGCCAAAAAGCTTAGAGACCCCAAAATCATTCTACAGGAGGCCAACTGTCAGTTTCTTTAGAATCAACTCATTCTTGCCCAGCAGGAGACCATGCCCTAAATAGGGACAGAAAGCTCGCCTTAATAAACTCAATATTTCAAATGAGCCAAAGATGGGGTTACTTAAATTAACAGGACACCACTATCACATGAATGTGAAGCATCTTCTATGCTGGTAGTATTGTTACTCACATCACTGACGGACTAGTGGAATCCTGGTCCATAGTAAGCAGGGCCAGCCTGGAAAGCAGCAGCAGCATTCTGAAATTAACAACTTAAGAGATCATATCCAGGCAAACCTCAGTGTTCACTAAACACGGTCATATATATATATATATATATATACATATATATATATATGTATATATATATATATATATATTGGTCTGTATTTCAAAAGTATCATCCAAATGTTAGCTTGTGCGAACAATTTTGAGAAATCCACACAATACAACAAAGTATATAAAACCTTTGAATTTATTGGAATCCAGGAAGAGACAAACTATAGTAATACAAAGATATCAATGGGATTGGATATAAGTTAGCATAATGCTAACCCATTTTCCCTTCAGAGTGGATAATCTTTTTCTTATTAATGATTTTCTGCTTTAATGGGCCACATTTTTTAAAGTTGCAATCAGAATGGGAAAATGTGGCTTCATGGAGACTGCCAGAAACACCAGCTGCCTTTTCACAGATCCCTGTAATTTCAGGGAATGGCCGTGCTTGGGCTTTGAGAAATTAGCCTGAAGATCTGCCTTAGTTCCTCCAGTTTCTGTACAGATACACTGCAACCAAGGCAACTTACAGAATAAAGAGCGTATAGTGCACTTGCTTACAGTTTCAAGCATTCAAGTTCAGACAGGCAGGCGTGGTGCTGATGCAGCAGCTTGCATCTTATATGTTGCGACAATGACCATGAGGCAGAGAGATAAGTGACAATGACTTGGGCTTTGAAACCTCAAAGAGAAGACCCAGTGGTTCAGAGAACTTGCTGCTCTTTCAGAGGACCCAGGTTCAGTTCTCAGTACCCACATGACAGCTGGCAATCATCTCTGTCTCCAATTCCAGGGTATTCAGTGCTGGCTCCTGAAAGTTCCAGACACATGGGTGGTGCACAGATGGGCATACAGGCAAAACACTCACATAAATAAAATAACAAAGTTAGTATGTTAAAAGGAAGAGAAGAAACTCCCCAAACCCACCCCCTAGTGACACACCTCCTCTGTCCTAATTAGGGTTTCTATTGATGTGAAGAGACATCATAACCTTTGCAAACATCTCATCGGGCCTGGCTTACAGTTTCAGAAGTTTGGTTCATTATTGTCTTGACAGGAAGCATGGCAGTGAGCGGGCAGACGTGGTGCTGGAGAAGGAACTTAGGGTTCTATCTTGATCCACAGGCAACAGGAAGTGAACTGTGTGCCACACTGAATGTAGTCTGAGGATACATGAGACCTCAAAGCCCGCCCTCAACACACTTCATCCAACAAGGCCACACCCCCTAGTAGTGCCAGTCCATATAGGACAAGCATTTAAACACACAAGACTATGGGGGTGATATTTACTCAAAACCATCATGTACTTCAGTAAGGTCACACCTCCTAATCCTTCACAAACAATTCCACCAATAATTCAAATACATGAGCCTTGGAGGCATTCTCCTTCCAGCCACCGCAAGATTGTACCAGGCAAAAGACAGTAATAGTAGAATAGCATTGTCATGAAGAGAAGGAAGATGATAAACAAGAGGTTATAAAAGTGCCTTATTCAAAAACTATTCCCATGTGAACACTAACTTGATTTGCCTAGCACATGATCTATATTTACATGTCAGTCTATAAAGCTGTGTGGTAGTTATACCTGACATAAACACCTTAAAGGAAGGAAGGCTGGATTTAGAGTATGGGTTTGGAGGTTTTGCTCTGAAGCAGCTGGTTCCATTTCTTTGGACCCATGTTAATAGTGGACATCATAAAAATGTGGGGTTCATGAAGTAGTTATTAAGGATCATGTACAATGACCAGGAAACACAGAAAGTGACAGGGTGGGACCCAGGACAAGGTACTTTGTTGTTGTGCGATTTCAGAATTTCACCCGTGTTTGTCATAATTAGAGTTTTGTTAGTTAGGTTCTCTAGACGCACAAAGATATATTCCATACAGACAGGTAATCTTCAGATACTTGGAAGACCTACAGAATATGGCATTTAAATTTTTTAATAACTTAGAATTCTGTTGATGTGAACCATGACTGCTCCTGGCAGCACAGACCTACACCCAAGAGAATGACGAGCACCACAGACACTGTGTACCGAATGTGCTTTCTTCTTGTAAAGAGTGGCCCATTGGGCAAATAACTGCCCTTGCCTCAACTGCCGACAGTAAGCATCCCAACCAATCCAGACACGCATGACACAAGTAAAAGTGACTGTTGAACCTTGCCCAGGCAAGGTAGGACCGTCTTTCTTCCAAACTCCACTGCTTCTGAAAATGGTCTGTCAGATATTCTAGGCCTATAGCCGAAGCTGGTTTTCCCAACGCTACAGAGAAACATTGGGTGACTGTGCAGACAGCCAGCTGTTTCTGTCATTTCCTGAATCTTTTGAAAGTCATTTGTTTGCACTTCCTGGTTACTCAGGTAATATTACTTTTATTCTCAGGTCTTTGCTGGGGTTCAAAATTAGATAATTATACTTACAATCCTCTCATATCTTAGCTAGGGCATATTAGGTGCAAGACTCTCCAGGACAGGATAGGTATTGGAATAATCTCTGCCATTTGCCATTTACCTATGGCCTGACCATTTAGTATGTGTTTCTTGCTTGATGTTGTTCTTATTGGTTGTAATTTCACTCTTGTTTATAGTATTACCCTTTCTTCTGCACAATACTTGATAGTTGTTCTTATTATGAATAGCCAGATCTAGGTCAGTTAGGGCTCCATAGTAAGACCATCCCAGAAAATGAAGGAGAAGAAGGAGGAGAAGTAGAAGAAAATATTTTTATGGCAGGTTTATAGGAACTAAATGTGCATATGAAATATAACAAGAAAAGTAATATCTATGTCAAATAGTTATCTTTCCTAAACTGAAGCTCCCCTTTATTCCACAAATTTTGAAAGACATGTTTCTGTAGTAAGAATTACCTGAACCCAGGCAATTATAAGAAAAGCAAAACAAACAAACAAAACACTTCAAATTCACAATAGCCTTGCTTATCTATGATATTGTCTCTATCCTCTCTATCATTTTTCTGTATGTTTCCAAGCTATGAGGGTTACAAAAGCTTAATCGCTGCAAGTTCATGTTCTCCAGTTGTTTCCCTTTCACCTTGCCAGCCTCCCCTGTTGCAAAGAGCATGTGCTAATGACGCAAAGTCACCGTGAACAAAGAGCATGTGCTAATGACGACGCAAGTCACCGTGAGCATAGAAAAGAACAACCGAAAAGACTACCGTCCCATTAAGGAAATGAACGTGGGAGGTTCATCAACAGAAAGTCTACAAAGCCTGGGCAGGGGCCCTGCTAGCACAGGCATTCTACCTCCTTCCTCCTAAACTGGTTGGTCCAGGTGCACTGCTTACAGTGCTACTAGCATGAAGTGCCACAAAATCCCATAGGTAAAAATTGTTATGCATTCAAATACGCAGTTCTATTTTAATGCACACCTCTGACTGTAGGTTGGAGTTTGCCTGAAGGTAGGTCATTGAGAGTCAATGCAAATGAGGGAAGTTCTTCAGCAGTTTAAAACAAAATTAACTTGGGCAACTTTGTGAGCATAGGTCTCTCTCTAAACAGCACTGCTGATGCCCTTTGGGATGCAGTCCCATCATCCAGGTGTAAGCGGAAGGCTCCAGATTGGTTACAGAACTGTGTCTACCCATTTTAATGTCAACCCCTCTGTAAGTGGAAAGAAACACCAAGGGTTACAGTGAGAAACACAGAATACACTCTGCAAAATGGTAATGGCATTACTAGTCTTTCTTCTGCATGAGTATCATTCTTTGGATCCTGTCTGTAGCTCGGGATGCCTCACACCTGAGACCCTCCTGTCTTAGCCTCCGGAGGTCTGAGGTTGTTAGCAGGTAGAACCTAGCCCACCCAGCTCATGTGGATTCCTCTACTCCAAATTATGACTAGAAGCTGATTTGAAAATGGCAATTGCCCATCACACTGTGATAGCCACATGTATCTTAATCCTAAAACACATGTATAGTTTTAAGTGTATTAAAATACATTAAGTATTTCAATGGAAAATTCATATAAGCACTAACGTCAATAGTGGGAACGTATGCTGGTAACTAGGGAGATTTCTCTGCTAACTAAACGGTCACTTAAAAACAATGAAGATAGGGTTACCTCAATAATGATAGCTTGTCCTGTGCCATGGACTTGTTTAAACATTATATAAAGGGTTACAATATTATACTGATGCATGGTGTCTAAATATGTATATGCAATTGTAACATTTATTTGCCTGCTTAAGATACTAAATAACCCTATTAGAAATGCATCTTAACTATTTCCCATTTAAATCTGAAAAATTGTTATACAAAATGGTTAAGTGATTGACCTTGGGTCAAAGAATTAAAAAGTGGTGGAATTAGGATGTAAGCATTCTTTTTTTCTTTCGGGATCCAGGTCTTTGCATTGGCTCACTTAGTCATGATGCCTTTCAAGAAAGAGCAAGCCCTTTTATCTGAAAGCAGATTGCAAGGGCATGTGGTCCATGCCTCCACTCTCTGCTCCTCTCTCAGCAAAGCAGTTCTGTGCTTTACAAATCCCCAGGACTCACCCTTTCGACATAAGTGATGCTGCTTTCTAAGACAACCAAACTGCCTTACTTACTTCTCCATCTCCAGCCATCAAATTCCTGTGGACATATTCAATTCCAAGTGGTAAGGAATCAGGAAGATGCATGTAAACAAGAAGGTTTACAAAACAATTGGTACCCACACTTCAGGTAGACAAGGGGTGATGTGAGGATCCTAAGAAGCAGGAGAACAGGATGTGATGTGTGTTCTGAGGTACTGCACTTCCGCCACTTCAAACAGTAGACACATCTAATCTTGGGGAGAGTTGTTTTCTCTGGAACTCTAGATCCCTCCACCGCTGGTCTGGATTGGTTTTTGTGGTCTGGGTGTCCTGCTGAGAGAGACTGCAACCCAAAAGAATCCTAAGTCATACTTGGAAAAGGCAGATAAATGGGCCATCATTCCACCCTGGGGTCTAGGTGCTGGGTGTGAGAGACTAAAAGCATCCGGAGTCTTCTTTCTGAAATCAGAAAGCAGCCATTCAGAAAAATCATCTAAAAGCCATAGGAAAGCCACTGAACCAATGAAAGTATTTCAGTGAAGTACTATGTAGCTGAAGGAAATTTTAAGATTAGGTATAGATATATCCAACTCCACAATTACATTTTCCAAACAAATAATTACATTTAAAAGGTACAACCCATAATACCATAAACAGAAGATTTTGGGGGGCATGGACAATTTAAAGAAATACCTACAATACAATGGAGGACATAAGACTTTTCTAGATGAGCATAGAGTCACTCTCCTGAAACCAGTACTCCACATGCTGAGACAGTAAGGTTCGAGGCTGAGTCCCGTGGCCACATAACAATACCTTGTCTTACAGGAGGAGGAACAGAAGGAACAGAAATGAGAATATAAGTTTTAAAATGTAAGACATGTGAGTTAATATTTTACTACAGAAATTGGAGATGGCACAGGCAAAGAGGAACATTTATTCAGTGCTAGTGGAGAAGAAAATCAATACAGCCATTATGGACATTAGTTCAGGGTTTCCTCAAAGAACTAAACATTTAACTAGCATGTGCCCTGCTATAGAGTTCTTGGTTATATGCCCAAAGAACTCCATATCTTAGCACAGACGGCTTTGCATATCCATACCTGTTGCTGCTTATTTCCAACAGCAAGGAAGATGTCCATCGATAGACTAATGGATAATGAAAATGTGGCACATATGCAAAATGAAAGGTTCCTCATCTGTAAAGAAAAATGAAATTGTGATGTCTGTAGGAGAATGGAAGACCTGGAAAATAGAATATTAAGTGAGGTGACCCAAACTCAAAACTAAACAAACACACACACACACACACACACACTCTCTCTCACTCACACACACACTCACACACACTCACTCACACACTCACTCACTCACACTCACTCACTCACACACACACACTCACTCACTCACTCACTCACACACACTTACTCACACACACACTCACTCACACACACACTCACTCTCACACACACACACACACACACACACACACACACTGCTCTTCCCTCATATGGGGATCTTAACCTATAATGTATAAATGTAAACAGGTTTGAGTATTGTCCCTTTTTCTTCTGTTTTAAACTATGTCAAATCATTCTATGCTATAAATATGTAAAATGTATTGCTATGCATAAAGTAAGTACAGTTCTTAAACACATATTCTAGAAGATAAGGCTTGTCGAGATTTATAGAATATGTAAGGATGAACCCTAATATAAAACTATCAGTGATTCATCAATACAAGTTTACAGTTAGAGCAAATACCCCTTGGTGTGGGATATCAATGGGTTATAGAAGCAGTAAGGTTATGGGGACCTTCCCTACTTTCCATCCAATTTTGCTCTAAACCTAGGAATGTTCTTAAAAAACACTGTTAATTTAAAATATATAAAAATGTGGACTTTGAGGTGCTCAAAGGGTAAAGACACTTATCACATGTGAACTGGACCATTTGAGCTTGATCCCCACAGCCCACTGTGGGTAATGGATGAGGAGTGCTAACTCCCTGAAGCTGTCCTCTGAATGCACTCCATGGCTTGCATGTGCCCCAACACCAGAACGGGAAACCTATAAAAGAACCTCACGAAAACACCTGACAAAAACAGACACATGATGCTATTCAAACGTGTTTTGGCACCAGGAATTTTAAAAATTTGAGCTGGCAGGATGGTCCAGTGGGTAAAGGAGTTTGCACACAGGCCTGATGACCTAAGTTCAGTCTCTGGATCCCACAAGATGGCTGGAGAGGACCAGCTTCTAAGACATGCCCTCTGACCTCCACAGAACTCCAGAATGTGTGTTACACACACACACACACACACACACACACACACACACACACATACACGATGAAGAAATACACTTATAATATCATAAACTAAAAGAACTTACAACTTTATTTCTCATGATGGATCTCAAATAATTTGTTTAAAATGTAGTTACAATGTATGTCTGAAGATACTTACTAATGGTAACTACCAACAACAAATACACAAAGGAAAGGAAAGCTTGTTGGTAGACATTCTGGATAGAGGGAATGCAAACTGCATAAAATGCAGTATGCCTTTAATATTTAGTAGTTTTAAATGCTCATGAAAAAATAGTCACACAAAAATGTATATTATACATGCATATTATTTATATCTTAACCCTTTATAATGTTCACAATAGTCTTTTGAAAACTGAATGGATATTCATCAATATACTTACAATATCACTGAGCAATGACAATTTGGCTATTTTTATGTACATTTTCATTTTGTAATCTTATGAATGTCCTACAAAAAATCCACTTTTATCACATCTAGAATTGAAAGACAAAACAGTGATATTTTCAATGACTATTACTCAAGGTTAATTCAATAAATTCAACATTAAAGGCATATTTATATCAACTAGGGAAGAAAATTCTTAACAAAATCCAACATCTTATCATGACAAAAATTATTGTGGAGTCCTAAGTAGATGGAGATATAGCTAACTGATAAAAGGAGTTTTCAAAAGCACACTTGGTTTGGCTCCATAGTTCAAGAAGAAAAAAAAACACAACTTAAGAACTTAAGATCTCACTGAATTCACCAAGAAGAGAAGAAGCGTTTGTGGCTGGGGAACTAAGGACAACCGCAGGCCTGGAAACATGCTGGAAGTGCACAGTGTACCCCAGGTCCTGGCACACACTCCCCTTTTAAATGTCCAAGTGGAAAACAGAACAAGACTTGGAACTAGAGGTCTCTGGGTTGGTTGCAGGCTCTTCTCCTGACACTGTGGCTGTAAACGAGTCATCCAATCTATGAGCCTCAGATCCCTCATCTGCAAACTGCAGAGCATTCCACCTCTCCTGCCAGCTTGCCATCAGGTAGAGTACCTGGTAAGATTGTGTTCCAAAATGTGCTGATGTTATTCCTGCTTTTCCAACAAGCCTAAAATAGACACACCACCTTTCTAAGAGCATCATGTGCTGGTGTGTGCCAAGGAAGCTGTATATGAACAGTGAGAATGCTAACATTCAAGTAACTGGAGGAAAAGTGAAAAGAAGGACTCATATCTCCTAAATGTCAGTCAGATTACCATACTCTGTGTTTGCCTTGGGGGAATCTTATCACAGAGTTCATATGTATCTCCTACTCACAGCCATTTCCTACATTGTTGGGTTAAACACTTCTTGATATATGTAACAGTCGTAGGTAGATCAGTATTAGTCTGTATGTCTATACCCGTAGTATCACTACCACTTCTAAAGGCCAGACTGAGAATTAGGTAGGATACCTTCTTCTCCAATACCCTGTATTTGTCATTTCAGACCTTCAGAGAAGAAAGTTGGGCATTTCAGTCTTGTAGATTGATTCGAAAAAGAGACTCTAAAAAGTAGTTTATCAGAGTGAAAAATGCAAAATGGCCAAAAGAGGGGACCTGACCTAACACTTGGCTTCCGCTCTAAATAGCAATGACAGGGTTGGAAAAATGAATTCCATCACTCATATTGGTCAACAGCAAAGAATTAATGAAGGTAAGGAGACAAAACGGGGCTTCTTACTTTTAGTTACAATATTTCAGAAGCCTGTCGTGTGCTCTTCCGTCTGATGGATTGCCTTCTTCCTGCTGCTATTTTAGCCACTGGCTCCTTTCGTCTTTAATGAGGATGTAGAACGTTTGGCGACCGGTCATGTTCTCTCCCCTGCCCTTATTCTATCATCTCTTGCCCTTCTTTCCTCGTTGGTTTTGCTAAATTCTTACCTTACGAACAAACCATTTTTCTTGCTGCTTTTCTCTCAAACATGAGTCAAAATCCATCTCGTTCTCTTCATAACTTCCCCAAACTCTTTCACTCCCTTGTTGAGGCTCTTTTTGGTCATCTGAAAATGTTGTTTCTAGAAATAGCTGTATCACTCTCATTAGCATCTCAATCCTTCACAACATGGAGAGATGGGCTCCCATGAAGCTTGGTAACAGGTTCTAACCTGTTATTGGGTTCAGGGTCCCCCTCCATCAGCATTCGGGACTGCTGTACTGCCTAGCACCACACTTAAACCCACTCTTGCCAGAGAGCATCTGCAGGGAATGGTAAAACATAGGGACACCGTAATGGTTTATAACCACATCTGTTCCCATGGAAACAATATGTTTATTTTCTAACATATCTTTCTTAGTTTTTCTGCTTTCAAGTATCTTTCTGTTGTCAGGAACGTATATGTCTTTTCCTGAAATTGTCTTTCTTTACAGTACTAGCAACCATGAATCAGTCTCTTTGTCTATGCTACCTTCCTTTGTTCCTTCCTTCCTTCCTTTCTTTCTTTCCTTCTTCTTCCTCTTCTTCTTCTTCTTCTTCTTCTTCTTCTTCTTCTTCTTCTTCTTCTCTCTCTCTCTTTCTCTCTCTCTTTCTCTCTCTCTCCTTTTGTGAAACCTCAAAGTCTAGGTGTGAATACAGGCTGGCCTCTATGGCCAGGGCTGAATTTAAATTCCTCTCCTGCTGGGTTGTAGTGAAATAACTAGTCCAGTTGCTAAAAATTTGCAAGCTTTTGTTTATTCCTACATCCATGGAGATGACAATGCCTGCACTGTGAAATTGTCAAGCAGTATATACTAAGTGTGTAACACAGTACCTGACAAAGAGCAATGAATCAATTACTGTTACCTTTAGCCAAACTTTTAAAATAAGGACACATCTGCTCATCAATGCCTTACTTCTGAATGAAATGTCAATGTCCAGTCAATGTCAAGATTTTATCCTTTATAGCATATCACTACTATCTGGAACTATGAAGACAAGTTCTAAGGGACATGGTTTTCTTTCTTTCTTTCTTTTTTAATTTCATGATGCTTTCTCATCTTAAGAACCTTGCAAATCGGGAAAGAGCCTGGTCCTCCCATATTTAGCTGATTTCCACAGGTAGGGAAACCGTTTACTTATTAGCATACTTTCCATGGTCAACTAGCCCAAAAAGCAAATCCTGAACCACCTCCTCTAGCTGACTCTCACACTAAACCAACAGATACTGAACAGGTATGGAGATCAGCTTCTACTGTGACTCACTCAAAGTACCCACAGCAGGAACCCTCAGCTACCTGCCCTGCCCTGCCCTGCCTACCCCACATACCCAACAGAAACTACAATTGGAGTTTCCTCTGCTGCCTCCTAACATGCCCCAGATGGCTGCCAAGGCGAGCGTGTACATCGTCCCCTGCTTCTAAGGCATTGTGAGTTGAGAACTTCTTCATGGTGTCACCACACCTGTTAGACTCCAGGTATTCCTTAGTCTTGTCATCAAAACAGACCCATCACAGACATGTGGTTTGGGCCGATCACATCTGTAGGGCCCTGCTTGAGCAAGCCTGAAGCTGTTGGCTGGAACATCTTGCCCCAGAGTTGTTACTGGTACTCTGCCTGGTTTGCTAACACACATCTGCTGGGGAGGAACTAAAGTCTGAGAACTTGCACGCTTGACCCTTGATTGTTTTACACTGTGCTGTGAGTCAGTATATAAGCCCGCTTCTCCCGGAATTTGGCATTCCGCCATTCCTGTTTCGCGAATGACCTGCCGTCTTGTCTTTTATTTAAATCTGTAGGCCTTCACCCAATTAGTGGAATAGATTGTAGCTCGGGCGCTACACACATCCTTAAACTTGCACACAACCAGATAGTATTATTAGTATGCTCAGATGTTAACAATGCCTTCCACCCTACTCCAAATCACCTTGGTACTAAACATAAATGTATCAGCCCTTCTTTCTGTTTAGAATATATCCTAAAACCCATAATAAAGGCTTGAAACTATGCATAGTAGCAATTAAATTCTTTTTATATACACATACATACCTGTTGCAGAGTATTTGTGGACCATGTGAAGGTGTATTGCTGTGATTGGTGTAACAAAAAACAAACAAATAAATAAATTGCCAGTAACTAGGCAGGAGGTATAGACAAGATTTCCAGGCACAGAGAGAACTCTTGGAGAAGAAAGGCAGAGTTGTCGGCCAGGCATAGAGAGGAAACCAGAGGTGCAAGGTGGAAGAGGTTAATTTTAGTTATAAGAGCTGGTTGAGACAGGCCTAAGCTAAAACCAGGCTTTCATAATTAATAATAAGTCTCTGGTTTATTATCTGCAGGCTGGAGTTTCAAAGACAGTCCAACATAAAAGCTTACTAAACATAGCCCTGACAAAGTACAACTTGCAAATTAGACTCAGCAAGAGATTAAAAAACAATAATAAATAACTAATACTATAGTGAAAGTTGTGTGGATGTGGTCTCTCTTGAGTTAAGATAAATACTAACGTTTTCAGGTTGAGGTTGACAACAGGTAAGTGTAACTACAGAAAGCAAACTGTGACTAAATGGGGGGGGCGTCATTAAAGGCACGAGGATGGGAAAATGGATTGGCTTCCCAGGATAATGTGTGAAGTTGACTCCCTGTCCTGAAGACCTGCCACAGATGAAGACACCCCCTCCCCTCACACACACACACACACACACACACACACACACACACACACCCCTGTACCTGCTCACTCCCACTGTAGACTTTGGTATTGAAAGGAGGAGTCGGTGTCCTTACAACATCCCTTCTCTTTCTTGCTGTCAACAGCATGCTCCGTGATTACTATACGAAGAATTAGGAGGCAGCCCAGCCACAAATTTGCATTTTCTTGAGGGGAAAAGAAAAACCTAATTTCTTCTTAATGTACTTTCCTTGCTTGGACAATGGTCAAACATAATTAGGGGGATGTTGCCACTGGTACCATCATTTCATCCACTCCTTACCTTTAAAAAGTTACCTGCGTGTATGTCTGTACCACAGAGACCACAAGAAGGTGTCATATGCCGGAGAACTGGACTTGCAGACAGGCATGAGATTCCATGTGAGTGGGGGGAATTGAACCTGAGTTCTCTGGAAGAGTAGCCAGTGCCCTTACCTGCTGAGTTGTCTCTTGCACCAATCCTCCCCCATATTTTTTTAATTGGTTAAGTGCTCTTTGACAATTTCATACACACATGTAGTGCAACTCAGGAGCCTCCTCCCCATTGCAATACCCCCTCCCATCCCTACCAACCTTCTCCTCCTCCCTTTGGGTCCCTCTCCGAGCTTCATAACATTTGCTTTTAGGATATTTAAAATAATTTTTTTTGCGATATCATTGAGAAGTATGAATTGTTGCAAAGATGAGATTGAGCAACATGTGTGTTTATTCCATATAATAAATAAACCTCTGGTGCATAAAAACAGACTTTTCTCTTTTTTTCTATCTTACTGACTCCCTTAACAAAACTTAACCAAAACAAATATTCCTGGGCATCAGCTAAGAAATCCCTCCTTCTGTGTGCATGTGCCTCTCTCTCTCTCCAGACATTCTTATCCCTCAGCTTCCTTCTCCATTGAGAATGATAAAATGGAGTACAGAACTTTTGTGGCCTGAATTCCTCCCTTTCTTGATTCATTCTGGACATTGACCAGAGTAACCTGCTGGGAGACCCCAATAAAAGACACTGTGACAAACAGTTTGCCCTTCCCTTCATTTATAATTGAGGTGGAGCTTGTCAATAAAGCTGTCCAAAGGCCACTCACCACAATACTCTTAGACAAGTATTTACATTCTTTCTGCCCCTCTATCAAAGGCAAGACTGTTTTGTTACTTTAAAAAAAAAAGAAAGAAAGAATAGTAGTAGCGGGCAATTGAAAGCAGACCTTAGCCTCTCTATCCTGATGAGATTTTAAAAGCTACACCATAACAAAATACATGGAGAACAATGAAAAGTTGTCTCTCTTCTTCCTCCTGCCTTAGCTCTTGTGATTTAGTTTAAAGCCCTTTCGAAAATGGAGCCCTGAAGTGATCTCTCTCTCTCTCTCTCTCTCTCTCTCTCTCTCTCTCTCTCTCTCTCTCTCTCTCTCTCTGCTGCCCCTGCTGTGCTGTGTGGATTCTGTTGTGGATTCTTTTCCCTTTTCTTTCTCCTTTGCTTCCCTCTTTCCTTTCCTTTCTGTTCGTTTGTTTTCATTAACAAATGACATGAGCAATTACTTCAGTTGGAACCAGTTGTTTTCTCTCTGTGTCCTCGAACATCCACTGTTCTTATTTGCTTCTTATTGTCTCCACACTTGTAAAAAAAAAAAAAAAAAAAAAAAAAAAAAAAAAAACAAAAACCCGATCCCTTGTAGATGCCAATAAAGGGACACAAAGTCCAGTAGCAACACTAATAAGCTTGTTGCTTTTCTTCATCCTGTCAATCACAATCACCAGGTGCATGCACATCCAACAAAGAAGGAAAGTGGCCCGACTCCTTCTTTGTAATGTTTACTTCATTTTACCTCAAAGCATATGCAAATAAAGATTAATTTTACCTAGACTATGTAGATCATTTTTTAATTAACAGAGTTTCACTGTGCTTAGAGGATATAATGATTAAACAGGACAGCAAAATAGCTAATCCATCATAAAATTTATAAGTTCCTCACCTCAAAAAATTTCAACTTAAGATGCCTTTATTCATTTTAACAACTGAGAAGGCAACGGGTGTGAGCTAGAGTCCTGCCTTTGTGTTAGCATCAGTCAGATAGGGGAAAAACAACCTAACTTATTTTTAATTACATTCAAGGTCCTCATCCTATTAATGTGGAAATTAACATGCAAAATGAATTCTACTGATGAAATACTATGTTCTGTGTGTTAGAGAAAAGGAAATAAAAATCTCCACAGATATAAAGGCATATATGATGAACCCTTCTTACAAATCCTTGCATGGCGGTTTCCCAGGAAACCAAAACTACAGATGTACAAACTAAAATACAGATGTGGGTATTTCAAATAACTAAATCCAGTTTCATTCCTAATGAGGTCGTTCATTTTCAGACTTTTGTGCAGAATACTGTGTTCCTCTAAATTGAACTGAAAATCTTGATCTCCTAAGCATAAACTAGTGCTGTTTGAAGATTAACGCTTATTTAATCAAATTAGATATTTAAATCTATATAATATGTGATCTCCATAGACTGGCAACTAGCAAGCCACCAGGTAACCTTGTTCTCCGGTATCTCTCCAGGGGTTCTGCTGAATCATCCACGTACAAGCAGTGTGCCAACTCTGGAACAAACACAAACATATATTTCCTCTCCAAACGCATCCCTTCTGCCAGGAAACTAACAGATGCACCCACAAATGTTGCAAGTCTGCCTATTAAACCTGGAATTCATTGACTTTCTATTGCATTTCTCTAGCACAAGTGCATTTGGAGCAAAGAAAGAAATTAAAATGAAGTCAGGTGTCATTCAAGAAAATTACAGTCCCACAGAGGATAGTTTTGAGTTGCAGCTTTGAGTTGTCATGCTGTGCCTTTCACAGCTGCCTACAGTTTTTGTCATTAATAATCAGTAAATAAGATCTGCAGGTGGGCCTGGAAGGCACCCCGAGCCAAGAAGATGGTAGTTAGGGCTTCTGTCCCTAAGATGGGTGGCCAGGCTCATTTGCACAACCCAGCTTATGTTTCCACACAAAAGTGCAACTCTACTTAGCATAGCTTCAGGGAAGCTGCTTCAATACAGGGAATGCTAATTACTGTAACCAACTGGCAACGATGCATCCAAAATTAAATGGCCTGTGACTGAGCAGATGAACAATTTTTATGGCCCAAAGATCAGGGAACAGGGATAGTTTGTTAAATTAACTGACAGCCTCTTTGGTCTAAGTAGGTGAGTTGAAGTCATTTGAAATCTGTGTTTTCGTGCAGTTACATACCAGCATCTCTCCTGCGTAAGTACAGTTCCCCCTGCAGTTTTATGTGGGAGTATGGCTACATTTAGTACATAAAATTCACAAAGTTCCCTGGTTCAGTTTATAAATGACCAGGAGAAGCCATTCTAAATCCCTGTGGGATTGATCTTCCATGTATAAAGGTTTGCTCTTTTCAACTTCACCTGAAACTAATTCACAGAGTTGTATAGGGGAGTTTAGAGTAAACCTACAGAACTCTGTGGGAACAAAAGCTTTTAACTTCCAATTCCTAACATTGATCACACTTAGAAACCAAACTGTTTCACCTGCACATCAGAAGTCACTGATACTACAAGTTCATTCTCGTTTTTAACATACATACGTATGTATGTATGTATGTATGTATGTATGTATGTATGTTTCTCTGAGACACAATATAGAGACAGGAGCATGGCTTGTAAAGTGTTCAAGGTGTTTGCAGCAAACACTTTGTCCGATCACAACTTAAGCTAAGATTTCTCAGCTTTAACATTGTGCAGTCTTGGATGATATGCTTGTTCTTCCCAAGGGACAGAAATGGGACTGTCCTGTGCCTCCTATGACATTCAGTAACATCTCTGACCTCTATTCAAGAGATCCCAGCAGCAGCACCTACCCCTCTGGCCTATAACCTCCTCCCTCAAAGTGTCTCTAGGCTCTTCCAATTCAAACCACTGACCAATTAAGAGTCGCATTTATTGGATGCCTATGATGTAATACTGGACTCTGTGCAAGATTCAGAGATTGGCAACAAAAATTAGACGGTGGTTGGCATTGTAAAATTAGGAGGCCTCCCCAAACATGGACAAAGCGATAATTTTACAAAGAAAACGACAGCAGAGGGAGCACCCCTTGGAATTTAAGACCACCTTTGAAAGGGCAATAGGACAGTAGAGAGAAGGTGGAAGATGGTAACGCTGTGGCTGAAAGTTCTGTTCACCTCTGATGACCTTACGCTTAAGTGAGGGAAGATGTCTTCCCTCGCCTGCCTTTTCTTGTCTCACGAGTAATGGCAGTCCCTCTTTAAACAATGGCCTTATGTTCTGGTTACCAGAAACAATTGTTGCAATGTGTTTTAATTTCGTTAGAAAATAATATAAAGCCATTCTTTATCACGTTTTGTAGCGATGCGATCATTTCAAACTTCTAGGAAATGACTTCTGCCCCTCTGCTTCCAGCCCTAACTTCGGTAAACTGACATTCACTTTTCTCTGCCCCACAGAACAGGCAAACATAAAGCCTCTGCCCACAGAAGCCTCTGCCCCACACCCCTTAGGGACTCCATTGCCTGCAGCCAACAGGCTTAGGTGCATTCCTGCCTAGAGCAGGTAATAACCCAGCCCAGCTAGTTAGCATCTTGCGAGTTAACCCCTTCTTTCCCAAATGTAGGAGTTTGTGTTTTCCTGAAATTTTTAATACAAACATATAAAGTTGATTATAAAAGCATGAGAGGTTGAATAAAAACTTTGCCTTCCTGTGACCCCTTAGCTCCAAACTAGAAGCCAGCATCCCCATTTCAAAACTGGAAAAAGATTCAAGAAGGACATTTCTACCTGTGGTTCTCAAATGTGAGTCTCTATAAGGATAAGATGGAGCTCTACAGCCCCAAAATTCCATAAGTGTACAGTGGGAAACTTCTATTTTGTGTAGGTGGTTCTGATATAGGAACCAAGTCAGAGCTATAGTTTTTGAAATAACAAAGTATCATTTTAAAGGATATTTCAAAAATATATCTGAAAATTCAGCTAACCTTGACTTTCTGTTTCAATGAAGGAATGCAATGATTAATCCACAAGGAAGCGGGTGCTTCTGAGGCTCGGAGCAAGGAGTGAACAGATCTTGTTCTTGAGAACAATCTGAAATCTTACCATGGCCTTGTGGCTCAGATTCTGTCTTCCCTTGGCTTCTCCTGTAAGTCACATTTTTCGCAAGGGCTATGAGGACTTTATGAAGATCCTTACTGGGGTTGGAGAGATGGCCCAGTCAATAGGGCGCTTGAGCAAGCATGAATAACTAAGTTCAGACCCCATCCTGGCTCCCATGTGATCTACCACTCAGGATACCACTTTTGAGGTTTCTTAAGACCCAAACTCATAAACTGAAGGCTACCACTTGGGGGAGAGCTGCTGTGCCCATTGCAGTAAGGAAGTGAAAATGGAGGCTCTTGATTGTTTCCATTAAGATGTATTTTAATTATATATGATGGTTGTGTATGTGCACAGAATAGAGAAGTGCCTAGGGACACAGGAAGGGGTCATCAGAGCTGGAGTTCCTAACGTTGGTGCTGGGAGCCAAAATCAGGGCCTCAGTAAGAGCAGTATGGGCTGCTAAGCACTAAGTCTGGGCTTCCTCACCTTTTGGAACTGAGAGGAATCTGCTTGTATTTTGCCCTTGCTGGGAAAGTCATTTACAGTCAGTTTGCAAATGGAGGGGAAAAGCCTGTCCATTTACATCTACCTTAGGCCCAGAATGGAAGGCCCAAAACCCTGTGCTTAGCCTTGAACACTGAATATCACTTTCCAGGTACTGAGCCTGTCTGTGACTGACAGCAGCATGCCAGCAGGAGCTGCCAACTACAGCTGTTGCCCAGCTGTTTACAAGGGCTCTGCGTTGCTTCGGGCTGAGCTTACGTGGCCTGTCCAACAACACAGTTTACTTTTTTTATTTATCCTCTGCTACTCCAATGATGATTGCCCAAGCCTCAGTGCTACAGAAATATGCTAAGAGCCTTTGATTCGCTGTTGCGTTGGGTCACATTTTTGTGATTCCAGCAGTGGTGGCTGGTATTCTCCTAACACAGATATTGCCCTGAGATTAGCTTACTCAGTTCAGGAAGTATATTTGCCCGATTCTTGGCATCCTGGTTTGGTTTTAGAGATTTCTGGTGCTTGAAGGTCACACAGGGCACATTCCTGTTCATGCATATTACAATCCAAAGAGCATCTCTCTTTTTATTTCTAAAATGATGAGGGATCTCATGGGAATGAGTGCTGTAGACCCACTTACCTTCAACCTTATTCCCTGCTACGAAGACCTCCCTCTGTCTATTCTTCTAAGCCTTGTCCTTATACCAAGAAATCTTTTACTGCTCTTGCCTGTGGAGATCTACCTCGCTTATGCTCATTCATCACCACCCTTTCTTAGTGCTTAGTATGTCCCGTGAGCTCACTGTGTGAGTGCATAACAACCTGCTTTTTTTCATTCCACGGCGTTATTTCAGAGTGTCTGTAATGTACGCCTTTGGATGCTGACACTGGCTTACTCAGAAATTTTCATTGGCTCCAGAAAGTTTGTAAGGCAAAGTCCAGAGTAAAGAACCTTCATGGCTGGCTTTGGCCTATCTCCCCAGCTTCTCTACTTCTGACCTTCACCCAGTGTGTGCTCCAATTAAAGTGAACCATAGAGTGTTTCTTAACACTTCATTATTTCCATAATTTAGAATAAGCTATCCCCTCCACCTAGAAGAGCATGCCCCCTCCTGTACATGGCTACATATGACCAGTTCAAATGATGTTTTTTTCATGAAGTTTATTTTATTCACACTTAAAATAACCTTCCTGTTTCACATTGCCACATATTTTAATGTCTCTGAAGACACTTAGCCAATGTTGTTTCTTTTTAGGACTTAGCTGTATATATCATTCCTTGCCCCTGCTGTATTATAAATATCGTAAGAGTAAGACTGGGTCTATATTCAATGTATCTTTCTTCATACTGTCTAAAATATAATGAAAATTTAATAAAATTCTCTCGAGGCCAGAGTTTTATTCTAAACGGACATAGCTGGACCAGAATTTGAATGAAGGGAAAGTTGTGAGTCTTTGCCGTAAAGTTTATTAGTTCTGTGTTCGAGGGCAAACCTTTCCTTAAATGTAAACCTGGAAGAAGCTCACTTCCCCCCTCTTTCCGGCCTGCTTGTTGAGCTATGATGTTGAGCTAATCAGACAATGTGTTGAAAGTGTTCTGGGAACTACAGTCTGCTACGAAGCAATTAGCACCTTCACACACCTATAGACACACTTGTTTCTACGCAACTAAACAGTTACAGCTAAAATTTCCAGTCCATAGAACCATCATAGAGTTAGTCTAGCTCAGCGTGCCCACACAGTACCGGCACAGCAAGAGAAACTTGTCCATCACAACAGCTGACATCAGTCTTGTGCCCTGCCCACTAAGCCATTTATAGGAGGCCCCCGGAAGCTCTAAACATAATGTTTTCATGTCATAAGTGCATACTTGCTAAAACAGATTCTGTGATATTTTGAATGAAGGTTCCAAAGAGTTTAGCTTTTCTGGGCTGACTTAAGAAATACTTTCAAAGCATGCTAGCTAGGAGCTCACTGTGTCTGCCATCCCAGATCCACAGTATTTATACTGCAGGGGACCTCCCTTAGCTATCACCAAAATGCAGTCTTCAAAGTTGGCAATTTTGTGTCTGTTTTGATCATTGTCATGTTTCAAGGCTAAATCAGTGGTTGGCACACAATACATTTTAAATACATTTGTTGAACAAGTAAGTCCCCCTTTTCAAACATATATGCAGTGATAAATTCTACTAATCACAGGAAAGTTGCTGTGGAGATAATAAGATATAAATCCCAAGAAACTGAAAATGAAGCCTCCTAATGTTTTAGAAATTATCATTTCTTCTTAATTATCTGTGATGACCAGCATCCAGAGAATGGAATTCAGTAAAAGGGCCACCATTGGCTACTGAAAACAAATCCAGAATAGTTTGTCAAATTTAGGGGGAAGAGAAGCCTCCAGGATGGGCTCTCTAACCTCAACACCAGTATTGGTTGAAATGGATTATAACGTCAGAGGGAATTGAAACAGTGATCTGGGAAAATTGATTGCTCACATGCATCCCTACAAAACAAGCATTACTGATGAATTTTAGAACGCCAATGATGCCATACATCAATATGTTATGAAGATTTCTTTTGTAAACCACATAAATGTTTTTCTAGCAGGATGCCTCAAATTTTTAATATAGAAGCAAGCATACTAATAAGGCAAAATGTAATATCTAGATAATAGACCTTTGATTTTGAAGAGACATTTTGTTAAATATAACATTTACATACACAACAGGAATACAGGTAAGGGGTCAAGTGTGCCAGATAAGTGCCTTCTCAGATGACTTTTCATACATAGCGAATTAGAACACAGTTAAGTGTTTAGGTCAAGTGGAAACAACGAAGAGCAACACAGGGGTAACTGATCCTTAAAATATAACAAACTATAATTAACAGCAATATTAATCTTGACATAGCTTAATGCACGCTGAGGCGTTCCAGAGAGCATCTGAAGGGACTTTAGAATCACAGTATTATAAGTCATTCTAACTGTAGCACTAGCAATCTAAGCTTTCTCTACTTAAACTGTGGATCACAGATATTTGCTAGGTAGATATGTGAAGGCAGGTCTTAGGGGTGTGTGTCTACAAATATAGCACGTATGTGATATAAATACAGAGCGCACACATTTCACTCTTCTCTTGCTTCTTTTCCAAAGCTTGGCTTCCATTCCTTTCCTAAAATAACATATTATATTCTAAATAAACACTTTCGACATTTTTAAAAGATTGTAGGCAGTTGGCACTTTAATTTTTCCATTTAGCATAAGAATGATACACACACACACACACACACACACACACACACAGTGTCCACAGAGGTCTGAAGAGGGTATCAGATCCCCAAAACTCTAGTTACAGATGGCTAGGAACAACCATATGGGTACTGGGAACAGAACCCAGGCCCTCTGCAAGAGCAGCAGCAAGTGTGCTTAACCCCTGAGCCATCTCTCCAGCCCCAGAATGAGCTTTGAATCTTAGAGACTTTCACTTTTGCACCTTTAGAAATTTATGTTTGCCCCAATAACATGTTATCCCTTAAGGTTTAGCCATTCTGCATTGACACGTACTGACACATACCGTGACGTATTTTTGTCTTTCCAAAATAAATGAGCAAAGCAGAAAAGGTTATTAACCATAGCTCTTACCATAGTTTAGTTACTCAAGGCAACTGTTAACCTCACAGGCTGGGAAATGCTCATTTTTCAGGAAATAAGGATTCACGCTGAAGCCACGATACTGAATCTTCACCACCATTATCATTATTTTTGTTTAAGTTGGTCAAAATTGATCATATTCCTGTGGGGAACAATGGTATGTTTTCATGTAAACATTCTAGAATGATTAAGTCTGGAGAATTTAATGTGTATAGTCTACAATATAATTACTTAGTAATTTTGAAGCACATATGGTATTGTTACTAATCACAGTCATCATGCCATGTCAAAAACTCATCCTTGCTGGGTGCCTGGCAATTAGCACTCTTTGGCCAACATCTTTTCTCATTTCTCCACTCCCCCTACCCCCATTCCCCCACCCCCCATCTCCCCATCCCTCCCCAGTTCAGTATGTTTGACATGTTTAGGTTTCCCACATTAAGTGAGATCAGGTGACACAACACTGACTATCCAGTGTACTTACAACTTACAATTTAGTAATTGCCTATGCTCTTGCACCACTCCTATTATTCAAACTAAAATCTCTAGAATAGTCCCAATTCCCATCACCTTGTCTGCATTCTCATTCAGAAGGGCCCCTCCTGCCATGTCAGTTTCTCTTCCATGTAGTCCTGTTGGATCCGAGAGCCCTGCCTTTGTTTGCTACAGTACATTATGACTATCATTGCCTAGAGATGGTGAAATTTACACACTCCCTAGCCTGAAAGGAATCTTCTTAGGGTCCAATAGCATTAAGTAAGCCAAAGTGAGTGTTCCCTAGGTCATGACTATACTATCTTGTTATCATACCCCATGATAAATTTGTTACTTATTATTTATTTTTTCCTGGGTACTGAACTTGGGGTTTTATGAATGCCAACCAAATATTCTACCATTCAGCTATGCCTCTAGACCTTCTTCAACTGATTTAAAATCTTTGAAGACAAATACCATGCCATCTTGAAAACTGACCATTGAATAAGCAGTTTCCTAGCTTTGCTGGCTGTGTGAATTGTAGGCTGGTGATCCTTTGCTCTATGTCTAAAAACCATATAAGAGTGAGTACATACCATGTTTGTCTTTTTGTGGGCGTTTAGGTTGCTTCCAGGTTCTGGCTATTACAAATAATGCTGCTATGAACATAGTTGAACAGATGTCCTTGTTGTATGACTGTGCATCTTTTGTGTATATGCCTAAGAGTGTAATTGCTGGATATTGAAGTAGACTAATTCCCATTTTCCTGAGAAACCGCCATACTGATTTCCAAAGTGGCTATACAAGTTTACACTCCCACCAACAGTGGAGGAGTGTACCTCTTTCTCTACATCCTCTTCAGCATAAACTGTCTTTGGCGTTTTTGATTTTAGCCATTCTGGCAGGAGTAAGATGGTATCTCAGAGTTGTTTTAATGTGCATTTCCCTGATGGCTAAGGATGTTGAGCACTTTCTTAAGTGTCTTTCAGCCATTTTAATTCCTCAACTGAGAATTCTCTAGTTAGTTATGTACCCCACTTTTTAATTGGATTATTTGGTGCATTAGTAACTAGCTTCTTGAGTTCTTAACATATTTTGGAAATTGGCTCGCTATCAGATGTGGGGTTGGTGAATTTCTTTTCCCAACCCTAATAGAGATATACTTGGTTCCCTGTTCCCTGGAGAAAGGGAAAGGGACAAGATCTCCCAAGCAAATTGGGAGCATGGGGGAAGAGAGAAGGATGGGGAAGAGCAGGAAGATTGAGTCAAGGAAAGAATAGAGGAGAACAAGAAAAAAGATACCATAATACAGGGAGCCATTATAGCTTTTAAGAGAAATCTGGTACTAGGGAAATGCCCAGATCTACAAAGATGACCCCAGCTAACAATCTAAGCAATAGTGGAGAGGCTATCTTAAATGCCCTTCCTGATAATGAGATTGATGACTACCTTATATGCCATTGTAGAACCTTCATCTAGTATCTGTTGGAAGAAGAAGCAGAGGCCCACAGCTAAACACTGAGCAGAACTCTTGGAATCCAGTTGGAGACAGGGAGGAGTGATGAGCAAAGGGGTCAAGACCAGGTTAGAAAAACCCATAGAAACTACTAACGTGAACCAAGAGGAGCTCGTGGACTCCAGTCTGATAGCTGGGAAACCAGCATAGGACTGTCCCAGATTGCCTGAATGTAGTGTTAGTTGGGAAAACTGGGCAGTCTGTGGGGCTTTTGGTAGTGGATCAGTATTTAATGGACTTTGGGAGCCCATTCCACATAGAGGGATACTCTCTCAGCCTAGACACATGGGGAAGGGCCTGGGCCCTTCTTTAAATGACATGACAGACTTTGAAGACTCCCCATGGAAGGCCTCACCCTCCCTGGGGAACAGAAAGGGATCGGTTGAGGGTTGGTGGGGGAACAGGGGAAGATGGGAAGGTGCAAGAACTGGGATTGACGTGTAAAACAAGCTTGTTTCAAATTTAAATTAAGAAATTATAAAAAAAAAAAGAATTGTGGTTTGGATATGAAGTTTCCCTTCAAAAGCTAGTGTGTTAAAGATGCAGTTCCAATGCAATTCTCGTGTGTGGGGCTTTTTAGGCAGTCACATTATCATGAGGGCTTCGCTCTCATCAGTAGATTAATCCATCAATGGCTTTAAAATTTGATGGCTGTGCTGCTTAGTCTTTTGTCAAAGTGACACAAACTAGGTGTGGTGGTTTGAATGTGAGTGGCCCCCAAACTCTCACATGGTTGAATGGAACTTTTTGGGAGGTAGTAGGGCTGTGGCTTTGTTGGAGTTTGTATGACCTCGTTGGAGGGTATGTCACTGGGAGTGGGCTTTGAGGGTTAAGAAGCCTATGCCACTCTTTCCCTTTCTGCCTGCAACTTGTGTATCATGTGAGCTCTCAGCTACTACTCCATCACCATGCCAGCCTGCTCACTGCCATGATGGTGCTGGACTAACCTTCTAGAACTCTAATCAAGCCCCCAGTTAAATGCTTTATTTTTTAATGCCTTGATACGTGGGAAGGCCCTCAGTTCTGCCCCGATGAAGTGACAGACTTTGATGATCCCCCCATGGGAGGCCTCACGCTCTCTGAGGGGTCCATAGCGGTTTGGGTGGGGAGATGGTGGGGGGAACGGGAGGACAGGAAGGAGAGGAAACTGAGATTGACATGTAAAATGAGGTTGTTTTTAATTTAAGTAAAAATTTAATCATAAAGGAATAAGAAATAACTTATCTGAGATGAGCAACTTGGTGTGGGAGCCTGTGGCTGCTCATGCAGTTGAGAGGCCCGCATACAGACCCCAGGATAATTGCCTCACTGGTGGGCAGAGAAGCAGCGGCTGGACCATAGCTTCATTTTGGGCTCCATGAACTCTATCAGGTAGTGTGTGGGAAACAAAGCCTTTAAAAAAATGTCTTGATCATGTTGCCTCCTCACAGCAGCAAAAGAACAGTAACTAAGACATGAGTTATCTTAGGACTTGTATTGCTGTGATAAAACACCACAACCAAGGCAGCTTGTAGAAGGAAGAGTTTATTTTGCATTTATAGTTCCAGGGGGGTTAAGTCCCTTAATGGGTGTGGGGGGGGCAGACGTGGAAGCTGAGAGTTAGCATCTTTAACTGAAAGCAGGAAACAAACGGAGAACCTAAAATACTGCAGGTCTTTGGAAACCATCGAAGAGCGCCACAGTGATAGAGTCCTTCCAGCAAGGGTACAGCCCCTAAGTCTTCCTAAACATCCCACTACTGGGAACCTTTGTGGACCTTCATGTCATTCTTCAGTGAGAGATTTCTGAGAGAGAGGACAAGGGGATGAGAAAACAAAGAAGATAAAACAAAGAACAAAATACTCCATGTCAGGAGATCTCTCACAAGCCAGGTCTTAGGCCAAGCAAGTTTATTAAGTGTAGCATTTTATATATTTTATATACAGTTTGTACTGGGAGGGTTTGGGTGGGACAGAGTCAGCAGAGAGCTATCATACAATGGGACAAGAAAACTAACCAAGCAATGCTGCACAAAGGGACACAGGATGTCTCAAGTGCACCCCAGGCTGAGCACACAGTAGCCCTGGGACTGACAAGTCTCTGCAGGGAAGAGAAGTCAGATTCTCGTGAATTGAAACCTTAACTTCTTCAAGACCATGGAGCCAGCCCCAGACTGGACCTTTCAAGTCTTGTCCCGGGCAAGCACACAAAGCTAACCTTTCCTCTGTCTTTTCATCAGGGACTATGAGAAAGGCATGGCTTGGGCTGGCTCCCAACAAGAGCCAACTATTTAAATACCAGACCTACGAGGGACATCTCACTGAAACTATCACACTACGATTATCTGGGAAGAGGGAACTCAACTGAGAAAATGTCGCCGTTAGCTTTGCCTGGAAGAAATCCTGTGAGTCATTTTCTTGATTGTTGATTGATAGGCAAGGGCTTGGACAGATAGTCCTAGACTTACAAGAAAGAAGGCTGAGCAATCCAGAACAGAGTAGTCCTCCATGGTCTCTGCTCTAGATCCTGCCCTGACTTCCATCAGTGATGTATAGTGGCCTGGAATGTATAAACCAAATAAGCCCTCTTCTACCCAACTTGTTTTTTGTCATGGTCACGATTACAGTAGCAGAAACAAACTAGGACAATGACATTATTGGTAGGTGGTATAAACTAGAAGGGAGGAGTAAGTGTATCGGTGTGGATGTGTCCGGGGAAGGATGCAACTTGTCCCTGGACCTTTCTCCCAACCCTACTTCCCACCACCATGAGGTGAGCAGCTCTCTCCACAGCATGTCCATCCACTCCCCCCCCATGATGTCCTGCCTCGTCACAGTCCAAAAGCAGTGGGCTGAGACCTCTGAAACCGCAAAGCAAAATCTCTCCTCTTTGTACATGTTTCCTCAGGTCACAGCAACCACATCTAACACAGCAACGACAGATACCAGTCACTTGAAACAGATCCCTTCCTTTATAAATTCCTTAATCTTCTCTTCTTCATACATACAGCACTTCCCTGCTGCTTCTGACTATTTTTAAGGTTTCCTGGATGACCCCCCCAAGTTCTTGAGAATGCCTCAGCCACTCATATCCTTCCTTAGAACTATATGATGAAT
The DNA here is from genome assembly GCF_943737965.1 of Phodopus roborovskii. Classification (NCBI taxonomy): domain Eukaryota; kingdom Metazoa; phylum Chordata; class Mammalia; order Rodentia; family Cricetidae; genus Phodopus; species Phodopus roborovskii. Next base: position 15,166,780 of record NW_026126511.1, read on the forward strand.
TTCTGTGTTGTTTTGTGATATGATTAGATTTAACAAGTAAGTCTAGCGATGGCTTATTTTAAACCTAAGAGGTTATTCTGAGGTTATTTTGCACAGACATACAGCCTGGAGTACTAATGCCCACAGAGATGTAGTGACCATCTTGCACATAGGCAGGTGAATAGCCATGCCAGAGTTGTCTTCTACCTCCTCAGCTTTGCACAGCAGTTTGGTACTGTGTATCAAATGTTTACATACGTATAAAGATTGGTATAGAAGGGAGGGAGGGAGTTACCAATCAAAAGAATTGAGGATCTGAACTGGTGACGAGGGTTCCTGCCTTAGATGACAATTCTACTAATCGGCTGATGAATCAGTGGCTGGACACACTGTTCATGAGAAAAACGCAGGGAGCTCTGTTTCCAGGAAAAGCAACTTTAGGAGACTCTAGCCAGCTGCTGAGAATCCCAGGTCAAGTGTTATCAAATAGAAAGCAAGTATTTGTGGACCCTCAGGAAATAGTATAAAAACAGTAACATTGTTTATAGTAGTCTGGCTTTGGGGTTCCTACTGGGAGCATCACCTTAGAATTTCTGTTTCCAAACAAAATGAAAACAAGAACAAAATGAATGTGCTTGCTCCATCAACTCAGTGTTGAAAGTAGTTATTCAGAGGCTGGTTTCCTATTCCTCATAGTATTCTGGAAAATTCTGTGGCTCCCCCAACCTTGGTGATTCTTGTTACAATATTCCCCGATGTGATATTTCCTTCATTTATCTTCTAACATTCAACAAACATTTGTGAAGCAACATTTAGCCTTAGGTAGAAATAAAATATTCTCTTAAAATGACATAATTTAAAACAATCACCAAATTTGCAAACATTTTAAAATATTTAATATTATAACCTGCTATGTCACAATGGCCAGAGGCAAACCAACAGTAAGAGTATCCGGGAGAGAAATGACTGAAGATATAGCTACTTTAAGATGGAATTCACATGCTAGACTCAGTTGTTAGATTCATAAAATACCTCATTTCTACTACAGTGACTGGCACATTATTGATAATCAATAAATATTTGTTCGGTGGCTAAATGAAGCCAGGGATCTTGTTTTTTTGATTCACTGTTTTACACCCAGCCCTTGGATAAGTGCCTGGCAATAAAACATATATAAATATTGGTGGAGTGAACAAATGAGTAACTGCTTTCACATATTTATCCTGCAACCATTATCCTGTGTCTACATCTTAGCTTGATGTACACTTTACCCTGTTACCCAAGAAACCAGATTTTGCTGCAAGCCAATGCAGATAACTTTTGCAACAGAATGTACGCTCCATGAGAGAATTTTTTTCTGAATGAGCTTTCCTTCATGCTTGTAATAAACATTCAGTGAATGAACAAAGGCATGAATGAAGGTTTGCAATGGAAGTAGACCGCATATATCAATGTATTCATGAGTAAAACACGAAGATACTGTACAAGAACACTCCCATTCCTCTGCTGAAGTATAAGACAGTTTTTCTGCCTTCCTTTTAGAATATTTTAGCTCACAATACCCAAGCTTTGAGAGGACATTACCTTATATGATGCCCATGCAACTGGGCCAGTACCTATGATTAATTTTTAATATAATTTTTATGAATTTCCTTAGTTTTAACCACAATCCAGGTGGGGCGTATGAATTTAAAACAAACAGAAAAAAAAATGATCTTTCAGGAATGGAAACTAAATTTAATCTGAAATCAATATTTACGAAGTTGTGATTAATTGACTGATGAGCCAGTGATTACAAACTGTCTATCTGAAATGTCTACTCAAATTTATTAGCTTTAACAGGAAAAAATTTTTAAAAACAATCTAAACTGGGTCAATGAGGGAATAATGCATTCCTAATCAATTTTTAATAGCACTTAAGAATTTATTTTTTAAACTTGCTTTTAAATTATTTATCATAAAAATGAGTCTGATTTAAACAAGGGGTAAAAGGTGTTCCAGGGATATTTGATGGTTTTTGTAGCAAAGAAATTCAATTATGACTGACTTTTTATTACTGAGCTACTTTATTAATAATAATACATCTTGCACTTGCACGAGGGCTTTGAGCCAACAACCTCAGAGAGTCCTCAAGTGTGAGCGAGAAGTTAGCTGGAGTTCTGCCATTGCCTGCTGTGCTGCCATCCAAGCCTCAGTTTCTTCGTCTGTGGAAGACGAGGCCCTCATAACTAACCCCAAGAGCCTTTTGGCTGCCACATGCTTGTAATTCTAAGGATTCAGGGGGCCTTAACTTACCATTCCAAGTACCATTTTTGCTGAAATCCTCAGTTCATAATGTTTCTTGTAAGGCCATTGAGAATGTATTGTGTAGGGTCAGAGACATGGCTCAGCAAAGGTTCTCGTCATCAAAACTTATGACTCAGGTTCCATCCCCAGAACCCATGCAGTAGAAGGAGAGGACGTTTGAAAGTTTCTCTCTGATCTCCACACACACACTTGACCACATGCAAATGAATGAAAATGAAAAAAAAAAGAATGTATTGAACAACAAAAAAAAATGCTTTCAATTAAAGAAGAAAGTGAAATTGAAAATAAGTATTCAGTGAGCCATGTCATTTTAAAAGTAATGAGAGAAACTTGTGGCAGTCTGTGCCAGCAATGTCTATTTAGAACACAATTTACCCAAAATGGGAAATGTTCCTCACAGAATAGAGAGAAGAGGGTTCTCGCTCTGAAGCTGCTGCCTTATGTAAAGTAAAGCCCAGAATTGTCCTGGAACACTTATGGATCTAGAGAGTCTCAATCAACCCATATCCACAGCAGCAGAGCAGTATTACATGGTTGTGTGCACACATGTGTGTTAGTATAAAGCATTAAGTAAATGAAGCAGGCTTGTTATAACATTCGGCAATCTGTGCTTATTCACGGTAATACAAACATTAAAATATGTGTGAGGACATGTCCCAGACTGTTAAGAGTAACAGAGAGGTGTGTTGAAAAACGGAGATGAACTTTCACTTACTATACTGTGCATTTTAAGTAATTTAATTTTCTTAAAATGAACCTTAATATTTTTATAATTCTGAAAAATATATATGTATAGTTTTCCTTTTACAAGTACCCCGAAAGACATTATTTAAAATAAAATGGTTTGAACTTACAAAAAAGACTGTTTATTGGAAAAGATACATTATTATTTGTAGAATAATCACTTAGTACCATACACTAAAAGTTAAGTGCTATCCTGAAATTCAAGAGACCTCATTTGAGATTGGACATGGTTGTACATGCCTTTAGTCTTAACGCTTAGGAGGCGGAAGCAAGGGGTTAGGCTAGGCTGGTAGACAGAATGAATTACATGCTACTCAAGGCTATGTAGTGAGATTCTCTCGAAAACAAGCCAAACAAAGGGAAAAAAATAACAAGCACACCATAATTTGTTAAGGTAGTAGGCACATAATTTACTATAACAGAATTAAACCAGTATAGACATAGCTATAGAGAGAGAGAGCACTCAAAGGCTGTGTCAATAATAGCAAAAGAACGTAGAGATGTTGGAAATAGCTTGATCTTATTGTTCTAATTAAAATAGGTTCTATTTGTAAAATTTATGTTTGAGACTAGGTATTGCATGAATCATCAAAGTCAGTGCTTCTCAGTGTATGGGTCTTGACCCCCTTTGGATCAAATGACCCTTTCCCAGGGGCCATCTAAAGCCAACAGAAAAGCAGATATTTACATTACAAGTCATAACAGTAGCAAACTACAGTTATGAAGTAACCATGAAAACTTTATGGTTGGGGGTCACCAGAACATGAGGAACTGTATTCAAGGGTCACAACAACAGGGAGGCTGGGAACCACTCATCAAATGATTTACAAGATGTGCATTTGCCAGGTTAGAAGTGGAACTCGTTTGTGATGGAAGTATCTTCCACATATCTGTCCCTTGCTGTAGTATCCTCAGGGATAGGTGTCCCTGGCAGGCCATCCTCACTCCTCTGTCCTACTCAGAGACTGTAGAAGGCCCCCCCCCAAAAAAAATCACAGGAATTTCTCGTTCTAACCCTGGCTTCAGCTGGGAATGTGAAATATATATTTTCTAGGCTTGTGAATTCTGGACCTGGAATAAATATGACTTTGCTTTCAACTAACCACAAGATTTTAGAAGCAGATTATTCTCATGCTAGGCTTTCTAAAGAAGTGTTTTTTTTTTTTTTTTTTTTTTTTTTTTTTTTTACACAGGGAGTCAGTAATGGCCTTTTTGCCTAGTTCTCCAATTCCAACCTGACTATACCCTCTAATTCTTAGGAAACAAAGATACTGCGCTGTTTGGACTATTCTCACTGCCACTAGTGAGCCAGATTTAAATTAGAGACTTCTCCAGGCCAGTTGCCAACTTCTCCAGTTGCATTATTGTGTGGTTAGTTTGGAGCCAGGATGATGGGCCTCCACCTTCTTTACACACACACACACACACACACACACACACACAGAGAGAGAGAGAGAGAGAGAGAGAGAGAGAGAGAGAGAGAGAGAGAGAGAGAGAGAGAGAGAGAGAGAGAGAGGCACTAAGGGGCAGATATTTAATTAGCTGCCTGAAGCCAGGACCTAGGAAGTTGTCCTAGGCAGGGATATCTTCTCCATCAGTCTCATTTAAAAAGACATCAGCAAAAGGCATTTCTCTTGTTTCTAAATTTCCCATCTTACACACTACACTCCTTTGCATCATTGCTCATATTAGCTCTTTCTCATTTACACTAAGTTGTAGTTAAATCCCAAATCTTACAGGTAAGATTCGTTTGGGAACATTTAGATTTTCTGTTCTTTGTCATTGTTGGGAAATGCTAATTTGTAACCTCACAAATTATCTCGTGGTGTTCAACAACACAAGTGGTGCATTTCATATTGTACGTGCACCTAAAATGAAGTCGTTGAAATGCATTGTGCAAGCGTATGCTTTGCACTGCTGTGTCCTCGCTTAGGGTGAATCAGAGCCCTGGCTCCTGAAACCTCCTGATTAGGAAAGCGCAGACTGGCTAGTCAAAGTTTGTCTTCAAAGAGAGCCGAGATCGAGTTTACCCAGGTACTTCTGGATAGTTCTGGATGCTGACCATTGCTTTTAAGTCAATCATCCATCGCGCCTTCTGGAAGCACGCTGTAGGAATAGGAGAAACCGAGAGGAAACGGTTGTTTTGAAGATATCCAATGAATAATAATTTCCTCGTTATGTTTTGAGGGCTCAAGAGGTGTGGCTCGACCCCGACCCCCACCCCCACTCGAGTCTTCGGGGGAAGATGTGGGGGCTGAAACACCATAGCTTTCCCCGCTCCCTGCTCAGATCAGGTACACTTTCCCTAAACTGTCAAGAGCCTCGAACCCGCCGGGAAAGCCATCCCCTTCCCATCCATCCCCAGCTCCCGGGGCCAAGGGGCCTATCTGAAATCTGTTCCCCACAGCAGTTACCACCTGTCAACGGAAAAGGGGGAGAAAATGACGGAGGGCGGGGACGGGGGCGACCGCCCGGGCGTCCCAGAAGCGCGTTTCCGTCCCGTCGCCCGGCTCGCTGTGGCCCCGCCGGGCCGCCGTAGCCGGCCTCGCGCGTCCCCGGCGTGGCGAAGGGCTGCTGCCTGCCGGCGGGACTTCCGTGTTGGCGGGATTCTGAACGCTGCCATGGCTCAGACGGTGCAGAACGTTACATTGTCCCTCACCCTGCCCATCACGTGCCACATCTGCCTGGGGAAGGTAACGCGGCGCGGCGCGGCCGGGAGGCGGGCTGGCGGGGCGGGAGGCGGGAGGCGGCGGGACGGGAGGCCGGGCCTGGGGGTGCGGCCCGCGGGGCCCGGCTCAGCCGCCGCCCGGGGCTGCGCGGCCTCGGCCGGCCCGCTCTCCCAAGCTCCTGCCCCCCGTGCGGACCGTGGCTTTCGCCGGGCGCCCAGAGGCTCCAGGGTCAGATGCCGCCGCCCGCCCGCGCCCCTCCGTGCGGCTGCGGAAGGAAGGAGAAGCGTGGGCTCGACCCCGAGCGACAGCCGGCTCGGGCGCCGGAGGCCAGAGGTGCTCGCGGGTCTGCGAGACCAACGCGGCGGGGGCGGGGGGGGGAGTGGTGTGAGTTTTGGAACGTTCTCGTGCTTTCGTGTTCCCTTTCATTTCCGTTCGTGCCTCCCGATTCGGTTCTTTTAGAGAGCGCGCGTGCCTTTGCCGCGTGGTTCAAGAACGGAAAGGAACTGGGACGCTCCTTCTTCTCTCCCCGCCCCACCACCTTACACTGCTTTCTGTGTGTAGTGTGCCCGAGCCTGTGGGCTGCAGGTTACAGCCCCAGGCTTCACGGGGGGGGGGGGGGGAAAGAATTGCTTGTCAGCCAATAAGATGGCCTGCTTTTAGGTGTTGGAAGTTCAGCGTGGATTTGCTGATTCGATAAATGAAAGCAGGTTAGGTTTGGAAGCAACTGCTAACCCTAGACAGTCAGAGCGAAAGGTCAGTAAAATTGCCCGTGTGCTGTGAGGAAGAAGGGCTTGATTGATCTCTATGGCGAGCTGAGGGTGCTATTTGATCTGGCCAACTGGTAAATCTGAACTATATTTTGTTCATACCTGTAGTTTCCATCACAGTGTCATCTTGCTTCTTTAAAGCATGCATCTCTTTTTGCCTTTACTTCTAGATTATTGTTTTTTATCCTTGCCCCACAGCAGAAGAGCCTTTAAAAATCTTTTTAAGGACAATTCAGGCTTTATCAATCATAATCTTTATTGTTGTTCCCTTAGTTTCCACCGCTCAAAATGTATTTAATTTTATCAATCCTATTAACTTGTTGGAAGAATTTCTCTTGTCCTCAGTGGAGCGGAGGATAGATTTTTGATCCCGAGGAACATTTGTGATTATGTAGTTTCTTTTGATTGCCTCTAGGGGTTAGCCAATGGCATCTGATTGGTGGACTCCAGAGCTGCTGTTAGCTAAATTTCCTATGACATACAACACTAAAATACTTCAGTCTAGGTAAATGTTGATAGTGCCCCAAATGAGAAGCCCCTACCTGAGCCAATATAGAATTCCTAGTTGGTGAGTCCCTACATAGTAGGGCTATTAATGAAAAACTTTTTAACACTACTCCTCCCAAATACATTTGCTATTTAAGAAATGGATTTGGTCATAGAAGAGATAAAATGACGTGATTAAAACAAAAGTTGATTGTGGTGGCACATGACTTTGTCCGAAACTTGGGAGGCAGAGGCAGGTGGATCACTGAGTTAAATGCCGGTATGGTCTACAGAGTGAGGACAATTGGGGCTAAGGAAGGAGATGGATTGTAGGGTTAATCTTTGCACCAAAGACTGCCTGCCCCTTCCTGTCCTCAGTATACAGAGCACAGTATTACACTTCACACTCTGTTCTCTTCCTCCTCTTCACCATCTGGGAAACATTGTCTTATGATCTCCATCCTTCAACAAGCAAGCCCCTGAAGAGTTACGGATTTCATGTGCCACATAACCGTTACCATCATGATTCAGCCTTTTTATCTTTTAAGAGTTCTTTTTTTTTATTGCTAGAGCTCTCATTTGAAAGAAAATTTATTGCGAAGACTGGTGAGCTGGGCAAATTATTATCATTCCCATGTCTTAGAACTTTTAGACCTGTGCCTGTTTTGGTGTTTTGTATCCTGGGATTTGGGTAGAGGAACATAGGTAGACAAGAACTGAAAGAGTACCAAATTCTTTGTATTTTACTGCTTGGAGAAATAATCCATTTTTAAGTTAGTATTTGTATTCGTTACTTTTTGTTGCTGTGTTAAAAGCACCGGTAATGAAAGAGAGAATTTATTTTTGCTTACGCTCCCTGAGGGAGAGTCCATAATGGGGAGTGAGGTGTGGCAGCAGGCAGACAAAGCAGAAAGCAGGGGGATGAGTGAGCCTGGAGTGAGGTTAAGCTGTAAGTTTCAAAGCCTCAGCTGATGAGGCTCTTTCCCCAGCGAGACCTCCCTTCTCAAAGGGTTCTTCCTCAGTCCTCCCACATAGTGCCAGCAGCCTGGGGCCAAGTATTAAATACTCAGGTTTGTGGAGGCCATGTCTCATCAGACCACCGCATTCCACTCAGGGCTCCCCATAGGCGCATTGCCATGTCGTGACACAGATGCACTTACTACAACTTTTAAAGTCCTCATGGTCTTTTGCTATCCCAGTGTTTAAAATCTAAAGTCTCTTCTAAGACTCATCAATCTCTTAACTGTGATTCCCCCCCTCCATAAAGTAAAAAAAATACACATTTCCAACATAGATGTGCAGACTATACACTCTCACCCCCAAAAGGGAAGAATGGGGCATAGACCAAAATCCAAGGCACAGCTCTGTGTCCAGTGTCTGAGAGTTCAATGTCAAAGGGCTTAGATGGGTCACCTCCCCAGCTTTGCTGCCTGCATCATAAATCTGCCACATGTCACGTGGTGTACCTCTCCCTGTTTGCAGTTCTTGGCAGATATCTTATGGCTTGAGAAGCTCCACTGTCTTGGGTTCTTCACCCACAATGGGCACTCGGAGCTTCTAGCCCTCTCGGCTTCCTTATTGTATGTTTCCTGGCCTCGGGAGCTCCTGAAAACCATAGAGGAAGAATTCATGATTACCTTGCTCTTAGATCTTTTGTGCCTCCAAAGACATCACCACATAAAAAACATCGCCAAGTTTGTCTGCCGTCTTTGGATGGACCATTGCCCCTGTTGACCACATTTGCAGCCGCTTTAGTACATTGAAGCAATTGTTTCTAGGAGCAAGCCACCTCTTAGGCCTTCTCCCTTTATATGTTGGAAGCTTGGCCACATACAGTCCTGCTCTCAGAGCTTCCTTCCCATTGTTTTAAGGCCTCCCTTAATTCTGATCTCTTTAACAGTTGTAGCCTCACCTTTAGCACAAGCCTTGGTCAGCTGTAACTTTTTCTCTGCAAACTGTACACTTTTAGGATTTCTTTCTGCTCCACTAGTCTCCCCCCCTTTTTAAAGACTTTATAACTAGTACTTTTCCCCCTCATCCTGACCACTGTTTCCCCTCTCTCCTCTCTTCTCAGTCACCACCCTGATCTATTCCTCCTTTGCTTCTATTCAGAAAAGGGCAGGCCTCCCTTTGGTGGGTATCAACCAAACATGGAATATCAAGTTGCACTTCCCCTCACATTAATGCTGGATGGACGAGGCAACTCTACTATGAGGAATAGGGTTCTAAAAGCGGGCAAAACAGTCAGAGACTGGCCCTGTTCCCACTGTTAGGAGTCCCACAAGAAGACAAAGCTTGTTCCTTTTCATGAGGTATTAGTAATTACATGAGGTATTAGTAATAACCATACCACAGACTTAATATTATGCTATCTTGGAATTTCCTCTGCCAAGGAAATATCTTTTTAATTTAGCCTCAGGCAAGTTCTTAGGGTGTGGGAAGAAGGCAGCTATAGTTTTGCCAAAATATCAAAGGCAAAGTGCTCTTAGCCCAGCTGCTAATAGTGGCCTCATTCTCTGAAATGTCTTGGGCCAGCTCTCTACAATCCACATACTCTCATCACTAACATCTTCCGGGCTTATATTAGGAAGACCTTTTCATATCTGCTTATAGCATTCTACTACTTTTCTAAAAGTTCAAAGTCCCAAAGTCATATACATTTTTTCCAAAAGAGAAAAAGTCAGGTTCCTTACAGTAATACCCTGGCACCAGCTTCTCTATTACTTTCTGTTGCTGTGCTAGAATACCGTGAACAAAAATGACCTGTGCAAGAGAGAGTTTATTTGGGCTTTAGCTGCAGAAGAGTCCATAATGGCAGAAGTGGCAGCAAGTGGCCCGATGGGGAAGCTGAGAGATCGTGTACTCAGCAGCAGGTAGGAAGCAGAGAGGGAACTGTAAGACTCTAAACTCTCAGGACCAGGCTCCAGGGGTGTATCTCCTCTACTTAAAAGTTCCGTAGCCCCCAACACAGTGCCAGGGACCAGGGACCAGACGTCCACTTACATGAACCTATGGGAGACATGTCTTTTTCAAACTACTATGGCAACCCAAGTACATTGTGTGTGTGTGTATGTATACACATACATTTTATATATATGTACATATATACTAACATATATGTATATATGTATGTATGTGTCTGCATATAAAATAGTTTTCCATTTTCCCATTGACTCTTTTATTCCCAAATGGTCCCTCCTGCTTTCATGACACATGTATTATATAACCTCCCTTCCCTATTAAGATCTTTCCCCCTCTTTCCATTGTACCTTTTCTGTTTTCATGACCTACACCGACATAAATTTAAATTTCACATACAAATAAAAACATTTGATATTGGAGGCTCCTAGCATAATGGTGTTCAGTTCCATCCATTTTCTTGAACGATATGACCTCATTTTTGTATCTGTACCCTATTTATCCATTTTTCTATTGATGGTCATCTGAATTGATTCCATATCTTAACTATTATGAATATTATAGCAATAAATATGAATGTGCAAGTATCTGTGTAATGTGTTGACTTCGAATCCTTGCATATGTACTCAGAAGTGGATCTGTATCATAAGTACTTCTAATTTTAGGTTTTTTAGGAACCTACACAGGTACTTCTGTAGTCTCTTTTTCGGGATACATTTGCACCAGCAGTGTATAAGTGTTACTGCTAGCATGTTGCATTTATTCTTTTAGTGAATGCCATTCTGATAAAGAGGGATTCTCAGAGCTGTTTTAATTTTTCATTGCCTTGATGGCTTAGGATTTAGAACACTTTTATTTAAGAACTGCTATGTCAGTTCATTAGCCCAGTCACTGATTGGATGATTTGGCTTTTGTGTTTAGTTTTTCTGGTTGTTTATGTTTGCTGGATACTAATGCCTGTCTGGTGTATAGCTGGCAAAGATACTTTCCCTCCCTCTCCTCTCTCTTCACTCTGGTGATTATTGCCTTTGCTAGTCACAAGCTTATTTCTGTTTGTCTAGTCTTTGGATTTTTCCTGTGCTATACATCTTTCAGAAAGTTTTCCTTTATGCCTATATTTTAAATATGTTTATGTTTTTCTCTAGCATTTTCCAATTTTCAGGTCCTTGATCCACTTTGAATAGTTTCACATGCAAGGGTAGAGTTGTGGATCTAGTATGATTCCTTTACATGTGGATGTCCAGTTTTTCCAGCAACAGTGTATGTTTTTGACACCTTTGTGGAAAGTAGGTGACTGATTAGGAGCTGTTGTGGTTTTGTCACTGTGGGTGGGCCTGGAGGTTTCAAAAGTCCTTGTCATACTCCCTGCCATGTTGTTTGTGGGCTAACCCTGTGAAACTGTGAGTAAGTCTACAATTAAATACTTTCTTTTAGAAGGTGCCTTGGTTGTGGTGTTTTTTCTCAACAATAGAACAGTAACTAAGTTTGCAAAGATTTAAGATCATGTTTCTAATCATTGAAATTATGTTATCCTAGAGAACAATTATAAGTACACATTAAAAAGAAAAAGAAAATTAGGTGGCCCTACCTGTGTGGGTCCTCTCTTCTATCCCAGTGGTTTACATGCATGGCTTTGTGTCAATACATGATAGTTAGTGTTGCTACGGCTCTTAAGTGTAATTGAAGTCAGATAATGTTAACACTTCAGCTTTGCTCTTTCTATTTAGGGTTACTTTAAGTATTTAAGGTCTATTGTGCTTTCAGAAAAACTTTAGGATTTAGGGAAATGATGTGCATTTATGAGTGCTGGTGCCCACTGAGTCTAGACGAAGATATTGAATCCCCTGCAGGTGGAGTTACAGCTGTGAGCATCTTGACGTGGGTGCTGGAAAATAAACACTGACCCTTTACAAGAGCACTGTGTTTGCTTAACTGCTGAGCCATCTGTAGCCCCAGACTGTTAATATTTAGTTCTGTGAAGAACATTGATATTTGATCGAGATTGCATCGAATCATTAGATTCCTTTCGGCAATTAGCCATTTTCAACATTGTATCCATCCATGAGCATGGGAGAACTATCCATCTTCTAGTGTCATCTGCAGTTTATTTCACCAGTATGAAATTTTGTGATCTTTCACCTGCATAGTAAGATATTCCCAGTATTTTATTTTTGAAGCTACTATGAATATGAGTTTTTTCCTGATTTCTTTCTTGGTAAAGTTCATTATTGGTGTATAAAAGTGCTACTGACTTTGTGTCCTGCTAATAGGTGACTGTGTTTATCCTATCTACGTGTCTTCTATGGAGTCTGGAAGGTCTTTTAAATATAGGACCACAGCTAGGTGGTAGTAGCACACACCTTTAATCCCAGCATTTGGGAGGGAGGCAGGGGCAAGCGGATCTCTGTGAACTCTGTACTTTGCACCTACAGAGATCTGGTTCCTTAGAGCTAGAGTTACAGACAGCTGTGATCCATTATGTAGAGCAGTGGTTCTCAACCTTCTTAATGGTGCAACCCTTTAATACAGTTCATGTTGTGCCCCCCCCACTGTAAAATCACTTCCTTGCTATTTCATAACTCTTAATTTTGCTACTATTATGAATTTTAATGTTAATATCTGCTGTGTGACCCACAAAGGGTTGAAAAACACTGATGTAGATGCTGTGACCCAAACTGGGGTTTTCTGCAAGAGTAGTGAGTGCTCTTAACCACCGAGTCATTGTTCCAGCTCCAGCACTGTGGTCTTGAGTAAGATTTACAGAAACTTTGTTGCAAAGTTTTCTGTGTGTGCATCCTGAAATTGCCCTATAGTCTGTTTTTCTTCCTTTTTTTCTGTGTATTTATCTGGTTTTGGTATTATGGTGATACTAGCTTCATAGTGTTAGTTTGGTGACGCTCCTTCCCTTCCTGTCTTGTGTAAGTTGAGGACTATTGCTGTTTTACAGCTTGAGGAATATTGAGGAAGTAGGGGTGAATGCCTTTAATCCCAGAAGAGGTGGATCTCAGTGAGTTCGAGACCAGCCTGGTCTACAAAGCTACACAGAACAATCCTGTCTCATAAAATCAAAAAACAATCAAACAAAAGAATACAAACAAAAAAACGAAAACAGTTTGAGAACTGCTTGTTATAACTTTCTCACAGATTTAGTAGAACCTGACAGTGAATCCCTTGGTTCTGGACTTTTTAGTTTGTGAAAAGCTTTTGGTTACTGCTTCAGTCTCATTATTTGATATGGATCTGTTCAAGTTGTTTATATTATCCTGATCTAAATGAGTATTATTAGTAAGTTGTATGTCTACAGATTTATACATCTCTTACAGATTATGTAGGTTTGGGGGTATAGGTTTCAAAATACTTCCCAGTGAGCCTCTGGGTTCCATTGAAATCTGTTATGTTTTCTCTTTATCTCTAATTTCATTAAGGTGGGTCTTTCTCATTTGGTTAATTTGGCTAGGAGCTTGTCGATTTCATTTATCTCAAAGAACCACTTTTTTGTTTGTTTGAGCCCATGTGTTGCATTTTAGTCTGTATTTGATTATTTTTTCCCTAGTCTTTATTATTTCTAGCTGCCTTGTTTTGTTCTTATTTTTATGACCTCAGTGTGCATCAGTATGCCATTTATTTAAGACATCTTTTTCTAGTTTAGGCACTCATAGCTGTAAATTTTGGTCTTAGGAATGCCTTAGTTGTATCACAAACGTTCTAGGAAGTTTTTAATTTTCATTTCTTTTAAAATTATTTTTTAAATTTTTAACAATTTTTTGTTTCTTCAGTGGCAGGCATGGTGCTGTGGAAGGAATTGAGGGCTACATCCTGAACTGCAGGCAGGGTGGAGGTTGCCGGGTGCAGGACTGGGCCTGACATGAGCTTCGAAAGCCCAGTAACATACCTGCTTCAACAAGGCCACACCTCCTAATCATTTCAAACATTTCTGCTCACTGGTAACTGAGCATTAAAGTATATGAGCCTATGGGAGCCATTTTTATTTGAACCACCACAGTTACCATTCTAAACTAGCCATGAGTCTAAGGAAATTACTTCTTTTATTATTGGGCTTCTTAATCTTGGGGTATAAGGTAGTTTTAAAAACACTGCAGTAGTAGTATGTGAGTAGGATGAAGGGACATTGGTATAAATACAGGGCTGTCTTGGAAATATTATGAACAGAAGGATAAAAGTAGTACATCTATGAACGTAATATTCATAATAGGAATTCGCATGCGCGCGCACACACACACACACACACACACACACACACGCTGTCTCCCCTCCTACATGTCCTGATTCCCCAGTCCATTATATCAGGGAGGTGAGTGGTGAGAAAGCACACCAGTCACCAGGGGTCTTGGCAGGGTTAGCAGGTGGTTGTTGGTACTCCTGGTGTCATGGGATGCCCTAAAGGATTTTAGCATCAGATTGATGGTCCTGCTGTCCTGTGACTCCAACAGAAAGTAGGCTGAAGGAAAAGGTCCCAGAGTTAGTGAGTAGAAAGCCTCACCATTTTGACCATGAATGTTAAATACATAATATCTTCTCGGTTGCAGTCACCATGACCATCAGCTAGCATCTCTGTCATATGAGAAACTGTATGGTTAAGAGAAGCATCATTTTTTACATTCCTAAGTCATACCCCATACTTGAAAGGAACAATTTGTTTGCTCTAAACACAATCATAGGGAACCCAGTTATGACAGTTGCTCGGTACTAAAGTAATATTTCCTTTTTCAAAGGTCCGTCAACCTGTTGTGTGTACCAACAACCATGTGTTTTGTTCTATCTGTATTGACTTGTGGTTGAAGAATAACAGCCAGTGTCCAGCTTGCAGAGTTCCTATCACTGCAGAAAATCCCTGCAAAGAGATTATCGGTAAGGGTCTATTTTTTATGTACTTAAGACAATTTATAAACAGTGTTTGTTTGGGAAAGACTGATACAAAGTTTTCATTGTTACAGATCAACATCATATTGGGTTTATTAGTAATTGTATATAGTGTATGTAATGCAAAGAAAGATCTGAAGTAACCCTCACATGCCACATGCCGCTTATATTAAAGAGTACATGTGAACAGAAACACTAATAGTTTAAGGTCACAGGTGCTAAGGGAAAAGGAAGCATAGATAGTGTTTGAAAGGTGAGGAACTCTGAGAAAGGCTTGATGAAGTTGGTGATCTTTAGGTTTTGAGCAAGGGAATGGTGTACCCCAAAGTATGCTTTAGGTGTGTTGCTTGGGTGGTGGTGTGGGGCCTGCATTTTAGAGTCAAGACAAAATTTAGATAGGCAGATTGGAGACTCTGGTCCAGTCAAGGATTATGTAAAGCTAATTGTAGCATGAATGATAAAAGCCCAGAGACAGATACTGGGGTTCAAGCTGAAGATTAGAAATACAAAGGAGCCAGCCGCTAGAGAGTTCTTACTGCCACCAAGGCTGGGGCGATCTTGTTCTCAGCATGACTGAAGACTGAATGCCAGATGAATACTGAATACCGCAATGAGACCTGGGCTCCTGTCTTGTGTGCCTCTCTAGTGCTGGGATTAAAGGCATGCACCACCACTGCCCAGCTTCTGTGGCTAACTAGTGTGGCTCTTGGGATTAAAGGGGTGTGCCACCACTGCCTGGCCTCTATGGCTGTAGCTGTGTATTCTGATCATCAGGCAACTTTATTAGATCATAAACAATATATCACCACAGCTAATTAAGGGTTAAAAAAAGAAAAAAGAAAAACAGTGCCATACTAGGAGAGACAAGAGGGGTTCAAACAGGCTAGGAAAATAACACTTTCAGAGAGACTTTTAGTGCTTTATTTAGGGTTTTCTTTAGTGAACATTAAAAGTGAGCCAATAATTAGCCACAGGTAGGCAGTGCCTTTCAACACCTGAGTGGTTGCAGTGGTCTAAAATTAGGGAGACTGTCACAGATGATGTTTGTTGTGGAAATGAAAAGGAAGGTGTGTGATAGAGAGCAGAAGGCGGAGTGGGACTTTGGGGTCCAGAGCTTCAGTTATGACCACAGGGGTGAAGTCTATACTTACACTTCCTTAACTTCAGCAAGGAGTCAGGTCTTTGTATAAGATGAGAACATGGATAATTAAAGTAGCTTAATGTTTTTCCTTAGCTTTCCATTGCCTCTCTTACTGCTGTATTCATTCCTATCTACTTGATATGGATGAACTCTCTGACATAGTTTGTTCATCCTTGCTTTTGGATAGACTGTCTTGGAAAAGAACTTCTACAAAATGGTTTTGCTATCAGATTGCTAACTACAAAGCCATTAACCCCAGTATTAGTTCAGAGTACTCTTGAAAGAATTGATACTGGATATATTTCTCATAAATTGGGGCTAATGCGGGCACTCAGTCCTTTGTAACTGGGTCATTAGAATCAGTGAGATTGTGTTTTAATTAATTAACAGTTGTTTTCAATTTGTAGTCTTCAAAATTGATAAATTAATCCTATGCAGCCCCCTCTTCTGTTGACTTTGCTATGATAAGATGTTTATTTAGGTAAGCAAACACAGTACCAAAGATATTTCTTTTGATGTTGGTTGATGTTTTTTTTTTCATCGTTAAAGTAGAGAAAGGCCTAAATGGTCACCCCTAAATGATTCCAAAGTCCTCACTCCTTTGCTCTCATCGCAAACAGTATTTAAGACAATCTCCCCTAATTTTAGACCAACTACTTAAGTTTTCTGAAAGGTGCTGTCCACTTGTGGCTAATTATAGGCTCACTTGTAATGTTTACTAAAGAAAAACAAAAATGTGCCCCCTAAAATAAAAATAAAACACCAAGAGTCTCTCTGAACTTGTTATTTTCCTAGCTCCTGTTTGAACTCCTTTTGCCTCTCCTAGTGTGGCACTAATTTTCTTTTTTAAACCTTAATTAGCTTCACATTACCCTCAACTGGGAAGTTATGTAATGCAGTATGAAAGAGGTTCACTTTCATTTTGGCCAAACAAGCAACACTGAGGATTTTTTCCCTCCAGGGGGAACAGGCGAAAGTGAGCCTATGCTGAGCCCTGCAGTCAGGAAGCACCTTCGGAGGACGAGGCTCGAGCTGCTGCACAAAGAGTATGAGGTAACTGTCCTGCTTTCACCTGATTTCAGCAGTGCACTTGCGGGAAAAGCCAGCTAAGCTCCGTACATCTTAGACCCAGGCCCTACGATCTAGTCCTTTTATTTATTTCAGATCTTTTCTTGGGAGGAGGGGTTGTTTGTTTTTTGAGAGTCTCATGGCCCTAGAGAGTACACTTCATTCACTGCCCCCATGCCTTCTCTGAAACCTTCAGTGCCAATCTAAACATATTTGGTAAGTTCTTCCTTTTCTGTCTCAAATAGAAAAAAAATGGTTTTATCTAAGTAAAGGACACATGACTAGGGTGTCATAGAAAAGGAAGAAATGGAAACATTTCCATTTTTCTCTCATTTTTTAGAAATTATTTTCTAATGTGTGATTTTTTACTTTATGTATGTGTTTTGTTTGCATGGATGCCTATGCACCACCTAGTGCCTGGTACCTGAGGCAGGGAGAAGGTGTTGGACCACCTGGGACTGCCATGTGGGTGCTGGGAACCAAACCCAGGTTCCCTAGAAAAGTAGCCAGGACTCTTAATCACTGAGCCATCTCTCCAGTCCACCCCTCCCTCATCTTTAAAGTGTGTGTGTGTGTGTGTGTGTGTGTGTGTGTGTGTGTGTGGTTTGTTTAATAATTTGTACCTCTACCAGTCATTTTATATTTGTTCCTTTAAAAAAAAAAATGAGCAATTAGATTAAAGAAGCCCACTTAGGGAACTCAATTAATTTGTCACTACTTACAGATTGATGATTATAAACATGACCAATTCTGGTACACTAAATAAATATTTGCCATCTGTTAGCCCATGGATTTCAGTGAAATTGGTTATTTCTAATTTTTGTCTAAAGGTGAATAAGCAAACTGATCTGCCATGAATGTGGAAATTTTACAAATTAATTTATGCTTCTGGAATTAATACACTTTTGAATAGTAGACATTAAGCCCTTTTGATATCTTATCTTCACTAGAAGAGGGGTAGAGATTTTATAACATTCACATACATACACGTGTGTATATGTTATATTCATTTATGAATATGTAAATTGCTACATTGATTTAACAAATGCAACGCCTTATGATGGGTATGGTGGCGCACCACTTCAATTCCAGCACTTGGGAAACAGAGGCAGGCAAAGGTCTGTGAATTCCAGGTCTGCTTGGTCTACATGGTGAGTTCCAGGACAGCCAGGACTAAAAGCCGTGCTTCTCACCCTTCCTAACACTCCGCCCTTTAATACAGTTCTGCATGTTGTGCTGACCCCAACCATACATTTATTTTGTTGGTACTTCTTAACTGTGATTTGGCTACTGTTATGAATTGTAGTGTAAATACATACAGGATACCTGATATGCTAGACCGATGAAAGGGTTGTTCCACCCCAGGTTGAGAACCACTGATGCAGAGACCTACACTCAAAAAACAACAAAAAAAATGGGGTTGGGAAGAACACAACTTCTTTTACAATGCTATGGAATGTATTATAATTTACTAGTAAATAGTACTGTAACAAATCTAAAATGCACTTTCCATAATTATTAAATGTCATAGATACTAATCAAAGGTCATTGACTTAAGTCTGTTTCTCTTGCTTTAAAATCAGAACATCTTAAACTGGCTTATGCTTCTACAGGGTAATGTTAAAGCATTATCAACATGATGGTGTAGAAAAAAAGGAAGAGTGCCCGAACTCTTTGTCTTTTAGTTAGGAACCATTCATTGATAACTTAGATAGCAGCATTAACCCATTCATGAGGGCCTAATCATCTGTTGATATTTCCCCATCACAGGGGCAGTAACATTTCAGCAGGAGACGGGGAGGAGCATTCAGATGAGCACTGAAGTTTGGAGTGTTTTCTGTTAGACTTTTTAACAGCCTCAGATTAGGAGGGTATGTCCACTACAGAAGAATAGATGGTGTTGCCCGTGCCTCTGCTTCTCCCACTATAGTTGGCTACATTGGTCCATGGGAGGGGGGAGCAGAAGTGTGGAACCTGGTGAAGACAGCTGTGGGTACAACAGAGGCAGCCCTCCAGGAGACAGACTTAGGTGAATCAGTGAATCAGCCCAGCTTTATTCCTTAGTGTAAGGAATCTATAGGACTGGGGGAGTGGGGGTTCTGGGGAAAAGCCCGAGTTTGCATTAAGTGGCAGGCTCCTATCACAAGGCTTTATATGTGGCTGTAGGATCCTATCAGAATGGCTAGAGCACTTGCCTAATTACCATGTGGGTCATAGGAGAAAAGCACTTGCTGGGAACTGTGTCCAGGGTCACTCTTAGATAAGTCAGGCATCCTGGGCCTAGAGATATCCTGCAGATAAGGCTAGGTAGAGAGCCAGAAGCTTTTGCTGGAGGGGAGGGAGTCCTCCACGTTGCCAAGCTTAGAGAAAGCTTCCAGGCTATGGTAGTCTGCAACCTCTGATCAGCAGAGCCTCCCAACATTACACCGAAGAATCTACTCCAAATGTTTACAGTCACACTCCAAAGCAACAGCAGTTTCAAAGAAGCAGATATTTGGAATGGCCCTGACCAAGGTTGAAGACTCGCTTCAACCCAGCTATTAATCTGGGATGAAAAGTAGAAGTATTTCATTCCTACTTCAGATACATAGAAGCAAAAATATAAACAAAATTCTGGTTACTATTTTGAACAACAGTTTTAAAATTTCTATAAAACAATTAACATGCCTCAAATTTCTTTCTGAATTGGAATCTACCTTTTTGTTGAAATTCATGTTTTTTCTTAATTTCTTGATGATATCTTAAGCAAAATCAAATGTTGACAATTATAAAACCAGAACTGTCTTTGAATTAAAATGTAAGTATTTTGGCATCAATTTTTATGATACACAAAAAACATTCTGAGAATTTAAATTGACTTTTTCCTTACAAAACTCTTATGATATATAAAGTTTACATGTGTGTATAAAAGTTTGAATGTAATATTCAAGAGCTTTGGCTTAGCATGTACAAGCATTACTCCATATCTAATTATTGAATTTCATACTCTTTCAGGATGAAATAGATTGTTTGCAGAAAGAAGTAGAAGAACTTAAAAGTAAAAATCTCAGCTTGGAGTCACAGATCAAGACTATTCTGGACCCTTTAACCTTGATGCAGGGCAGCCAGAATGAGGACAAACACCCAGTGGCAGATAACCCGAGTAAAGTTGACCCAGAAACAGTAGCAGAGTGGAAGAAAAAACTCAGAACAGCTAACGAGATCTATGAAAAAGTAAAAGACGATGTAGATAAGTTAAAAGAGGTAAGTTGCAATCTTGAGGGGGGGAATATATTATGGCTATTTTTAAAGTTCTACAGTATTTTAAGTACTTTCACAGGTATAAATAGCCATGTACCTTGACTCACCATTAGCTGGTTTGTGAAGACAGGATGAAACCCTGGATGAGCATTTACATGACTAGGAAAACATCGTCTCATTAGCTGTCATTAGCTGCCAAGAAATAGCAGGTGGTTCCATTTGTGCCTGTAGTTGGAGACACTGTAGTGCTTGTATATGAATGAGAGTGCTCCTGGAAGAGTTGCATCAGTTCAAGGACGGGTCTCAGTCCCCCTCTTTGTGGTTCGCCTGAATTTTTTTAAGCTTACAGCAGTGGCTGCTTTGTTGTCATTGAAGCAAATGTATCCCATTCCCTGCTTAGCAAAGAAACATTTATTTGCTTGTTTTTGAGGCAAGACCACACTACATAGCTAACGACTGTCTGGAACTTGCTATGTAGCGCAAGCTGCCCTCAGACTAACCACCCTCCTACTTGAGACTCCTTATGTTAGGATTAATGGTGTGTCTCACTGTACCCAGCTGAACAAAGGATTTTAACCATACCTTTCCTAGCACTACCATTGTGTGATTTTTGAAAGCTAAATATAAGTACATATTGAAAGTTTGCTGACTAATTCAGCTGTGAGCACCTACTTTAGACCATTTACGCAGAAGAGCAATGTGCCTTATGAGGCTGATTCATTTTCCTATTTGTCTATCCATTCAGCAGGATACAGAGAACATTAGTCCAGGGTGGGGAACAAACATTTAGGATTTTTTAAATCTAGAAAGGAGGTAAAGATGCGTGCCATTAACAGTATTGCAGTGACAGGTGTTGTATTGCTTTCTGGAACAAAGACCAGCCTCGAGCTTGACTTGAGGATTATCTGCCCTGGAGTACAGCAGTGCTAAATGGGTGTGCTTTTACAGCACTCCTTCTACAATGGCCCTTTAACCTGTCTGCATTCCCTTAAATGCTGTTCTTATTCTGAATGACTGTGTCCTCAGACCTAAAATCGTTAATGGCTCTGTATGACATTTTATAGAAGAACCACTATGTATTAGCACTCGTGTCTTCAGTGAGGTTAAGTAGCAGAGAAAAATCTTCAACTCAGGGTAAACCATTTTCCATATACAAAACAAATGCTGTGTGATTCATAAAGGCCCGTGTGAAAGGCAGAGGGAAGCTGCTTTCAGAAGAAAGGAAACTGTGTACATACTTCCCTGTAGTTTTTGAAGGAAGTATGTAGTTGTGTATGGGCAGCCGGCCTTAGTGTAAACGTGTAAATGTGTTACCTTTGTTAAAAGGTAAGAAAAACTACAGCACAAGTTTCTCCTGTGACTTCCGTGTTTTTCTCCAGCCACCAGAGTCTCCTATAGTTACTAGATTCTTGGCAGAAATACTTCTTGGAGCTTGAAGCTCTATGCAGAATTCACTCTGGGTTTATAATATCACTGTGAGGAATATATGAAAAGGCTATGCAAAGCACAGTTATGTTTAAATTCAGTGGTTACAGATATCCTACGACATCACAGTTATTTGGGACATTTAATAAGCCTGTTTGGGGTGCCCAGTTACTTACTAGGTAATAAATTGTGAGTAAGAAACATAAACTACAGAGACAAAATGCAAATAATGATCTAACTCATATGCAGAAAAACAAACTGTTCAGTAAAGTACAATTTGGTGTGAGTAAATGGACTTGTGGCGCTTCCTGGATTCAGTGAGTTGAGAAACATTATGAGACATCATTCCCAGTCAGGGTTGAGAATGGATAACAATTAAAGTCTTTGATATTCCCAGGTACTATAAGTAGGCAGAACTCTACTGTTTACAATCTTTATTTCCTTTAATAGTTAAGAGCTATCCAGCCTATAATGAGAAGTATTAAAAAAAAAAAAAAAAGGAAACCACAGGACTGGTGAGAGACCTTCAAACATACTGATAGTGATACCAGTATTGGGTGGGTGTAGGGAAGGAAGTCAGGTGAGTTCTAATTTCAGCTTCTTGTCATCATCAAAAAATATTCACTAAGTGCCTCCCTTTATGGTGCTGTGCTTGAAAGCATAATTCATTGTTGATATGTATGAGGAAGTAAATGGCTTTCTGTGTATCTTTGAGGGGGCGGTAATAATGGTATCTATCAGTCACTTAAAGAATTAACCCTGCACCTTCCTGGTTTGTATGCATCCATGAAGGTGAGCAAGCACTCAGAGCCCAAAATGAACTTGAATAAGTTTGAGTAAAGGTATAGGCTACAAATGAATATCCTCTATCCTCCTTTTCTTGTTATTCTTGAGGTACAATTGTATGTAAGTAGGTAAGTAATACATTCTGGAAGTTAGTAAAAAAAAAAAAAAAAGAAAAACTCTGGTCAGTTTATTTTATTTTATTTTTTTAATGTATATTCTAAAAACTTCTTAGGTTACTCTTTCCCTTTCCCTGACAGTACTTCTATGACTTATTAACTATGAAATAAATGTTCTAGCCATAGCATTTTCTTTGCTGGCTGAGTAAGTTTGGTGGTTAATCTATAGAGTTTAATTTAATGTTGTTAGTACTACACAAGCAGAAATTTAAATGTAATTCTAAAGTCTAAGAACATTGGTTCCACCCTTAGGCTATCTGTGGTCCTGAGTGTCTAGCTTTCTCCCTTCTTTTTGTGACAGTCTGTGTATTCCAGGTGAGCTACTGTATGTTGTGTTGTGTTGGTTTTGGGGTTTTGTGGGGTTTTTTGTAATTATTTTTAGGCATTGAACAAATCCAGAAAAAAAGTTATGCTTGAAGGAGTCTTTTCTTAATATGTATGTCAAAGAACATTTGGAAGCTTACTAGAAAATATTGCCCAAATTTTAAGGGTATCAGAAGTTGGAAGACAGAGAATAAGAAAGACCTGTTTAAGAAATAAAATCAGTAGCTTACTCATGCTAGATTTATCACTGGAGAGGTGTCTAAGTAGTAGCCAAGAAATTAATCTCATGGTTTAAGGGTTAACTCTTTAGCATTAGTTTGTAAATACTTGTGTATGATGTAATCTTGTCTTGTTTAGAGCATTTAATTATGGTAAAGTGAACAAACAAAAGTGATGCCTATATTTACGATTAGATTGTCCCTTATTGGCTTTGAGCTATCTAACTAACACAGCTTCATTTTCCTGAGTAGAAGACTGAGGAAGTTCTTGGAGAATGTAGCTTTTAAATGCTTAGTTGTATTTGAAGTTTCAAGTTATTCCCACTGGTGATTTTATGTTTCTAAGGGCGGTGTCTAGTATTCAATTTTCTGATGTCACTGTAAGAATCAGATGGCTCATAATTTTTACAAGGTACTTCTATATTAGCTTATGTTTAATTATTTTTAACTCTTCTTTTAGGCAAATAAAAAATTGAAGTTGGAAAATGGTGGCCTGCTGAGGGAGAACTTAAGACTGAAGGCTGAAGTAGACAACAGATCTCCCCAAAAGTATGTACTCACAGAGCAAGGTCTCTGCTTGTCTTTTAACGACTCGGATGGCTTGTGGTTTCCCTTTGACTTGTCGTTTAGGAAAGCTAAATGTTTCTGAAAGTCAAGTGCAAGCTGTTGCTTGCACTTCTTGAGGCTAATGTGGAACAGGGTTTCATTCTAACACTTTTCATTTTTTGATATATAAGAATATTTTTTTATGTTACCTAAGACAAATGAGCCTTTGCTTGGTTTTGCATACAACTATTTAATAATACTAATGAATACTGAAATTAAAACAGTTAATTGTCCATATAATGTAGGCTGCTGGATAAACTAAGATGTGATGTAAATTGATACTCCCAAGGGAGAGGTGGAGATACAGAGAGATTAAAACTGGTAGTAATCATTTGAACTTAGGTAGTATCACCTCAGATTCTGAGTGCTTAGCAACTACAGGAGAAAGCCTTGTCTGAAATAAAATAAGGTGTTGTCCACTAAATCTTGAACTACAATTTTGAAAGTCTAATGAAATGAATTGACTCTTCTTTTATGATGGTGGCATCTTCACTCTGTTTTGGAAGTTGTTAAGTTTTGACCTGCTTAGCGTTAGTTTGATTTGTCCGTCTTAAGTGGTAAGAAGGATTTGGGGGTTAAGGGGTGAAGATGGAAGAGATGAGAGCAATTTTGGAGTCCTCCCCTTCCTTCCCCTCCCCAGCAGGAAACAGGCAAATGAGGAGACAGTATGGATGCCAAGATATGCAGTCTCTCTGAAGAGCATGTATTGGAATACCACCATTTCTTTGCTTCTGACCGCTAGACTTCATTTTTCTGTTGTAAGAAGACAAAGCAGGAATAAGTAAATAGTGGACATATATCCTGCCAGAGAAGAAACAACTCTTACTGAATGCAGTGTGGTTTAGGAAATGGTAAAAGAAAATCCTATTACACAGAAAGGAGATTACAGACAGTGGTAGAAAACGTAGGACGCCTCCCATGCTCCCAGCCCTGCCCCCCCCCCATCAGATAATGTCCTACTTTGACAAATTAGTGAAATAAGCTGAGAAAGTGTTGCTTTTATGTGGGCTTGCATCCTTGTTATTGGCAACTGGCCCTGCCAGTCACAGTAATGCTTATCCATTAGTCGTTTCCCACAGCGTGCTGAATGGAATGAAAGCTATTTTGTTTGTAGCTTTTATTTCTTGAAAAGTTGCCCACCAGATTTCAAGTTTAATGCCAGCCACAGAAAAATGTGTGCTTTTAAATATCCATGCCTTCTACCAAATAAATAGATGGAGAATCTCACCTAAGGAACTACAGCCTCTGTGTCCTTGCAAGCGAGCAGCCACACATTGGAACCCAGCATCACTGTGGCGCTTGCCATCTTTAACATGCATTCCTCCTTCTCTTCATGGGAAGGGAACAGTTTCACTGGAATAGTGATTTGAGTGACCCCTATTCCAGATCATTGATGTATTAAATGCATTGCAAGTGATTGATAACCCTGTGGACTCTGCATCACAAGCCTGGTGGGACTCTGAGACAAGGTGATCATAGCTGAAGAGACCCAGATGTTGTTCACTGCAGAGTACTTATGTTTGTGTAGGAAAGAATATGGGATTTCAAGAATTTACAAGTAAATGCAGCCATAGAAAAATCACCCATTCACTTCCATCTTCTCTGCGTAGGAAGTGCCTTGACTATTTCTCTCCTGTCTAGTTGTTAAATGTAAAGGAGTGCTGCTCAGACTGGAACTTGGTGTATCCTCTGATATGTTCCTCAACTTGAGTGTCCGAGTCACAGAGAGGAGGGCACTTTAGACACCAGAGGAGAAAAGAATTAGGAAGGTGTATTAGTCATCTCGGGCTTCTAGAACAAAATATATTCACAGTTTGACTTAACAATAGATTTACTTTTTCACAGGGGCTGAAGGCTGAGAACAAGGTTTGGCAGGTTGGTTTCTCATATGAACTCTCCTTCTGACTTACTGACAGCAACATTCTTATTATGTCTTCTAATACTAGAGAGGAAAATGAAAGGGTTTTTACCTTCTTTCTCTTTCTAAGAACACTATTCTATAGACTGAGGCCTCACCCTTGTGACCTAACTAACTTTACTTCTTGAAGGCCTTCTTTCCAAATATAAGCACGCTGAAACGGAGGGCTTCACATAGTCTGAGGCTTAATCCCCCATTGAAAACAAGAGAACGTGAGCATTTATGTTGTCAAGTGAAATAGTTTATCCTTTAGATGGAAAGTCTGAGTCTTCGTTTATCTTGTTGCTTTGTCTTTTGGTTCTGTCCTTGATCCTCTGTTATATCTAATTGTAAAGTGTACTGGAGATTTTGCTATCCTTAACTGGAACATAAGGCCTCTTGAACATATAGATGTCCTAGTAAGCACATTCTACAAGGGTTCAATCATCCACTCTGCTTTTTTTAAGACGTTCATTGTATCGAAGTAAATGTTCTGAAAATAGAGTCTTTTTTTTTCTTTTTTTCTTTTTTAGCATTTGTTTTTATTCTCAAATCGTTATGCCAGGAAGAGAACAACTATTTACATTATCAGTTTGTCCTGATATGGCTTCCCAAAATAAATGTTCAGAATTTGCTGGGCAGTGGTGGCATACACCTCTAATCCCAGCACTCGGGAGGCAGAGGCAATTGGAACTCTGTGAGTTGGAGGTCAGCCTGGTCTACAGAGTGAGTTCCAGAACAACTAGGATTATTAAACAGAGAAACCCTGTCTTGGACAGGCAAATAAATAAATAAATAGATAAAGTTCAAAGTTTAATGGGTGGTAGTTTGCCTTTGAGTTTACCAGTCTAATAGCTGAAGAAAACTCAACTCTATAGCCAAACAAAAATATTTAATGTTTTCTTTTTATTTAATATTATAGGAAAGACGTTAAACTATGGAAAGTATACATGCTGCTAATCCTGCCATAGAGTAGGTTCTTCTGCTGGGCTGTCTATTAACAGTCTTGAATTTTTCCCTTTTGGGTCATAGCACAACTAAGCTTATATTTTGTATGATGGTTTCATAACATTCTTCTGTTTGAATGAAAACTAAAGTGTACTCAGAATTGTATCTAACCCATTTTATAGAATGTTAACTGGAGAGTCCTGGTTTTGGTACATGTTGGTTGGGTAATGAGAGAAGCCCTGAGACATTAAGTATCGTGCTTATTTACGAAAATGTTTATCTTGGACTTTTTGGACTGTTATAACAAAATACCCATCTATTAAATTGTTTATGAATCATAAACATTTGTTTCTTACAGTTCTGGAGGCTAGGAGGTCAGCACCAATGTGCTGGAAACTCGGGCTATGGTGCAGGTCCACTTCCTGACTCAGATAGCTCAGATAGCTGTCTTTGTGTTGTGTCCTCAGAGGGAAAGAATGAGCAAGAACACCCTTGTGCTCCTTTGCTGTCACTGTTGGAGAACTGAAGGCCTCCAGTGGCCTTTCACCAGATGTCATTATAGCCCCCATCCCTTTCTCCAGCTGTGGACATACATCACGTTAGTGCCAAGAAATAATGGCTTCCTTCTCAAAATCATCAGAAAAGTCCGCTGTGTAATTTTTACACCACTGCATTATAATCACCATCGCCTTACTTCCTGGCTAGCAAGACTTCCCAACATTTACAGTTTGCCTCTCCAAGTTCAAAGACTTATTTTTTTGGTTTGTTTGGGGGTGGGTGGGAGGAGGTATTTGTTTTGACAGGGTCTCTCTGGGTAGCCCTGGCTGTCCTGGGACTCACTCTGTAGACCATGCTGGTCTCAAACTCAGAGATCTACCTGCCTCTGCCTTCCGAGTGATAGGGTTAAAGGCATGTGCCACCACCATTCCGAAAGCTCAAAGACTTGTTCTTAGCGTGAGTATGTAGTGAAAAAGATCATTCCCCACATACTATAGAACAGTCACAAGCCAAAGAAAGAATTTAATATTGAATTTTCCGTATTTCCAGATTTCTTTGACTCCAAATTCTGTCCCAGGCTGTGTCAGCAAGTCTGGTTGCATTTGTTCTTGCTGGAGTTGGGAACTCCTTAGTGACAGGAAGCACTTGAAAGTTTCTTAGTTTATCACACAGGTCTTCCTGTCTGTGTGCTGTCTTCCCCCTTCTCTCTAAATACTTGTGTTCATTACCTTTCCATGACTGTGACCAGAAATGCACAACAGGATAAGGGTAAGAAAGGCTTGCTCTGCTTTACTGGTCCTGAGATCTCAGCCCACCAGTCAGAAGACCGTTTCAGAGGTCGTGTCCATGTCCATGGGATTAGGAGGTAGCATGGACCAGGAAGCAGAGAGCTAGAGGAACCAGGGAGGCTTCCTCTAGTAACCTACTTTGACCAGCCAGGCCCCGCCTCCTAGGCACCTGCTAGGCTCTGTAGTCTTCACAGTAATGCTCCAGAGACAACCAAGTACTTAAAACATCAGCCCCCGGGACATACCTTGCTGAGGCAGTGATACTCTGACACACGATGTTCCTGTAGGTGTTTGTGATCACAGAGCCCTGCCATTGGTAGGGTTTGTGCTTTGTCTTGGCCTGGCTCCACTCATCCCACCATTTTTCTGGCATCTCTAATATCCGGGGGTTTCCACAGCACCTTAGACTTAACCTCAAAGTGACTCAGCATGGTCAGTCAGGCGCTTCTTGTAGAGACTTCAGCCTCATGAATTTTTTTTTTTTTTTTTTTTTTTTTTTTGAGAAATGTGGGTACAGGCCTTCAGCTCTGTAACTCCTGCATTCAGTATGTCTGTAAAACAGTACCATATGAACAACACCAAGGTGTTGCCAGTTGAAAAGTAGTATGGCCCCTTTGCATATGATACACTCTGCCTGAATGGTTAAACCTGGGAAAGTCTTTCTGGGTGGCTGTTCTTACAATCTGAGATTTTCTCCATCTCAGTTCTACACTTCTGTGAAGTAGGATCAGTGGAACTTATCTGTCATATAGGTTACACTCAAGGTTAAGCAAATTAAAGTTTAAATGTATTTATAACAGAGTCCATAGTTAATACACAGCCACTCTTGCAGTATGGTGAATTTAGTCTTTTCATTCCCTGAAGTTACCATGTTCATCTAGTTGTGTATCTCTTTGTTGTCTTTCTCCTCCATTCTGAACTCTGAATTCAGAAGACTGAGAATTTTGGAGCCTATCTTTTCTACTTTCAAAATCTCAGCACCTGGTAAACATCAACTAAATAAACAGATTAACGCATCAGTAACATTAAACACATATTTAGCTGTTGATACTCTGAATTTATATAGATAATGTATTGAGAGGGTTAAAGAAACTGTTTCTATATCTTTATATAACACTGTCCTATTGCTGTGGAGAGACACTGTGACAAGACAGATTATAAAAGAAAGCATTTAACTGGGAGCTTGCTTACAGATTCGGGGGTTTAATCCTTGGCCATCATGATGGGGAGCAGGGTGGCAGGCAGGCATGTGCTGGAGCAGTAGCTGAGAGCTCACATCAGGAGACAGAGACAGAGAAAGACTGCCTTGTGATTTTTTTTTTTTAAGCAGCTGGAGAGAGAAACATGGCATGCAACAGAGTTCAAGTGGAGGGCATTTTTGTCAAGGGGAAAGAATCATGAAAAGGGGGGTAAGGGAGAAGCAGGAGACTGACCTCCAGAGACAGGAGCAGCAGGAGAAAGGGTTGGGAGTGGACATGGACCTTTTAAATGGGAACATATTAAATAGGCACAGGTGATGCTCTTAGTGACTGCAGCTGAGGGTGTATCCTGTATATCTTGTCAGTACTCCAAAGGCAGGCCAGTACAAATGCCTAAACACTAACAGAATAGGGTTGGCATTGGCATTTAGAACTTAAATCCCATCCACACCCACCCCTGTGACTCACCTCCTCCAACAAGGACACACCTCCTAATTCTTCCCAAATAGTTCTACCAACTTGGAACCCAACGTCCAAACTTAGGAACGTCTGTGGCCACTCAAATCCAGACCCCCACAACATGTAACAGAGAATGAAAAAGAGGGTGTCCTTTTTCTGTGTCTATATCATTATATCCCCTAGACTCCATCATGTGCAGAAAACTTTCTATACTCTTGGTTTGCTTGTGCCTTCTCAGAACCTCACTACTCATCAACTTGCCAAATGTAAAAATGTTAATCTTAGTTTTACTATTTCTTCTCGTGTCCCATACCTGGCTGCTTACATACTCTTCTGAACATACCTCTTGGTCCTACATTTGTTAGCTATCATCTCATTCCCAGTAGCTTAGATAGACATAATTTCTGGTTCAGCCTCACTATTTGCTTCTTCTTCCTTGAGTATCTGTGTTGTTGCCTGAAATGTAGAGTATAAACCTGATCTTGCTCTTCTGTTTGATGATATTTAGTGGCTCCCAGTCACTTTCATAGTAAAGCTCAAATTTCTAACTCCAGCTTACAAGGCTTAGAGTGCTTGACCTTTAAGCGGTCTTGCATTTTCTCTTGTCTCCTCCTTGTTTTCTGCTGTGGTCACTTGGGATTTCTCCCTGGGCTCATATTTCTTTTTATTCTGCTGTACTTGCATACCTTTGCTCACACCTCCTTCATCTTTCCACTATTGTTATTGTTGTTGTTGCTGTTATTACAAGTTAATGGCTACCCATTCTTTGAAATCCAGCCCAGCCAGTGTCACTATCTGTGAGGACCTCCACAATTTCCCTAGGCAGAAGGATGCCTTCCTTTGTTCTTGTGATTATTCTGATACTTGTTACAGTAGTAGTCATGCTGATACATACAGATCAGCATGGTGATGACTTATTCTGCCAGCCCAGGGTACTTAGACATATCTCTAAATGCGTGTATGTGTATTTACACTATAAAGATATATGTCTGTATGTGCATGTGTAACTTCCTTTTCTGGGAGTCACAGAAGGAAGCTATCCTTTCACTCTACTACACTACCATTTAGAGCAAACTAACAAGAGTGCTAAGATTTCCAAGTTTCTGTACTTAAAGGGTGTGAGAGTTTTAAAATAACAGGACATCAGAGATTAGCATTTTCTCCAATAAGAGGAGATTTGGGGGAGGGTCTCTAAGGTATGGCAGACATTGGAAGTTCCGAGGGAAACAGGAGGTGTGTTAGAGACTACTTTGTTTCTCCGGTACTGGGTCTGTTGTTGAGTGTCTGTGGATTATCTGTCTCTATGCTGGCTCTGAGCTGTGGCTCAGTTCTAATTCATGAGTCTGCTCTTCCTGAAGGATCCACAGGCCTGTCTGTCCACTCTGCTTTCTTATCCACTGCTGAGCTGGCTGGCTTGGGCTGCCCTTCCCTCTTGACTTCTTCCAGCATCTTGTCTTTTCCAGATTCTGCTCTGACAAACACAGTGATTCCTGGTATTTGACCCCAGCCTGATCTGGTGACTGATTCTGTTCTGCCCTTGGTTTCCCAGAAGGAGAATGTGTAGACTGTCAAGGGAAGCATGATGATCCCCTGGGGCAGACTGTGACAGCAGCTTGTGCTCCAGCCCTTGGGCTGGGTGCCTGAGGGGCCCTTCTCTCGATAGACAGCTAATTGGTGACAGACAGTGACTGCAGTTTTCCATTGTTTTGTCTTTATTGTCTTGATAGGATATTTTAGTTGCTTGCAATGCATGTTGATAACTATGCAGTGTGGTTGTCAGGGAGATTATGGATGAAGGTTTGAAAACAGGAATTAGGAGCGATGGCTTCTACTTACCTTGTAGTCCTTCCTCATTGTCCCCTGGTCTGCAGTAAGTCATCTGAGTGATAATTACAGAGTAGTTAGATCATGGTTCTTTGTTTTATTTTGACTGCTCCTCATGCAGAGACAGAGAAAGAATGAGAGGATTTAGCTAAAGTGAAAAAATATATATATACAAATACTTTTCTGGGGAGTTTTCAAAATTACTTATCACTTATCAGTAGTATTTTCTACTGCTGAGATTTTTTTGTTAAGATTACTGTGCTTTGGAGATATGCCTGTTTTTACTCTGTAAACATAAAAAGATATAAAATAGTATTTTTCCAATGAATGATTATGATTACCATTAATATGCAAACTTCAAGGGCAACCCTTTACTAATTTTTTCCCAAAAATGAGATTTATCTCACATTAACATGAATCTGTGTCACTGATAACATAGAGAGAATAGTGCTTGCTCAGGGGTTGGGAGGAAGGGAAGGTGATTCAGTAGTTAGTGTTTCCAAGAAAAGGACCAGAGACCAAGTCTCTACCAGTGATCCACGAATGGAAAAAAGCTAACAGAAAACAGTCTATATTTTCCCTTGTGACCCTAAGAAACCTTCTGTGGGCTCATACTTTATTAGAGACTTGCCTCCAAAGGGATTAATGTGTCCCTCTTCACATATGTGACCCAACACACAGGGTCATTTCTATTGAGAATGTCAGGTTTCAGCAGTGTAATCTTTTAGCCATAAGTGCATGGTTAGCGTAATAAACACTAAGGAACTTTCTTTAAAATGATGCTGCTATTGATTTTAAACAGCTTGTTATCGGCCCAGGAAATACTTCTCTCTAACCAGATTTGAGAATGAAGGTGCAAAGGAAAGCCCTCAACACACCAAGTCTTTAAAGTCTTGACCTCTGCAAGTTGCCATAAGGAGGCAGTCATGTAGCTGTAACCTGGAGACACCTTTCTCTAAACATTGTCACATCCTACTTTTTGCTTTGCCTTTGTGGCTGGGCCTCAGTGCTTCATTATAAAGCTGGTGGATGGTTCAACTCCAAAGACAGTGAAGGGCACCTTCTTAGGCCAAGATTCTGGATCCGAGAAACTTAGGGATTCTTTGTGTGCTTGTTGTTAACTAGATGGTGAGAGAGCAGTTTTACCAGAGGTAAAAAGACATCTCAGAGCTCTACGGACACATTTAACAGCTCAGTAGAGCCTGCAGGAGAGTGGGCATGCTGTAATGGTTATAAAGAACTTTTCAGGGAGGGTCATCACGTCCTGCCGCCCACTGGCAGGACAGCCAGGACTTTGCAGTTAGTTGGGCACAGACTTGGGAACTCTCTTATTTGCCCCCTTTTCCATGATCTCGTGGATTTTAAAAGGAACATTTTTTTTTCTTTTTCTTTTTTTTTCTTTAATTTATTTTATATAATAAAGTTCATTTAAATGAAAACAAACATTTATAGACAATATTTGGGAATTTGGGCGTTGTTCTTTCCAAACTACTTCCTGCTGGTAAGGGGCGCTGTCATGGGGAATTCGAAGAAGATGCAGAAATCCTGGCTGTAGTTAAAAGGAACATTTTTAAATAGACTTTGAAACAGCACTGAAATGTGTCAGATAAGCCAGAGCACAAAATCCGGTCCAGACTCGGAGTGCTTTCTCTTTGTTTCTGCTGCCTCAGTTAGCAGATCAGGAAAACACAGGAAGTCAAAGATTCTGTCTGCTCCTACAAGCAAGGTGGTGCCTTGCCTGATGACTGATTCTGCTACACATTTGCAAAAGGTTTTCAGGAATGCCATGTGCACTGCTGCCACGCCTTACAACCTGAGTCTGAGGCACCTGAACCTGCATGGAAGGAGAGAGCTGACTCCCACATTCATGGGGAGCACATGTGCATGTGCATACATATGCATACATGCACACATGGTGATGCATACACACAGTAAGAAAGCGATAAAAACAATCTTGGAGGAAGAACGCCTTTCTGAAGTTGCAAATCCCCCATGCTTATTGTATTTAGTCCTTTAATTGTGGTTGACAATGAGAAAGGCCAAAGTTCCACAACTATAATTGCATAGATACTGAAATGCATCTGTGTTCCACACAGAAGATACACTCTGAAATCTCAGCAATATGGTTGTCTAAATAAGACTTTAAAAGTAGACAGCACCTATTGAAATGCCCACATGGAAGGAAGATTTCTCACAGGACCTGGTCTCGAGAAATATAAGAACTGCAAGCAGTTGAAGGCTTCTGGGAGAGGGAGAACATGCACCTGTAAATTAGCTCATCCAAAGAGGTCAGCCCTAAACACATGAGAACACTGAATGATTGCAGTAGGTTGTGCTTACAAATTTAGGCACGCATGTAACTGATAAATAAAGGCCAAGAAGCCATGGATTTTAGGAATCGGGGGTACTTGGGAAGAGTTGGATGGGAAGAATGATATAAATACTCATATAGGAAATTCTCAGTAAGTAACTTTAAAAGGAAAAAATAATGTTCAAAAAAAAAGTCAAATTAATAAGACTTTCATTTCTCTGTATTCTAGTTGGGACAGGAACAGGCTTTTGCATCTGTATCCTTTCCTCTCACCCAGAACATACACTGCAGTTAACATTGGCAGGCTCAGAACTCCTGTAAGCATCTCTGGATTCTGGCAAAATGCATTTCCAATATCAGTTCCCAAGCTGTCCACAGTGTTTTTCTGGCATAATGAAGCCTTTGGCCACCACTGCTACTTTGAAAATCAAAGCTTTTTGGTCTCTAATGGAATGTTTATAGAAATGCACCATTTTGAAATTTGCTCAGGAAAAGGAAGTAATGTTAAATGATACTTACAAATCCCTCTGGCTTGCCTTGGCATTGCTTCATTTAATGTTATGCACTCTGGAAATATCTGGAATTAGTAGGAATAAAAGAATATTAAAACCAAAAGATAAATAAGCCATTGTGTTCATTGTCTTATTTTGTGGAATTTTGCCATTATATGTCTCTGCTTAGTTATTTCTGTATGAGAATGTGTCTTTTGCCAAATTTAATGGAAGTGTCTTGGAACCAAAAAAAAACTTTCCTGACCCCTGTGTCAAAAATTCTCTTGTACTCAGGTGAAAAGGGACGGTCTCTGGATGAGGCTGTAAGAATGTTAAGTCTAATTAAAAGGCTGCACAACATCTGCAATGAAAGGCTACAATGAAAAAGGAAGTCACATGTATGAAATATATTTAGTGTACTAATATGATGAGTATCATAATATTTACACATAAAAGGGCAGAGGATTTAGCTTATTCCTCCTATAGTGTTGGCTCTGCCTTAATGGACTAATGTAGCTTAATGTAGGAGACTGATGCTTACATGAGATGTTTAAGAAGGGATTCTTCTGAAAGCCTAGCAGTGAATGTAGATGGAGAGGCCTCCTATACCCCAGCTCATTGACTGTAATAGAGGAGCCAGAAGGCAAGTCAGCTCCCGTGGCTTTGACTATACATTTCTGTCAGTTTTCCCATTGGCATGTTTAGAACAATTCTCATCACTCAGTATTGTGTTTGTGAAGTGTTACAATGGAACTTTGGGGTTCTGAGATCATTGAGCTTTTAGGAAACAGCCTAACTGTTTTAATGAGTTATGCTTTGCCTGTCCTTTTTGGGGGGCAGTGGGGGTGGGGGAGAAGCTTCTTGTGAGTCTTTTTTTTTTAACTTTGTTTTTATTTATCCTTTGTGTTTTTCAAATCATGCATCCTGATCCCACCCAACTCCTTATCTCCTTGTGTCCACGCCCTGCCCATGCAACCCTCCAAATACTAAAACAAAATTTAATAGAAAAAAAGATGTGGGGGTGGAGGAGAAATGGGAAATCTTGTCAAAAAAAGCCACAATGTGACAAAACGAGTCACAAAACATGTTTTCCATGTCCCTTTATACGTAAGCACTCATTGCAAAGAACCCTTGGTCCGGTTAGAGGCCCCTGGTCTCTGTTACACCATCGAAGGTGGGCCCTCGCAGGGACTCTTCTTGGACATCAACACATAACCCTGGTTCTGGGCCTGGAAAGGTGATCAGCCCACCACTCTCCGTCTTCACCACTAGGGTGAGCTCTCCAGCATTGCCCTGGCTAGTCCACCCCTTGCAGCAATGAGCAAGGGGTGGAGCCAGTTCTCTTACATTCAGATATATATGCATATGCATGCTGATGTCTGTTAATTCCCATGGCAGTTCAGCTTTGCTCTCCAAAATACAATACAAAAAAAAAAAAAAAAATATGACTAGGAATATCACTGACTTCATCTCGGAACCTTTATACGTCTTTAAAAATCATAATTGAGTAGGGCTAGGGAGATGCTCAGTAAGTAAACATGGCGATCTGAATATGGATTCCCAGCACACATAACAAGCTTTGCCTGGGCACATGTACTGCTGATGGAAACAGGGACGGAGGACCACTGGAACTTGTTGGCCAGTCTAGCCAGAATACAGCACGCTCTAGGTTCAGTGAGAGACCCTACCTTAGCCAATAAGACAGAAGGGGACAAAGGACATCCGATGTTCTTTGGCCTCTGTACATACACACATACATGTATATACCACACACATTTAGAAGCATTCTTTATTTGCCACTAGTTCCCATTGACATCCTTTGGTAGCATCCAATGTACTATCTAGTAGCATTATTTGATATTAAATCATTTGCTCTTTTTTACATGAAGATCCATTATAAAGTCTGAATTTAAAAATGAATCTCTTGGAGTAAATGTAATGTTGTCACATTTTGCTCTTTGTATTAAATAAACATGTTTCACAATTTTTCCATTTAAAAACATGCAGGTTGATTATGACAGAACAGTTTCAATCAGAAACTCACAAACATGTTTGCAGAATGCACTCCACAATCTCTGCCCACCTTTCTAACATTCTCTTGCAGATCTACAGCTCTGCATATGGACTATACTTAGAAGCCAAAATAAATTTTAACAAAGAAAAACTTCTGTTATTGCTTAACCAGATGCTTATAGTAGCAAACTTTGTCTTCAGATGAAGGTTTGCTCCTTTAGTTTTTGTTTTTATTATATCTCTTGCTGTTGTCTTGCGTTTTAGAAGTTGAGGGCAGTGTGCTCTGGGAGTTGAGTTAATTGCAGTGAGCAGATCAATATTCAGCAATCGGGTCTTTTAAAGCCCTTTCTATCCTGAGATGTGATGATTCTATATTTACCTTTGCTCTTGCTTTTTTCTGTCAGTAGCAAGAGAGCAGAGATCCTGTCAGGCTATGCTGTAGAGAAACTGGGCCAGGGGTTTAGGAGGTGACAGGCATTGGATGGCTATCTAGAGCATGGTACAATGTCTCTTGGTTCCTTGTGTTCTTTCCTAGGATAGAATGTGGATACATTTCCTTAGTTGCAATTACTTTTGTAACTAGGAAGAAAGGGGAGAAAAAGACAGTAGTTTTTAGAAGATACTGTCTCAAATACCTTCCTGCAAACAGACAGCTCCCAAATTCTTAGCGATGGATTAGATGTAAGTTATCAGGAAGATGGCTAAATCTCTGAAGAACTTTAAGAAGTTAAGACGTTTTTCATGGTCTCCTATGCAAGCAGATTCCTTTAAGATTTCTCCCCCTTCATCAGATAGATTAACTTAGGCATTTAATGTGTTTTCGAGCTGCAATAATCTTACTCAGTCCATGCCTCGAGCCCCAGATGTACCCCTAACCTGTACTAATTGCTGAAATTGTTTTCCCAACTGAACCCAGTACCCATTCTGGATGGAATAATGGAAAAAAGTTAGTACTGGGCAAAGAGTGAATTTTTGAAGTTCTTTCTAGTTCCTGTCAAATATTCCCCTTCAGAAAGTATAAATTGTTTTTATGCGTAGTATACTGGAACCACCAGCACTGACTTCGTATTTCAAAGTTGGAAGAAATGAGATTGATGTCCTACACAGTTGTAAAATGCCGAAAATAAGGAGAGCTGAAATGAATTAAAGCCTAGTGTTGAGAAAGGCCAAGAAAAAGCTTCATATCAACAGTGACTGTAATTGAAAGGGCCCAAATAAGTATTTAAAACCTCCCCTCCTGAGACGTCCAGGATTTCTGAATTTCAAATTGACATTTTATGTTTGACAAGGTGACATTGTATAAGAAATGTATTGTAAAACACTGCTGTACGATAGGAAAATGATTGAATGTAAATATTTCAAGATGTGGACCACTGTTCAAATGTTATCATAAATCTTTGCCATTGTTTTAGGGGATAACTCTTCATGCATATGTGAGTTGGATTGATAGCTAGCTCTTGGAAAGGAAGTCATCAGCGGATTTCTGCCTTTGTCTCAATATTAGTCTGACTTTACCACTAAAATGTCTTATTAGATTTTTTTCTGTTATGTGTTTAATATTACACATTATGTAAGTGCTATCGCCTTTCAAGGTACTACCCTAGCTTTGCCTTTGTCCTTTTTAGTGTTTTGAAATGTCACCGTTACATGATTGGAACTGTCACTGATAAGTGAGCTTGGACAGTTTGTGTTTAAGTTTTGCAAAGAAAACAACCCGAGCTATATCAGTAACCATCCATCTATTCTTTGCAGGTTTGGAAGGTTTACAGTTGCTGCTCTTCAGTCCAAAGTAGAACAGTATGAACGTGAAACCAATCGTCTCAAGAAAGCTCTCGAGCGAAGTGATAAATACATAGAGGAGTTAGAATCTCAGGTAGCACAACTGAAACACTCAGATGAGGCGAAGGAAGACATGGATGCCCTTTGCCAGAGAGCACCCTCTGTGGATGGCAAGGGACCCAAAGGCAGTGAGGAGGTTGTGACATCAAAGAATCAGAGTGACAGTGCCAGGAAGCAGGCTGGCTCAGCCACCGCTACTACAGCCTCTCACGTGACAACACCTCGTGGCAGACTCACCGATGGCACCAGCAAGGCGGAACCAAACTGCCCCAAGAACAAAGACAGGTACCCCAAGCCCACAGAGATGCTGCTGGGGATGCGAGAGACACCCATGGACGCTTACTTAGAAGGAGAGTGGGGCAGTAAGCCAAGTGACTGTGCGCCCTTCAAAGAGGAAGAGCTCTATGACCTTCCGGCTCCTTGCACTCCTCTGTCCCTTAGCTGCCTTCAGCTCAATACTCCAGAAACCAGGGAGAGCTCCGTAACCAAAGCAGGCAGTTCCAAACAGCATGCGAACCATCTGAGAAAACTGGTGTTTGACGAGTTTTGTGACTCTCCAAATGCCGGTAATAACAACGCCGAGGGTGATATGAACGGAAATGAGAATGAAAAGAAATCAGACCGCTTTGCTTCCCCAAAGACAGGGTTTTGGGATTGTTGTTCCACAAGCTATGCCCAAAGCTTGGAGTTTGACAGTTCACAGGGAAACACGATAGCAAATTCTGTTGGGGAAATACCTTCAAAATTGAGTGAGAGGTCAGGATCATGCTTGTCCAAGAGACTAAATTGTATTCGCTCTCTTGAAATGAACCGGACAAGAACATCCAGCGAAGCATCCATGGATGCTGCTTATCTGGACAAAATCTCTGAGCTGGATTCCATGATGTCGGAATCGGACAATAGCAAGAGCCCTTGTAGTAACGGTTATAAATCAGTGGAGTTGGAGGGGTCCTCAAAGTCCCCTCGAGGCAGTGAGTTTCTTGAGGAGTCTGACAAGTTGGAAGAAGGAACTAAACTGAATCTTTCCAAAAGTGCTCTCACTACTGATCAGTTAGAAAATGGAGGTGAGTGGAAACCCACTTCTTTTTTTCTCCTCTCTCCATCTGACCAGGAGATGAGTGAAGATTTTTCTCTGCATCCCACTTGTAATTCAGGAGCTAGTGAAATCAAACCCCAGAGCTGTCTGTTTCAGACAGAGTTTTCCCAGGGTGCTCTGTTAAGTGGTTCCCATGGACTATTTGAAGATCAAAGGTTTGGGTCCTCTTTATTTAAGATGTCCTCAGAGATACAGAGCCTTCACAGCCACCTGCAGTCTCCGTGGTCTACTTCCTTTGTCCCCGAAAAGAGGAGTAAGAATGTGAATCAGTCAACAAAAAGGAAGATACAGAGCGGCCTCTCCAACGCCAGCCCGTCCAAAGCAACTAAAAGCTGACTCACCAGAGACACCCCCTGGCTTTGTCCTGAAAGGGGTGTGGACGCTTTTATTGCTGCTGCTGTCACTTCGTGAAGGTTCTATACGATCCCGAACTGGTAATCTTCAGTAAAGTGTCAAGTCAGAGAGGTGGGTGCCCTGTGCCCAGGGCACTTCATCTTGAAGGGACTTTTGCTTTCATTGGCCTTTCTTACCAGAGAGGTTAGGGGGAGGGGTTCATCTGTCTCTGTATTGGTTATTACTTTGTTTTAAATGAATGTTATGTGTATCTGGATTGACTTTATGTTGTTTTCATATATCTTATATAACTGTTAGATATGGTGGCCTGTTAACTCTCTTCAGAACTTATTTCTTAAAGCGCTTTCTGTAAAGCTATTCCTAGAGTGGAAATGATTTTTGTATGTCCTTTTTTATTTATGTTTCTTGATGGCCTAATTTTTATGCAAGGCCATGCAGGAGAAATGGCACTCTGACCTGGGAGTTTTCATTGACATTTTCTTAGGTTTTACATAGTTGTTCATTGGGTTCTGTCGTGTGTGTGTGTGTGTGTGTGTGTGTGTGTGAGAGAGAGAGAGAGAGAGAGAGAGAGAGAGAGAGAGAGAGAGAGAGAGAGAGAAAATGAATGCTCTGCTAGTATGAAAGAACTTATTTTTTTGTAGTAGTTTATATCTGCCCATCTGTGTGTGTGTGCATGTGTGCTTGAAGTTGGAAATTGTTATGTATTGGAAGACAAGCATGGGCAGTTGGGTTGGGAGGAACTTGAGCATCCCAGCTTTGTTTTCCAGATGTGTAGGTAGAGAAGCAGTCTGTTAGGTGTTTATCCATTGTGTCACAGGAAGCCTTTTATGGGATAAAGTTCTTGTTTGCATGTTACTGCTCACTGTGGGCACTGTAAGCATGGGAGCCCTTTTGCTTGCTCCATTCTCCATCTGGAGGAGAAAGAAGTTCCTACTGGCTAGTAGAATATCAATTATGTAGGGGTTTTTTTGTTTGTTTGTTTGTTTGTTTTTGTTTTTTTTTTTGTGAAAAGTAACAAGTGGGAATGGGGATATGTAAGAGCTAAGCACAACTTTTAGTTTAGCCTTTAAAAAGTACATTGTTTTAAACATATCTGTTACACCC
Source organism: Phodopus roborovskii (assembly GCF_943737965.1). Classification (NCBI taxonomy): domain Eukaryota; kingdom Metazoa; phylum Chordata; class Mammalia; order Rodentia; family Cricetidae; genus Phodopus; species Phodopus roborovskii. The sequence continues at coordinate 15,207,337 of NW_026126511.1, forward strand.
ATATAGGCTGTAAAAATAAGTCTGTGTGCTAATAACTTATCTAATGTGCACTGAACATTTTACTTGTATTGTCTTACCTTAACACTGCATGATTTTTTTATGTGAATTGAATAAAGGATGCCATATGCATTACATGTCTTTGATGTCATCTCAGATAATGAATTAACCTCTAAAGACCTCACATACTATGGACTTAGGACAGTATGTGCCTGTGTGCGTGTGTGTGTGTGTGTGTGTGTGTGTGTGTGTGTGTGTGTGTGTGTGTAGTGCAGGGGCTAGAACACAGGACCATGTGGACACAAGGCCAGTGCTGGACTTCTAAAATGCAGCCTTATGTGTACCTGTTTGTGAAAGGTCTATGAGCAAAGCAAAAAAAAAAAAAAAAGTTTTATAGTGTTCCCACATTTTTTATTAAAAAGTGTCCATGCCACAAGAAAATCACCTGAAATTAAAATTGTGTTTCCAAATAAAAGCTTACTAGATTGAAGCTGCACTGTGTCTGCGCCGGTGCCTGATAGTAACAAGGGAATGGAATATTTGCAACAGTGACTGGCTTGAAAAGCCTAAAATATGTACTGTCTGCCCTTTTCCTTAAGAATTTGCTGACCCTTGTTATAATAGACTCAGAGGATTCAATGAAACCATAAAAAATACAACAAATCACTTTTATGGTCTAGAGACTCATGTTCTCCACTTTTAGAAGTAACAATAATCAAGGGGGAGAAAAGCTAACAGGATAGTATTTGTTTTATCATACACGTTTTCCAATAATTCATTTTTTGCCATGGTAAAACTAATGGATATTTTCAGAGCTAGTGGCAGCTTGAACATGTTTGATGATACAGTTAGTTATACATTTAGAATTCATGCAGAAATTAAGGGGATTTTTGTTAATGGTAAATGTGAGTGCAGTAGTCTAAATGTCCCCCACATTACATACATTGGAACCTAATCCCAAGGTAATAGGAAGAGCTGGGACCACCTGAAAGTGATTATGTCATAAAGGAGTGGTGTTAATGACTTAGCAAGCAATGTACAGTGAACTTGAGCTGATAGCAGCTATCTTTGCAGTAGAGAACAGGCCCATATCAACACTTCTGATGCCTTCAATTCTGAAATTCCAAGACAAAGGAATTATCATCAAGAATGTGTCTTTTTAATCAATTTGCATACCATCATTATGCCGTGGAAGTGAAATTTGTAGCCTAGTTTACCAATAATAGCCTGGGTGAGTGTGCCTTTCTTGGGCCAGAATATTTCTTAACTGCTTACCTTCAAAAGCACCCTTCCATCCTCTCTAAAACAATGTGTATTACATTTGCGTATAATTAAAACCATTCTATTCCCCAGCTGAAGGGGACAATTGCAAAGGATTTGACTAGAATCACTCTTATCTCCCTTACTTTCAGTATCTGATTTCATAACAGACGGTTGTGTCACAGATCTTTCAAATGAGCTTACTATGTCCACTGCAAACAAAACACCACTGAAGGGTTGGGGATGTGGCTTGGGTTGTGATGCTCTCCTGGCATGCCCAGGGGCCAGGCCTGTGTTGCTTCCCTGTTACTGCATAAGTCCTACGTGGACTCCAGCTGTCGGAATCCAGGTAAGAACTAGATGATCACAGTTCAAAGGCAGCAGGAGAGATGGTTCAGTGCTCAAGAATAGTAGTTGATCTCAGAAAATCTCCGTTCCTATTCCCAGCACCCAGACAATTCTGGGGGCATCAGGTTTGCACGTGGTCCACAAACACAGACAAAGCAACCATACACATAGAAGTAGTCTTTTAAGTTCAAAGCCATCCATATCTATATAACAAGTGAAAGGCTGTCTACAGGTACAGGAGACTAAAACAAACAAACAAAAGCTAAGACACTTGAAGCCAAATATTTTTCTAGCCTCCATTTCATATAATCGTCTTTCAGAACTTCCAGTTTATGGAAAGGCAAGCAGAGTTAGTGGCCACAGGTCTCGAATGGTAGGGAACCGTGGCTTGGAGCTGGACGTCCAGATGCAGGGACGATTATCTTTCTTATCCACATTGGTAGCAAAAAACAAAACAAACAAAAGAAGGTAGTGTGTTTGAAATTTCCCAAGGGTTCTTTTGAAAGTGTGTTGGGAGTATTCGTACCTGTGTGCCTGTTTCCCTGAGTGTAATCTACACTAAGGTTGAGTGCAGCTTGTATATACCACTGTTAAACTTGAAGGTTTACAGTAGGACGTCTGCTGGCACACTTGCTTAGTACACAGGGCTTTTAAGGGTTCACATTAACTGGCATTTATGAACTGGGCTTTCCCTATTCTCTTTACTTCAGCTGCCTATGTTGGAAAAAGATAACACTTGTCCAGATACACTTGATATGGAACAGTTTTTGATTGTTAATCTCGCCTAAAAGCTGTGTCTACATAGTTCTCTAAACTATGCATTAGAGGCTTCTTGTTATGAAAGTATAATCCTCTTAATTAAAAATCTTCATCCCATTTACAAGTTAAAAGATTTATTGAATTAGCTAACACACACACACACACACACACAGAGAGAGAGAGAGAGAGAGAGAGAGAGAGAGAGAGAGAGAGAGAGAGAAAACAGGACTAAGCTTTACAGCCCCCTGGTTCTAATCTGCATTGTCCTTGGGTTGAAACAAAGGCACAGACTTGGTCTTGGGCTGTGTTATGTTTCAGGACCATAATGTTTCTGCAGACCTGATGATTTCTAGTTATTAAAATTATAGCTCATCAGGGGATTTTCTCCCTCATTCTGTACCTGTGGATGGTATGTGCAGAGGGTATCAAATTGAAATCAACAGTTCATGGTGTGCAGCCTGTTAGACTAGAAGAGTTTCCCATGGCCTCACAGAAGGTCTTCATTCCTGTCTGTGGAGTCCTACAAAGCAGCTCTTGCCTATCACTGTGTAACCCGATCCCCCTAATAATACTTGGCAGAGAGAAAACCTTTTAAGCAATGATCTCAGAGTGCAGAGTGAACATTTATTGCCTAATTCTCGGAACCCTACTCATGGCGAGGAAGCGTCTATTAAGGTTCAGAGTTAAGAATCCATCTGGAGCACAGCTAGGGTGAGCTCAGTCTGGCCTGGCTGTGGCAGTCTAGAACACATTGAGTTGCTGTTTCTCTTTTTCAGATAAGCTCTTGGGTCTTATGATAGGGAGCAGCAGGCTGTCTCTAATAAAGGTTGGTTGGATTAAACTTTTGTATAGAGCTCAGGGCTTTTTGTGTTAGTTAGGGTACAAAGACCCTTTCTCCAAAGGGCAAAGATTTGCCCCGGGCATTTACCCAAACTCCTGTGAGGAGAGAGGGTGGAATATGGTCCTATTTGATTCTTACAATATAGGTGGGCGGCCAGGATGTGTGGAACCTTCACAGAGGTGTTTTCCCCTAAATAATAGTTCGTGGCAGAAGAGGGCCACTCCTGCTTGTCTGAAGGGGAAATGTCTTTTAGCATCCTTCTTGGAAGAGGTACTGAAGCCAAGGCTCCTAACGACAAAGGGTTTCCGGTATTGCTCCAGCCACAGCTTTCAAATGGAGCTTTGCTCCTCCTCTTCAGAGTCCCCCCAGAGACTCTGGGTCTCGCTCCAGCTGCCTAAACCGGCGGCCTGGTGACGAGACAGAGGCTCCCTAGGCGCAGGAAAGCTTTGGAGATGGTGAGGCGCGCTATCTGCCGTCCATTAAGCCAAAGCTTGGCCCTCTGAGGGCTCAGAGAAGGTCATCCGAGCGTTTAGGGCGAGGAGGTGGAGTCTGGCCCGCTAACAGCAGGAGCTCAGCCCTTTTCCCCATCACTCACCCCAGGAGCTCAGCCATCTGGGATTTCTGCCAGCTTCCCCTCTGCCCGAGCCCTCCCCTTCCCAGTCACTAGGGAGGACCCACCATCGGATCCCTCCAGCCCAAGTTTCCCGCGCTCTTGAGGGCGCTCTTAGCTGGTCCTTCCCAGGCCTCATTCCACCAGCCGGTTCTGTGGTTTCCTTTCATTTTATTACCACTCGAAACCTGGCGATTAAGACGCGAAACCAACAAAGAGTTTTCTTTCCACCTTAACCTTGCACACAATCCTTTAACAAATTAATTAATCCTAATGAATTAACACTTCATTTATTTAAACGCGCTACAGTCCATGAATTAAATTTTCATGCAGTGATTAAAGGCTGTTAAAATATGCATGATTTCGTTAAAATTTTATAATAAATCAGGGCAATGTGTTACATGACAAGGCAACTATTTCCCAGTCCCTCGCAAGGGGCTTTGATTTGTGCGGGCGGCGGGAAGGAGGGGCGGCTGGCGGCAGCGCGGCGAGCGGTAGAGCCGGGCGGCGGGACCCAGCTCTGCACTCCCGGGCTTGGACTGGCTGCCTTGCGGTTTCCTCCACGGCTTCCAGACCCTCGAGGGACCCCGCTTCTGGAGGCCGAGGGGAGACAGCGGAGGTGGGGAGCGCGCCCTTCTCCCTCCTCAGAAAGTCCCTTGGGCGGAACTGCTGGTCCTCGCCTGGCCGGTAGCGCGCCCCGAAAGCAGGAGTGTCTCCGGGACCCAGCAGCCGGTCAGCGGGTGGCTGACGCAGGAAGCCGGCAGAACTTGCTTCGTGTCGCAAGGGGTCAGGGGCCGGCGTGCCTGAGGACGAGTTTGTTTGTCGTTGTTATTTTAACCCGGGGACCTGGATGCTCCTTCCCTGAGCAGCGCGCTCCTCCAGCCTTGAGCCGGCCGGCTGGGTGCAGATTGAGCAGTGGGAGCCTCTGTCCTTCAGGGCCCTAAATCACAGGGCCCGGAGGCCTTGTTAACCGGACAGCAGTTATCATTTGGTCTGCAAAAGGACAGTGTCAGTGGCGACTGACAGGCAGGGAGGCCCAGCACCCGTGAGGGGTGTTCTCTTGGGTCGAGATCTCCGGGAGGGTTTCCTAAGGTAGGTGGGTTTGACGAGACATTAGGGTGGAAATGGATGAAAGTCTGTATGTAATGTAGCCAACGCTAAAGTCAGAGTGGCCTGTAATGAACTTACTTAGGATGCCCAAACCTGCTTGCAAGGTCATCTTTTGGTGGGGTGTTCACATTCAGTAAGATTTCAGTAAGATGCCCCCAAAAGTTGTATTTCCCCTAAATGACTGGGAGAAAAAAAGGAGAAAGAGAGAGAGAGAGAGAGAGAGAGAGAGAGAGAGAGAGAGAGAGAGATCATGGCCTTTGCCACTGTTTTACTTGACACCTCCCACATTGGTCCTATCTACTGTCCTTTCTGAGTGCCGATTGAGGAGTCTTGGAAAAGGACCCGGGTAGACCCAATGCCTCTCAGGGCTGGACCTAGCAGACCAAGGGAAGCTGCCGGTGTGAGGGGTAGGGGAAGAGAGCAAGGAAGTGGCTTCCAGAAATGTGCCTGGTTGTCCTAGTGCAGGTCCAGCTCAGATGTGCACCAGACCGGGTGGACCAGGCAGGACAGGGTTACAGCCCAGCACTAGTCAGGGCGCGCGGGGGAGGGGAGGGGGTAAACGTTGCTGCGCTGTCCAAGGTCCTAGGACACCAGGGAAGGTCCTGGGCAGGGCTGGACAGGCAAGAAGTGAACAAACACCTTGGAAAGGCTGAGTTGCTCAGGGAGGAAGTCATAAGAGGTCAGGTACCTGGGGAGAGGGCCCTCAGACCATGCCAATCCTCCAGAGTGCAGTGTTGGAGTGAGGAGGCATGGGACTGTCAAAGTGCATCCTCCACAGGGACTCCTCAAGCTCAACCTCAGGCCTGCATCTTGTCTGTCTGGTCCTTCACACAGTGCTGAGTGGCCTTTGAAGCTAGTGTCCCTGGCCTTTGAGGGGGCCATGAACGCTGGGCTCTCCTTGAGCCTGGAAAGGTGTCTCCTTTTAAACTAGGCAGTGCCTGCAGATACCGGATTCTGAGTCTGGGGATCACCGCCTGCTTGAGCTGTGCTTCCCCGTGCTTCCCAGCACACCTGCCACACTTGCTACCACAAGTACCCTCTTCCCGTGGCTTTGCCATGCTCACAGACTCTCACCTCCTGGAGAGCAGCCATGGCTTTGGAGGCTACACCGGAAACTCAATTTCCAGCGTCCTTTTGGAAGAAAAAAAAAAAAAAAAAACCGCTAGTAAGCAGATGGGCGGCAGCAGTCATGCTCATCCTGGGGGGTGAAGGATGGAGCCAAGAGGAAGAGAGTTCTTTCCCAGACTGAGCAGGCCCTTGCTCGGGTGGGTTCCTCTTGTGTCCTCACTCCAACTAACCAGTGTACTGTCCAGTTCTGTACAGGGGTGCTGCCAAAGGAGGAGGAGAAAATTAATTAATGAGGGAAAGAAATGTGTCTCTAATGCAAATGATGGACTCCCGGTCCCTGGTGGCAGAAATTCCTTGGAAATCAATAGCTCTGCATTCATTACCCCTCTCTGGGTACTAGACAGGGAGAGGGTGGTAATCTGCATTGGTCATGAAACAAGAAGGTGGGAGAAACTGCCCCAGAATCCATGCCAAGTTGCAGACCCCATGTGAGCACCGAAAACACAGGCAGGGTCCTTCTAGTTACAGAAGTTGCCAGGTCAGGTACACAAAGCAGTGAGACTTGGGGGGGGGTAGAACCTAGGCCCTACCACTGCTTCCGGTTACCCTCTATAAGGAAGAGTTCCGGGGTAGTGTGGAGCTGGCGTGTGCAGGCTTGGGCAGGATGGCTCTCCAAGCATCCTTTTGTACTTCTGGGTATCAATCTCTCATCACAAATCCTACATCTATAGCCCCTATACCCTCTTCCTGTTGCTTCCCAATGCTCTTAGACCATGAACATCTAGAGATCAGACACTCATAAATTACAGCTCCTTTTATCTCTAGTGTCTTGTACTGGCTCCAGATCAGGGCTGAGCAAATGCTTAAGGAAGGAAGACAAGAAGGTGGTTCAGAGGACAGTAAAAAGAACAGTCAGACTGCATCTGCCTTAGGCATTCACACCCTGTTCCAGGCTCTGCCTTCACAGATCTTGCAATCCCCAATCAGCCTTGGCTTGTTGAACACTGGTCCCTGCATTTTTCTCTCATCCCTGGCCCCTTCTCTCTTCTAAGAACAAGTATTATTTGATAGATCTCTGTTTGTTACCAGTGTCATGGTGGAAACAAATGAGGCACGGGCAACCTTTGGATTGGATGGACCCACAGGTCTATATTTCTAGTTCCAACAAAAAGGATAGGGTAGAAGTCTGGCCTTACTCAGAGAAAGAAGACTACCCCAGTTTCCAAAGAGAGTTGAGTTAGGAAGGGGGTCTTGGGAGGGTTGGTCCCTGACTTCAGAACACTGCACACCCCAGTCATGTCAAAAGGTTGAACTGAGGTTAGCTTGGGGTAGGTAAGGACACCATGCCCTCCACTCCCCCCCCCCATGAATCCATCTGGTAACAGACCTACTCTGTTTGCCTTGCAGTCTGTCCTGCATCATTTAAGGTCTCTAGAGGCAAGCATTTCTCCGGGGCATGGGAGTCCAGACTGCTGGAGCTTGGTACTAAGATGGGGGCTGGGGGGTATACCCCACAAGAGAGCACAAGGACTCACTGCAGTGGGGTGTCAGAAAGGATTAGGTTGAGCTCCGACACCGGTGGGACAGGGACATAGGACTCACACTCTTTCCCTCCAGCCCTGGCCTGCTCCTGGTCCATTCCTGCTGAGATAAAGTTGCATTTAGTGCTCCCAGGGGATTCGCATAATGGATGAAGAAGTGGCTCCTTGCACCAGCAAATGAACATCCTTCTCACTTCCTTCTCAGGCTAGAAGAAAGGGAAGGGGTGGGAGGAAAGAAAGAAAAAAGCCAGTGACCGATGCCTGTGGGCTCCTCTTGCAATCTGAATAACTGAGCCGGTATCCTGAACACACACACACACACACACACACCACACACACACACACACACACACACACACACACACACACTTTAAAGCAAAGGAAAACAAATGTGCTGGACTGCTGATTTAGGTTTGCTGAAGCGAGTCTGCCCTTTGGTGAAAATGCAGACCTCCTAGGTGTGTGAGTGACCTGAAAGATTATTTATCTGATCACTGCTTCCCATAAGCAGTTTCTTGCCTCTCTCAGGCTTTCTCGCTAGCAGATGTGATAACATCTGGACCATCATTATCACTCTAGGCAAGAACTATGTCCTTAGGGACTTAGGCACCCGAGCTGAGGTTCCCTTGAGAGGCCCTTGATCTTCTTGCTAAATGAGAGTATTGTAACAGGTCAGTTAATTGTTTTCTTCTTAGTTCTGATTTCACAGTATTATTATTATTATTATTATTATTATTATTATTATTAAAGGTTGGGCCAGACAGGTACCGGTTCCTTCAATCCGGTTTGGATTACTATTTTGAATAGCAATCTCCTATAGTTTAGCTTTAATCTGTATCCTGGGGAATGAAAACAATATAAGCAAGCAGATATAAAACACTAGGGGCCAAAACGGTGCAAAAGAAAGTTCTCCTTTCAACATCATATTCTCTTTTCTCTGAAGTGGTTTTCTTTTCCTGGAGTTCCCAGGAAAAAGAAAAAAGTGCGTCCCTGAGTGTGTGTGTGTGTGTGTGTGTGTGTGTGTGTGTGTGTGTGATCGGAGAGGAAAAGATTCCCGGCTACACCCTGTTAACTATTTTCCCTTTTGATGACTAGAAGCCTCAGATCATCTAGCACTTCTTTGAAAAGTGAGTTTGTACACGCTTAAAGGAGACAAACAATAAGAGAAATGCACGATTTCGTTTCAGCAGCCTTTCCTGAGTAGAAAGCACATGCGCCTTGTGGCTCCTAAGTGACTGTCACTGGTGGTGCCTGACACAGTTATATTCACAACAACAACAACAAAGTATGCAGAGAAATTAAATTACGTGGAAATCAATAGCGTCTGACTGCTTCAAACAACTGTCTGTCACGGCTATTATTCTCCAAGAGCCTATTTATAAACCATGAAAGAAACAGGTTCTTGCAGCATAAAGACATCATCTTCCACATCGCATTTCTGTGTTGTTATTTTTCTCCATATACAGAGGAATGCACGGGCATAATTTAACATACAAATGACTCTCTGTATACATTATATAACAGCTTGTTAGGCACCCAATGATGGAGGTGTGCCTAAATAATGCTCACATACTGTGGGTATGCGACGGGGAGGGAGGGAGGAAAACACACACAGAAGAGTGCGTGCATCCCCTGTCTTCCTCCAAAAGATGCCTACCCTTAGACAATAGCTGGCCTTTCTGATCTTTGCAGACCCCTGGCGGAAAGGTGAGGCGCGCAGTGCGCATGCCTGGCCAGCCACAGGTGCATCACCTGCCTTGTCCTTGCTTGGTGGTCACTATAAGAGCGGCTCCCACGCGCGGCCGGCCGCTGCTCGACGAGCGAGCCAGAGAGAGAGCGAGAGAGCGCGCGCGCGCGCTCGCCCAAGCACGGCGCCGCGGCCAGGGAGGGAGGGAGAACGCGCGCCAGACAGCCGGAGGAGACAGCTGATGCCTGTCAGCGCGGCGGGGCCGCGAGCTCTCGCGAGAGCTCCCCGGGCCGGCCGCGAGAAGTGGGGCTCAGGTGTAAGAGGAGTGCAGCCCGTCGGCGCGCTGGGCTAGAGCTCTTGGAGGAGCGGGATCGCGAGACCTGCGCGCGGGCGCTCTGCGCGGTCGGCTCGGAGGCTGCGAGCCGCGGGAGCAGCATCAGCACCAGCGGCCGCATCCGCATCCGCATCCGCATCCGCATCCGCAGCATCAGCAGCAGCAGCAGCATCCCCGCGGCGAGGCCACTGCGAGCCGCCCCGGGCCGCAGCCTCCTCCTCGGGAGGGAGGCCGGGCGAGCCGCGCGCGCACTTTGCGGCGGACTTTTGCGAGTGTTTGTGGATATTTCCATGCCAAGCCGGCAAGATGATGTCCATGAACAGCAAGCAGCCTCACTTTGCCATGCATCCCACCCTCCCTGAGCACAAGTACCCGTCGCTGCACTCCAGCTCCGAGGCCATCCGGCGGGCCTGCCTGCCCACTCCGCCGGTAAGCGCCCCCCACACCCGCGGCCCCGGCCCCGGCCCGCGCGCACGCCCCCTCCCCCGCTCCGAGGGGCTGCATGTCGGGGGCCCGCCGTGTGCCGCCCCGGGTCCCGCTTCGGCGGGCGGGAGTCTTTCGAGGGGTCCCGCTGTGAGGCACGTGTGTGCCCAGGGGCGCTTGGGGTCGCGCCCGGCTGCCTGCGCCTCTGTCCAGCGCCTGCCGTCAGCGGGCAGCTCTGGGGCCAGGGCGCTCGACTTTGCTCCACTTTCTCTGTTAATTGCACGCCGGGACAAGGCGATGTCCTATGCTCGCTCGCTCGGGTGTGTGACACGGGTCCTTAGCTTCGAGTTACATCTGCATTTCTTCTTCTTCTTCTTCTTCTTCTTCTTTTTTTTCTTCTTTTTGCCCCCTTTTTTTTTTTTCGTCTCCCGTTCCCTTTCCCGGAATGTGTCCCCGTGTCCCCTTCTCCGCCCTTCGCTGCTGCCCCGTCCCTCCCCTTCCCCGTTGTGTGCCCCTGCTTGTCCCCCTCTCCTCCGTTTATCCCGCTCTTCCCACCCCCACGTTGTTGTTATTTTGGTCGCATTGTGTTTGCCTTTTGCCCGTGCTCTCTGGCGCGCGTGTGTATGTGTGTGTGTGTGCGCGCGTGTGTGTCTGTTTTGTTTTGTTTTGTGCGTGCCTTTCCCCCCTGTCTTTTCGTTTTGGTTTGGTTTGTGTCGCCTGCAGCTGCAGAGCAACCTCTTCGCCAGCCTGGACGAGACGCTGCTGGCGCGGGCCGAGGCGCTGGCGGCCGTGGACATCGCGGTGTCCCAGGGCAAGAGCCACCCTTTCAAGCCGGACGCCACGTACCACACGATGAATAGCGTGCCCTGCACGTCCACGTCCACCGTGCCCCTGGCGCACCACCACCACCACCACCACCACCACCAGGCGCTCGAGCCCGGCGATCTGCTGGACCACATCTCGTCGCCGTCGCTCGCGCTCATGGCCGGTGCGGGGGGCGCGGGCGCGGCGGGCGGCGGCGGCGGCGCCCACGACGGCCCCGGGGGCGGCGGCGGCCCGGGGGGCGGCGGCGGCCCGGGCGGCGGCGGCCCCGGGGGCGGCGGCGGGGGCGGCGGCCCGGGCGGCGGCGGCGGCCCGGGCGGCGGGCTGCTGGGCGGCTCGGCGCACCCGCACCCGCACATGCACGGCCTGGGCCACCTGTCGCACCCGGCGGCCGCGGCCGCCATGAACATGCCGTCCGGGCTGCCGCACCCCGGGCTGGTGGCCGCGGCCGCGCACCACGGCGCGGCGGCGGCGGCGGCGGCGGCGGCGGCCGGGCAGGTGGCAGCCGCGTCGGCGGCGGCGGCGGTGGTGGGCGCGGCGGGCCTGGCGTCCATCTGCGACTCGGACACGGACCCGCGCGAGCTCGAGGCGTTCGCCGAGCGCTTCAAGCAGCGGCGCATCAAGCTGGGTGTGACGCAGGCCGACGTGGGCTCGGCGCTGGCCAACCTCAAGATCCCGGGCGTGGGCTCGCTCAGCCAGAGCACCATCTGCAGGTTCGAGTCGCTCACGCTCTCGCACAACAACATGATCGCGCTCAAGCCCATCCTGCAGGCGTGGCTGGAGGAGGCCGAGGGCGCGCAGCGTGAGAAAATGAACAAGCCCGAGCTCTTCAACGGCGGCGAGAAGAAGCGCAAGCGGACTTCCATCGCCGCGCCGGAGAAGCGCTCCCTCGAGGCCTACTTTGCCGTACAGCCCCGGCCCTCGTCGGAGAAGATCGCCGCCATCGCCGAGAAACTGGACCTCAAAAAGAACGTGGTGCGGGTGTGGTTTTGCAACCAGAGACAGAAGCAGAAGCGGATGAAATTCTCCGCCACTTACTGAGGAGGGTGTGAGGTGCCGGGTGGGGCAGACCGGGGAGCTGAGGGGTGCATTTCTTCTCTGGCCTACTCCCCCTCATTTAGAGTGTCCGTTATCTTGCCTGCATTTGGGGAGTCCCCTTCCTCCCCGTCTCCTCAGCCCCACTCTGCACCCTGCCCCAACCATCCCCAGCCTAGAGGACAGGGATGTTGGATGTGGAGAAAAGATGGGGTGGCAGGAGAGATTTGGGGGGCATTGGGGTGAGCAGGGCATGGGGAGGGGAAGAAAAGCAAAGAGTAGACCCGGGGTTTGGAGGAGCAGATGGTTCTGGGGACTAGGGTGGGGGGAGAGAAGGGGGAAGGACCGGGGATGGACCGTTGTCTTGATCAGAGACACTTATCAAAATCATCTGGGGACCAAGGAACTATGTACAAAGACAAAACTACCAGTCACCACCAAAAACAAAACACAAAACCCTAGACGAATAAAGGAGGGGGAAGGACAAAGAGAGATGCGTTAGAATTTAAGTCGGGGAGCAGTATTCTGCAGCTTCGTTTACCCCCAAAGGAAGAGAGAGGAGCAATACCATTTCTACCACCGCCCCAACTCCGCACACAAGTGAGTCACAGATGAAATCCAAGCTGGAGCATGAAATTCGAGTAGGAAGCTAGTTGTTCTGTGTTTAATTTTCCCTTCTAAAGTCTTACACCCACCAGTACCCTCTTGGATTTATTTTCTTTTCCAGAGAGATTCCAAGGCTTTGCTCCAGCTCAGGGAGGCTCTGCTGGAGCTTAGCTCAAAGGGCTCGGGAAGCCGGCTAGTTGTTTAAAGTGAGCCTTCTTTTTCAGGAGCCTGAAGGTCAAAGACCTGTGGCCTGGTCTTGGTCAGGTGAGGGTCTTTAGGCAATGAGAGTCGGAAAGACAGAAATTGAGATCTCTGAAATAAGTGTTTATTCTGGGATAATTAAATGAGAATAACAACCACAGCATAATTTCTCATTTTCATTTTTTTTTCATGTATCCATGAACAGATTATCTGAAAGTATACATGTTTTTTTTTTTTTTTTTTTTTTCTCTCAACCCCCACTTGCAGAACTTCCCCTTAGGGCCTTTCAGTTCAGATTCAAGCTATCTGCTGACACTCATTGCTATTAATTTCAATGGAAAGGTGAGGTGGGAAAATCTTACGACAGGAACTTCCCTCCATTTGTAGTTGTCTCCACTGAATAAGGCTCATCTCGCTGACCTAGGTCCCCCTTCTCTCTGTCTTGGAGAACATGAAGTTGTTGAAAGGCTGAGAAGTCTCTGCTCCCATCTGGGGGCAGAAGTTGGCTGTAAGAAAAATCACTAAAAATCCCAGAAGAGAGGAAGATATTTAAAGATTTCCAGGCCCTCCCCTCACCTTGGTGGTTTCAAATGGGCCTGCAGTTCCCCGGGGCAAAGCAGAACAGTTGTTTCCTTGTTCTCCTTGTTGTTATTCAAGGATCATTTATTACTGGGGATAAATGTTGAGTTGGAAAAACTTTAATTTGCACTATGAGTTTCCAAAATAGAAAATCATGTATGGTATTTCATACTAACAACCCCAGCTGCTGATAGATTTAAAGAGAGAGAGAGAATGACAGTTGAAGATGGCTTGGTGAAATGCCTGCTTTGTGTACAAGAAAGATACTATTTGGATCTCATGTGGAGATGGTTTGTGACTATCATTTAAAGGTAACAAGTTAAAAACAGAACAGATGAGGGGGGAACTCTACTGTTTAACAAGACTGAAGTCATGCATGGTTTGAAAGGTACAGAAAGAAATACCACTAGGTCTCACTCTGGTTGGGCATTGTTTTAATTATCTTGTGTATCTTTGTTTGCACTTTGTTTGCAGCACAAACATGCTATGCATTTGAAACTGAGCACTAAACTGGGCTAGCTTTCTGGTAGGCCGTTTTGTGGATAGTGTGACTTCACAGTCTACTGCCTGTTTCCACTGAAAACACGACATCATTGTAAATATTTCCTTTCGTGCACAGGCTCACACAGTGGCTCCAAACTGCCAGTGTTAACCCTGCAGTGTCTCCCCGACTGGTCCCTGTCCATGTTGTGTCTGCAAAGCTTGCTCCTTGGTTGTGTCTGCTCTATCCGCGCCCCCCCCCCATCAGAACCATTTCTGTGCGCCAACATACAACAGGGAGATGCGTCCCGGTACACTTACAAATAAAACATGACTGAAAGAAGAGCAGTTTTATGATTCGGGTGCATTTTTGTTTACATTGAGCCAAGTCCTGGTAGAGCTGTTCAACAAACGAGACAAGACAACCAAAAACACCAAACCAAACAAACAAACAAAAAAACCTTAGCCAAAACTAATTAAAAACAAACAAGAAGAGGAAGAAAGGGAGGGACATCAAAGGCAGTGGAAGGATGAGAGAGATTTTTTTTTTTTTTTTCAGAAGTAACTTTCAGAAAACTGGTGCTCTGTGTGAAATGAATTACTTGCCCATTTTTTTTTTATCAGTGCTTTAATTTTAACTACAGAAACTCTTAACCCACAGCACTCCATTGGGACTGGTGGTGGAACAGTGGTAAATAGCCAGGCACCTGAAAAGCATTTGGGCTGAAGGTCAGGGACACAGGCATCTGGGGGGCGGTGTGGATGTGCTGCTCTGCTCTACAAACATTTCCAGCAATGTTGTGACTAAATGATATTTTTTTTTTGTTGACAGTTAATACATTTTAAAAATATCCTTTGATTTGTCCAGATAACTTGTCAAATGCTTCTCTTCACTTAGAACATTTTTGCATTCCACCAATTGCTCTAGATTGAGAAAAGATTCTCTTTTTGGTGACCTGGGACTCGATCAAATGCCAAAATGTACAAACTTTCTTAGTAGCTGGGATTACATCCTCTGAAGTCATCCTATTTCAGCCAAATCTTTTTAATTTCACCGGTATATCTGTGAAAGAAAAGTGATGTTCACCAGAGAATAGTACATTTTAAAAAAAGGTGTGATTTTCAAACAGTTGTTAATATTTTAAAAAGCACTAGAGGTATTTTTAAAAATAGATCTCTTCCATCAAAATTGATTTGTTTCTGTTATTGACTTGAAGTATCACCAGAGTTTCTAATAAAATACATTTGTAAAAGAACACATTATTTTATAGAAAAGTATGACCAGATTTCATTGTTGGAGATCCAGGAATGAACAAATAAAAAGATTTACAAAGGTTGTTTTTCTAATAATCTGCTCAAACAGAAATGTTGCAGGCAAATACATTTGTATTATATAATAATGGATAATGTATGTATTAAGAATTTAAGCATTTGTTTTGTATTAAGTAAACCCTTGCCCGGTACAAAGGGAAAAAAAAAGACTATTATGTTAATAAAACATCATGAAAACACATTGCTTTGCAGGGTTTCCTATTTTATGTAGTAGGAAACTGTGCAAAACAAAACAAAAAAAGTTTTGCTTTCTGGTGAGTGGATGTGTATAAGGCAGGAAAGAATGATAAGATGATATCTTCTGTCTCTCCTTTAATTCTCAGCTCAGTTTAAAACAAAACTCCCGAAGAGATGGCAGAGGTGTGCTAATCTGTGGTAGTTTTGGTTTTCAAAGTTCTCTGGTTCCAAAAGTCGGGAATTCACACAGGGAATTTCCTGCTGCACCTGCTAGAAGGTGGAAATAAAAAGTGTGACGCTGAACTCCTAAAGAACACACATTTCGGAGGGTAGGATTTTATTTTAGATTCTTAAGACACGCAGCAGCAGAACAGGTAAGGGAAAGAGAGAAATATGCATTAAATGCACCCACCACAGTAATGCTATCTTCCTCTTTAATTGCTTTCCGAACTCTTCGCAGGGTTCTGCTTCTTCTGTAGGTCTAAGAAAGGATGCCTTCAGCATCCATCAACTAACTTCTGGATAGATTTGTGTCTAATGCGTGTTCTGAAATCACTCTCAATTATAAGCTTGTTAAATAAACCGTAGGCACCTACTGCTGTGATTGTATCAGTTTTTACTTTCTTGTGATAAGACTGCGAGTGTGTGTGTGTGGGGCGGGGGCGTTGTTCAGTTCTTACACTTGGGTCTCATGGAAGGAGGAGCCCAGAGCAAGACTCTGATGCTAAGTCCCAGCCCCAGGCTCAGACTCACCTCTGTTCTCGCCTGGCCTCTCCACTCAAGTGTCACCTGCACAAACATCCCTATTCCATCTTGCAAGTGGGTGGGCTTTCCTTATTTAGTACTTCAAGTATAAATTGGAGCCTCTGACTGGCTACATCCACTGTTCCTAACCTTATTCTAAGGGTCTTAATGGCCAGAGGGGAGGTGACGACCACAATTATACTGGATAATGTTCTGCCATCACTATCACTGCGACATCAGAAGAGCCACACAATCCTCGTGGGCTGTTTCAAAGGAGGCCACCA
Source organism: Phodopus roborovskii (assembly GCF_943737965.1). Classification (NCBI taxonomy): domain Eukaryota; kingdom Metazoa; phylum Chordata; class Mammalia; order Rodentia; family Cricetidae; genus Phodopus; species Phodopus roborovskii. The sequence continues at coordinate 15,223,575 of NW_026126511.1, forward strand.
GCTTAATTGATTAAAAAAAAAAAGGCAGCTGAAATCAAGTTCTCGCGGGGGCCTCTTTTTCACCTGCGAGATAAGCCTTGTCGCAATAATTACGTTATTTAATATTTGATCAAACCTTCGCGCCTCTGCGATTTCAGGCGCGCACCACGGCCGCAGTCCAGCCGGGCACGTGCGACGCGGATGCGCGGCCACCCCACTCGGGCTGGCTTGCCCTCTGAATAATTCATGGCCTGAGAGTCCTGGAAATTAATAAAATGAATGATAACAAGAAGCTAATTAAAAACTTTCTTAATTGTTGTCAAGTCAGCTTGATGGGAGACAGCCTTGGGTGACTCGATCCGTGAAAACCGGCGGGTTGCGGAGGGTGGCGCTGGCCGTCCGAGCGCTCCTCCAACTGCCAGTGACTGGGGAGACAGCTCGCGGGGCTGCGGGTTCCTCTGCCCTGCCTTTCGCACGCAGCCCAACTTTCCACTACAGGCCGGGGAGGTGCAGTTCCACACCAGGATAACTGGGTCATACTTTCATCCGGGAGGGGCCCCGCTACCCGCCACCACCCATGAGACCTTCTTACTTTCCACTGGCTGCAACAGCCACACGCAGGGGTCCCAGAGCCACCAAATGCGCGGCTCTTGCGTCTGTGGCCAAGGGACCTTAGTGGGCGCCATGTGCTTGCCTTGCCCCTGGCCCCCCAGAATTCTAGCGGCCCCCGTCAGCCCTGAAACGCCCTCGGAACAGCTAGCACTCCCCGGGTCTGGGCCGGCATTCAGCCAGGCGCCGCAGGACGCGAGTGGGTTAAGAGCCCAAGGCCAAGGCAACCCGCGCGCGTGCGCACAGGTGGCCATCAAGTGTTGGCTGCGGCGGGGGCGAGTCCGGGCGGACTCGGAGCGCGTGGAGCGCTGCGGGGGAGGGGGCAGAGTCTGCACATGCGCACTGAACGCGCCCCGACCCCCGGGGGAGTCAGCTGCCGTTCCGGTTTTCAAAATTAGGCGCTGTCAGAGGTCGGGTCGTTCTCCTAAGTGCCTTTGGGGATGGTCCCAGTGAAAGGGAAGAAGTCTCGGATCTCATATTGGTTAAAAACACTCTCCCGACATCCCAAGTTGCCTAAGTCCAAAGTCAGTTAAAGGATGAAAAAGTTTCAAAACTGGTTTTGCATATTGTTTGTTTGTATTTGTGGTTGTTGTTGCTATTTAGAAAGAATGGGATGAATACGACCTGACCTAGGCTTTTGTTTTGTTGCCAAGAGGCAACTTGGCCATTGACCTCCTATGGGGCGAATTATTAGACTAGGGGAAATTTATACCTGGGGGAAAGGATTGGTCTGTTCAGGTTTTCGACATGCGGAATTCGGTGAAATCTCAAAGCAAAGTGGACAACCTTAGGTCTGAGAGAAGACGGCAAGGTCCTCGCGTTCTCCCCGGGACCCCCGGGTGGAATGAGGAAGTGCCCCCCAGCCTGTCTCCCTAGGAGGTGGCTACTAGGAAATTTACAGAAAGGGAGGGTGGAAGGAAGGGGTGAAGGAAACTGAAGGAACTGGCCTAGTTGGCAAAAGGAGGGATGGAGAAGAAAGAGACTGCGCATTTACTGAGTAAAACGAATTACATGCGAAAGTTTGTTTAATAACTCCGACGCCTAGCCTCAAAACAGCCCAATGTATACAAACTTCCATAGGCGTGAATCAGAATAAAACAAAACGTTGACAATCTCCAGCCGCGGAAATTCACTTGCACAGGTCTCTTTCCCCCCCTCCCGCCCCTGCCAAGTGTTGACAATAAACATTTAATGAAGGCAGAGACCTGGCCGTCTCCAGACAGTGTCGGAATACTTTAAGCAGACCATTAGCACGGCTTCTTCTACTTCAAACATCGCGCGGCACACCCTTACATTATTTAAAAAAAAAAAAAAAAAAAAAGAAATGAAAGAAAGAAAAGAAAAATTACAACGTGTGAGATAAATAATCTGTCCATAAGGCTATCTTAAGCGGGCTGCAAGGAGTTCTGATGCCCCTGTACTTAGTAACAGAAACTAACTCATTGTAGATTACTCGCGCTTAAAAAATGTTAAATACAGTTAATGCAATATTAATCGCCCTTTGGTGATATAAAATGCAATATTTTCAGGCAGCTATTGAGCTTTTCCAGTAGAAGAGCTGATGAAAAGAGTCACAGCTGAATAGTGGAGAGAAAAAGCCTGGTATTTATTGCTTTTGTTTGGCTTTTGGCTACAGAGACAGGAACCTTCTAATGGGGTAAGGACATTTATTTTATCTGCAATCTATTGCTGGGAGAGCAGGGGCGGCAGATGGGGCTGGTGCGGTATTCACAGTGTAATTTAGAGCAAATCCTAATAACTAATAATGATTTATGTTAATTTTGATCATCTATGCGACTTTATCAAATCGTTGTGATGAAAGAAAGAAAAGGAAAGAGAATGTAAACGTGTAGAGGTCTTGGAGGCTCATTGCTTTGGTGGCTGGCGTCCTGGACTGCAGAATCTTAGTCTGGATTCTGTTTTTAGCAATGGAAATATAGATATTGCAAAGGCAGGTAGGATACAGAGATGTTTCGGCTAGGCTTATCTTTCTTCTCAGAGCTACTTAGAATGGAGAGCCTTGAGCTGAGCGGCGAGGGCTTTTCTTCCCAGTGTTAAACAAAACTGATACGTTTCAGTTGTTTTGTTCGCCTATATTAAACTAAAGAATCTCCTGTAGAGGTGCGAGGCGGCGGCGGTCTTGGGACTGGAAAAAGCATGGAACAGCTAACTATGCTAAGCTAGAGCCTTTCCAAAGAGTAATCTCAGTGCCTGGGCCAGCAATCTGGAGCGCACCCTGCCATGCTTTATGCAGAAGTTCTGTCACTGGGTCTTTACACTCACTGCCAATTCCTGATCTTTGCCTTCTATCTGACACTTGTTTGCCAACATCAACTCAGGGAAAGCATTCTGGCCTTTACCACCCCTCTCTACCTTCCTCCGAGAAACTCTCAGGCTTTTAAACGAAATCCCCAGGCTTTAAAGGCGTCTCTCCCTGGGTAGAGTGGCACCCGGACAAAACCCCGGGGGCTGCCAATAGAAACCAGGTTCAGCACTGAAGCGGGGCAATTTTAGGTTACCATCCCAGCAATTTTGAAAGGGAGGGTGCTCTTTGCTCCTGGCAATTTACTTTCTCGGTTACCTTTTGTGGGTTTTAACGCCTCGGGGCTATAGTTTGAAAGTAAAACTGCATCAAAGCGTTGCCTTATTAGCTCTGTGTTTGAGAAATCCAGAGATGAAAACTACCTAAAAGGTTTAATAGGGCGGAACAGTATTTATTTGCCAAGCAAACAGCTAGAACGCAGTTCAAAAGGGGTGCAGTGGCTTCTCAGCAGGAGGCTGGGAGGGCAAGAGCGTGGGCAAAGCGAGTTTCAAGTCTCAGTTCTGAGGTTAAAGTGAATCAAACAAGCTCGGAATGAGATGATTCCTGATTTCTAACATTGTCTCCCTTATCCTGAATTTATATATTCGAATATATACTCTGAGGGCTTCTGCCACCTTCTCGAGTTGTGCAGCCTTTCAGTTAGAAAACTCTGAGATTTTTCTTAGGAAGATGGGTTACCTCTCTAAGAATTTGACTTACAATATATTTAAAGATAGGAATACACCCTGTGAAGTTATAGTTTCATTGTTTCTCGCCCAGGTTTTTTTTTTTTTTTTTTTTTTTTTTTTTTTTTTTGAGGGGCTACATTTGTAAAACTGCATTCAAATTCTTCTAGGGGGGGCATTATCAAGCCACAAGGTTCAGAGTAAAGTCTCCCTTTAAAATGATGTGGTTTTGTTTCTGCCTTTGAGGGATACATACTAGTAACTCTACTGGCACTTTACTGCTAGTATTGTGGGTATAAAGAAGACTTTAAGCAAGATAAATCTTTAAACAAAATAAATCCAGGCAGCTGACGTTGGCTGTTTGCTGATGTGGTACTCAGGAGCCCACCCTGCCTGTTTGTGAGCTTGAAGCTGAGCCCCCACGTGCATACCCATATACAAACAGATGTAACCACAGTTTTTTTTTTTTCAGTTGTCGCTGAATGTAACCGAATCTTATTTCTAAATTTCATTCAATCCCGTCTCAGTATTTCAGCTGCAGCAGCTACTCCCCTAAAGTGGGAGAGTGGTACATTATTGAAACTCTCTATCACACAGCTCTGGGGTGCAGCCTTTCTGCAAATGCTGGCTCTCAATGAGGTCTGACTGCACATAAGCCCCTAATATGTTAATGGCCGTAGGGGATGCCTAAGGTACTATCTCAAGCTGCTTCGCACACCATATGTCAGGCCGTTAGCCACATGGATCTATTAATCAAAAGAAGCTGGAGAAGGAGGGGAAGCTCTTGGAAAGGGGGAGAATGAGAGGTGGGGGGTGGGGGAGAGGGAGAGAGAAAGCGTTTAAAACCCCTTCTAGTTACTTTTTTATTTACAAAAGGATATATATATATATATATATATTAAAATCAATGCAGTGTTCCTTTGTATTAAGTGGAACACTGTTCACAAATGTCTACCAAGGAATTAGCATTGTGTCTGGGTGTACTGAATAGAAGGAAACTTTACCTCAAGAATTCTGTCTAGGGTTCCTTTATAAAACAACTTTTATAGGCAAGACTCTCTAGGAACAACAACAACAACAAACAAAACAAAACAAAACAAAAAAAAACAAAAACTTTTTTGTGATATGTGTTGTTTTATAGATGAATTTTATTAAAACAGTGGGACACAAGGAAGGCATGGAGGGGAGTGTCTGGGGATTTATAATGAATATGTAATGCATTAATATGTATCTGCATGGGCAATAGGTTTCTTTCTTTTTTTTAAACCACCTCTTGTTACTCTGACAGGAAATGTAATGCATTTACATTTTTGCCCCTTCCTCAAAGCTGACTTTATAATAAATCAAACTGGAATATCCAGGTGGGAAAAGCAATAAATAACAAAACATTTAAAAAACTCACCTCTCTCATTTCTGCCCTGAAATATCACTTACCTTCCAATGTTTGAAGTAACTTTCAATTAGATATTTAGTTGGGAAAGTTTGTGCAACCTTAAAAATAACTCTGCTCAACATGGAGAAGCTGTAAATGATATGCATGCTAAGTTCTATAAGAACACATTAAAATTTTACTAAGTGATGCATAATGCTTAGGTAAATCAAATGGTTGTCTTAATTTTACAAAAGTTAGAAACTATACCAGGAACAGAGAAATGGAAGAAAAGTTAATTCAGATAAATTTAAAACTTAACTTTTACTCATTTTCAATACTGCCTGAGACTAGAGTAAATATAAAATCAAAAGTCAATTTGGTTTTTTTTTTGTTGTTGTTGTTTTCATTGATGGGGATGATAAATAACATGTGAAGTTACCAGTTTTCTCTTTTAAAATCTAGGTGATATAATCGGGAATAAATACTATTGAAAATGTTTTATTTTAAATATCACCATGATTAATAAACTTATACTGCAGAAGTTAACTTGAAATATATGGAGTGACTAAAAGTTTATTGACCTTACATTTTAAGTGTGTGTTTGTGAGTAAATACTCGATCACTTATAGATCTTTCTCATACATCATAAGACCTTATCATCAGCAGGCGCACACACACACACACACACACACATGCACAGCATTCTGTTATGTTGGGTGTGTAAAGAAAGGTAGAAGAAGAATGTCCTTACTCAAGATGTAAAACTACATTAAAGGCAAGGGTAAAATTGTGTTTAATTATAAGAAACAAAAAAGTTATCTTAGTGCTATTACAGCATGTGCAAAATACAGGTGTTGTTTTCTGTGTTAGACTGGAGGTAGTAAGTCTGATAGCTCTTATAAAGGCATCTATCTGTCTCAAAGACAGGGGAAGGTTAACATTGGGATCTGCCTTTAATAAAGATTCCACTACTATAGGTTGTTTGGTTGGCTGGGAAATCATAAGTGACTCAGAAAAAAAAAATAAATAAAAAAGAAAGAAAGAAAAGGGGGGCAATACAATAAAAAATGGAGAAGTCTATTGTACAAAACTGAAAAGTCAGTCTGTAAATATGAAGAATTCAAAAGCATACTTCCATCCAAGAGATGATGAATACATAAAGATGGTGCATCACATCCTGGATTTCAAGAGTAGCTTGGCAGGGAGAAGCACTTTTTATCTTTAAATTTTGGTGCAAGCCACCAGCCTTTATTTCTTTCCCTGTAGTTAAAAGGTAGCCCATATATCTGTCGCTTTTGGTTTCCAAAGACTCGTAACTTAATTCCTCCAGGCTATTCATCAGCACAGTAATTAAACTAGCAAATGGATGTAAATAAAGTGAAATTGGTTTCATGACAGATGAGGCAAAGAGGCCTCTGACATGAAACAAGGCAGGACAATAATGACTTCAGCAGCATCAGGCGGGGAAGGAACCCCAGCTGGATTTATTAGGTGTTGCAGTGATTTGCTGGAAGCGGGCAAGACATGAGCACTCTTTAATTTGACAGGAATTTTGCATCCTAAAGAGGGTATTGAAATATAAATCTAGAGATGAGTATGGGCAACTGTAAACAGAAGTATTTTTGGTAACAGGATGCTATTTAGTTTTGTTTAGAGCACATTCTCCTTCCTGATGGAAAGGTTTCAATTGTTACAAGTTACTATCTGACCCTGGGAGCAAGAAGAGCAACAATCTATCTTGTATTTCTTTGTGGTGAACTATATTGCTAGTGCAGATTGGTTTTAAAGTTGCTAGGTGTACTTTCCAGGGGGGTCATCTTACACCTTGATTTTTTAAAGTTCAGCATAGGGAAACCATATGTACAATTTAGGGGTGCAGGCTTGCATGGGAAGAGAATATGGCAACATGGGAGAGAAACCCAGATGAGTGATGCATTTTTCAGAGTGGAATTATCATTGCATTTAAATAAAGATCTGGCTCAAGTTTATTGCCTCTAGTGGTCTGAGGCTGGTTACCCAGGGAGCAAATTTCTAATTACAAGAACAAGTTATCTCAAGCCCTTAATAAGACAAAGCCTTAAAATCACATGTAGTTTTCTCTATACAACAAGAAGCTCCATAACCCAGAGGCAATAGTGAGAACATAAGAGAAGGAGAGGTCAGGAAAAAGGAGAAAGCACAACGATTGTACACTTGATGGGACCATTAGGACACAAGGGAAACAGAACCACCCTCCCTCTACAATAAACAGGTCATATATAAAATACAGATTTTTTTTCACACAAGGAACAGATTAATCTTCTTATCTATGCAAATACCAGAAACTAACTGCTTTAGTTTTTAGATATAGTGTCAATTATTGGAGGTTTCTTTCAGAAGAAACATACATAATAATTTCCCCAAATCTTCCTTTTGAGAAGTGCCTGAGCTTCTTACCCTGCCAGTCAAAATTCCAGCACCATGGCCAGCGCAAGCATGTGCGTGCAGCTGTTGACATTGGAGAAGTGAAATCTTACTCCTAAAACTGTGTAGGTAGTTTAATTATTTACCAGTGGGTTCTAATCTTCGGATGGGATGCCAACATGGCCCATGTCCTCAATCCGCACAGAATGATGCGTTTTATAATATTAGGGACAGAAGTGGGAGGATGTGACCAAAACTCTTAATGAAAAAGGAAAGAAAGGGAGGGAGGAAGGGAAGGAGGGGGGAGGGAGGGAGGGGGACAGGAAGAGAGGGAGGAAGGGAGTGAAGGAAGGAAGGAAGGATGGAAAATACTTTGTGTATTCTGCCTCCAATATAATTGTGGGTGACTTTCAGGCCAGGAAGGAATTTATTACGAAACTCAATTGTCTTTCTCTCTGAGGCTGCTTTCTTTTTAAACAGAAAAATATGCCTAATTATTTTAAAGTTCCTTTCCAATTGTGAGACATAGGCAAGTCCTTTAATTATAATACGGTATGAACGGGGGAGCATATGGAGGAGAATGTCAAGAAGAGGGTACTAGGGGCAGCCCCTTGGAAATCTGTATTCATTTCTGGCTCTTATTTGTTCAGTAATCTCTACCATCATAACTAAATCTTGAAGCACTGATGTAGTTCGAGTTGTTGTTGACTTAACGTCAAAATTCAATCACTGGGGGTTTTGCATCAGCCAGGCTACTTATTTGTCTAATAAATCCGTCATTTTGTAAGAAAAATATTTGAGCAGCCGCACTTGACCTCTTGGTATCCACAAGTCACATTTATTTCTCCCAGTTTACAAATGCAAAATCGAGATGATCATCCAATGCCCGAGGAACTGTGTTGATTTCTGATTGGATTTTAGATGGAAATGTCTATTTTAAATACCTTGTGATTAAATTGTACACATAATAGAATCCATGCATTTTAAACTCATTCCTGCTTGGAAACTTAACAACCTAGACTGCTACTCATACATACCGATACCCCCCCCAAGAAAAAAACAAAACAAAAAGGTCAGATCACCCCACCCACATTTTTTTCAATAAATACTAAAATTGACCCTTAATTGGAAGACCTACTTGGTTCATTTTGACTGTCTCCTCATACTGTGGAGCAGAAAATACTGTAATTTGTGTAGGAGAAGGGAGGGTTTTATTATCTCAGTCTCAGAGATATGGCACAACAGGGCCAGCCTGGCATTTCCAGTCCTAGGGTTACAGTCTTGAGTCTCCTGGTAAACTCTAACTAAAGAAAATTCATATTGCCATCTGTTAGCATTAGTTAACAAAATAATGGGTTGTAGTTTCTTGAGCTAATTTTATTTTCTCCCAGCCAAGTGCTTAGAAATTGCTAGAGAACACCTAGCTGCCTCTCTCCCATCTTCCCCGCAGGGTATTTTAGTGCAAGGAGTACTTTACAACTTAAGACTCTTCCCAAATTATTTGGCTAAATTGTCAAGTTCCTTTTTACAGAGCATCAGTGAGAGCATTCCATCTGTTTGTGGTAGGAAGCACCCTAATAGAAAGAAAAGAGTCCCGAGCCAGACTAGAAGACTGCTTTTGCCAGTTAGTAGAGACATTGAAAGTGGAACAAGGGGCTGATGCAGTTACCACCAAGGCCTGTCTTAGGTTTTCAGTCCTGGTGTGTGCTGGGAAAGGGAATAGACCAAGCTGATGCAGATGGGCTCCCCTTGTGGTTTCCTGCCCTGGGCACGTGTGAGTGGCTGCCTCCTTATGTGTGCTGTTCAGTAAGTAGAGCACCTGAACAGAGAGACAGAGAGCCATTGCGATGGTTGGCACTCACATAGAACAGATTTTAGGTCAAAGGGGGTCAACAAAGGGGCTCCCGAACTTCCACCGTCTCCATCCTGTGTCTGCTCTGGATTTCCTGCCCTTCTCATGACCTCTGGCTGAGTTTGGACCCCTTTCTCCCTTGTCTCACTGCAGGCTGGGAAGCTCTGAGGCCAGGGGCTTCCAGAGTGGTGAGGATGGGACTCTTTCCCTTTCCACAGTCTTGGTAACAAGGAGCTCAGTGCCAGAAATCCTAGCGGCCCCAGCGAGGAGCTCTGAAGTGGCTTCTGTGTCGGCCAGGGATGGAGGAGAAAGGCTTTCACCTGCAAGGCCTGTGAAACTCCAGGATGAAGCCTTTCCCTGGGGTATAGTCACACCAGTGATTCTGGGATCCTAGCCCCAGAGCTTTTGTGTGCTCCCGAATCTGCTGCTTACCCAGAGGGGTCGCTAGTGAGCAGCAAATGGGGCCCTGCAGAGGTGGCCCAGTCAGCAGGTAGAATTCCTGTCTCAGAATGTTTGGAGCTTGCTTGCCAAAGCTAGGAGGTGCTTGGTGACAAGCTGGCCTTCAGATAGGCTACTGAAATCCAGGATAAGCTGCCTATAGGCGTCAATTCTGAGCCTTCCTTACATCTCTTCCATTTCCAAGCTGGCACTCCTGAATCCGATGACTTCATTTCCGTTTTCCTCTCATAGGACCTTAAGGCATTTAATACATTCAGAGAAAACCACCGACACAAACAAACAAACAAACAAAATCCTCACGTCTTTACCTAAACTTCCCTGTGAGAGCAGTGGCCAGCACAAGCAGCTCCCAGCTCCCGGGCTCTGTAGATCTGAAAAGGCAGGCTCCACAGATCTGCCTGAACGTATGCAAATGTATACATCCCTCTATCACAAGGAAGTAATCCTTGAGTAGTGAGTGACAAAACCAGACTGAAGCGACGATCGAGCTTTTCCAACATTTGTTTCTATCACAAGAGAACCTGACTCTTTCAAAGTCATCCCCACTTCGCGACTCTCCCTGTTCTCTGCAGTTCTGGAGATACCTGGGGAGGTGTCCTGGCATCTTTGACTGGACCTTAACATGTGGGCACTTTACTCCTGGACAGCAGTATCTGGGGAAGTAGGGATATGTCTGGAAGGGACTGAGGCTGGAGGCGGACAGGTTTCTGTGTGGGGAAGAATTTGCTTGTGTTTCCAAAGTTCCCTCTATTCTCATTAAAGTTGGGACAAGAACTTTTGCACTCATCCCCCCCCCCTTTTTTTTTTTGGCTATTTGAGTCAATAGCATCATCAGAAGAGTACTGAAAAGTCGCTGATATTTTCAAGTGCAAGGCCTGAGCTACTGTTTGGGAGGGCCCTATACTTCGAACGTGAATGTATTTTAAAACTCTGATGATTCAAAATTGGATGTCATATTTTGGCAAAACAGTATTTAAATGCTCAAAACTTCTAGATATGGGATACCATTTTTAGTGGTGGCAAGGTTAATACCCAGGACCTCTGGGAGGTGTGAGTTCTAACTCTTGAGCTCTGACTCCAGCCCCCAAAAGTTAATCCTCACCCACAATAAAGTAGCTTCAGGCTTACAAAGTTTTTAGTCACAGGAGAGTGCTCCATCGGCTTGGAAATAATTTAGCTTGTGGAAATAGATGTTTTACACTGTAGTTATTAAAAACTTATAAAATCTTAAATCAATACAAATTAATTTAATTGTGATTTGTAATTGCATTATGCATGATCAATTTGAAACACTATTTTAAAGATAATTAGAGGTGGGTGCGGTCACTCCTGACTCCCCGCATAGCTTAATGAAAAGGAATGTCACACATTCACTACCTTTGGGTTAGACCTGTAAATTATGCTAAATGCTTATTTTCCAATAAAAAATATGGTAAAATAATTCTACACTTTATAACATTTTTTATGACTCAATTGTAAATTTGTAATGGATATTCTTGGTGGAACTGTATTCTGCGCTTTTCCATGGACCTAGTTAAGTATTTATTAGGGTTGATTGAGCTGTCAGTATGTTTTTTTCAGGATCAGACCTCAAGGATTTGAATGAAGACTAACTTTTATGTAAAAATATCATGCTGTCCTCGAAGCTTGTGCCAAGAGGTCACTGCAGATGGAGGTCCTAACTTAGCATAATGGGTTTAACATTTCCATGACATCATCAGGGAATCTGAAAGAGTCTAAGGATAATCAGAGTGGTCATTCAGGAGAAGAGTAAATATTTTATGAGGATATATAGAAGACAGGAAAGATGGTCAGAAAGGTGACTCTCAGCCCCTTAGAGTTCGAGAAGGAGGTGTTTCAGCTATGCATGGAGCTGAAAGAACCCTGCATATGCTGGAATTAGCCAGATAAATTCCAGGGGTTCAGAAGGGACCTATACCAGGGATTGATGTGTATAAGATTGCTTTTGTTTCCCAAACTTTTCATGGATTTCTCAGTATGAAGGATCCATCCTTTGCATGCTAGCATGCAGAGGTATACAGTTGGATCTAATTCTCTGTGTTGATTTCTTTATATCTTCTGGTACTGTGTGGCAGGCTCTTTACTTTTAAGATGGTTATTGAGATTACCAAGAGCATGCTAGAAGTATGAGTGAATTAGATAAATCCAGTAAATTTGTATTTATTTATTTTCTTATATAAAATATTTGATTATCTGTATTACTGTAGGTCTTTATAGGTTAGACGTTATGTACCTTCTGATTTCTACTCCCAATTCCAGACAGACAGATACTGAAAATGTGCACACACAGAAAATGAATAATAAAAAGCACACAGAGCTATATAATTCATAGTTTTAAGCATGTTCTCAAAATGATACATATATATTTTGTTTTTCAAGACAGGGTTTCTCACTCTGTAGACCAGGCTGGCCTCAAACTCACAGAGATCTGCCTGCCTCTGCCTCCCGAGCTCTGGGATTACTGTGTTCACGGTGATCATTTTTTATCAGATTTCGCATGAGCAAAAATAACCACATGTTGTTTGAAAAATAGCCATATGCTTCCCATATGGCTAGATACACTTGCTCAAATTCAATATTACTATGTTATTATTTTGCTTTTACTTTAGATTGTGTGGATTAATGTCTGGCATATTCTATTAAACATGTTCTCTGGAATGAATACTGAGTCTTCTTGAATTTATGTTTATTTTCATGGAAATCCTATTGATGCTTTTAACTCAACAGAATGTTATTCTCTGCAGAAGACACAGATGTATTAAGTGGCGGGAAAGAGTGGGTAAAATATTTTAAACTGTAAAAATTAATGTTTTATCTGAAAGTCTTTTCTTTTCCACACATCCCCCAACCCGTACAGCTCACAGGTTGCAAGGCTGTGAAGGCATTGCCAGTCTCGTGCATGTGACTTCTCTTCCTTTCTGTAGCCTTTACCACACATTGCCTTTTACTACAAGGAATCGCTTGTGCCCTGGCTTTTCAGCTATAATAATGCCTTCTCAAAAGAAAAGCTTGTATGTTTTATTTTTGTACTTCCCCAAATGACTATTCATATATATGTATGAATATATATAATCTATTATATAAATATATATGCATATAAGTGTATATATGTGCATATCAATATCTATATCTATATCTATATCTATATATATATATTAGATCATAAATATCACACATACTCAGGTTAAAGACTACACAAGCTTTCCCCTTGCAATCTTATTGAACACTTATATATGATACAGTTTCTTGCTTCTCTTTCCAACAGTTTATGCTACTGTTCTCACCAAAGCTGGCACAAAACTGCCCGGATCATTTTCAGTTGCCGTTCTTTTCATTATTGTATTTTATCTTACAGGTATGTTGTGTTGATTTGAATTTGGTTTCACAAACACATTACCATTTTATCTGAAGCAATTTAAATAAGGGTGATATTTTTAGTGTCATAATTTTCTCTATATAATTTGTGATATCAGTTCCTATGCAATTATGTCATGTCATTTCAATTAGTTATAGACTGTTTCCATGGTCAAAAACCCCAATCTCTTGACCTGAACTGCAAGTACACTCCATTATTTATGCTGTCATGGGCAGAACTTGTGTTAAAAATTTGGCATTATGTGGTCACAAGGTATTAACTCGAGAGCGTCTCTCGATGATTTATTCTTACTTTCCCCTTTGCACAGTCACTGAATATAGCAATGTAATGATGGCTGCAAGTGGCCCAGTCAAATGCCAAATGAATCATTCCTTTATCACACGCGGAGTTTAAAGTGCCATTTAGCAAGTTTTGATCCTTGGTAATGGGTCTTAGCAAACTTTATTTTCTGATATATTTTACAATGCTCCAGAGTATAATGCTTGTCACAGAAGACCAGTGCCACACTTCAATAGGTGCTGGACCCTAACTCTTTTTTATTGGGACAGAGTTACTTTTATGGTTGACACTGTAACTAGATTGGAGTATCTAACAGAGCAGTGCTGTTTTGTGAGACTCTGATAACTATTGCTTTCCAATGGGGGAAAGAACTATTAGTGCTTTTAAAATAAGAAATAATGTTTATTAAGTGTTTTTTTTCTATTTTTAAATATAAAATTTGGTTTTCATTTTAAAACACCAAAATAAGTTTTATTTGTAAGGACCATTGTACCTCTACTGCCTGAACTGGGAAAATGCCTCTCATGTTCCAAGTTTTTCTTTGTCTACATAAAACAGAAGAAAACAAAGCCCCCCACCAAAACAAAACAACAACAACAACAACAAAAAAAAAACTGCAATATTTTTAGGCTCAAACTTTTTTTTCCCCCATCAAGCAAAACCCCGAAGGGGAGGGGAGAGTAACTGGTTTTGGACTTGTGCATTAAATTTCATGACTTGAAGTCATACTGACCACATGTCTTGTTAACCAAAGTCCATATTCTCTTCTTATTTTGAGCTGTTTGCCAAACAAAGACCTCCACACTTGCACATTTCTACATTAGATGTAGAAACATTAAAAAAATTAGATTAGGAAATAGAAGAATATAATGACCTTACTCTCCATCATATGGTGCCAGCGAAACGTTTGAGGCTGAAAAATTGCACTAATGAAGCTATTTGAAGGTTTTTGTGGACAACTGCTTCCTCTTTGAAGATTAAATGAATGATGTTGATGTGATTAATCTTAGTACAGGGAGTGATGCAGCAGCTAGGAAATACCTTGGTGATTTTCATAATTAAACTGAATCAACATTTCAAAGAAATGCCAGTGTTGTCACTTGTATATTAGAATTATGTTCATTAGACAGGAGAAACAAATAATTTGAGCAAACAAGATTTTCCTGTTGGTGCATTGAGGTTTCTATCTCAGAGTATCCTACTGTAAACCATCATTACTGCATAATTTTGTCCTTACTTTCTTGGCTGGTTCTGGGTCTCAATCTACACTGCATTGTTGCAGCTAATGACTAGAAACATCTTGCTTTGTCTTTACTTTTAGATTTTTTTTACATTTTTGTCTTCTCTTACCCTCATTTCTGAGCCAGCCATTTGTTTACCTGAAGCAAGATTTCAGAAATTTAAGTTCTGGTTAAGTGAGACATAGGAAACTGTAGCCCTGATATTTCCCTATGTCTTTGATATAGTTAGAGCTCACAGCACGTTTTTAAACATGTGTATTAATTGTTACTAATTTTGTTTACTAAATTGTATATGACAAATTTACTAAGCGATCACTAAATTTGTTTGCTAATTTCTAGCAAGTAAATTTATTCTTTGTAGAAAGGACTTACAATTTTCCTAGTGTTTTGTGGATAATTTAAAGGTGGAAAATATTCAGCACCATTGCCTATCATGCTTGGTAGGTCAATTTTGCGCGGCTCTGGCTACTCAGTGAATGGGCAACTTCAGGCCAAGAGCTGAGGGTCACTGATTAGACAGTGTTTTACATCTTCAATCATCACTTTAGATTTCTGGGTGACGCCCAGAATCTTTCTTTCCTGGTTGTTTAAAAGAAATAAGAAATTATTATTATTATTATCTTTTTTTTTTAAAGTTTCCGTGTATGGGTGTTTTGCCTTCATGAATGTCTGTGTACCGCGCACATGCCTGGTGCCTCTGCAGGCAGGAAAAGGGTATTAGATCTCCTAGGAATCGAGCTACAGATGGTTGTTTGCTACCATGTGAGTCCTGGGAAAAAGCAAGCCAATGCTCTTAACTGTGGAACCATCTCTCCAGCCCCAAGAAATGTTTCTTTTGATAGATAAAATACACAATTTGAATTCAACCTGTAGTCTTTAATCAGATGAGTTTGGTGGGTGTTACCAAGTGACAGAGAGTGAAAACCAAACAAAACCCCCCCCCAAAAAACCCAACTCATCCTTAAACCTGTTCCCCTCCCCCCACACACTGTTGTAGTGCATAAATTACTGAAATAATCAGGCATCCAAAGCATCAAAGGGACAAGACTTCTGAAATAAACAATATGCCTGTATTGACTTAAAAATTTGGTCTATATTCCTTGTTGTAATGTAGTCAAGATGGTCTGTAATCTATTGACACTCTTCACAAAGTGTGGTAGTCTGAACAAAAATGTCCCTATTAGGCACCATTAGAAGGTGTGTTTGCGTCAGAATATTTGTAGCCTTGTTGGAAGAAGTGTGTCACTGGGTGTAGTGATATATTATTAATGTATTATTAAACCTTGCCTGAAGTTTCAGAAAGCAAAGTCAGTTGCAATCCATAAAAGCCAGGCATACAACTTTAATCCCAGGACTCAGGATTAAGAGGTAGAGGGATCCCTGTTAGTTCAAGGCCACAGTGAGCTACATGAAATTGATCCAGTCCTAAAGAGAAAAAACTCACACAAAGATGATCTCAGCACTTGGGATCACAAGCTTTTAATCCCAGGACTGATGAGAGGTAGTTAAAACAGGAACAGGGTCTCAGAGCTGGCATTCATTCTCCAGCCATATTGAGGATAGGAAGACATCAAAGTCTCAGGATTCTCCAGCCATTCGAGGAGAGACTACAGTCTCAAGTTTGCTGGAGCCAGGATTGCCTTCCAGTCTGAGGTAGAGTAAGAGCTAGTGGCTGCTTTTCTGATCTTCAGCTTGAAGCTTGAACCCAGTATCTGCCTCTGGTCTTTTATTTTTCATGTTACAACTGGGGTTGGGCTTTGAGATTTCAAATGCTCAAGCCAGGCCAGGGTCACTCTCTCTTCTTGTTGCCCTGCTGACCCAAATGTGGAACTCAGAACTACTTCTCCAGTGCCATGTCTGCCTGAGAGCCACCATGGTTCCTGCCATGACAGTAACCATGACAACAATGGACTAAACCTCTGGACCTGTAAGCCGGCCCCAATTAAATGGTTTCCTTTATAAGAGTTGCCATGGTCATGGTGTCTCTACACAGCAATAAAACGCAAGCTAAGACACAAAGATACCTTCCTGTGTAGTCTGACATGCCACATAGTCACCCATGGGCCAAAGCTGCCAGCTAGCCACGACGGCCAATGAAAACTGAGTTCCAGAGCACTGAGGGTGGGAGGAATAATTATTCAACAAATGATTCTTCCCAGAACACTTCTTTTCTTGCACACTGCAAAGGATTGGAACCACTGAGAAGCCCTCGTTCATCTGACATCCTGGCATTGGACATGAGCTTGCCTCCTTCATCCTCTTCCTTAACTTTCCTATGAAGCCCTGCACACTTATTTTGGGTTCTCCTCCTTCATTTCCCTTTCCTCTCTCTCTCTCTCTCTCTCTCTCTCTCTCTCTCTCTCTCTCTCTCGTGTGTGCTGTGTTTAAAACACATGTCTTATGCCTCACAGCTGAGTT
This sequence comes from Phodopus roborovskii, assembly GCF_943737965.1. Taxonomy (NCBI): domain Eukaryota; kingdom Metazoa; phylum Chordata; class Mammalia; order Rodentia; family Cricetidae; genus Phodopus; species Phodopus roborovskii. The sequence goes on from NW_026126511.1 coordinate 15,240,572, forward strand.
TCCTTCTAAATAAAAGACAACACGGGGGGAATTCTCAGCCTGTTTCTCCTCCGGGTAGCCGGTATGGCTCTAACCACTCTTCAGATGGTGTGCATGCTTGCTGTGTCTCCTCCAGTGGATAGAAATCACAGAAACAGAGGGTAAATCAAACTGGACTGGCAAGGGTGCTGAAGCTCTGACTGCTGGATGCCATTCTCTGGGATTCCCTAAAAATAAGCATGCATTGATCTTCGTGGTATTGTCTCTTTTTGTTATGTTTCGCCAACAGTGAAAAATCATTTAATGATCCCCGAAACTTAAGAGAAGCTTTGTGTCAGTTGGAGTGTAGCAAAACAGACTTTTAAGGTTGACATTCCCACCTGGTTATGCATTCACCCTCGTAGGAACTCAGTTTTCACCGCATTGTTTCTGATTGCTCATTTGATTTCTGTGTATACCCATCTTCTTTACTGTCTTGTGCACTGGACCCATGAAATGTTCCTTCTCCCCCTTCTTCTCCCCTGTCTCCTCTGCTCTTTCAGTGTGTATACACTGTGTGTATCATGAATGCTGTGTGTGTACAGTTCATGCACGTGAGTGTACAGGTGTACTGGCTGTTTGTTTACACATGGAAGCCAGGACAGTATTTTAGGAGTCTTTACCTACCACTTCCTGCCTCATTGCCTCAAGGTAGCGAGTCTCACTGCACCAGAAGCCAGCTGTTCCGGCTAGTGAGGCTGATTAGTGAGCTCTCAGGAGCTGCCTGTCTCTGTTCCTCCTCGCACCCACTTTAGGCGTTCTGCACAGGAGCTGGGCATTCAAACTCAGCCCTCATGCTTGCGGGCTGAGTGTTCTTACCTCGGGAGCCACTCCCCTCCACCCAGTCCTGTTTCTCATTCTGAGACAAGTGTCACTGTGAAGAGCAAGCTGGCCTACACCCCTTGCTCCTTTCACAGCCTCCCAAGTGTTGGTATCACAGTAATGCACTGCTCTGCCTTCAGTACTTGATGGCAGAATTACTCCGTAGGTGGGCATCCCGCTCGCAACAGCAATTAATAGTAAAATGCACAGTTGCACAAGTCTTTCCTTCAGAGATGGAGAGCTTTTGTCCTCAGTCTATAGGACAGACACCAGAGAGTTGGAACAGTATGCACTTTCTCTGGTTTTTCTCCTTTGACTTACTTTTTGCTGTCATAATAAAAGGACTTCGTAGACTTTAGCATCTTTAGCTTTAAACCAATAAGCCCAAACCTGTTAAGAGTAGGTTTTTCTGCCAGTCATGTCCCACCGCTGTGCCAGCCCCAAATAACACACAGAGACGCTGTATTAGATATAAGCCTGTTGGCTTGTTACCAGCATTTCTTATTGCTAGATCTGTCTTAAACATTAACCCATTTCTATTAATCTAAGTAATCCCACGTGGTTTTATCTTACCGGAGAGAGGGCCATGATATAAAATGATACAGAGTCTTCTTTTATATTTATGTTCTCACTAAACAATTACACATCATTTGGAAAAATAAGGCAACAATGACTTCTGTTTTTGTTGCATATATCAACTTAAATAGATCTTGGTGAGAGGAAGACTATGTATAAAAATTAAAATTACTTTAAGGAGGCAAGGGAAGACTCAATCAGTAAGTTACTTGCTGCACTAGCATGAGGGCTCAAGTTCAGTCATTTCCTAAGCACCCACGTAAGACTGGTGAGGAGTATACATCCAGACCTCAGGAAGGCAAAGATCTGTGGATCCCTGGTGCTCACTGACCTGCCAGTGTAGGCACTTGGCAAGGTCCAGGTTCAGGGAGAGACACTCTGCCTCAAAAATTAAGGGAGAGAACCAACTGAGGAAGAGATCAAATGTCACGCTCTGTAACTCTCTCTCTCTCTCTCTGTCTCACGCACACACAATCTCTCTCAAAAAGTAAAATAAAATTGCTTTTCTAAGAAAACTTAATTTAACTGAACTATGGATATAAAATAATTTTTCACTTAAAAGACCCACATTGTGCATTTGTACATTGACTCCTTGTTCTTTAAAGACAAATTTTCAATGAACCATGTATAAAAATATGTGATGCTATATTTTCATGTAGTTCCAATTAGAACCAAATTTATCATTGTAAAGATAGCCATAGTTCTGTGAGAATCAAATTTCTTCCTAAAAAGCATGTATCAAGAAAAATTGCTATCGAAAGTTCTACTAGAGCCAACATAACATATTTATGTTCTGCTGTTTTTTTTTTCTTGTTCAGCTCTCTTCCTTGACCTAAATACACTCCAGTAGGACTCTAAGATTCAGAACATCTGTCTACAACCTTGTGCAGAATCTCTCCAGAGGCCTAGTTTTGCTCTTTATTGTATGTTACTAACCACAGTAGGAGCCATGAGCACATTTAGTTTCCCTAGAGTACGAGATTGCTTTAATTGCCAGCGACAGCAATTTATGCTCTTGTGACTGCTCACTAGTCTACACATTTACAACAATCCCGTGGCATCGCTGACGGATCCAGTGTAATTCAATTATGTTGCTGTTTTATAACTTTTAAATGAATGTTTCCTGTTTTTGCCTTTTGAGCGTTTAGAGTTTCAGACCCCTGAAAGTCCTGTTGTTCATTGGGCCTGCTTATTCATACAATTGAAACTCACAATGCCACAGACAGGTAGATGTGATGTCAAACACATCATTGCATCCTGCATAGCACATGGAGATGTTGAACTGAAAGCAATGTGAACAGACTGAGATTTTTTTAATCTATCTGCTGTAATCTTCACCCTGACATGCTGAATGTGAGAAACAGAGCGGAAGTTGCCTTTATGTGAAAAGACTGTATAGCATGACACATTATTGCCACTCTTAAATAGCTTTAGATGATGAGGCAACCCTGAAGTGGTAGCTTTGCATAGGGGACAATCACCGTTTTCAGAATCAGAAGAGGAAACAGTCAATGGAGATGCTGGGATATCTAATGTGAACCTCTGGAACAGACACAGTGTGAAGGGCCGTGTGGAAATGAAGACAAGGGTCCTTTATGATTGAAATACGGTCCTGTAAGATGTGGTCAAGTAAGGGAGACTTAACCAGAGTTGAAATGAGCATAGAGCTCCTAAAGGACATGAATTGCAAGGAGCAAAAGCCCGTCTGACATGGCATTGTGAGAACGGGCTCAGTAATTTGTGGCAAAGCACAGTCTTGTTTGGAGCGGGAAGAAGGGTAGAACAACTATTTGGTGACCTGATTAGATGCTTTATGACAAGGACAAAAGCAGCAAAAAGCAGACTGTGTTAAGGTCACACCCAGAATGGCTGGATACAAGGGCTTTTGTGACTTTAGTTAAATCAAGGGCCAAAGAGATTGTAAGATTAGAATGACTTATACAGAAGCAGGATTGTGAAATTGATGATTATTGTGCGTGCTCTGGCCTTTCCAGTTCAGAGAAATGTGGTAACTCCAAGTGACTGGGAAATTGGATACGAAGATTTACTTAAAATTGTATCTACTTATTTTATATGTTTGACAATTTTATCTGTATATATATATATATATGTCAACCACGTGCATTGAGTGTCCAAGGAGGCCAGAAGAGGGTATCAGATCTCTGGAGTTTGGAGTTATAGACAGTTGTGAGCCACCATGTGAGTGCTGTGAATTAAACCCAGGTTGTCTGGAAGAATAGCCAATGCTCTTAACCATTGAGCCATCTTTCCAGCCCATTTCTTACTTTGTGTCATAAGCCCAGCAATCTATTTATTTTAGACTTTAGTCCTCTTTTCTCCAAACCCAATGTATCGTGAAGTCTAAGTTCAAGTATCCATGGCTGAGTCCTTTATGACTGTTAGAAGGCCGCGTTTGAACACATTTCACTTATTTCAACCAAATACCTAAGCAAGTCAAACATTACAGAGAGTTTTCCCAGCTCAGCATTAGAAGTTACTTACATCTCCTTTGTTTTTGCGCCTGTCAGGCACACCCCCAGGCCCTTGCTAGTTGATCTAAGATGAGTTGGAATTAAATGGATTTATCCAAGTTATTTTATGAGTATAATCATGCTGGTCATGTGAATATTTCCTCTTTTCTAAAGTCATAAAGAAACCCACTAGGCATTGCTATTTGTTTTTACACTCACAGATAAATATTTTGCATTTCGCAAGTGGTGTGTGTGTGACATAAAATGCTGTTTATGGCAGGCAGAAGATCCAAAGTGATTGACATGGGTGCTCATGCCCTGTCGGAAGACAAGAGCTGTTGGACTTGCTGACCTGCTTCTAATGAATACAATACACAGAGCTCTGGCACATCATTTCTAAGATTAGGTTATAGAAAACAAGTACTTCCTTATTGACGTTCATTTGCACGTTATGTGGCCCAAAGAAAGTAAGTTGCTCAGTTGTAAACCTTATCCAGGACCCACAGTGAGAAACTGAGGCCTTTTGTCCAATAGCCCATGACCATCTTTGGCTTAACAACAGTGCTATTATTGAAGTTGAAAGCCTGAACCTTTGACATCAGTGAACATGCTGAACTTGATGGAGAGGAGCTCCACAAGGCCTCAACCCCACAGAAGAACTATAGGCTACGGAGGAAGGTTGGGAGTGAGGGAGGAACGGGTTATATTTAGGAATCTACGTATGCACACAATAGCAAGACGTAAAGAAAAAGGAGGCCAGGCATTTTCAGGGCAGAAAAGAGGGACACATGGGAGGGTTTGGAGAGAAGAAAAGGAAGGGAGAAATGTTATAATCAAACTATAATCTCAAAAATAAAAGGGGGAAAAGCCTCAGATCCTTAGCCTCTTGTCTTAAGGTGGCCAAGACTATAGCCAATAGCTTCCCTGCCAAGTCATGAAACATCGTGAGTTTGAGGGAGCCAGCAGAACCACGCCAAATTCCTGAATCACAGAACCCATGGGATAGCAAGCCGTCTGTTGTCTTTAACTACTGAGTAAGATAAAAATTCTCAAACAAAGCAATATGAGACAAAAGCATTCTAAATATATGCCATCGACTTTGTTTTGTGTTGGCCATCTACTGTTGGACATGGGCCTCCTTTTAAGTGTGGTTTATTTACCCAGTAGAACTCCACAAAATGATTATTTTTATTATTTGAGAGTATTATGTCTGAAAGCACATAGCATTTATTAACTATGACTCTCAACCTTCTGAACATTCTTGGGATGAAGAAAAATTTTTTTGCTTTTCTTAGTTTTTGCCACACATACTAATTTCCTAAATTCATTATTTTTATAGTGTGTCTTTTAAATACGAAAATTTGAGCAGTGAATGGCAAAGTTCATAAGTGTGATTAGCTATGGAAAGCACACTGAAACTACGTACATCTTTTTAATTGAAGACAGAACCCAAGTAAAATATTTTTCATATCTTCTCTCTTACAATAATTCATGAACATTTATTTCTTCCCCCAGAACAGTATGAACATCTGCATTCATTCAATGGGTTACCTCAAGATTCACTTCTTCCAAGATATTTTATCTTAGAACCACCACTATCCCCACCACCACCATCACCATTATCCCTTAAGTAGAGTACAATTTACTTAATAAGAAGTTTTCCTACATACCATCCCTTTTTCCCTCATAATGACTCTTAGGAATGATATATAGTATTATTCTCATTTATAGAGGAACAAATTCAAACAAAGAATTTAAATTAAGTGACCATGAAAATACAGGGATAAAAAGTGGTGTGCTTGAGTCCTGGATCTATCTACTGACTCACAGCCCAGTTCCTATTCCTATCCATCTAGAGCTCTTATTTCGCGGATTGTTGGCAGGTACAATTGTACCATGTCTTTGTTTGTTTGTTTTTTTTTTAAACTGGTAATAGATGTTGAATGACTCAGATAAGTAGGTTTACTATATTAAACCTGTGCATCAAGATTATTTCCACACTATTTACTATAGCTGAGACCAGGAACCATCCTAGATATCTATCAAAAAACAAAAGGCAAGGTAAACATGGTACCGACATGCTAGGGATTTTATTTCACTATAAAGAAGAATGAAATAGGATTGGAGAGATGGCTCAGCAGTTAAGAGCATTTACTGACTTATGGCTTTTGGCAGAGGACCTGAGTTCAGTTTCCAGTAACCACACCAGATCACAGTTACCCATAACTACTGTTTCAGGGGATCTGATGCCCAGTAGCCTTCTTTGGCATTTGTATGCATGTGGTGCACACAATTTCAGGCAGGCACATCCATACACATATGTTTACAAACTTCTTAAACAAGAAAAATGAAATCATGGCATTTGTAGGTAACTGGATGGAACTGGATGTTATTATGCTAAACAAAGTAACTTAGAATAAGAAAGACAAGTACCATATTTTCCCTCATATATGGTCTCCTAGATTAGTTTCTGTTGCTGTTATGAAACACCATGGCCAAGAGCAGCTTGGGGATGAAGTAGGTTTACTGAATCTTCCATGTTCTTATTACTGTTCATCGTGAGGGGAAGTCAGTGCAAAAACTTGAGTCAGGAATTGAAACAGAGGCTATGGAGGAATGCCATTTACTGGATTGCCCCCTTTGGCTTGCTCAGCCTTCGTCTTGTGCCACTCAGGACAACCTGCCCAGGGTGGCACTGATCCTCATGAGTTGGGCCCTCCCACATTAGTCATTAGTCATGAAAATGATCCACAGACTTGCGTGCAGGCAATCTGATGTAGGTATTTTCTCACTTGTGGTTTCTCTTCCTAGATAACTCTAGCTTGTGTTAATTTGTATAAAAATAATTCAGTGTGGATGGACCCTATATTTTAATTTTATGTATATATGCATGTTTGTGGGTAGGCTATAAAACTAGAAAAGGGACCAAGAAAGGAGAAAAAAAGGTCTTAAACAGAGGAGAAAAAAAAGGAGGGTAGTAGAGTACATTAATTCAAAGCAGGAAATACTAAAGGGGGGGGGAGGTGTGTGTGGCGAAAAGAGGCATATTGGAAAAGGAAGGCAATAAAAACTAAGTATACACAAATATGCCATAATGAATCCTATTACTTTGTATGCTAATGTAAAAATGAATAAACATTTGAATAACACTTATTAATTAGTGCATATCAATTGTACGATATTGTAGGTTTGGTTGTGACATTTTTACATATGTGTATACAATATTTTGATTGAATTTATTAGTCCCTCTTACTAGTCACATTTAGATACCCTTTGATGAACTCCAAAACAGCTCAAATTAAGTGTGGAAGGAAATACAACCATATTAAGTGTCCATGTTTTACTCTATGTGGTACTATTAAACAATAAAACATAAGTCCCATTAGGGTCTTTTCTTGGCACATATTCCTACTTAGGTTGATGACCTAGCTATCTCAAATAATAATAACAGAATCACCTCTAGTTTCAGATCAAAGTATATTTAAAAATAGTAGAATAGGAATACTTAATATTCTAAATTATGTCTAGTGAAAATCCAGCCCAAATCCTTGACTGATGGTTTGTCTGTGTTGAAGAGCTGTTTTGTAAAAATATATTTGGTGCTAGCTGCTCTGCAGATCTAAGATCAGGCAAAGCCAGATACCCACTAAAAGTTACTCATGTGTTTGTGGGGTCCCTACTGTGCTGTGACCTGGTCCCCTGTTAGAGTTGGCTGTGTCTGTTAACAGAACTGAGCTGGCTTTGAGCCTCTGGAATTATCCTGTAACAAGATTTCCTGGGTTTCAGAGTAATAGTGTTATTTCTACAGGGTTCTGAGCTATAAAGAATTTCATTCTCATGTGAACATTTTAGATGTAGAGCAAATATTTGCTGGAAAAATTGCCAAACACCCACTTTCCTAGGAAAAGTATTCACAAGCACAGAGAAAGCATGGTTCTCAGGTGGCTGGGGAAGAGCCTATTATTCTTCCTTATAGAGAGATCCTTACTTTCTGTTATGCATGGGTTTGCACGTCCTTCTTGGGGTTCTTGTTTTCCTGCTTGTGGTTGAAAGGTAGCTGCAGACAGTGTGAAAGTGTGCCCTTGCACATGCTGTGAAAGGGAAGAAGACATCTTAGTTCAGAGTGTTCTAGGCCAGCAGTGGTTCTCATCACTCCTGCAAGGGATGGAAAAAGTGAGCATAACCCAGGATGCTCTGTCAGAGAAAATGAAACCTTAGCACTTCCACTTAGAAGAACTCATCATTTCTAGTGAGCTTCCCTTTAATGGGCCCAGGAAGAAAGCCAATATCTTATTCCCAGCATACAAATGAGGAAACTGAGACCGGGTGATGGAAATAATTCTTTTAAGGTTGTTCAGGTTCATAAAGGCAGAAGCTTTGACTGAACTCTTGGAAATGGCCTTTTTACTCCAGCTGGGCTCAAAGTTCTGGAAGTTTCTCACCTGGAGTTTTCTACAGATATATTGACATAAATTCATATAACCTTATTGCTTAAAGATGTTAGGTAAATGAAACATTACTGACAGAGAATTCTGGACAGCTCCCCTATGGCCTTTGCTGATCTGTTATCTTTCAAATTCTGCTTAGAAAGATTATTTCCAGGGTCCCAAGGTCTTTGAGGTTACTCCTGACTAGACCTCCAAGGAAGCTCCGCCCCCAGACTTATTCTTTGAGATTTGATCATGGTTATTATAACCTCCATTTAGAGGTCTGCAGAAATGGTTAGGCCAGGAGTGTGTTTGCTGCACCCAAGTAGGAGGACTTGAGTTTAGAATCCAAGAACCCACATGAAAATATGAGCCTGGTGGGGTTTGCCTGTAACCCCAGACAGAGCTAGTGGAGTGGAGACAACAGGCACCTTGGGCTTTCTGGCTAACCATTCTAGTCAAGTGGTGAGGTCAGGATTCAGTGAGTCTGTCTTGAAAAAGTAAAGTGTGTCGGGGGGTGATAAAGGAAGACATCTCATGTTGATCTCTTGACTACACACATGGGCATACCCTCACATATGTGTACACATACACTCACAGATAGACACACGACAAGAATGATTAATTTTCTCTTTATATTATTTAATTAAATAAACAAAGCACAACAATCTTTTTATCTTTTTATTGCAAGGCTATGGGGCAACCTGGAGGCAAGAGCTGATGCAGAGGACATGCTGCTTACTGGCTTGCTCCTCATGACTTGCACAGCTTGCTTTCTTATAGAACTCAGGACCACCAGTCCAGGAGTGCCTGCACAGTCTACAGACTGAATATCCCATCAATCTTTAATTAAGAAAATACCATCATAGGCTTACCTACTGCCTGATTTTGAGGAGGCATTTTTTTTTCAACTGAAGTTCCTTCCTCTTTAGCTTGTGCCAAGTTGACATAAGAGTAGCCAGGAAAATTTTCATTTCTTTGCAGAAGATATTTCTTGTTTGAACTCCCTAACTTCCTAGTTGTACTTTTGTTTTTGTATTTACAACATTATGATGAGTATTATATAGGACAGAACCCTGATACTTTGTGTCTCTAAGATCCTACAGTACATTTGTTTAATCATGAACTCAATATTAAATGTTCCTTAATAAAATAATACATTTTTGTTGTTTTGTCTTTTGTAAATGCTCAGACATTCCATTACTTCTAGAAGAAAGCAATAGAAGTGGAGTGAGAAAGAGCAAAAGAAATTGGAGTTAAGAGGAAAAATGCCAGCATGCTATCTGGAGACCATGATATTACAATTTTATGTAAGCTTGTATGCCTTAAGTAACAACTCTTTCACAGCTGAGGAAATGAGTAGATAAAAGGGAAAAAGAAATGGGTAGAATGGAAAATGTACTGATTACTCAGGTGAAAATATTCTCAACAGCTGTAGGTTTAGTTATGATAGGACAGAATTATCTTGGTGCTGAGAACACCCAATCATCTATCCTCTAGCAAAACATTGAGAAAGCCAATGGGAGAATTTCCTGAAAAATCACAAAAATTCTGCCTTCAAGTTTTGGTCTAGAATGGATGAATGAATCTCCTGTTTCCGCGTTTAAGAGCTTCCTATGTTTTCAATCTGGCTTTTAGTTACTGGAGGATACAGTGAGAGATGTTTTTCTAGCTCCAGACTAGCACACTTTTTATTTACTGGCTTTAATTTCCCATAGCTCCAACCTTACAGTGCATACTGAAACATTTAGGTACCCATCCTTGAAATTTTCTCAGGGTACTCTTTGCCATAGCTGAGGACGTCAGGAGAAACCATTTTTCTTCCTGACTGGCTGAACAGATGTAGCTGAAGAATCCTGAATTCCATGTCTGTGTTCATCACCTACTGAACAAGTTGCTTAATATTGTGCTTTGGTGTCTTCGTTCTAGGACAGAGTGAGATCATGTATAAAGAAGCAAGTATAAGGACTGCAACAAAATGCAAGATTGCTGAGCTGTTAGGAAAAAGGAAAGACAAACTAGACGATAATTATCCAGAGAAAAATAACAACTAATGAATGTAGAAGATATTTGAACATCAGAAAATCATGATTCTATAGTTTCAATTATAGTAATTGATTCTGTAAAGTATGGTTAATTAATAATAATGTCATTGAGAGAAAGGGTTCTGAGGAATAGGGTACTAATAGACTAACTGAAATGGGGAAAATATACATTTATTATAGAGAGGTCAGGTAGTTGCCACTTTACCAACAAGCAAAACTCACTCCACCTCAAAGATGGATAACCTGACTTTACATACCACTATATAAAAATGTGAACTTTACAGCATTGCCAGTGAGTATATTTTCCCCAAATGCTTAAAGTAAGTACAAGTCTTCAATGTAATTGCCAGTTTTAGGAAACACTAGAGATGAGATGGCAGTTTGAGTGCACTGTGAGAAAATAACCATCTGATCTAGAGTGGGAGGCACAGCACAGAAGACAATCTAGATTCTTCCAAAAGTCCAAATCATTAAAAAAGACAAGGAGAAAGACTTTCCTGAATTTAAAACTCCAAGAAATATATTAAATACAAGAACAATGGCCAATGAATTAGAAACAATTCTTGGAGCGCACCAGTGACTATTGGAAAGACACCAATATAAACTTGGTGTTTTGTGAGATTAATAAATATCTTTTCTACAAAAGCTTTATTATGATTACGATATGTTCTTAGAAATGCACTTGCACAAATTGTCAAGCTCACTTTTTTCCTATCCTTAAAGCAGTACATTTCCCTTTTTGTTTTATATAACATTGGGCTTCATATTTAGTTATTAGATACCACATAGTCCTTAATGAATTTCTCTCAATTTGATATTACTATCAGATACGTCTCCCTATTAAAATTATTTCGGATTCTGACTATGAATAAGTGTAATACTTAATATACATAAATATTTGATGATTACCTTTGGTTCACTTGTTCCTTCAATTCAGGCAAAGATGAGCTATTTTGAACTCAATACTCAATTTTAGATGTGAGCAGAAATAATTTAAAATGTTTAGTTTATACTACGTAATGCAAATGTAACCTAGTTAAATTATCTAAGGTTTAAAAAAGAATCAATAAACATTTTGAATTCGGGAGAGCGTTAATTTATCATCCTAGGCCATTGGATAATGTGAAATCAAACATGCTATTTCCAGGAAATCTTTCCTAGGATCCTCTAGAAGGGCTGGGTCATTCCAGCCTGATGGCTGAGCCCATTTGGGAAGTGATGTTGTTGGTTACCAGTCAGGTCTATCACCTTTATATCTTTTTACTTTAAATTAGCTAGAAAATAAGGAGAAAGGAGCAGTCTGCCATTGTCAGAGAAGCTGTCTAGTCTGGGCACCCTGAATCTTCCTCTCTGCTCTCTCTCCCTCTCTGTCTTGGTGTTGATTTGTGTCTCACTGGACTTTAGTAACTAGGACCTTAGAGGTAGCTCAGCTTCCTTGGTAATTAGCTGGACATTTTCTTAGTTGTTACTCTCAGTTCATCTAAGGCTACATAAAACACTACAGTGCAACATCAATAATGTGATGACCAGGGGGTGGTTAACTGATTTAAGCTTTACAAAAAGTAGAAACTTTTACCTCATATATAAAAGGGTATTTAACGTTTTTCATAACTTTCCCACTTGTGGCTCATACGATAAATTATTGTAGGTCAGTGAAGCATATATGCACTACATGTATTATAATAAATATAGTAAACTTACTTTCGGGATATTTGTTTAGCCAAAACACAAAATCCTTAAATTCCTATGGAGTGACTGGCCAACTAAATGGCTGAAACAGTGAATGAGGCAATACGACAGAGCTCTGTGTCTCCTCAAGAACATGCACACAATGTGCGATTTGCTTCCAAAGTTTACTCCCGGTTGTCTTATCGTTTTGCTTGGTTTTCCTTTCCAGTGTGCTGATAAACTTACCCTTAAGACTTAGCATCAAGAAATCAAGGTTAGAAACTGGAACCACAATGGCCTCTTTTGTTCTTAATGTTTTGGGGGTGATGGGTAGAATCCAAGGTGCTGTTGCACATGCTGATCAAGTGACCTTGTACTGTGAACTATACCCCTAGCTCCACAATAGTCCCTTTTAACTCGCGATCTTGCCAAAGACAGTGTAAGCCTGGGTAGTTAAGGCTTTTTAGTTCCGCTTGGGAGCCGGGCCTTTAACAGCCGAGTCATCTCTTCAGACCACTGAGGCTTCATTGTAACAAAACTCGTTTTTGTATTTATGTACGTAATGCAGCATAATTGAACATTCTTTGACTTACTGTTAAGATGGGGCTCAATGGTAGCTACCGTTGTAAAGATTAAATGAGGTTATATAATGAGTGAGTGAATTCTGTCTGTAGTTATTGTCGCTCAGCTCTATGGTTAGGGTCGAGTATTTCTCTCTTGGGGTCAGACATGGTGAATTAGTGAGTGCTTTATGCTCCACACTCCTGCAGCAAAGGGTTGCCATTAAGATATAGGGTTGATTTAAGTCATTCTAGCAGCTCAGGAACTTGAGGTGTAAATAGATGTCTTCCAGCATGCTAAGGGTTAAAGGTGTGTAGTTTCACCCATAATCTCCACCATAGTTTAATCTCATGCTCATATTGTGGCTGCCAGAGAACTTCAGCAGATGCTTGACTTTTTTTTCTGTTTTTCTGGTTCTTGTTTCTTCTTTTTTAAAATATATATTTGATATTTTTTATTTAAATTTGAAACAAGCTTGTTTTACATGTCGGGCTAAATGATCCATTTTCTCATCTATCCTATTTTTAATTCCTCATTTGTTCTGTTCACTGCCACCACAACCCTCTTCTCCAGGTAAGCATACAACCATCTTTAAAAAGGGAGGACAAACTAAGAAATGAAAGATGCTGACCTACTCTAGTGGTAACAGCCTTTATCAGAGCTGTGATGATGAAGGGGGCTGACCCGAGCACTCAGCTCTCTCTGTTGTTGGGTGTAGTGAGATTCTTCCTTGACCAGAGAAGAAAAAGAGTTTTTATATTTTCCTATCCTCCCATCTGTAATGCTACAAGGATCATAGTGTAGGTATCTAGGCCTTCAGTCCTTCCAGTTTTCTGAGAATATAGCTTAATAATGTAGGTGAGAAATGGCAGGGAGAAAGCCTCTCGTTAGAAAAAAGAAGTTGTAGCAAGAGAAACTGGGGTGGACATATTAACTCCTGCACATTCTTTTCTGTTTCCTTATCCCTTTAAAAATCCATTCTTAACTGCTTATGGACAACAATATTGGAGAAAAGCAAAGCAAAGGTGTAATACCATATGTTTCAAAAGAGCGCAAGGGTTACATGTTAAATTCATGCATCTTTCCATGCATCTATCCATGCATCCATCCATGCATCCACCCACCCACCCACCCACCCACTGAGTCTATTAGTGAATCTTCTATTTATTTGGTCAGTATTTCTGTGAGCCTACTTCTGTGTCAGGCACAGTGTATACCGTCCTGAAATGGAGAAGAACAGATGTCACAGTATCACTTTGCTCCCCCCCCTCGAATTGGTTTTGTATTTCTATGCTTTAATTCCATAAATCTAGCCAGGAAAATGAATTTCCAGGACACAACAATAAGGAGGAAGGTTCCATTTAGAACTTCATCCTTCTGCTCCTCGCCTTGCATAGGGTTAACACACCTTCCTGACTTTTCTTAATAGGAATCAACACTTTCTTTGTATTATTGCCGATTCTCCACCTAGTCTCTACTAGGCTAAGGCTGGAAGTAAAATTGGATGGTGCATCCACAGATCTGATGTCTTCCCAGGGGTGAAACTGGGAACATAAGCGTGTGACTTCTCAGAAAGTCGATGCCCCCGTGGGAGGCGCTGGGCAAAGGCATGAAGCTTTTAGGCACATCTGGCCCAGGGCAAAAATGTGAATCTGTCTGAGATTGTCTTCTACCCACTAGCCTGGGAGCCCAGAGTCCTTCCTCCTCCTTTCTGCCCCTTCCCAGCTCTCATGGCATGCTGCTCAGCATCCTTTGGGGCACGCAGAAGAGACGGAAAGTGCTTTCTTTCACAGCAGCATACGCTTGTTGAAAACAACTCTGCTAAAGTTCCAGAGTAACTTTAGGACCACAGCAGTTAAGGGAAAAGAACTGAGATCTCCAGTGTACACCTTCTCCACATTCATAATCTTCCCATCAGTGTTCCCCACCAAAGTGGCACACAAGACAGGGTAGTTTGATTGCTCTAAAAATCTGTGTGTCTTTTCTATTTAATTTGCTCTCCTCTTAAACTCCTAGCCATCAGTTGCTCCCCCCCCCCTTTCCATAGTTCTGGTAATGACCTACAGTACAGTATTGCCTCTCACCTGGATTTACTTGAGATCCAAACTTGATATTGTAGGAAAGGATAAAGTGTCAAAAAAAGCTGGGCAAAGTAGGTCAGGAAGGAGGCACAAAACGCTCTGCCCTTCCATTTCCTCCACTCTGTGTCATGCAGCACGTAAGACTTTGTATGAGGATTTAGGTGACCATTCCCCACCCCTTAGGAACTTAGGCATCTCTGGCTCTCCGAAGATGACTTCCACCTTTTTTGGATAGAAGTAGCACTGAATGGGAGAAATGAGAATAAATACAGCGCAGGATAATACTGAATGGCTCTACCATGTAAAGCTCCGATGGAGTGAGTAATATTTAGGTAAATGGTCCTGGAGAGCAATTCTTCTACAACAAGAACAAACTACTTTATGAAGTGATCATTTAATAAGATATACCAAATCCCAAGAGATCATTCAAAACCTCTTTTTCTACTCTTGAAGCATGTTCCCTCTGTTGGGAAGAAGAGCAAGATGATAAGTGGCCCTTTCTTTCTGACAGAAACGGGAAACTAAAGGTCTAATGACTGGATTTTTATATCCCTCTCACTGTTCCTGGCAGTGCTGGTGTGTGGTGTGTGATGGAAACTTATGTTCAAACAAATCTGATTAGAAAATGTTATTAGAATATTTTTTAAACTCTGAGAAAAGAAAATATTTTCATGACAACTCACTTGAGGTTTTGAAGTGTGCTTCAAATGGTAAAATCACTGTAAGTAATTTAGCTGAAGTGTAATAATTGGGCTCCAAGTGTTATGATTGATACATTTCATTGAAAACAGCACCCTGAGGTTTTTCCAAATTAAAGATGAAATCTAAATACAACCTTAAATAACCCAAGTGGAAATACTTTATTGTAGTTAATAACCAAGCAAAATATGCTTATTTTATCTGTAGACTCATTCCAACACATTATACCTATTGTTGCTTCCATTCAAAAGGAGTGACACTGGCTTATGTAAAAATAATAGCATTCCTAACTATTAATAGCAAATAAGAGAGGCATTTATGGACATTCATACATCATTTATAAATGACCCTTCTGAATAAAGTGATTTCCATTAGCATAGCTCCACAATTATGGCCTGCAGAAGAGACATGATTTTCTTTCTTGAACACACATATAAAAATCCATCATTTACTTTGCTAAATCTTATTCATAATGTTTCAACATATTTTCCTGTTACTAAATGATTTTAAGATGAAATATGTACACATACAAAGATGTTCTGTTGGGTGTGTGGGGATCCTTAAGACCTCCTGAAGGCGCTCAAGTAGGCATGTGACTGTGGTACTGTGTACTCCTGAGGCTGCAGTTCATAATTAGTTCAAGGTTCCAGGACTGACTTGGGCAAACATCTAGGAATTTAAATTTTATGAAGAGGACAATCATCTTATTTTTTCCTTACTTGTCATATCTTTATTCAGAATCATAGTCACTAGCTTGCTACTTATAAGGCCTGTCCACCTTTGTGATAATTTCTAGGTAATATTCAGGCAGACATCTCTTTGTCATGGGATTCTAAAGCATGAGGACTGATGCTTTCTGATCTTATTCATTGTGAGTGGTGCTGAATGCTCATGGATTTGCTAATTCTTCATGACTATCCCATGTATGTATTTATTTACAAGAATCAATTATACTTTTCTTTCCAGTTGAAGAAAATAGAGCTCAAAGAAATTGAAAAAATTATTCAGGACCACACAGAGCATGGCAGAAAGGGTTTGACTTGGACCTACACTTACACACTTAGACCCGAATTGTACCTAAGATTAGTAAACATTCATTGAGCTTACTCTATTGACTCTTTAACAGAAGGGCGCTTTATATAGGGGCCATCATGATTTTTTCCCCCACAATGATGTGGTTACTAATTAGGGAGCTTGAGATGAGAACATAGGCAGAAAGGAAGCGTATCCTCCAGATGCATTTACCTTGCTATGCATCTATGTTGCTGCCCCTTGCTACAGCCCTACAAATGCTTAGCTAGATCTTTTATGATGGGGATGTTCTGTCTGTGGCAGCATCAATTTTGGTCAGCAGATGCCCTTATCTTCTCTCTTGATCTACCAAGATTCCTGAGGGGGAGGGCAACTAGTCAGCCATGGGGTTCTTCCCTCATTTCTTTAAGTAACATGAGTCATGTGCATTGAGGCATTTAGAGAACAAACATCTTTTACTCAGAACAAGCAAATTTAAATTAAGATACATTTCGAGAAGAATGGAGGAATTCTCTGAGCTTGGGAGTGCATATAAATTTGAACAACCAAGTTTAAAAGTAGAAGGCAATTATTTGTTTCATCTCTGATATTTGTACAGACAATACACATTTAGGGGGTTAAGAATCTACTAGACCTGAGTTTAGTCCCATTGATACCATCACTTGCAATATTGTTACTTCAGGTAGTTATTACCTTCATCGTCAACATCTACAAAATGGGGATAATAATAACGATGGCTATATGTTAATGGAAATAATTTCTGGTTGAAAGAAAACCTTCTGTGAATTGCAGCTGTTATTATTATTATTATTATTATTATTATTATTATTATTCACTGTTCCAACTAAGATTACACAAGTAACTGAGTAGTACTAAAAGCCTGTTCTTCTGTCTCAATTACTATAATTCCTCCTGTTTATTTCAAGAAGAGAGATCTGTATTTCAATATCAACATTGACATCAACTATTAAAACATTTATAGCTGACCAGGAAAAGCAGACTGACAGCATCATCTTACCAATTTAGCTTTGTTAAATATCTCTAGTTGTTGCTTGGTAATAGCCATTTTATTATTCTAACTTTACATCAGCATTTGATCAATTTTGGAAAATGTTCCTTGGTACATATACCAAAAAAATTCTATTTTTACTCTCTCAACTCCACGTAGCACATCACATTGATAGACCACATCATTTTCAAAGAATTTGTCACACCAAGATCATATTTTTCTGAGAAGAACATGAACAAATCAGAGCATCGTTGCTGAAGTAACACTGGGACTTGTGAGAACTGTCAGAATGTGATTGAAGAAAGCTCTCACAGCTTTCAGAAAATAAATTCTACCTTTACAGAGTTTATACTTTATTTTTGATGCATAAACTGCAATCATAAAATTAACTCCAAGAAAATACAATTTTTAATGAGAATATTTTTTTTCTCCATATTTTATTGATGAATAAAATAAGATTGGGGACAAAGAACCACTATTTCCTACAATAAAATATAATGGTAATGTATGTCTTTAATGTCTTCAAGAACCTTTAAGACTAATGAATTCTAAAGCCAAAACACCTCTTTTGTAAAGAAACAGGAATCAGAATGAAATTTTAAGGTTAACTGTGTTTATATGCATGAGCGATTATTGTATAAGGACATTAATAATAAATTACAGAGATTTATAAATAAGTTATCTATGGTAAACTAAACCAGGACTTCTAAATTCCCCCGTCTCTTTGCATACATTGAGCTATTATTTAACTATAAGCTACTTTGCAATTAACTACAGATGTTTTCTAAGTTTTATGGATCTCTGCTGGCGATACACAAATCCAGATAACCATTACAGAAATTATTAATTCTGTGACCTTTACTTTATAACCAACAATTTGCCAGGGATCTTGGTTGTTTATTAGACATCACTTCAGAAATATTTATCCGTGACTGCCAGACATCTTAATTACCCTCCAATTTTTTAACTGATTATTGTGACAGCCATTACCTCCACAGGGCAGTGCAAACCGTACGCAAGAGACAGGAGACCTTCAAATAGTTTTCAAAAATCACCAGACCTGAAAAAGACCATTTACTCTGCATAATTGAAATCAAATTGCTGTGTTAACCCAACTCTCTTTTGCTCTCTCGGTTCTGATCTCAACAGCGCTGGGCGGATGAAAGAGCCCACCTGCCTCTAGTACATCCTGCTAATTCAGGGTCTTATGTCTTAGCAAAGAGATAGATGATCTAAAATGCTACGATTGTTGACGTCTGCTGTCTGATTTTTATTAGTTCTCCTCTGATTTGTATTAATTGTATCATGCATCGGGCACAATATTTATCATTACACCTGTATTCCTTTAGGAGATAGAGGACTGCCAATTTTGTAGTAAATTGAGTGTGTCAAAGACTTGGATGGATGCCAGCACCAAGACAGACACAGAAAATGTGCCTTTCCTGCAGGTGAGGGGAGACTAGACCAACTTGTATTGTTTCTGTCATCTCTATGATAATTAATTTCAACCATATTATCTGAATTAAAATGTGACAATTATTTATTCCCTAGACTGGCTTCCTGGAAGCTGTCCAATTTTATTATCCTATTTTGGAAAAAAAAAAGCACAGCTAAAATATGAACAAATCATTAAGAATTGATGCCTCCATGATGTACATATTCACATGAAAGATGACACCTTTAAGTCATGATTTTAAAACTACATTAGTAAAGAGGAAAATGTATAGAAGAATAGACCATAACTCTCCCTGGCACAGCTGGAGCGCTGTGTGATAAAAAGTGAAAAGAGCCAACTATTAGCTGGCCTTTTGGGCCTGCTGTATGGATCTCCATCGCTCACACAAATCCGTGTTGGCTCGTTTGCTGATAGTTGTGATTGACTGTTGGGTCGTATTATCCCCTGCTGTTCCCCCGCCCACACTTCTGGGGATATCAACAGCAGGAATTGTCAGTCAGGGCTCAATTGATTATCCTCAAAATTTGCTCCTGCTATTGACCATAATGGGGAAAAAATTCATGCCTCTGAATTATTCAGAATGAAAATATACACAGAAAAAAATCGATCAGGCACATCTGATATTAAAGACAAATTAAAACAGTCAGTAGAAGGGGGCTTGAGACAGCTGCTATGTACAAAGAAGGGAGCATTTTGGAGATAAAGGAAAAGAGATTTTGCTTAAAAAAAAAAGATGTTATAGCTGTCAAGGCCTTTCAAAATTAATAGCTATATTAATGGAGGCATTAGGGCTTCCTGGCCAGCTTGTTCCTTATAACTGTTGGCTCTGTTCTGGAGACCCCAGATTGGTAATTACCTCATAACAGTCCCATAGTCTTTTAAAGTTAACTGAAACGGGCCATGCTGAAGGGGTGAAATGACAGAAAAATCCTCCTGTCAAAACTGAAACACCAGCAAACACCTAGAAATGGGCATTAGACCTGATAGAATTTGACAGGAGTTAGAAATTAAACAACTGAAAAGAAATTGCTCTGTCTGCAATTGTATCTGTATCATCTGTGTTACAAACTTGTGAGCACCATGGACAGATGGTTTCTGGGCTCCTTCAGCATGTTGGGTGCCAGTGTGGGGGATGTGTGGGAAATCCTGCGTAGAAACACACTCCAGCCTAATCTTGGGGAGACAGACATTCTGTAGTGGCAGAGAAGTGGCCAGTTTCTGTCACTTATAGATCTGGTTTCTTTTCTGAGAGCCACTGAACTGCACCTTCCTCCCTTTCCCTTCATTAACGGATATGTCTAGTCCAAGCAATCAAAAATAATTATTTAGCTTCTCCATCTCATCCTGCCCAAGAGGTTTTGGTCTTAACTATTCATCTGTTTTCTTCTGCAGGAGAGGAATTTGGCTGGCAGCCTCCACACCCCAAAACTTGACCCTATCAAGGGTCAGAAATCGGCTTGGAGCGGAAGGATCTTCATTTACTAGGTAGGTGGTAACAATCTCCTTTGCTCTTGGTTGAAATGTCACTCATGAGCCTGCCCCTGGACTGCTGAGGAGAGAGACAGTTCTCCTGGGACTCTTCTGTTTTCCAGCCTGACTTCTGAAGTCCACCCTGGGAAGTCAGGACTATTCTCTCCTCTGAAATTAGCAGGGACATTAAACATCACAGGGCAGCACTTGCTCTGCCAAACCAAGATCCTTTCCTTTGTTTTGGATTCTCTCAGATTTTCTGTTTATGAGAAAAGGCACCATATGCACACAGAGACACACACAGAGAAACAGACAGACAGACACACACATACACAGACACACACAGAGAAACAGATAGACAGACACACACATACACAGACACACACAGAGAAACAGACAGACAGACAGACACACACACAGACACACACAGAGAGACAGACGGACAGACACACAGACAGACACACAGACCAATGCATAGAATTAGATGTTTATCTGTGAGATAAGACTCTGGTCCCTAGCAGGGATAACCTGAGGTTTGCTTAATGGCTGTTAAAAAGAAAAGACTGAACAAAAGGCATGTGAAGATTCTCGTCATCTTATGACATCACACAGGCAGCAGAGATTCCTTTGTTATTGACTCAGGAGCTTCCTTCCTTTGGTGGCCTGTCTCAATTCAAGATAATGATCAAAAAGAAAAAGAAGAAATCACCCTCACTCTTCCATGTTCTGGCCTTGCTTTTTTTTTTTTTTTTTTTTTTTTGGCCTACATCCAGTTTATGTTTAAGCATCTCAGATGTTCCCATACTCCAGAAGAGACAGCTCCACTCCTCTCTCTCTCTAAAACGCCAACACTCCCGAAATTCAAACATGCTTGCCCTCAATTATGAAGCTGCTTCTGGTCTGGGGGGGGGGGAATACAAAGCGACGAGAGAGGCTTTGACTTCTTCCTGCACATAGCATCTGCATGCGTGCACCTGTCTTCCTGTCTGTAGCCAGCGCACCACAGGAGCAGCAGGTTGCATTCCTACCCTGGCTATGGACAACTGCTCTAGCCATCTCCTTCCCGTACCAGCAATCTTTATCTTTCTACCAGCCGATTCCCGCTGGTGTACAAATGTGGTGTTGTTCTTCTAGCTTGAGATAAGCAAGAAAACCAGAGCAGACGAAGCAAAGCCTTCCTTGACCCCATTTCCTCGTGCTACTGTTCATTTCCCCCTCCCTCTCTACGGAAACGGAAACTCAATGCAAGTCCTGTCTATATTACTGCCGTCGACTATGCTCTTCTCCTGTACACCTGCCAATTTGTTATTCTGACAACTTCAGACTTTCAGAAAACTTGTAATTAGCTTCTTCTGGTGTTAATATTTCATGTACCCATAATACAGCAATTATAGAAAAAGGAGATCTCTCGTCACTTACTTTTACCTCAGCTCTACTCGCTTGCCTGCAAACGGGGTTGTAATGATCTCCACATATGAGACCCCGCCTTATTTGACTCATCCATTGCATGTGGCATGATTGAAGACTCTCTCTCTTGGAATACTATATATCTCCACCCATGGCTGTTCTTGGTGCTGTTTGGAAACCCCTTGACTTTTAAACACAGGAGTCCCAGAGAGCAGCCCTTGGAAGCATAATCTCTTTTCTTACATTTTCCTTGGTCTCCCTATCACTCTCATTATTTTCAACACTTTCTGTATCCTGATCACATTCATATTTTTGAAATTTAGTTGGCATTTCCCCCCATTAACAGTAGGCTCAAAAGTCAAGCTATCTGCCAGGTTGTGGTGGCACATGCCCTAAATCTCAGCACTTAGGAGACAGAGGCAGGAGGATTTCCGTGGGTTCAAGACTAGCCTGGTCCATAGAGTGAGTTCCAGGACAGCCAGGACTGTTACACAGAAAAACCTTGTCTTGAAAAAAAAGTCAAGCTATGCACTGTTAATATTTATGTGATTATTTAATATATATGTATATACATAAATATATATAGGAACTTCCAAATTATTTCTCCAACTATATGCCCTATGTCTGTCAGTGACAACTCCAGCAATCTAATTGTGTGAGAGAAACATCAGAGAAAAGATCTTTCTATTTTTCTCATGCCCTACATTAAATATCTCAGAAAATTCTAGTAACAACTTCATTGAAACATATTTGGGGTCCAGTCATTTTTCAGTATCTTCCCTGTCAGGACTCTGGTCCCAAGTTACTGTAATTGCTTCTGTAGAATTCAGCTGCATTTCTGGTTTCTGGTGTCCTTGCTTCTGCCCCTCTCCAGATCTAGCTTCCACCTGTGGTGGTCTTGTACATACATAAAGAGATTGTGTCATTGCTTTGTTTACAATGACATCTGTTTACCCAGAATAAAAACCAAAGTTCTATGAACAGTAGGGCAGACTCCAGTGGTCCGTTTTCCTAACAAATTATCAATTTGTTGCTAATCGCATCAATTATATCTTCCCACTTTCCCCATGAATCACCTTGTTCCAGTTACATTCTCCTCACAGAATGTACCTAGAATATTGCAGCCTGCTTTCACCTCAGAATCTTTATACAGTGCCCAACTCTCTCCTGTAGATTCTTTCTTCAGCTCTTCTCATGATTGAATATCTCCTCAGGTCTTGACTCAAGTGTGAGTGCTAGGCAAAGCCTATTTTGATCATACTCTAAAATTAGTCCCCCTCTTCCTCCCCGATTAATACCATTTAATTGATGCTTACCTCAGGTGGCCCACACTTACCTCAAACATATTATGTATGCCAAACAGGCCTTGGATGCCTGATCCTCTGACCTCACCTCACCCCACACCTAACACTAGAATTACAGTTGTGTTTGGCTTCATTATGTATTCTTTAAAATTATTTATAACCATCAATGTACTATTATTTTATTTTTTAAGTATTTGTTTCTACTAGAATGCAAGTTCCATAATTTCAGCAGTTCTGTGCTTTTCACTCTTAAGTGGTATATCCCCAGTGACTTTTCTATTGTCAACAACATAACAGATATTAAAAAAATGATTGTGGAATAAAAGCATGGTCACCCATATGCCTCTGTTACAAGACAGCGAAATGCTACAATCTAATGGAAGCAAAACAAAGCCTTCAAATGCGAAGCCTTTTGTGTAGAGGAAATGAGAAATGAAAGAGAGAGAGAGAAAGACAGAGATCTCTTTCACTGGTCTCTTAATGCTTGCACATTTCACTGTGTGAGACACTTAATTGAGGAATCAAGGAGAGGCCACCCAGACCAAGAGCTCAAGGTTATAAGAACTGACCCAGGGCAGAAGAGTGGCAAAGTTATTGGTGGTGAGTGAATTAAATTCTTTGGATCCAAACTGCTTCTCAAAAGAAAAAAATTTAAGTAAGCTTTCACTGGAGGGTGATAAAAAGGAATATTAATCTGCCAGAACAGTTGTTAACGCTTATAAAATACACCAGTCTTCATAATAATGGAAATTCTGAAGGCAGCCTTTCTGATTGAATCGAAAGTCAACGGAAAATCTAAGAATCGTTCACGTTGAATTATTAAGTAACTACTTCCAAATTAAGCATCTTGGATGAGCAACAAACCTAACTACATGTTGCACAAATATATGTTTTCCTCATCCCCTTGTTGGAAGAAGTTGTATTTGATACATGCAGTGCATCAATCAAGAACCTAAGAACAGGTGTGTGAAATAGCCATCCATCAAACGGGATCTTTAGCCACTCTGCAGTAGAGCTGTCTGGAACACCTTCTGTGGGTAACACAGGGAGAAGGGAAGTTGTGTACATCCATTAGTCAAATCCACAAGAGCATGGGGAACACATTGATAAAAACAGCAATGTGATTACTCCTAGACTTCCAGCTTGAGAGAAGAGCGAAATCATTGAAGCGTGTGAGAAAACTTGCTAGTATTTTTTGAATACACTTCTTTTAGGACACCTTTGGTCTGTAGAAACTTGGAAAGGTTCTGCACAGAGTTCCTTTGAGCCCTTAGTGATCTCCCCATTTGTAGCCTCATACTGCATAGTTGTAATAGCTCATGAGACAGCATCAGTATATTATTAACAATTAAATTCGGTATTTTATTAGTACCTCCTTAGTTTACTTGATATCACTTTTCTCTTTCTACCCAGAATGCCACTTTGCATTTAGTTGTCAGGTCTCTTTGGTTTCTACTCAAGTGTGAGAGGGTTTCAGATTTTTCTTCTTTTTGTTACCTTGGCAGTTTCTAAGAATACTGTCAGCATTGTTTTTTAGTGTTTCTTATTTGGGTTTGTCATGAGTAGGTTATAGTAATATGTTCTTGGAAGGGGACCTACAGAGATCTTTTTCTCTCCTCATAAATGGAATGTGCATATTATCAGTCTGATTTCTTGCTGTGGATATGAACCAATCACCTAATTTAGGGAATATTTATCAGATTTCTTTACTGTTGTAATTTTTCTTTCTCTCTTTTTTAATACTATTCTCTTTGGAAGCAAGTAATAACACTTAACTTTGTTGTAAGGAAATGGAAGTTATATTCATCTCTTTAAGAGTGGAAAAGTTATACATTATTTGGGATTCTTCATAGGGGATTTTTCTTTTATCTTACATCACCTATCTATCTGTCTATCTATCTATCTAATCTAATCTAATCTAATCTAATCTAATCTATCTGTCTATATTTTCTTCATCATCATTATCTATCATCTATATCTTATCTATCTATCTATCTATCTTTTATGTACCCATCTTTCATCTATCTTCTACTTATTTGTCTATGTTTCATCTATTGATTGTCTACTTATCATCTACCCATATGTATTCACAGATAACTATACATAAGCTTTTGCTGAAACTATTGTACCTGTGGCCACTGGGAGACTTTCTGATTTGTGCCTGTGTGCTTTTGACATATCCCATCACTGTGGTTTTATTTTCACAAATGTATTATGCAGGTATGCACACGCACATATATGTAAATACATGACTTTGTGTGGTATTCAGTATATGGCTGTGTTATCTGTATTTAAACTAAACATACTTGTGGCTGACTGTATCAGCACCTGGATCCTTTTCTTGCTTATGTATAAACATGCATTCTAACAGCAAGTATTGGAAATCCATAAATTATCATTTACCCAGCTGCCTAATTCTAGTTTAAAAATTACTAACCTATGAATTTGTGGGAAACAATTTTATCAATTAAATAACTTATGTAATATATTTCCTTTTAATATTTTATAGTTTATTCATTCATAGTATCACTTAGAATAGAAGTCCACCCCACATCTCCTTTGGTTAAGTTGTACTTAGACTTTTTTGGCTATATTCTGCCTCTAATCCTGTCTTCTCTTAGTTCCCAGAATGATTTTTTAAAATGTATAATTTATGTCTATTCTTAGTGCTACAAAGGTTTTGACAAAGGCACAGGCTCATTAATTCATGTCTACAATATCACACGGAATAGTTTTACTGTCTAAATAACTGAGTAACTTAACTTCAATCCTCACTCATGCCCCCTATTTCTGACAGTCAGTGACTACATTAGCCTCACTAGAGCTTTGTCTTTTCCAGAGTGTCCTACTGGGATCATTTAGTATGCAACCTATTCAGATGGCCTGCTTTCAGCTAGCAATATGCACTCAACATTTATCTATGGTTTTTACAGATTGTTACTTTATTATTGCTACGTGTTCCATTACATGAATATGTAAGATTTTTACATGCTTACCTATTGAAAAACGACGTAAGCCTGGGAGTGTGGCTTAGTGATAGAGCCCTTTCCTAACAATTATGATATCCCGCCCGAGCTCCAGCACAACTACCACCAACAAAAACACAGGGAACAGAACCCAATCACACACCTTTGCTTGTGTCTAATTTTGAGTCATTATGAGAAAGTGGAAATAAATCTGTGTGTACAGGGTTTATGTGGACTTAAGTTTTCAGATTACTTGAGTAAGTGGAAAAGATTATGTTTAGTTTTGCAAAGAACACTGCTTGGTTATATTTCAGAGTGGTTGGAGCATTCTGTTCCCCTACCAACAACACATAACTTTCTATCATTTCACATCCAACTATCGTTTTAGCCATTCAAAAGGCTAAGGACATCTCATTATTTTAATTTTAATTTTTGATAACAAATAATATAAGTCATCTTTTTATATGATTATTTAGAAAGAATCTGTTTTTTTTTGTTTGTTTGTTTTGTTTTTTGGTTTTTTTTTTTTGGCACACATTCTTATGCTCCCAGGTTGGCTTTGAACATCTTATGTAGCTGAAAATGATCTTTTTTCTGATAAGCCTGCCTCTACATGCTATGATTCTAGTCCTGTGCTATCAAGGCCACTATGTTTAGTGCTAGGGATAGAATTCTAAGCTTTGTTCATGCAGGATACTCTACCAAGTGGGATAATCCCCGGTTCCCAGAGTGTATAGTTCACAGGATGACAATAGCCTTGTGTTCTTGTACTGGGAGCTTATCACCATTGAGTCTGAATTTGTAGAAACTGAGAGATGAAATTTTTTTCAAGATACTTGCTAGCATGTAATTCAAGATGGCTTAAAAGAGTTCTAATAGTGTTACAAAATGGGTAAAGAAGAGAAGGCATGCCCTAACTGACAATGATTCTATTTTCTGTGTTACTTTTTATAATGAAGTCGATTCATCATCCATATAACATTAATTAAAGTTTCCTGGTTGAGGTTGTCAATTTTCAGTGACTTCTCCCTAACAATTTATACAACTCCACCTCAGCTTGACTTATCCATATTGCTCAGATTAAAGGGCTCTGGACCATTGCAAGGGCTATCCTCTAGACCAAAATGCTTCTGGCTTTAATATTCTGAGCTGGATCCGCAGAACTCTCTTACAGATGCTCAGCATTCAATCCTGAAGGCTCCACTCCATCACCAGGTAATTAGTATTTTCATTAACTTGCTTATTGTCAAGGAAAATGAGCCTTGATCATCTAATTTTTCCTCAATGAGTTGAATATTGTAATATATCTATAATTAATGTGCTTTATGCCACAAACGTGTAATGGAGTGGAAATCTGAGGCTGCTCCCAGCAGTCACTGTCAGTAAATGTTTGATGAATAAACAGAGACTTTCTAATGGGAAATGGTGGCGACTTTTATAAGCAGACACAATAAAGACTTTATTAACATACTTAAGAAGCATTCTGGGAAATAGAATGGAATGCATTATTACTGTAGGCTCCTTTTGTGAAAAGTAAATTTTACTGTCCCCATAACAAATGTTTACTTGTTTGATGCAACTTGTAGTACCAGTATTTTATGGTGTGTTTTCAAGTTTAATAGAATGAAGCTTAAATTAGATACATATTCCTTAAGGATTTGAGATTGTGTGTGTTGGGGGGGCTACTACAGATTCTTTCAGTGACTCATTTGCATAACTGGCTTAAATGGGGAAGGTTGTGACTTCAGAAAAAAAATTTTAAGAGTTCAATCACAATTTTCAAAACATTAAGCTAGCTAATAAATAGAAGAAATAAATGCATATTTAGTTTTTCCACAGAGAGTTCAATTTTAAATAGTTTAAAAGTAAAAGGGAAAAAATTAAATTTTAGAAGTGTACGTGTTTACCTCCTGGTGTTTACATTTTATTCTGTTAACATACTTTCCTTCGCTTATGAGAGCATGCCATGGTATGAGATTGGAGTTATTCTTTATTACCTGTTTACATAGAACCACGAAGTGAAAGGGTCTGGCCCCACAGCTCTGCCTTCATGCTAACAATACCAGCAATAGAATGGTTTACAATTACCTTTCCATGGTTTTATAGCTGGAAAATAGAAAGTAGGCCTGGCTGACCCTGCTTGTCTCGGTGAGCGCGCGCATTGCGGTAGGCATGGGCTTGCCTGTATTTGGCCCTCCTGCCTTACCCACTTCCCCAGTGCTTGCCCTGTTGGAATGCAAGCTTCTGTTCAGCATAGAGCTTTTCCCCTCTGAGGCTGCAGTCACCCTCTACCAGTGAGTTCAAAATCATTTTCTTGGAGAAGCTGTCCCTGGAACAATTTTTTTCTTTTTTTTTTTTCTCTTTTCTTTTCTGTGCTATTAGATCTACAAACTGTTTTCTTCTTAGAGCAATCAATGTCACCTGTTTACTCATGTAAGTTTTATCTATCTGCTACTAGTAACCAGAAATTTCTTCATCTGAATTTCTGTATATCTGTAAAAACGTACCGGGAATGGAAAGATACATCTGAATGAAATATGGTATTCTTAGTGTTAACACGGTGATAGGCACATAGTAATTACTCAGATATGCATATTTGGAAGAGATGGTATTGTCACACATGGGTCATTGAAGTATATTTATATGTCAGTGCAGTCACTTCAAGAGGCCCTGTCTTAGGTACAGTTCCATTCTTGTGAGGAGACACCATGATTATACAACTTATAAGAGTAAACATTTAGTTGGGGACTTGTGTACAGTGTTAGAGATTTAGTCCATGACCGTCATGGGAGGAAACACACATTCATGGTGCTGGATCAATAGCTTAGAGCTTTACTTCCTGATCTGCAGGCAGCAAGCAGAGGGGACCAAGCATTTATACATATGAGCCTGCACGAGTCCATTCTCTTTCAAAACAACCACAACTTCTCTGACAGATGATTAGACAGAGGGACGCTTGAAGTCCTCAGTCTCCAGCTGCTCGTGAAAGGGTCTCCTTGGATCAGTTCTCTGGCGCATAAATTGAGCCAGTATTCAGAAGAGAAGATGGTGTGAACTCAAGGTAATAGATGGGAAGAATTGGTTACCCTTGGTTTGCTATTTTATTTAAAAATGTGTGTGTGTGTGCGCGTGGTGTGTGTGTGTGTGTGTGTGTGTGTGTGTGGTGTGTGTGTGTGTGTGGTGTTATAGGAGTACAATGCCTACAGAGGACAATGGATTCCTCTGTACCTGGGTTTGGAACTGAGTGTGAGCTACCTGACCTGGGTGCTGTGAACTGAACCCCAGTCCTCTGGAAGTGCTGCAAATTCTCTTAACTGTTGAGCCCCAGCCCCAACCCCACCCCTTAAAAACAAGTTTATGATCAACTGAGATTTCTAAACACACACACACACACACACACACACACACACACACACACACACTTAAAACGTTATTTTATGTGTGTGGGTATGTGCATGCCCGGTGCCCATAAAACCCAGAGGAGTGTGCTGGATCCCCTGGGGCTGGAGTCACAAGCAGTTGTGAGCTTCTCTGTGGGTTCTGAAGGTCACTCCTAGGTCATCTGAGAGAGAAGCTAGTGCTCTAAACCACTGAGTCAAGTCTCCAGCCCCAGCTGTGATCTTCAGAGCAAAGTAGGCCAAATCAGTTATGCAACACAAATCTACATTGAGCTCCATGTTTTTTTTTTTCCATCTAATTGCTGCTTACTATACAGCCTCCTTTATACCAGCACAAGCTGCAGCCAAGGCAGACACTGCATACTTGATTTATTGTGTCTTCTCAAGGGTGATTGTGCTTGTTAATCTTTTGTGTGTTCATGTGACAGAATATCTGATTAAAACAAATTAAAAAGGATGGCTCTCAGTTTACTGAGACACAGTCTGTGGCAATGGGGAAGGCATGGTGACAGGTGACGTCACTGTGGGAAGAGAGTGTGTCTAGGATGTCCCACATCCTCTCATATTGGTGATGCGATAGCAGAGAGAGGAGGTTGGGCAAGCTAATACTTCTAAGATCCATTACATTTCATACCCAATGCCTTCTCCATCTTCCATCTCTATATATGGAGTAAGCAGCAAAATAAGATAATTTCAAATATATGATGCTGTCTAAATTAATTTTGTTTACTTATAGGACACTTAAAATATTGGGACATTTGAGAAATTATTGTGGAAGAGGGTTCTGGCTTCTATGGAAACAGATGGAAACGGATGTAGAAAACCACAACTAACCATTGGGCCAAGTTTCTGAAGTACAATCGGAGTGAGGGAGGAGTAATAATATGAACAAAGGAGTAAGCACCATGATGGGGAGACCCACAGAATCAGCTGGCCCGAGCTAGTGAGAGATCCCTGACTCAGGTCTGACAAATGGGCAACTTGCATAAGACCCAACTAGACCCCCTTAAAACAGGTGACAGTGGTGTGGCTGGGACAATAAAGAGGCCACTGGCAGTGGGTCTAAGTGCTAACACTAATGCACCAACTGTCTTAGTGGAGCCCATTCTATACGGAGAGACACCTTGCTCAGCCTAGACACAGGGTGTCGAGAGTGAAGAGGGGCCTTGGTCCTGCCTCAACAAGAAAGTGGGACAGATTTAGTAGATTTCGTAGGGGAGGCCTCACCCTCTCTGAGGGGGTAGATGGGAGGTGAGGGAGCAGTGGGGAGAGCAGGAGGAGAGGAGAGAGGGAGGGGGAACTGGTGTTGGAATGTAAAAGGAGATTTTTAAAAGGAGATTGTTGTGCCCCCCATCTGTCACTCTCTGTATGTGTGTGTATGTTCGTCCGCATGCTACATCGCATGTTTGGAAGTTGAAGAACGACTTTATTGTCAGCCCTTTACTCTTTTCTCTGAGTGATGCATGCTAATTATTAACATTATCTGAATGTTTTAAGTAATATTCTTAAATTGCATTTTATATAGCTATGCTTTGAGAATTTACACATTTACACAATGTGTTTTGGTCCCGCCCTCGTCAATTTTTCCTAGGCTCTTCCATATCCCCCCCCCCCCACGCCATCTTCTTTCATTTCTTTAAAGACACACAGAGCCCAGTTAGAGCTGCCTGAATTGTGCGATGGGTGAGGGGCTATCTCCTGAAGCATGGGCAACCTACCAGCAGCCACACCATTGAAAAAAGCTGACCCTTCCCTCCTCAGCTGACAACCGTTCCCAGATGGGGTTATTTTTGTTCTTATTCTTAATACTCTCCACCCGATATTTACTAAGGGCTGCTCCAGGCACTGTAATGCTCTGTGAGGCTATTATGGTGATCGAAGGCTCTCAAATACTCTTGAATTCCAGGATAGGAAGTGTAAAATGACAATATATGTCAACCTTTGACGTATATATACTAGTATTGCAACACCTGTTAGTGCCAACTCTGCCTTCATCTCAGCACATGGCATTGTCATCTTTATTAAAGCTGACTAACTAAGGTCTAGTATTTACCTGTTGGGGAGTAGGTGGATGTGTGCTTTTTAATTGTAGGACTGGGAGATGTCCACCAACCTCTCAGTGACTTCTGACATCCACTTCCGAAAAAGCAGCTGAAGTCAAACCAGGACATAATGGGAGATCGTTTCAACTACGACACATAGCTTCTGCCATAGTGGTTAACTATCTGAAGATACGGTTTCCTTGAATGCAAAGTGAGATAAATGGCGTACTGCTCTTGTGGTACATGCGAACATTCCAAGAAAGCTTTGGACAAGGTAAGGGTGGATGGTATTAAAAACATTACAAAGGGCCTGAGAGACAGCCCAATTGTAAGAGTGCTGGCTGTTCTTCCTGAGAACCTGGGATCAATTCCAAGCACCCACTCAGTGACTCACCATCATTGTAACTCTAGTTCCAGAGGGTCTGACGTCCTCTGAGGTCACCAGGCATATACAAAGAACTCAAGAAGCTAGTTACCACAGCACCAAATAATCCAATTAAAAAGTGGGGTATAGAACTACATAGAGAATTCTTAATAGAGGAATCTAAAAAGGCTAAAGACACTTAAGAATGTGCTCAACATCCTTAGCCATCAGGGAAATGCAAATCAAAACAACTCTGAGATATCACCTTACTCCTTCCAGAATGGCTAAAATTAGAAACACCAATGACAACTCATGCTGGAGAGGATGTGGAGAAATGGGAACACTCCTCCACTGCTGGTGGGAGCACAAACTTGTACATCCATTTTGGAGATCAGTATGGTGATTCCTCAGGAAAATGGAATCAGTCTGCCACAGATCCAACCATTCCACTCTTAGGCATATACCCAAAAGATGTACATTCATTCAACAAGGACATCTGTTCAAATATGTTCATAGCATCATTATTTGTAATAGCCAGAACCTGGAAGCAACCTAAATGCCCCTCAACTGAAGAATAGATAAAGAAGATGTGGTACATTTACACAGTGGAGTACTACTCATCAGAAAAACAAACAAACAAACAACAACAACAACAACAAAAATGGAATTGTGAAATTCACAGGCAAATAGATGGAACTAGAAGAAACCATTCTGAGTGAGTAACTCAGACACAAAAAGACAAACATGGTATGTACTCACTCATATATGGATTTTAGATATAGAGCAAAGGATCACCAGCCTACAATCCATACTGCCAGAAAAGCTAGGAAACAAGGAGGATCCTAAGAGAGCCATACATGGTCTCCCTGAGAAGAGGAAAGGGAGAAGATCTCCTGAGAAAATTGGGAGCATGGTGGGAGGGGAGAGGGAGTTAGGAGAAAGAGAGGGGGAGGAAACGAGGGGAGAGGACATGAAGGAGCAAGAAGACTGAGTAGGGGAAGAATTAAGGGGAACAAGAAAAGAGATACCATAATAGAGGGAACCATTATAGGTTCCCTGGCATTAGGGAAATGTTCAGAGACCTACGAGGATGACCCCAACTAACAATCTGAGCAATAGTGGAGAGGCTGCCTTAAATGTCCTTCCCTGATAATGATATTGACAACTACTTTATATGCCATCTTAGAGCCTCCATCTAGTAGGTGATGGAAGCAGATACAGACATCCATAGCTGAACACTAAGCCAAACTCCTGGAATCCAGTTCCAGAAAGGGAGACGTGATGAGCAAAGGGGTCAAGACCAGGCTGGAGAAATTCACAGAAACTGCTGACCTGAACAAGAGGGAGCTCATGGACTCCAGACTGATAGGACCCACCCAGGCCGCCTGAATGTGGTTGTTAGTTAGGAGGACTGGGCAGTCTATGGAGCCTCTGGTAGTGGATCAGTATTTATCCCTAGTACATGAATGGACTTTGGAAGCCCATTCCAAATAGAGGGATAGTCACTCAGCCTAGACACATGGGGGAGGGCCTAGGCCCTGCTCCAAATGACATGACAGACTTTGAAGATCCCCCATGGAAGGCCTCACCCTCCCTGAGAAGCAGAAAGGGGATGGAATGGGGGTTGGAGGAGCAGGGGAGGAGTGGAGGGTGAGGGATCTGGGATTGGCATGTAAATAAGCGTGTTTCACACTTAAATAAAATATTATCATAAAAAAGAAAAAAATGAAAATTGATATTTACATATATATTACTAATAATGTGTCTGGTTCATTTGCTTAGAAAGAGTGAAAGTTTTAAAACTAAACTTCCATAGGTCAAACACTAGGCCAGTTAGCCAAGAGTTAAGTTCTTCATTGTCTGTATGTTGTTCTCTGAAATGCTGTCTTTAAGTTTATAGGAGCATCAGAGAAAATAATTTATGGTCACCCAACAGATCTCAATCCCTTCCTAATAAATGATAAATGATACTGTTCTTGATACTGTTCATACTGTTCTGGTATCCTTTTGTTTTAACATGCAGGTAAGAGCTACAATCATTCTAACAACTTTAGAACCTTAACTTGAAACAAGCATTTTAATAATTAAAAATTGTGGACATTGATCAAGAGAAAAACAGGATTGTACACATGTGGAATTTTCTTAATCCTGTACACAATTGTAGGCAGAAAATCAATTATTTTTATGTCAATACTTAGAACTTCAACAATTGAGAAGTTTTTTTTTAAAGAGACATTTTATGCATTTGCCTGCTCCCTAAAAATGCAATTTTGCCTTCCAATGTGAGAGTTAGATAAGAAAACACATCACTTTATTCATGAACTCAATTGCAAAATCTTTGACGAACATTCTGCTTTTCGTTAATTTCTTGGGCATACAGAGCACATCTCACTGTGTGGTACCCAAGTGCAAAAGTGTCACCAGCTGTCTTTCCTCACTCTTGTTCCATGCAACAATATAGTTCTTGAGTTAATAAAACATTGGAGCCGAATAGGCAAATGTTGCAAAGCACATACTTCAGTGACCATGGGCATATTTAAAACAGGTCATGCTGTCTGTTCAAATGATACAGTCACAGTGAACCTTAAATGACAAACACCACGTGTGCCATTCCTTTCTTAGGTGCTGCCGAATGATTGTCCTAGATTTTTAGTGATTGCATCTTTCTGTTGCAACTTTTTTTTTTTTTTAAACAATCCTAGTGATACCAAAAGAATTCTTCAAGAAAATAGCACCAAGGAGAACCACAAGCTAAAATATAAAACTCATAAAGTCTTTTAAAAACCTGGAATAAAAGTGCAGGAACCATGATGTTTTGTTTTCCTGGACCAAGATAGAGAACAAAATTGGCAAAGGGATCCCTGTGAAGGAGTCAGCATCCTAAGGCACACTGACACTTCCTTAATGGACTGTAGTACACACAAACATAATTAATCACGTGGAGGAGGCATTGCTAAGGTTAAGACTGAGGTCCCGGGTTTTTAATGGAAATGTTCCGAGCCTGAGCTAAAAGAACATCTTCCCTCTCTGGAGCATTAGGGCATCTGTCATAGTTAACTCAGAATAGTTCAGGAGTTCAGTAAAATATCAGATGGAGTTCAGCACTTTTATTTCTTGGGGTATTAAAACTATATATAATAAGGGGGGAAAGGGTGTTATGATGAACTATTCGCCATCATGTGGGCAACATCAAAGAGGTTAAACTTAGAAATTCTTCTGAAATAGCAGGAAAAATATTCTCCAGTTGTAGCTATTTCTTTTTGTGTTTTTATTTTATTTTTTTTAAGTTGTTTTATTTGTTCTTCTTAAGGCACCGAAGGAAACTAAAGGCGAACACCTAAGGGAAGGCACAGGCTTAGTCCAAAGGAGGGAAACTTGAGTACATTTCATTTCTTATTTTAACAGACCAGGTTAATGGACTCATTTATTTTGGCTCCTGGAGAAAGTGTCAACAGGTAAAAATAGAGTTTCTGAGGGAGCCACTGGTTGTTAAGTGTATGGTTGCTCTCTCTGTTACTTTTTATGGAGAAATGCATCCTCTTAATCTCTGGGGGGGGGATGGTCAAGGGGAATGTGGTTCTCCAGTGACCATGGAAAAAGACAGTGGAATGGATTCCTGGCAAAACACGCTATGTTATCTGGGGGGGGGGGGGGAGGGCAAAATGCACACTTGAAAAGACTGGCTGTCTTTGATCCACTGAAGCCGATGAACACTCTGTCATCATCCAGTACCAGATCGAATTCTTTCTGTCTGCTGATGTTCTGATTCCTGCAAATAGTTAACACGCGTGCACTTGGAGAAGCGTGAGCTCGATAAACAGGGTGTGGGACAGAGGAAACTGGGGGCGGGATGGAGGTGTTGGGTTAGTGAAGGGCTGACGATGATTTAGAGTCCTCTGTTATGAGTTTGGAAGAGGAGCGTGAACAGGTGCCTCTCATGGAGGTTACAATATGTGGTATTTAACTGTGCTACTGGATGTGTTAAACCTAAGCTGCTTTCATGTGCCTTCATTTTTAACCTTCGCGAGTACATCACGATCAGATGAAAGTGACTAAAGCTTTCAGCTCAGTCTTGCTGATTTAGAGATATATTTCTAGCTGGGACTGTGTGGAGTGACTGCTTTCATATCCCCAACCTCAATAGGTGGAAAGGCAAGTGGTGGTCCCTCTAGATCCCGGTGCAGCTCGATCCTTTGACCTAATGGGCTGCATCCCTAGGGCAGGAACATTCTTCGCTTTCTTTATGGATCTCTCTGTCTTTCTGTGGGTTCTTTGAGATTACTGATGATTATGGGAAGGGAGAGTGTTTCCTTTTAGAATCAAAGGCGCACAGAGAGTACCACATGGCTCACATATACTTTGATTTGAAGAAATAGCAAGTCCCAAGTGTAACTATGAGGAAAGTGGAAAGAGCTATCAACCCTTCCATCCAGCAACAGTTGCGTTTACGTGGCTCTGTCTCCCTGTATGTGCAGACCCTTTGCTTGGTGTTACAAATTAGTGTCTTGCTAGAGCTAAAGAAACCCGAGGATTGGCCTGGACTTAAAAAGCTTGGTTCTTTGAAATTCTTTGAGTTTTCCAAACTGTCAATTAGCTTAGATAAAAATGCAAATCAAAGAAAAACTTTCTCAGTCTTTTAAAATATAAATTCATAGCTCAGTTTCCTGGCCCATCTTTTAGGAGCTCCCACCTCTGCTCCCACTACAAACACGGTGCATGGATTTTAGAAAGGCCCTCTGAATCAACTAGGAAAGGCACATATGAACTCACAGCAAGGCCAAGTACAGGGCCTCTGTGGGTCTGCACCAGGACCTCTGTGTATATATTACGGCTTTTAGCTTAGTATTTTTGTGGTCTTCCTGACTGTGAGAACGAGTGTGTCTCTGACTCTTGTGTCTGCTCTTGGGGCTCTTTTCCTCCTGGTGGGTTGCCGTGCCCAACTTTGATGTCATAGATTTTTTTTTTTTAATTCATCTTACTATATTTGAATTTTTCATGTTCGGTTGTCATCGCTTAGACGCCCGCTCTTTTCTAAGGAGACATAGAAAGGAGTGGATCTGGAAGGGAGGGGGTGGGGGGAACTGGGAGGAACTGGGAGGAACAGAGGGAAACTGTAATCAGGAGATATTTTATGAGAAAAAAAGCAAAAGAAAACAGAAATGAACAAACTACCGTTTCAAACATACATGTACTCACAATACTTTTACAGAGAAGTTTGGCATGCAAGGTACACACACACAACTTTGGATATTTAAATCTTACTTGGTTAAACGCAAGATTCAAGCATATATCGGATGAACATGATATCTCTCTCATGTAACTTTATAGAACTTTATTTCTTTGATCCTCCTTCTTATATGTAAAATGACGTGGAAATGGAGTCTGCTTTTTACATGTTGTTACATGTAGACAATAAGATGATACGCTCTACTTTCAGACACCTCTGAACATTTAGTGATCTCAGATGTTGCTATGATTGTAATCAGCATCATTATTTTTATTTCTCAGCTCTGTTTTATTCTCTTACCTATTCTGGACTTACAAAAAAACAGAAAAGCAAACTATTAAACAAAAATCCCTCCCTCAGTTCTCCAGCTCATGAAGGAGTAAATTGAACTGACCACAGATAAATTCTCCTGTCCGCTATAATCTCTAAGATGTTTCATGACTGTGCTGTCTCCTTTCACAAATCTGTGCTCTGCCATCTCCAGTCATTCAAAAAAAAATAATAGTCACACGTACCCATATGGTAATTTAAACAGTTTGTATTTTCCATGTTTCCTTCTCAATTCTTGATTTTAAAGTTTTTGTATTTCCACTGCATCTTTTGATTGAGAGTTTATTTTCTTCCACAGTTTTATGGAATCTATAATGAATATTTAATTATTTTCCCTCTTCTTTCATCTGAATTCTATTAATTAGGCTTGTATATATCTTCTTTTTCCCTTGTGTTATTGAAGTACTCTTTCAACTTGTGGGTACATTCAATTAAAACGCACACACACACATTCTCTCTCTCACACACATACAACACAAACACACACTCCCTCTCTCACACACACTCTCTCTCCCTCTCTGTCACACTCTCTCTCGCACACACACAACACACACACACTCTCTCACTCTCTCTCACACACACATTTCTCACACACTCTCTCTCTCACACACACTCTCTTTCGCACACACGCACACATACTCTCATACACACACTCTCTGTCTCTCTCTCTCTCCCTCTCCCTCTCTCACACACACACTTCAGTTCCCTCTTCCTCAACATTTGCTTCTGTACCTGTGTTCTCTGTGTGTACCAAGTAAAGCAGCAGAAACCTCCCAACTCTTTGCTCCATGCTGTCAGCAAGTACGGGGCACAGCATCATGACAGAGTTGATGGCCAGGGACTTGTTTTAGCACAGCAATATCTGTTGTAATCCCTTCACATTCTGCAAGCATACCGGGTATATTTTTTTTCTTGCTTGGGCACATAATTACTTCCCCTCCTGTGGCAGGGCTTCCTGTAGGACAATCAGACAGCTGCCCGCATCCAGCCAGATGATGGAGAATGCCTGCCAGCAGGCTCTTTCCATGGGGCTGTTATTCTGAAAGAACACTTTAGCAACTTGAGCATCAGCTTTAAAATGGCAGGTCCAAATTTGGACCTGGCCATTTGTCCTCATGTCATGTTTAGGTACTGCCTGTGCATTTGGGAAGGGGTGTGTTGCCTGCATGAATTCTGATCCTACTCTTTCAAAGCATCTTGGTGTCCAGGGGAACATAAAATTAAGCTTTTATCATGGTAATAGTAGCTGGCTTGGCATTTTGTTTTGATAAAATATTATTCCACATCTCAGAACTTCCTGGTTCCTTTATTATGATGCCAGTAGTTTAAACCAGGACCTCATGTATGCTGAACATGCTCTTCACTCTCGGCTTCTTGACTATCACATATGACCTCTGCATTTTATGAGAAAAAGACCTTTACATTTTGTGATAAATACAATAATTTTTCTCCCGAATTGTCTTCATTTCAAAAATGAGGCAAAATGTGTCTAGTTATTTTTTTTTCAAACCAATTCCTAAAGAGACTGAGGGAGAATGCCTTAGAAACCTCTAAAAGTACAGGGAGAAGAATCAGGAAACTGGCAAGCATCATGGCCTATTGACCTTCTTTGCGTACTTTCATGCTGTAATGAAAAAGGTGCGTACGATTGCCTGCAACGTGAAGGGATCTGAACCTACCCTGCATGTGGCCTTTCACTCACCCTGAGCAGCTCCTGCCATGCTGCTATGGAGAGACACCCCCAACTCTTGGTCCCGTCCCTTTGAGTTTGCTGTAGTCCTGTGTTGCTCTAAGGATCCAGAGCTAGGCAGCTGCTCTCCCAAGCGTGGAGAACATCCTGAGTCAGGGATTCTTCTGCTTGGAGCCCTGCCCTTTCCAAGGACTGAAACTACTTTTATTTGCATTTTAGCCTTTATGTTAATTAATGGGAATTAATATGTGTGTAAGAACTTCAGAAATTTCCCAAAGGTTCATTATAAATTTAGTGTAAAAGGAGAAATGGATATTTTTTTTAAAGATAGGGCTTTCATTAAATTTTTAGGTTATTAATAAAAACATTTTTATCAGAGCAAGTTTAGGGTAAACTTGGGATAAATATATCAGTGAGTGTACTCCAGCTATATAGTTACTTGGGTCCTAAAAGATATCCTGTTTGCGTGTGTGGTGTGTGTGTGTGTGTGATTTGTGATGTGTGCGTGTGTGTGTGTGTGTGTGATTTGTGATGTGTGCATGTGTGTGTGTGTGATTTGTGATGTGTGCGTGTATGTGTGTGATTTGTGATGTGTGCATGTGTGTGTATGTGATTTGTGATGTGTGCATGTGTGTGTGTGTGATTTGTGATGTGTGCATGTGTGTGTATGTGATTTGTGATGTGTGCATGTGTGTGTGATTTGTGATGTGTGTATGTGTGTGTGTGATTTGTGATGTGTACATGTGTGTGTGTGTGTGTGTGTGCGCGCATCTGTGGATGTTGAAGGACAGAAGGGACAGCCGTGAGAAGTGCTAAACGATGACATAAAAGAACATAAGCACACAATAATGTTATTTTCCTTTGCTTAGTAAAAGGCTTGCAGTTTAATCATCTGCATTATTATCCACATCTCAGGATGGAGCTAGAAAAATTGTGTTCAGTAAATTTTAAAGCAGAACCTGGTGTCTGCTTACTTGGGAATTTATGTCTGCTTACTCATGATTGCTAGCCAGTTGGACTGACCAATGGAAAGAAAGCCTTCTGAGAATGAGTGCATTCACTGAGTCGCAGCTTCCACAGAGAATAGTACAAAAGTCTTAGCACAACCATGAAGACATCGTAGCTCATGCTCTCCCTCCACTAAACACAGGTGACACTGGTTAGGCCTCTGTGGGCTCTCTTACAGATTAGCAACACTACGCTTAGAACTGGAAGGAAGGGACTGTAGAGGTACCAGTCTCCCGTTGCTCGTGTTCCTGCTCTGTAGTCAGAAGAGCATGCTGGATGCGTATGTATTCTCCAGGAACTGTAGTCTCTGTGAGGGTGTCCATTTGATTCTGTCGGACCAAAGAGACTGAAGTTCCTCACTAGAACTCATCTCCATCCTTTGGCATCAACTCATCTGTCCCAGCCACGTTCAAAAGAGTTCTAATGAATTCTACTTCTCATTTCATACCATTTTCAAAGTAAGTGAAGATAGTGTCTTGATTCTCAAATAATCTGCATTACAAGGCTATATGGTTCCACTTATCTTAATTATTATATATCATTTTAAAACTTTTAAAATTCTGGACACCTGCATTATATCATTTCTGATGCCTCATCCAGGATGACACAGTATTTTCTAACAAATAATTCTGGAAGTGAGTTCCTTTATCATATGAGTTTCATGGAATATAGGTTACCTTGATATAATTCCAATCCTCTATCTAGATCCTGCTGTCTTGAATATTACAGCTAAAATGTAACACTTCGCCTTGTAGACAGGGTTTCTTTTTTGTTTTGTTTTGTCTTGTTTTAAATAAGGTTGAGCAGTTAATGAACTGGTAAATGTTCTCCCTGACAAACTCAAGTTATAATTGAGATTGGCATTATGAAGGAAATGAAGACATAGAAAGGTCTAAGAAGAACCAGGGATAGCGTCCCTTACGAGAAACTGGATGATGATGCCTCGAAAGGTCTAAGAAGAACCAGGGATAGCGTCCCTTACGAGAAACTGGATGATGATGCCTGGACGATGAGAGGCAGCCGCCATACGGAGAACCGGGGAGAGCATCCAGGCAGAAGGGATTGCACAGACCACACTTACATAAGGTCAGCAGCACTGGAGCTGGCCGTGTGAAGGGAGAGACCAAGGACACAGTGAGACTGTAGAAAAGGAGCGTCTTATTCAGTGAAGTGAGGGAAGGCTGGAAGCCACTGAGGTATCTTGCCTCGGGGTGCAATGTGGTCCAAGCTTTCCATGTTAGAAGGTCGGCCGGCCGAGTGCCGAGTGAAGACTGCATTAGTGATGAAATGAACACCCAGTGAGAAAACCCAGGCAGGCTGTGGCACTGGGGACATGCCTGGATTATCAGGCCATTTGGAAATGAATTCTGCTCAAAAACCAGACGTGTGGTGAGAAGGGAAAGGGGGAGGGCACAATAAGAAACGGGTGGTCTCTGGTGCTTGCAGGTCCACGAAAGCGAGGCTTCCCTGTCTTCCTGAATGTTTACTAAACGGTTTCACCAGGGGGTTGAGAGGCTGTTCAGTCTCAGCAGTCAAGGATCCGGAAGCCCATCTTTTCTCACATGTTGACACTTACTCTTTCTTCCCGGGTCTCTGAGTGTTCGGATGACCTCGTGACTAACGACACGGGAAACATCAAAGATCCTTGCACACAA
The DNA here is from genome assembly GCF_943737965.1 of Phodopus roborovskii. Classification (NCBI taxonomy): domain Eukaryota; kingdom Metazoa; phylum Chordata; class Mammalia; order Rodentia; family Cricetidae; genus Phodopus; species Phodopus roborovskii. The sequence goes on from NW_026126511.1 coordinate 15,282,298, forward strand.
GAATGTTGGAGTTTGGAAGCAAACTTTCAGTGTTCCCGTACGTTTCTTATACATTTACTGTCCAGCTTGTCTTCTGGCTTGGCTTTCAATCAGCTTTTAGGTGTAATTCATTTCCTCAGTGAAGAAAGAGGAAAAGGATATTTGCTAACATCGCATCGTCTCTGAGAAGCAGATACAGACCTGTCTTTCTGTGTTGCTTGCGGCCTATCTTGGAAATCCTGGACATTTATGAGACCATCTCGTTTTCGCTGGGGAACTTGGTGAATTCAGTCTTTCATATCTGTGGCTCTTTCTCTACGTTTTTCTTGTTCCACTCTCCTTCCGACTCATTTAGTATATTAAAAAGTCTGAGTTCATGAGGAAGATAATTTTGTATCTATTTTGGGCATTTTGACCTTCAATCTCATTTCCTTCTCATTTAAAATTAGCTTCACTGGCGTAGCCAGAATTACATATTTTTAAAGGCTTCCGTTCCCTGTAGAAAACTATTCTTTTATAGACTCTGCCTTAAAACCTCTTAGTTTTGGGACTGTTTTCATGAGAGACAAAATAGTAAAGAGAGAGGAACGTGGAGTTCGTCATTCTGAACGTTCTGGCAGGTAGAAAAGCAATGACCCGTAAACTGTCACTGAGTAAACAAGTGAACTGTGACTGCAAGCAGCTGAGTTGATCTCACTGAGCCCCGGCTTTCTGTCTGTGAAGTGGTAACTTAAGTGCCTAACCTCATGTGACTGTTGTTAGATGCTGGTGCATCTGTGGGAGTACAATGTCATCCTCTTTACTTTTGCTTTAGATCTAGGAACATACTAAGACCCAGCATCCCTGTAGAGCTCATTGTCCTGATTGCTGCCCATCTTGCTTATTTATGGTTTGTTGGGAGGGGGCGGGGATTGGCAGGATTGGTGGGGAGTGAATGTATTCACGTCTTAGACCTGAACAGAGAAGGAAAAGTGTTTATTGAGGATGCTGCAAGAGGGTAGTGGGATGGACAGTACCAGGATAGCACCAATATTCTCTCAAAAAGTTCTGAACTTTTATTTTTACCAAATGTTTCTATGCACAGACTTTAAGGTGGATTACATCTTTCTAAGTTTTGTTGGTAATTGGCTCCATTAATTATTTTTCCAAGCCACTAGCATGTGCCTTTCTTCAGAGATAACCATTTTACCATTTAAATCCAATTTTGTTGGCTATTACTTTTATTTTTAAGTAACGTTTTTTATTACTTCTCTATATTCTTCCAGGTTTAAGCACTTTGAATTGACCCACCTTCTGGAAGCATCTAGAATTTCCTCCTCTGCAACATAATACACTCCTACTTCCTGTGCATGGCCTTGAACCAGTTATTTAAATTGTGATGAGATTTGGTAGCCAGCATGGCCATCATTCTGATGCTGTATGATTCAGGTCTAAGGAATGGGATGAATGCTGGTTATCTTTATTTTCCTATATAGTTAAAACTGTATTTCCAGCAGTTCTAATTACTTGTTCCCTTAGTTCTCATGCTCCTCTTATAGGGTTAGTCCTGCTTGTCTAAATCTCTTCTCAAGTCTCTACTTAGCTGTACTGAGCAGGCATCTCCGATTTTAAAAGAAGTCTCTCCCATTACCTCCTGCAGACACCTCCCTGCCTCAGGGTACCTTGCATCTCTGAGTTATAATGCTTATTCCTGATTATCATCTTTCTTATTTTTCTCATTACAGTCCTGACTGGTATGGTTAGTGTTCTTAACGTTTCCCAAGAAAGTCTCTGAGGAAGTAATTTTTGAAGGCATTGAAGTTTAAAACTTTCTCTCTTCTCCGTTATACTTCATCCAGCTTGGATCTATCTGGTCCTATATGATGAAAGAAATTTCTTCAGAATCTTCTCTCAGGAAAAAAACAAAAATATTTGGCCACATTCAGAGAATTGAGAGTAGAGTATCCTTTCCAATAACAGCATGGGAAGCCAGAAGACAAAGTGCTTTAAACAACTTGATTTTTTTTTGTACTTTTAGTTGGCTTTTAGGAAAGGTTAAGATTTGTCTCTCGAGGGAACAAGATGCATCCCAGACCAGGCAGAAGGATCAATTTGAGAGGATGGTATGGAATGGGTTCCCATGTGGCTTTCACTAAATTTGTTCAAACAAGTTACGTCAAATTATTCCATCCAGAGCCCTGGGACACAGAAATGGTTATAAAATGATGACTAAAGTTCTAAAATGCTGAGACAGAATACTTAAGACAGAAGATGCATTAGCTGAGGAAACTGGTTGGGAGGAGAGATGGCTTCGTAGGAAATGCACGAGTTCAGTGTTAGAATCAGCATCAGCAGCATAAAAGGCACAAAGAACAATCAGAACCTTTGGACACAGAGCATGCACTTCATTCAGCAAGCGGCCTCTGCTGGCTCTTAGCATAGCTGTGCTTCCGGTTATCTGTGCCCACTAAAGGGTGACCACAATGCTAGGTGCACCTTGACACCTGTGTTCTAAGACTTACTACAATATTAGATGAAAACCCCACTTCGGAATTCTCAGAGCTGTTTTAAAGGACTCTGGAGCGGGTGGGATCTTTTGTGGCAAGAGCCATAAGCATTCTATTTTGTCTTTAGACATATCCATCCTATGTAGGTCTCCAGAGATACTGTTATCGCTATGATGAAAATATCTCCTCGGTAGCTTTTCACCGCCCCCTCTCATGCTGTGTTGTGTTATACGTACATATGTGTAGAGGCATATTCCTAGAATCCAGAAGACAATGTTGGGAGTTCTATTCTATCAGTCCTCATCTTATTCCACTGAGACGGGTGTCTCCCTGGAATTGTAGCTCCCTGGCTACCCGCAAGCTCCAGCAATCCCATCTCTTTCTACGCTGGGCTGGAATTATAGGTACATGTGCAACCATGCCTGACTTTTGTGTGAGTCTTGTGATCCAAACCTATATCCTCATGTTTGCCCAGCAAACATTTTTATCCATGGATCTACCTCCCCAGTGAGTGTTTATTTTCTAAAAGCGGTTGTCTATGGGACCTCTTCATCCCAAGGGTGAATTTTAAGGGTAGTTCAGACATAGCAAGGGTATCTCTTGGCAGAGGTCTGTTTTGTGCCTCTGACATCTCTCACATTTGTTGTTGCCTGCTTGCCGTCTGCCTTCACCTTCACCGTGTCTCTTTGGGTCCGCATCTTTCTCTTTGTTGGGTACGGTAATTGCTCTCCAGCTTCTACAGTGGTTTATATGCGTTTAGGTGGAGTTTTAAAGATGCTTTCCCTTCATACTGTTTAATAACATACAAAGGCACTCTAATCAGACATCACATTCCAAGTGTTTAACAAATGCTAGGGTTAGAGTTTGTATCCGAATTCTATGTTTGTAGCATTAAGCCTTCATGGTACTGTTGTTATTAAGGCACCAAGCCTAGCTAGGTTATCTAGGGTATAAAAGAAGCCTTTTTCCCCCCTCTTATTTGAGACCGTGATTTACTGTGTAGCCCTGGCTGTCTTAAACTCACAGAGATCTTCTTAAAGGTGCATGTCACCATTGCCCGGCTAAAAACAGCTTTTGTTGTGCGTAATGTTACAGCTCTGTAAGAAAGTCGTAGTAATGAAATCATTTGGGCAATTAAAAAAAAAAAAACATGGAATACAGCACTGTTTGGAAATCCAGAGCTTTGCTTAGTTTTCACTGGAAAAGCTATCTTATAATGAAAACGATGCATTTACTAAATTATCTGAAAGACTTGCCAACCCCTTTTTCTTTCCTATCTCCCTCCTTGGTATCAGGTTGTATTTATATTTACTCATGTGATGTTGAGGGTGAATTTTACATCTTCGGGTAAATGAGAAGAGTCCAGGTTTAGAAAATGAGCCATATTATCCCAAATGCTCTGAATTTCTATGATTAAACATAATCATCCTATCTTGATGGCAGCGTTCTTTGTGTAAGCTATTTATTGATGTAACTGAATTTCAAGAGGCTGATGTGAGGAGGAGGGCCTCTGCCTCCGATGCAGTGGTGTATAAAATATAGTTGACCACAGGTGGACAAAGGTCCCTAAGGAGGTTTCTTGGAGAGAGATTCAAATTTAAACTTGGCCTTGGAGACTAAAAACGAATGTCTGTGAAATGTTTACCAAACTTACCCAACTACCCACAGCTGGTCAAGACGTGGGAGCTGTAGGAGAACACTGCCAACTTTCCCAAGCCGCTTAATTCCTGTGTGCATTCTAAATACTCAGCCTTGTATCTACAGAAAAATGCAGCTCTCAGCCCTCACCCATGACATGAAGCCCCTTCCCCTTTTATTGTAGCACATGGACACCTTTCCAGCAAGCCACGACTGGTCAAAATGCCTGCATGCTGTCAGTTCATTTACAACACAACCTCTAAACCTAAGGCTAAGGGAAGACCGAAGACAAGGATAGAAGGGTTCTAAGGGCTAGAGAACCGAGTCTCATTTAGAAAGTAAAATAGGACATAAAGTGGGGAAGTAGGGAGGGAGGTGGATGTGGGGGGGCTGGAAGAGGAGTGGGGGAGAATATGATCAAGATACATTGTCTGAAATTATCAAAGAATTAAAAAAATATATTACTAAAAAGAATGTCTACTGATGGAGTCAATTGCAGAAGGCATTGTGCAAGGAAGGAAGATCAGGGGGCAAATTTCAGCATGTTGGAGAAACAATGACTTAGCAATACAGAATAAAGAACCTCTTGGCAGATTGTAGGTTCAATGAAGGACTCTCCATAGCAACCCAGGCAAGGCTTTGTGACAAGGAAAATGTAGTGAGTAAGTGTAGAAGCTAGGCACTGCTGTAGGATAAGGGAAGGGATGAAGCACGGGGAAGGAAATTATAAGAAGCTTGTGGACAGAGACTTACTGGTTCAGGGAGGGTAGAGAAGGGTATATCATGAGCATTTGTGGAAAATCACCAAGGTTCTTGACACAATAGGCACCTTGTCCTGGTGCTAGAGACAAGGAAGCTTCAGGAGAAAAATCTCGTGTAGCACTGGCTTCCATTCATTGACAATATTTACAGAGGTCCCTACTCTGGGAATTATGCTGTGCTAACATCTGAGGGAACGGCTTCCAAGCTGCTAGAATAGATGGAGGAAATAGGTTTTCTCTCTACACACATTGCACAATTGGCAAGCCTGTCTAGACTGAAGCTTACAGTTGCAAAGGGCATGAGGCCTCTCCTGAGGGCACAGGAAGCTCCTGCAGCCCTCGGGTCACCATTATGAACGTTGGCTCTCATTGCTGAGATACAGATTTACAGAAGTACCAACTATTAATAGGCAGCAGAGAGCCGAGTTTACTGTAAGAGCCTGACAAATATAGATTTGAGGTATCATTACACTGCTGACTTCTTTTCAACCCACAGAGTTTTGCTGGCCTCCACACACACACTCTTTCTTTGGTCTTTGTACAGGGACTGCAGACAATTGGCTGGGCAGAGAAGATCTGAGTCTGCCTTCAAACTCAGAGCATAAAATAAGAGATAACCTCTATTATTTTCTTGTCTTCATTTATTGTCTATTGTCTGAGAACTATCAACTGCTTCTTCTCTGTCTCTTGTTTCTCTTCTCACTTTGAGCTTCTCATAGAATTCACACACGCATTTATTTTCACACATGAACACGAGCTTTTGCTTTGAGAATCTTCAAACTCTGTTTTCCACCAATTAAGAATCCTGAATTCATGTCATCCAAAGGTATGCCATTGTTTAATGGGGCAATGAACCAGTTACAGAACTGCCTTAGAACTTTTTTAAAAAGTCTGCTGTAGCCAATTGTTTGAAAGGCTTCTAAATTTGAAGTATACCTTTTGCAGTCTTTAATAATTATTGAGGTGGGATACTCTGATTATCTTGGGGGGGTCAATTATGTAGACAGAGTAAAGGATTCTAGAATGTCCACATTGTGGGTCTTTATAGGAAAAAAGGATGGAACAGATCCAGGTATGGTGGTCCTTGCCTGTCATCCCAGCACTCAGGATGCTGAGGCAGAAGGATTGCTGCAAGTTCAAGGACAGCCTGGGCTACAGACCAAAAGTGTGCCTTATACAAGGAACTAAAAACCATTGAGGAAATTAAACAATCCAAGCTTTTCAACTGTGACCTGAAAACAAGCAAACAAGCAAACAAACAAATAAAACAAAAACTCAGTGTCCTCTACTTATTTTTCAAGAAGTTTAAGTTGCCCAGGGATGCAGGGATGTAGTGTTAAGATTTCAGTGAAGTGGCCATGTCGGTTTAGTTTCCATGGTTGAGTTTCCTGAGTTGCTTGCTTTAGGTTATGGTTTGAGACTTTAAAACATTTTTCTTCTGAGGGATCCATTCTCTATGTCCTCAACTCTGCCTTCTACTTTTTTTTTTTTTAACAAAATATTCTATTTATTTTTCTTCATAGACTTTCTTGATAGTAGATATTTAAAAAATATGCAGTCATAGTCTTCCCTGGTTTGCATCTTTAAATTTAATTTTATGTAAATAACATTTTTCATTCATTTTACAAACCTACCACAGTTTCCCCTCCCTCCTCTCTTCCTGTTATCTATCCTCCTCCCCACCCACTCCTCAATCTCCATTCAGAAAGGGACTGGCCTCCTGTGGGCTTGAACAAAGCATGACACATCCAATTGAGAAAAGACCAAGTTCCTCCTCTTACATAAAGGCTAGGCAAGGTAATCCAGCATGGGGAACAGGTTCCCAAAAGCAAGCAAGGCACTAGGAGCCAGGAACAGGTCCTGAGCTCGCTGCTAGGAGTCTTACAAAGCTACACACACTCCCTCACATACAGAAACAGGGCCTAGGTTTGTCCCATGGAGGCTCCCTAACTGTTGGTTGAGAGTCCATGAGCTACCATGATTTCTCTCTGTCTTAAACTAGGCAAATTGCTTTTACTCATTTACATAATCCTAAGTGAGTTAGTTTGAAGTTTCATGTTCTTTTTTAAAAATGATACATTTCTTTTCTTCTCTCATATACTAATTACACCCTGACTGTAGTTTCTTCTGTCTCCTCTCCTCCCAACCCCCCCTCCCCACCTCCACTCTCCCTGAGACCCATTTCTCCTCTGCCTCCCTTCAGAAAAGAGCAGGCCTCCCAGGGACATCAACCCAACCCAACCATAGCAAGTTACTTAGTAAGACTAGGCGCATCAGCTGGGTGGTAAAGATAAATTCCCACAGTTAGCATTGGCACCAGTGTATTTCTATCAGCCAAGAAACAAGGGGTTAGAAATCTGCTATCAGTGGAGATGTGAAGAGTAGCGTCCGCTAATATAATGCCGATGTTTGAGTCATCATATATGCCTGAATGGGAGACGGGGTGAAAACCCAAGAAGATAACATGGCTTTTGAACCTTTCTTATTGACAAGCACTACTATTTCTGAAGAAAGTCCATTTGAATACTAATTGCTCCCATTTATCATGTGCTGAAGAAGTGTCAAGGTTTGCAAGGGATGTTAGAGATATTGCAGTGGATGATATAACATTGCTGACTGGAAGGCTTACCCTCTAGTGGGGGGTGGATAAGCCATTATCGCATTGAGGGAAACATTGTATATGATGGATAAGTATGGGGAAGTACCTGGGAGCAGGGGGTGGTTCAGTTGTAGCAGCTGGAAAACAAATCCTGACGGTTGTCATGCTAACACCGGAGCCAATGCCTAATGACTTTTTATAGTCTTCTCTTCTTGAGAGTGAGCGGAAGCTGCCTGTAAAATACAGCAAAGACAAAATGCTATCACTTCTGTGATTATGGTAGATTACATAGAAAAACTATGGGGGTTCTTTTGGTGGCACATATAATTAAGATTTCTTATCAGTTTAAGCAAATGGGAGGTTGTCTTGACCTAATCAGGCGAGGTATTGGAAAGCCAACAAGCCATAGAGAATTGCCTTCTGAAGTCAGTGAAGCGAGCAGCCATATTTTAAAAGGGTTTGCGAACAGACCACAAAGTAAAGAAACCCCTGGCTGACAGCCAGTAAGAAGCAGAAACCATAACTGCTGTGATCACAGTGAACTAGTTTCTTCCAATCATGTGAGTTTTGGAAAGGAACAATAACCCGTTATCTCCTAACTCAACAACACATTGAGACATCCTGATCCGAGGACCAGCTATGTGGAATCCTGACCTATGACAAAGTAAGTGTATGTTTTGGCCATCCAAATTTGTGGACATTTACTGTATGGCAATAGCAAGCTAACACAGCAGCTGAGGTGTGAAATAGTAATGAGATGGGAGAAGGAAGGACCCAGGATGCCAGTAGACAAGGTAAATCACAGGCTTTCCAGTCGCCTTGCTATGTAGTTTTGCTACAGGACTCTGATCTGGTCACTTATCTGCTCACATTCCCATTTATAGAACAGACGCCACCATCATCACCACCATTCATTTATCACAACCATCCTCCTCCTCTTTCTCATCACCACACTGTCACTCATGGTCATCTTTGCCCATCTCCCCTTGTAGGGTTATTGTAAAGACTGAATGAGTTTTAAGTAGGCAAATGGCCCAATCAAAGGGGAGATCCTAACCTTGTGTGAGTCTTGTTTTCTAGAATGCTCTTCTAAACTATAACATACATTATTATTTGCCAGGAGCCCAGGTTCAATAATTTGAGAGATACACATTCATGGTTTGGCTTTATTTTGGGCAAGATAAAGCTTTTTGGCCTTTGCTTCCTATAGATGAGACTTGAAATAACAATTTCTAAAGTGTGGTGTACGCAGAGCAAACAGGATGATGTAAATGAACTGTGAATACATCTAAACATTTCTGGAATTGTTGGATCGACAGGTGTTAATATTTTCAAACTTCCTCCAGCATATATGACTCACACACATTCATTATTCTACAAAGGTGCAGAAAACGTCCTAGCACAACCGCGGATAACCGAGAGAAATGACTGAAATCTCTGTAAAGGTCACTGAAATGGAGGCTTCTAAATGGGCCTCGGGTGCTCTGATCCAGGTGAGTACTGAAAACTAGTGGATATGTTAGAGCTTCCCATTACTGTTTGTCTTTATTCTAAAAAACCTTCCCCTTAATTGTTTCCGTGCATATGAGTGAGGTTGACCAGACTGACTGACACCCTTAGGTCCTTCCTCACAATAGTGTAATTATGTGTGCCTTGATTTTCCAGGGCTGAATCGCCATTTTCTATTTCATAGCTTCTCCTTTGCAGAACATTTTTCTTGCCCAGTGAATGGTTTAGCTCACCGAGAGCGAGAGCAAGTTGATTTTTTTTTCCCCCCACATAGTGAGCCTCATTGTTACTGACTCTCTGAATGTGGCTGTTGCCTCTGTTAGTCCAGAATAAGCTGCGAAGTGACAATACTGGGGGAGAGAAAGAGGGCTGGGAAGTTCCATTTATTCTTTCACTTCATGGAAAGCCCTGCTTCCCGCGGCTCCTGTGCCTGCCCGGCTGTTACCTCTGTCTGCCCTTCCTTCTGTCTCACTGAGCGTAGACTATGTTTACTGTTGTCTTACAGACTGTCTTCCAGTTGTCATTTGCTGTTGCTAACTGCCCACTCACTAACTTTCTCCCCTTTGGAGTTGTGAGTGGCAGTTTTCTATCTACCTCCATGCAGCTATAACTGTTTTTTTAATCATTATTACATTGCATCTATTTCTCCATTATATTCTATTTGTCTTTTTTTTTTTTAACACGAAGGAAACAGAAGCCATTCGTGAATAATTACTCCATCTTTTCAAAAGCAAGGGATGAGCATGTACTCTCTGTGTTTTTTGCACAGTAGTTTAGGTTAGGAAAATGAATTATAGTTACTGCTATTTTTAATCAAGTTTGAAAATCATGCAAGCATGCAATTGTGCAAACATACTGAAGCATCCTGTTTTGTTTGTTTGATTTATTTTTGTAGCCAAAGCTAGAATGGGACTTACTATGCCTTGAACTTGATGCAATACCCCTGCCTCAGCTTCCCAACTGCTGGGATTATAGAAGTGTGCCATTGCACCCAGATTTATGGAAACCTCTATCACTTCTGTTAGAGTAGAAAGCTGAAGCTCATGTTTGCATCAGAAGGACAGAAAGGGATTTCAGTGACCTGATGATGGTAGTTTAGGTGGGATTTCTTTCTTTTTTATCTTTAAAATGTGTTTGTTTTTTTTAAATCAGTTGTATACAAAAGTGTTTCATAGTATTTAATTCTCAAGACAAACACCCAACCTTCACCTGTGGCTCATCCTGCTTCAGTTATGGTATTTCTGGTAACCAGCCCATTTCCCCTTTGCAGGAGGTTAATGGTTCAGAACAGTCTCTCCTACAGAATTTGCCATCTCTGACAAATTGTTGAAAGATCTAAAGAAGCTAGCAAGCAAGGGTCTTTCCCGGTGAGGTTAATGAAAATCCCTATAACAGCAGTAACTTCCAGTGGTCACCCAGTGACGTGTTTCTAATGCAAAACTTGTGCCTACTTATTGATGCGTAGTATTGATACACCATGTCTTTACCTTGATCCACGAGACAAAGGGAAATAAAGAGTGGCTTTCCCTGCCACAGGAAAATTACATAAACAGTGGCAACACGATTATCCTGTGGCTTATTTGAACAGACATTTCCATCACCTGACTTTTGAAAGGACATTTCATCCACACCTTCCGGCAGGTGACCGAGAGTTCCTATAGTCACTGTTAACCTTGGTTTAAGATCCTGAGCCTCTCTCTCCTGAACTGGAAATTCCCCCCACCTCTGTTAATGACACACTTTCCCTTTGATGCCAGATTTTCTATTGTTAACACCAGTGGGACTGTACCACACACTGTTGAAAAGCTTTACTGTCTCCCAGCTGTAATTAGGAGATGGAAATTAAGAGTGCACACTTTAAAGCTAGGGGAAAGAGGCTGGAGGAACTTGGGCCTGCTTCCTGAAGGTCTCAGCCTCAGCTTCCTGATCTAGGTGGGGAATACTGATACCACCTGCAGAGGATCACCACAGGTGTTCAGCAATGATGAGTAAAGAGCTTAGTGGAAACCTCCGTAGAACACCAGCTTTCAAAAATTCTAGCTCTTAGCTATATCTTAGATTGATATGATTGATTAGAAGTCAGTTTTCCTTTCTAAAGATTGGAGAGCATCAGGACAAATAATCCATGTCATTTGGCTTCTTCATCTAGCCCATGGATGCATTCTGTAATCCAGTTACAAAGCAACCATGATTCACGGCTTCCCCCCCCCCCCATGATCCCAAGTTATTTTATATTCAAGTGATCATCACCATTAGAAGAATATTCCATTTTTAGAACCTGATTTCAAGGGGTTGGCAGAATTGTCAACGTAACATGGCCAAAAAGAAATACATAGACAATCAGATCAAAGAGATGTAGTGAAAGAGAATCTTCCTCAGAGCAAGAAAGGAAAACTGTTGAGGAAAATTAAAGAGGCTGACAAACAAATTAAATATAGTCAGCAGGAATGTTTTTATCTAGTGCAAGGTGCTTTGTGGGTTCTGATTCATTGTTTTTGAAAACATGCATTCATATGAATATCTTTGCATTTTTCTGGCTGCCTTGAGATGTACAGTCTCTACCCACACTTCTCCTTGCCATCATTTACAGCTTCTCACAGCATCTTCTCGGCCTAGCCAATCCTAAGAACGTGACTAAGTTCACACCCACCTTTAGTTATTGCTCTGTCTACACTCTTTTTTCTGTGTAGCAGTCCACTCCTAGGAAATGTTTGTGCATTATTTGTTTTCCACAATAAGACAGACACCGTTCAAGTGTAGGACCCTTGTCCTGCTCGGAGGCAGCTCTGGCTCCTTGGCTAGAGCCTAGAGTATTTTACTGTGAAAGGATGCTTGTGAAGTGGAGAAAATGTCCAAATTCCCAAGAATAAATGAATCAATTGTCCAGTGCTCGAGACAGAACCAAGGGCTTTTGTATGGTAGGCAAGCATTGTGACCCTGTTTCTTAGTCTTTTTTGAAACAAGGTGTGACAAGGGATCACTGGCTGGCCTTGAACTTATCCCCTTGTTCAGGAAATGGCTACCTCTTCATCTTTCTTACGAAATGTTTCAAAGTTGCTGGTGGCGGCAGCACCAATCTTTGTTCCCAGAAGTTGTGAGGCAGAGGCAGGGGGATCACAGTAAGTTTGAGGGTAGCCTGGTCTACAAAGCAGGCTGCGGGACAGCCAGAGCTGTTACACAGAGAAACCCTGTCTAGAAAAAAACAAAAACAAAAGCAAACATACAGAAAAGAAATGTCTTAAAGTCATTCTTCTACTTTGTTAATTGTTAAAAATCTTATTTCTTGCCTATTAAAACTTCTTTCTGAACAACCTCAGGGTTGGAGGGAGCTATTTAGTCACCAGTCTTCCCTGTAGATAATGCATATAGTTTGTTCAGTGCAGGGTAATGCATATGCTAAGCATGTATTAATGATTAATTATTATTACTAGCATGATAAACTGCGTTTCCTGCCAACAAATAAGAAGCGGATATACTATTCACAAGTGTATCTCTGTCCATGTCTCCTGTCTGTGTTAAGTGAACACACTAGGGTAATTAGTGTGAAAATGGGAGATGGGACTAGCTGGCGTGTGGTGCTGATCATGGCCATAGAGCTTCAGTTACGTAAGATGCAAATTCTGGAGATACACTGTGCATGGAGCCTATTGACCATAGATAGGACTGTATGTAGCAAGCATTAGGAAACCTGCTAAGTTGGTCAAGTGAGCTTACCATGAAGATTTTCTTCTGAGAAAACGGCATGGAATGGCACCAGCAGAGCTCCATCACCACCATCCCAAGCTTCCTTCTTTCTCTGAAATTCTATGCACCTAGAATAGAGTTTGCAAAGCTCTTCCCCCTTCAGCATCAATGATAGACTATGTACAGATGTGCTCAGGGAGACATAGAAAGAGGACCTAAGAGTCAGGAGATGTGGGTTCCTGATTCAGCTCCAACACTGCATGCCCCTAATTAAACACTACTACTTAATCTTTCCAGTTTAAGTACTACTACTTAAAGTAGTATTGTTTGACTCATACTACTACTAATACAAGTTTTCCTGTGTGGAAATGGGGATGATGTTAGCCACACTAACACGGCAAAATACTGTGAACTGTGAACAATTGAGGGCACACACTATATTGACAAATACAAGCACAAAACATGCCACACCCCCCATTTATTCCTCCAATAGACAGAATGAGAGAGGGGGTAAAGACTTGCAGTCATTTCAATATGCAAACCTCAGTTGGCTATCCCTTCCAGATTTCCATCACACCTTCAGCAACAGGTATAACGTCACGTGTCCAACTGCCTCTTTATATCTATTTAGAAGTGTAGATATAAATTACAGATTGAAAAGATAAGGACTGAGGCCAAGAGAAAAAAAACAACAAAAAAGCTGCTACCGATATATTCATATCTGTATTAGAGTATGTTAACTAAACCAGCACCAGAACTGTTTTTATAAGCTGTCTGCCTCCTTTTGTTTGTTTCCTTTGCATCTTGATTTCATCACAGATTTCCAAACTTTGCATTTTGCATATTAAATGCAAGCCATTTTAAAATGGAAATACAACTAAACCGTACCAAGGCACTGGGTTCACTGAAAGATAAACTGTATCACTTCAATTATTATTATTGTTATTTTCCAAAATGCTATTATGTAAATGTACAGGCTTATATGTGCTTAAATAGTCCCAAGTCTAGGATGCAGGAAAGGAATGCATACACATCTACAGATGCAATGATCACAGCAGCCTGGCTCTAACAGACAATCACATACTCTCACTTAAAGGGCAACGAAGAAGCCATATGTCTGTTTTAGTGACTCTGTCTTGAGATGGTATCCTCACTCCTTTTATTATTTTTTTCAAATAAATACATATGGGACCCGTCAGTTGTCAACAGTGGCTCAGAAAAGAGTATGAATTAGTCACACTGGCACACAGGGCTCAGGAACAATGAACAGTGCTCTGGAAGACCCTTGAATACAAGCCTATTTGCCTCTTAATCCAAATGAATAATTAATGATAATTATCATGCTGCAGTTATTATCTGTGATAATAATATATCCGTAAGGTGAATAAATTTAATCTGCTACTATGCAGAAATGGCAACTCATAATATTCTTAAGAAATACAGACATAATTATCAGTATTAATGGTCAAGGGGAAAAAGGGATCTTCATGTAAGGAACTACAACAAAAGGTCTAAAGTGAGGAAGAGATGAATCTTTCTGGTAATGGTTTTTCACATAACCAACACTGCCGTGGGCCTGCTGGGGTGACGTCAGGTTCTGACTTCTGTGGGTAGGAACCATTTAAGTAAAAAGCATAACCGTGCAGTGTGCACAGAGATCTGATGGCAGCATTTTACTTACTGCCCTGAGGAAAATGATACCACCTAAGTGTAAGCTCCTATGAAGGGCCTTGCACATACTAGGAGAGCGGGGGTGGCTGGCTGCCAACTGGCTGACTTCCTTTTCATGTAGAGGAAAAATAAACAAAAAGCGAACCAAAATTAGATGTGAAAAACTTATTTATGAGTGATGCTGATTCATGGTGGTTGTGGATGTATTGTTTGTAAAAATGCCCTGATTATTTAAAGTCTGCTTGTCATGTGGAATGCAGCCATAGCACACTATTAAATCCTCTGAATTCCCACCGTCATCAAAAGGCCAGCTGATTGACTGCTTTACTCTGTGTGTGTGTGTGTGTATGTGTACATGTGTGTATGTGTGTATATGTGCCTATGTATATGTGTATGTGTGTACATATATGTGTATGTCTATGCCTGTGTCCCTGTGTGTATGTGTTTGTGTGTGTATATGTGTGAATGTGTATATGTATGTCCACGTGTACATTATGTATGTGTGTGCATGTGTGTATGTATTTGTGTATGTGTGTGTATATGTGTGTATGTGTATATGTCTGTCCATGTGTACATTATGTGTGTATGTTTGTGTATGTGTGTATGTGTGTGTATATATATATGTATGTGTCAGTATGCATGTTCATCTGTGTGTGTGCAGGCACAAAATCGCACATTTATTGGCATATAAAGAACCTTTCTGAAGTAGCAATCTGTCATCGGGTATATCAAGGTACAGTTTACAAAAAGGAAAAATAAACTTCCTATTTATAATTTTTGAAGATGTGCAACAATACGCAGATACATAGCTTAAATACCAGTTTTGTTTTAAAGTATTGCCATCACTCCAAAAGTCTTTCACACTGCTGTACAACCTGCCCTTCCTTCCTCTTATACTTATTTTATGATCTTATAATTTTGTTTTCTTAGAATACCATGCAGATTGAATGGCATGCAGAGTTTTTGTGTCTGATTTCTACTTTTGCATATTGTTTTTAAGATTCATCCATTCTGTTACATGTATAATTAATTTGTTCCCTTTTCATTTCCTAAATAATATTCTATTTTTCAATTTCATTCTATTCTGCTTATCCATCCAATGGTTCCTGTGAATTGGATTGTTTCCAAATTCTATAATTATGAATAAGGCTGCTATTAACATTTGTCTATAGGCCTTTTAATGGACATGTCTTTTCATCTCTCTTGAGTGAAATACCTACTCATAGGTCAAAAAATGGTTAGTGGGTAAGCACATCTAAAAATATTTCATTTAAATTATGTGTCTGTGCACACGAGTGCCCGTGCTTTGGAGGCCAGAATCGAGGTATCCCCCTGGAGCTTAATTAACAGGTGCTTGTAAGGTGTTGTGGGTTCTGGGATGTGTTGTCAGGTTCTTTACAAGAGCAGTGTATGCTCTTTGCCACTGAGCCATCTCTCCAATCCCCGATAAGACGGTGAGATTGTAGATGACAGCCATGCTATTTTCGGAAGAGGCTGAAGTGTTTCCTTTCAGCAGACAGAGATAGTTCTAGCTGCTCTAATATCTCCAGTAGCACATGGCATTGTCAGTTAAATTTTCTTGCCATTCTCATTAGTCTACAGTCATATTTCCTTGTTTTTATTTAAATCTAGCGATGACAGTGATGAGCATCTTTTTCTTGTGATCTTTTATTTTTTTTAATTTAGAAATAATCTTATTTCACATATCAATCCCAGTTACCTCTCCCCCCCATCCTCTCATGCCCACCAAACCCCCTACCCCACCCACATCATCTCCCCAGAGAGGGAAAGGCCTTCCATGGGGGGTCATCAAAGTCTGTCATGTCATTTAGGGAGGGTCTAGGCCCTGTTCTGTGCATCCCTCCATGGGGAATGGACTCCCAAAGTCCATAAATACCATCAGAGGTCCCACAGACTGCCCAGGCCTCCTAAATATTGTTTGGTACCTTGCAAAAGTATTTTTCCATTAATAAAAAGTTCAGCAACACATCTTCTAACTATTGAGTTGGGAGACATTTCTATTTGCTTTAGGTGCCTGTCTTTTAACATACATGTTTTGCAAACTCTTTGTCCCAGTGTGACTTTTGTATTATAAATTTGCAAGCACTGTTTTTCAAAGGGCAAAGTTTATACATTTTAATTACAATGGAATGAGAACTTATTCTTTGATGCTTTGCCCTTGATATTATTTAAAAAAAAAAAAGGATTTAAAATTCGAAAGGACAGACTCCATCAAGACACAGCATTTGACTCCCCTTCCTCTTTGTTTCAAGTTAGCATAGTTTAGTAATTAAAGTCATTGGGACCAGAATATCATGGCTTTGGCTAGCTTTATTTAGATAATTTCCCCAGTTTAAGACAAACTATACTTATGTGTTTAACAAAACTGAAAATTCATATTAGGGGCCTGGAGAGTTGGCTTAGCAGGTCCCTGCAATTTCTGCTTTTGCAGAGGACTTGGGTTTTATTACTTCTCAGCACCCACGCAACAACTCAGCACCCACTGTAAATCCAGTTTCAGGACATCTGCTGGCCACCACAGGCATTGAGCATATACACGCAAGCAGGCACTCATACACACAAAACACACATACATGAACCTCAAAAAGTTCATTTTAGCATTGCTTATGGTATTGTTTCAAATTGTGCCACATTCCATTGAAAAATCCCTTGAAATAAAACTAAGTCATTGTATTGGCTGTCTTACGCTTAAATATTATCACCTTTCCAATACAAATGTTGCTCCCTGCAAACTGTTTCAATAGTTTATAAATCGGTATAGCATCTCAGCTAAGGAACCAACTAAAAAAATAGAGAAATCAGAAGAGATTTCCTGACTGTTTCTTTCTTAGAGATGTGATGAAAGACCTAAAAAGTAATGTTAATGATGGACTAACCTGGAAACCAATATCTGTTCCTTGGAATTTGCTAGCTTCCTCTCACAAGGCCCTGAGATAAGAAGAACTCACACCACCCCTCCTTTCCTGTGAGTCAACAGGTGGTAAATAGGGTCAAGAGATAGCTGTAACTCTGGTTTGCCCAGACAAGATTAATTAGCACACCTGAGGCCCTAAGGTCTGCTGACCCTAATAGCAGACCATCCGGCCTCCAAGGGTCAGGTACTCAATGGACAGAGGGTCCCACCCCCTCCCTAAGCTTGTGGGTTTGCCTTTAAAAACACCTGGGCCCAGGGGAGGGGGCTTCTCCCTAGTCTGCGTGCTGGAGGAGCCCGTTTGCACAAACGTTTCCTGTTCATTAAAGCCTCTTGCGTTTTGCAGCAACTGGACTGGGCATTGAGTTCTTGGGGTATCGACCGAACCTGGAAGACTCCTCATTCTGAGGGTCTTACAGTGAAAATATCTAATTTGAAGGATATCTAACTGTTGGAATCAATTTTCAATAATAAGCAAAGTCCAAAGGTGTTTCCTTTTGTGTAAATCCCAAGCCTTACACTAAAACATGGCTTCAATTTTATTCTCCCATAAACATGATACTCTACACGGAGCCCCTTATATACCTGATTTGCTGGCATTTCTATCATCATTGTGTGAGGGTCCTGGGTCTGCCCTCTCTTCCTCTATTCTCTTACAGAACCACACATAGGGCAGAACCATCCCATAGTGATCTGAGTAGTGTGGGAAAAATATTTTTTTCCTGAATCTTAAATTGTTTTGTTTAAGGGACAGTGTTATAGTGCTATGTTATTAATTTACTGTTATTACTCATCAAGAACCTATGAACATTGCTGATCAACCTTATCCTTGGAGAGAACACATTGCAAAACACACATACAGGGGCACACGCGTGCACACACCACACACACACACACACACACACACACACACACACACACACACTCTTTCCAGTTTGCATCTTTCACTCTGAACTCCTTATTGGTTCATCTTTTTTCTCTCTCAGTAGGATCAGTCAGAAATGGGATAATATCTCTCGGTGTCATAGAAGGGCATTGTGGGTTGGTAAACTTTCCTTGGCTTTGCTCCCCGCCCCCGCCCCCACTTCAGTGCAGTCTTTCTGTAATTCAAAACCCAATGTGAAAACGAAAGGAAAGGGGAGGGGGAAGCCTAGAAAAGTTGCAGAAACTGCTTAGGGGCACCAGTAGCGAGGCAAAGGGGCCCGTCCCTGAGACTGTGTTATAAGTTCAGATGCCAGACAGACTGCTGGGAAGGAGAGAAGGACGCCCAGACAGACTGCTGGGAAGGAGAGAAGGACGCGGGGACAAAATGCCCACGACAGAGGGCAGTTTGAAGACAAACTAACCTAATGCCAGTGGTTTTCTCACTGGCTTAATTACCTCTTTATGTTATTGGATAGTTCTCAAATTATCATCTTCAGGCAAATTATGTTTTAAGTTCTGGACATAGGCCTGTGTTGCATATGTAAATCTAATGTACATTTCAAGTATTTAGACTAAATTATGTTAATAATATTTCCTCAGTTTATCTGGAAAATGTATGATATCCCTGAAAATCTGATAAAATGATAACCTCTTCTTAAAAATATGAAATATGCTTCCTAAGGTATATAAGGAAGGTAATATTGTGATACTGATGATCCAATGTTTTGTGCTTTGAAGTAGAGGGTTTAATCTGACCTCTTGAGTTTTCTTAAACGGGGGGTGCATTTGTGACCAAATAAACTCCCAAAATTCTGAGCAAAAGATAGCGGGAATGATGTAGACTTGAAACGAAGTCTATGAAATTAGATGTGCAGAGGTTCAAGGCAGATGGGGTCCGCACTGAGAGGCAGAAATGGATATGGGGTCCCAAAACTCCCTCCCAATCAAGAATATACTCGCACAAACCAGTTTTTTTCCAATAGACACACTTCAGGACAAACCCCATACCCAGCAGTAGTTGGTCAACAGGAAACAAACTCCATGGAATGCTTTTTTTGGACTTCATATTTC
The DNA here is from genome assembly GCF_943737965.1 of Phodopus roborovskii. Lineage (NCBI taxonomy): Eukaryota > Metazoa > Chordata > Mammalia > Rodentia > Cricetidae > Phodopus > Phodopus roborovskii. The sequence continues at coordinate 15,301,552 of NW_026126511.1, forward strand.
ATTTTGGCATTTTTTTGTCTTACTATTTTTGTTTGATTTTCATTTGTATTTTTATGATTTATTTTCTGAAAGACTGCTAGAAAGAAAGAACATAATGTTAAGTGGGAAGGGAACACAGAGACCCACAGACAGACATTATGCAGAGTGAGAGAACTTGGAACACTTAGCCCCCACTGAGATGACTCCATCAAATCCCTCCATTCAGAGCTCAGGGAACCCCTCAGAAGAGGAGATAGAAAGATTTGAAGAGCTAGAAGGGATGGAGGACCCTGAGAGAACAAGGCCTTCTAAACAGGTATGAGCAAAGCTTACATGAACTCACAGAGACTGAGGTGTGTGCATGGGGTCTGCGTGGGGCTGTACCAGGTCCTCTTCACCTGCTGGGATTGCAATTTTGAGATTTTTCAGATAGTCCTGCATGGGAGAAATGTTTGAAGATTAGATTGTAATTTGAATTTGGGTATATCCATGTATTTACTTATATAATTTTGGCTAAATCAGAAATATGGTAGGAAGTAAAAGAAACACATGGCTTTTAAAATAACAAGAAGATCATTTCAGTGTAATTCTTATAATGCGATATTTAACACCATGATAGTATAGTTTGAATTTGAAATCCCCCCCACAGGCTCATTGAATACTTGTTCCCAAGGAAACAGTGTTGATTTGAAAGACTGTGGAAGGAGGTAGGGCTGAGCTACCAAAGTAGTCCCAAGGGGTGGGTGTGTAAAAGCCTCTGATTCCTGTTGCTATCTCTCTGCTTCCTGGTTCTCTAGGAAGCCACACCATCCCAACCATGATGAATTAAACCTTCTGCATCCATGAGCCCAAATAAACCTTTCTTTTCTTAACTTGCTTCTGTCTGTTATTATGGTCATAATGTGGCAGAGGCAATGACTACACATAATAAAATATCTTGGAGAAAGCAAAGTAATAAAGAATAAAGTCAATGGGTAGGAAACGGACCATGGTCTTTCTTCCTTATGAACTGGTCAGGTGGCTTCAATCTGCTGACCCCACACCAAAGATGACTTTCTAGGTACTAGAACTTGGAATTGGTTCTAGACTAATAGTGAGCCTATAGACTAATAGTTTCGGAAATGCCTATAGTTCGTTAAGATTCACAAATGGCATCAGTCAGTTCAGAAGAGCATTCACTGATGAGGAATATTTATCTTTTAAAATATCCATGTATGATAGACACAGATACCAAGGATGCTGGGAGCAAAAACATCTCCCAAGCTCTCCCTCAACGAGATTGGTATTTGGTATAGATTTGAGAGACAAGAGAACCTGAAAGGTGGAGGGCAGTGTTGGTAGATGAAAAGGCCAGGAGTTGGATTCCCAAGGGGTGGTGCTGTGGATTTTCTTACTGGCATCGGCAGATGAGCGCTTTGTGCATGTGACTTATCTACCTTCAGAACTCTCCACTACTTAACACAATGGACTGATTCTCTCCTTCTTATCTAGAAACATTCTGGTCAGGATATCAGGCCCTTAGTTCTCTTTATTAGTATATCAACATTTTTATATTTTCATAAAATTTCCTATTAAGATGTATAAAACTGAAATATGATTCAGTATTTGCACATAATAAATGATTATCTCTTTAGAAGATTGTTTTTTTTTATCACCCAGTTAATATTCCAAAATACTTTAGGTACATAAGTTTATATGCCCATGAGAATTGCACTTGCAGGTATATTTTATCTTCTAAAAATATTACACCTGCAGTTGTCACTTGTGTCCCCCATTGTTTCCTCAGAAATCTAAGGACACATTTGGCCCAGAGATTAGAGAGGAAAGTTACATGTTGACCCTCCGCATAGAATGTTTAATAGGCTGGCAAATGTGGACCCAACTTACAGCAGAGAAATGTCTGTAGAAATCTACATCTCTTTTAATGGTCCTGAATGTCACATTTCTTCTTTTTGGGAAAAAATACCAGTCTTTAATACCATTCCAATATGTATTTGTTAAAGCATATGACTCTGGGAATAATAGTGAAATGGAGTGTCCATTTCTTTTCTCTGTCCCTCATCAAGCTCTCTGTCATTAATGCTCTTTGCCTTTCCTAACCATTTTCCTCCTTCATTGTGACCCTGTCATTCGAGGACAGATAACCTGCTATTGTCCCACAAAATCTTTTCCTTTCTCTCCATCTATATTTCTCCACCCACTTCCCTTTCGTTCTCCTGATTTTATAGACCCTGCACTCCTCTGGCTTTCTCATCATTCACTAATTAGCATGTCTCCATGGTAACAGACAGTTGCAGAGCAGGAATCCTTCTCTGTACCAGCTACTGCTGAGCAACCTCTGGGCCTAACAAGGAGGGGCCTTGACCCGATTAAGAGAGGAAGACTTTTCTCTTCTTGGCAGGAGAAGATCCATACATTTCAGAGAAGGCCCCGTTTCCTAGGGGATGTAATATGTCAATTTGCTTGAAAAGCAGTATATACTTGGACTCAGACATGCAAAAATCAAAGTATGAAATAAACTGAGAAAATATTAAAGAAGATATAGGAAAAAATATCTAATAGTGACTACGGACTCCTGGTTTGTAAAGATTAGCGGCTCTTTGATCTGAAAGCCTTTATGAAGCAACTGGTAGTAAATATCTGGTCGCATTTCTTTTTTCTCTTACATTTGCTGTGCTAAGTGTGCCTCATGGGATTCCATTGGTAGTGGAGGAGACTGCCTTATGAGATTCATTTTTATTTATTTATTTGGTTGTTTCCTGTGTTCTGCTATTTTTAACCCATAACTGTATACTTCCAAGCACCTCTAATGGCCTTAATTATTAGAAGTGTTTACTTTGGCAAGTTTACTTTTGACAAGTTGTTAGACATTTCCTACATGTTTTCCTATGGCTGATACGTTGGGAAATACATTGCATACCATAAGTGAGTAAGCACCCACCATATATTAGGCTTTATCCTAGGTGTTGAGTTACTGAGTTACAAGGTTAAGTGATATTTACAAGGTAGAAAAGTTAGTAAGAGCCTAGACTCCTAGATACCTGAAAATATATCTGGGAATGTAGAGATAGTGAAGTGGTTAAGGCTACTGGCTGCTCTTCCAGAAGACCTGGGTTCCATTCCCACCACCTGTATGTTGGTTCACAAAGATCTGTAACTCTAGTCCTAGAGGATCCAATGCCTTCCTCTGGCCTCTGAGAGCAACAGGCATGCACCTGGTGCACAGAAGCCAGACATCAATATACATCAAATAAAAATAAACAAATATCTAGTATTATATACATTACTTACACATTACTTTATAAAGAGACTTATATGTCAAGTTGAGGCAGGACCAAGCCCCGCCCTCTTCTATTGAGGCTGAGCAAGGTATCCTGGTAAAAGGAATGGGCTCCAACAAGTCAGTTCATGCACTAGGGATATATCTTGGTGACTCTACTAGTGGCCCCACAGACTGTCCAAGCCACTGAACTGTCATTTGCATTCACAGAGCCTAGTTCTGTCCTATGCAGGATCCTCCACTGTGAGCTCCCACTAGCTTGGGTCATCTTTCTCTGTTGGTTTCCCCATCATGATCTTGACCACTTTGCTCATATTATTTTTACTCCCTTTCTTCACCTGGACTCCAGGAGCTCAGCCCAGTGCTCAGCTATGGATCTCTGCATCTTCTTCCATTAGTTACTGGATGAAGGTTCTATGATAACAGGAGGGGAGGGAGGGGGAACTGTAGTTGGCATGTAAAATGAAAAAAAAACCTTTTAAATAAACAAAATTTTTTAAAAAGATATTTGTATAAATATTAGAAAGCATCGTACGTAAAGAATTTTGCACTTCTGTTTTTATAAGACAATTCGGATTATCTGAGAAAAGGATAATGTTGAGAGAGTTAGAACTTAGATGATGAAGATGTGAAGCAACAGATGACTCCCTTGAATATGAAGGAATGAAATGTTTCAGTAATGTGTGGAACTCACAGGAATACACACTTAGTGCACGAAAGCACATAAGTCATAATAGAAGCATTATATAACCTTGCTGGAAACATTCGGCCTTCGTACCTATTAATCTGAGCTGGCATGTTATGGCAGGTATGCTCTGGAAGATGAGTAGGGAAAATATCCCCCTTTCCAAATTCAAATGAGGTATTATTAAGTCCTAGATGACATTCCAGAAATTTATCATATTATAAGTGCCACAATACCAAGATGAAATGATTTTTGAAGTGTTGTAAAGATTTTGGAGAGAGAGAGGGAGAGAGAGAGAGGAAGAGAGAGAAAGAGTATGCACCTATGTGTTTGAGTTGATATCTGGGCAGCGTGTGCTTACAGAAGCCTGAGGGTGTCAAAAAGAGTGTGTCACACCCTTTGCAACTGGAGTTATGGCCGCTTGCGATCACCATGTGGGTATAGAAACCAAAACTGATTCCTTTGAAAAATCTGTCAGCACTTTTTCTTTTCTTTTTCAAGGGTAAGGTGAGATTTCATTTTTATTAATTTTTATTTTTTTAAAGTTATTCTTCTATCATAATTACACCTCAAGCTCCATCCATGTCCCTACCCCCTGACTTCCAGATCCACTCCTCCTCCATTTACACACTTACACCATTTACAGTAAGATGACTGGGCACAAACCCTTATATCAAGGCTGGATGGCGCAACCCAGTAGGAGGAAAAGGGTCACAAGAGCTGGCAAAAGAGTCAGAGACACCCGCACTCCCCTTTTTAGGAGTCTCACGATGGTAGCATCGATGCAGAGGACCTAGCTGAGATGCATACAGACGCTGCGATCGCAGCTGCAGCTTCAGTCTCTCTGAGTCCTGCTTAGCTGATCCCGTGGGCCATGCTCTCACGGAGACCTCCACCCCTCTGGCTTTTGGCTCTCTTAACTGCTGGCCCATATTGCTATTTCTTCCCTGGAGAGTTTATAACCAAGTGGTCTCTCCTCAGAAATTTCTGCCAGCATGAAAGATCAAGTCATTGCAGAATCTTTATTCCTTCTGCTGTTAACCAGTCTTGAACATACTACCAGATTTTTCTTGATAATTTTTTATTTAAATTTGAAACACACTTGTTTTACATGTCAATCCCAGTTCCCTCACCCTCCCATCCTCCCCTGTTCCCCCCCAACAACCCCCATCCCATCCCCTTTCTGCTCCCCAGGGAGGGTCAGGCCTTCCATAGGGGATCATCAAAGTCTGTCATATCATTTAGAGCAGGGCCTTGGCCCTCCCTGGTGTGTCTAGGCTGAGGGAGTATCCCTCTATGTGGAATGGGCTCCCAAATCCATTGCTATACTAGGGATAAATATTGATCCACCCATAGACTGCCCTGTTCTCCTAACTAAAACTCACATTCAGGGAATCTGGGTTCGTTTTATGCTGGTGCTGGTTTCCCAGCTATCAGACTGGATTCCTTGCGCTCCCCCCTTGTTCAGGTCAGCTGTTTCTGTGGGGTTCCTCAGCCTGGTCTTGACCCCTTTGCTCATCACTCCTCCCTGTTTGCTCTATAGAAATACTCCTCCCTCTCTGCAACTGGATTCCAAGAGTTCGGCTCAGAGCCGAACTTCTTTTTGAATTTTAGTTTTTTATTCTGAAAATCTATTTCAGAGTTTTCAAGAAGGGAAAGGGACTTCATGTGAGTGTGGAATGACTCAGAAGGTTTTGGTCACAAATTATCCTGGCAGAGGTTTACTCCCCAGGGGGAAACAAAAACAGCAGCAGCAACAACAACAGAAACACTTTTCATGCAAGCTTGAGGACAAGGAGTTTGGCTCTCCAGCATCCACAAAAATGCTGGGACAACATGGATTCCCACACGTAGTTAGTGGGAGACAGGGACAGGGAATCCTTGACAGCTCCAGTGAGAGAGACACACAGTGAGAGACAGTGACACAGAACCAAGGGAGATGTCAGTCTCTGGCCTCCACACATTCACACACAACTGGATTTCTTTTCTGGCATTAACGTTGGCCTTTGTATTCCCTGTTCTTGTGTTATTTCTGTGGAAGTATTTTTCTCCTTATATAGTACATGTCTTACAAGATCTGTTTATGCTCATTTTCTTTGCACACTCCTTAGAAATCACAGATTGTGCCCAAACCAATTGTCTTATTATCACCATAGAGGTTTTGAAATCAAACACAAATATTTTGTCTGGTGCAGTCTCATACATTTTGGCTAAGTCTCTCAGGTATTGTCTTCCCAGGGTGAAGGATGTTGGTGACTGTTTCTTTTCCCTGATGTAGTCAGTTATCAATGAACTTAGTTTGGATAGTCACCAAGTCATTCATGGTGGTGGCAGGTCATTAAGAAGCCATGTAGAGGAATAGCTGAAATCATTATTTATAAATGGAAACAAACTTGTTAGATATAGAAAAATTAGAGCCAGGAAATAATGAAGGAGGTGACCTTTTGCCTGCCACAGTACTCTGTCAAGGAATTTCTGAAAATCCAATAACAAATTGTAGCATGTTCAATATCTACCTTAGGATTGCAAGCTTACACCTATCTCCATAACAAAATTAGCCCTTCATATTCTTTAAGACTGCTCGGATTCAAAATAAGATACCGCCTACCAAGAATTTGTCATCCAAAGGCTGCTGCTAACTTGTATCTTGATTCACCCAGACTGGTGGACTCTGTATGCAAGTTGCTTATGTGAATTTCTCCAATTTTCCAAAACAAACAAACAAACAAATAACCTCTCACTGCTTTAACCACTCCTAATATGTGCATAATTTACCAATGAACAAATTTCCTCATTACTATGTTATTCTCAAACTCAATCTTTTGTTTGGCCAAACAGCGATCAACTTACTACTCAAAGTTAATTTAAAATATGTGTACTATTCTTGTCCTTCATAGCAACAAACATATGACATTTAATGGGGAAGGTACTTTCATAGAACGGCGTCTATAGGCCAATCGCCAGTGCCAAGTGCTTTTCCTATGTTGGTCCAGCCGGTGAGAACACAGCTTGAAGACCTCTTTTTTAGCAGCAAGTCTGTCTGCTGTCGCTATTATTCTTGGAAATCCACCCTAGCGCTGCTCGGAGGTTCCAGTTCACACAAGCTGCCCTAGCAAATGCTTTGGTGGGCCTGTTCCTGGGGGATGAGGGGTTCTTTGACGAGGGCATGAGCTTGAGAAGTGATCACTGTGTTTTGTGGTCTTGTAAACCCACCGTGAAGAGACTTTCACTGGATCTTGATTGCTTTCTCCTTCCTTGGCAGAAGCCAGATGGCCATGTCATCCGATGGTTCGGCCAGGCCCTCTGCCTCCTCCCTGCCTGCCTCACTGATGTTTTGCCCAAATGCACACTTTGGATGCTTTTTTACTGCAGGCCCGGAATCAGCGCTTCACTAATTTAGCCTTGCCGACCTTAAGAGCTACTTACGATGGCCAGAAACTGAGACTTAGGGAGTTAAGTATTCATGGACTGGGGGCGAGCTTCTGCTCCCATGTCCCATTGACCCTTCCCATTGTACCTCTCTGTAGAATTCAGGTATATATTTGCTGCTACTGTATGACCACTTTTTTTGTTGTTATTTCATTACAAAGGAAAAAACAAAAAGGGAAGCAAGCAAAAGTTACTCTAAAGCTACTTAAGATATTGTGGAGGGAAGTGAAGTGGTTCACAGACTCCGCTCACCCTTTTAATAGACTAACTTCTTTTTTAAGCTTCTTCATCTATGTCACTAACGGAGTTGTCTGGTACCAACAATATATTTTTTCTTTATTTCCTTCCTAACACCCTTTTCTAGGCTAATCAGAGCTGCGGGTGCTATACGTATATCTATTTCAGAGAGCGCATGTTCATTTGTGACACTCTCCAGGGAGTCTGAGGTCTAGGAACCAATGAAGAGATCACAACGGAACAAGCATCCAGTTTTCAAGCACTGAGGGCTTGTTGTCAGCGATTCTCGGCATTATTTAAAAGGCAGAGCTTCTCATTTGGACCAGGCAGCTGTGTGTGAGCTTTCCGAAGGCAAGAAGGCACTCCTGCTCCCACGGATAAAAGGCTGGGTGTAGAGCGAGGCTTCAGGCTCTTGTCTTACACTGGAGGCCAGCAGCCAAAGCCATGGCAGCCAGCTCCAGGGAAGCCTTAGCAACTGGAACTGATTCCTAACGAATCGAGAACCCAGTGGGAAGTGGGGAAAACAAAGGGAGACTTTCTTTTTTTCATCCCTCTCCCCTTTTTATTCTTGGCAAAGAAAAGCACAATTTACTCGAATTCACTCCCAGACCTGGTGAGAGTTCAAGAGGACAGGGCGCCTGAGGACCTGCACCTGAGTGGCTTCTTGGCTAACGCCGTGTCTAAGATCTTTAGCGCGCGGGACCACAAGTTTCCCTCTGTACTTTGCAGGGTATCTTTTCATGTAATTAGAGAACCTGATCCTTCCCAGAGCTGTGACACCAGTGCAGTGGGTGCTCCAAGGCGATGTGCAGACCCCTGCTGCATATCCATTCTCTTTGTTTCTCTGGTCAGGACCCCCGGTAGTCAGTGCACAATTTATTTCCCCAGGGCAGGTCTCCGGTAGGATCTTAGCTATTGATGGAGGCTCTCATGGGTGGTCTTATTTTAAACAATGCCTTAACTCCACAGCGTGCAGCTCGTCTCTCCTGCGCGGTCTCCCGGGTCTTCTTCACATCATGCTCTCAGCAGAGTGAAGCATTTTCCTCTCTGAAGCTTCTGTAGGTACTTCTCCTTTTGTAGGTGCAGAGCCTTCTCTGGTGCCATTCTCCTGTGCCTCATGCATTCTATAGTTCTGACCTAAAGGGTGCCTTGTAATTCTATTATTATCGAGTTTCAGACCCCTCCATGGAGCCCAAACTTGAAAACTCGTGTTATTGTTTGAAGACATTGTCGAATTGTAATTAATTATTTTTTTCTATGTACACACACATTCAAATTCAACAACTTTCCCCTGAGTGACTATGAAATGCCCAGCCCAGAAAAGATCACTTTTATGTATAGCATTTAAAAAATAAATTTTACAAGAACAGTGTGACGATGATGTCTCTGGGTTGAGATGGATTATTACTTCATTCTGATATTATTGAACTGCTGACTCTTTGAAAAGTAGGATGACCATAGAGGTGAGGCACATTTCAAATTACTGCTTATTAAACAAAAATCCTGTTATTTAAGGTTCCTGATTTCCTCAGAAGTTTTGAAAGGCATTCTGGGAAGTCACAAGGCATCCTTCTAGCAGCTGGCCCTCTGTCCCTGGAGGGCAAGCATCGGTAATAGTGTCTCAGAGGCCCTTCCAGTAGCTGCATTGTTTGATATAGGCACTGTGAGTTCAGGGATCTTCAGGGTCAGCAGGACATACACTGTATCTGGACTGGGTCTCAGGCAGTTTTTGAAGTACTGGTTAACAATATGACTTCACAATGCAAGCTCTGTTACTATACTTTGCTTACAGGAGTGTTGGTTCCCTTTTTATATAAGGCTCTAAGCCATGAGGAATAAGTAGGCGGTCAACTCCATAAAAACATTAATAGTAAAAAGGTTTTTTTGTTGTTGTCTTTACTAATATACCTACTGAGACCAACATCTTTTGAAAGGGATAGTTCTGTTTTTTTCCTTCTTTTATTAATAATACAAACCACAGCCTATGGACCAAGTCAATGTTTTCTTCTTTATTTTTCCCCCGACATAATTTTTCTATTGATTACTTGAGAGTTTCATACAATGCACCCTAATCACATTTGCTTTCCATTCCTCCTAGGTTCTCCCTCTTACCCTTATAATATTCCCTCCAAAAATGAAAAAAAAAATCTACCATGTCCAATTTGTGTTACCCATATATTCAATGGAACATGGCCAAACTCACAGTGGCCAGCCCCTTAAAGATAACTAAGTCATCCCCATCCCCTTCCCAGAACCCATCAACTGTGAAAAGCTATACTTCAGCATCTTTGTCACAATTTTTAAGGACTTTTTTCAATAGGCTTCCATCTGGACTGCTTCTTTTTTGAGTGTGGGATGGGGAATAGGCTGCCACAGAAGCCTTCAATGTCTTCTTTGCTCATGACAGCTAGAGACTGCATGACTATGAACAAGAACATGGCCCTGCCTAATGACAGCAAAGATTATGGACATCAACACAAACCCCAGCCTCAGCACAGAACAAGGACATCTGTATGACCTCTGGTGGCAACATGGCCCATGGACATCAACATGACCTCCAGTGACAGAAGGGATCGCAAATATCTACATGGCCTCTCTGATGGCAACACCACAGATCATGGACACCAGCATGGCCCTTGGCTACAGCAAGGACCACAGACACCAATATGGTCTCTGGTGGCAGCAGAGACCATGGAGGTCTTTCAAGGAAGCTTAATCCACAAAATGAACCATTATCCATCTCAGATACCTTCTTGTTCAGAGCCAGGGTGGTCATGTGACACTCAGGGGCAGATCCAGTACAAGCCCCAGGTTGTTCCTCATCATCTCCCTTATTTTCCTAAATCACATTTTTTACCGGAACAAAACACAGTTCTGACAATACTTTGCAGCTAGTGCATGCTTGCTCTCATTTTTAAAAACAGAGCTGAGAGCTATAAAAGAAATGGGATGATCAAGTAAGGTTAAAATATCTTCTCTCTGATCCTTCCCAGAAGTCTGTCTACAACTGACAGCAACTGGGAGCTTCCCCCAGAAACCATTAATGCAAACTGCTCAATATTCAGTTCTGACAAAAGTCTAAGTATGAGAACAGATTTCTCCATGGTCTTGTTATCATGAAAACTCTGCTTCCTCCTGCTCCTCTGGTGAATTCACAGTCATATGTGTATTGTAATGTAATCTTATAATGGGCAGTGTGACTGACTTTCTTTCTTTTCCTGATGCTTTGATAAAATGCCTGGACAAAAGCAACCTAAGAGAGAAAGGGTTTATTTTGCTCACCGGTTAAGGTGCATCAAGGTGGGGCTCCAAGAGCTTGGAGCAGCTGGTCGCATCCACAGTCAGGAAGAAGAGAGCAGTGGTTGCTTGTGTTAATCTCACTTTTTCCTATTTATGCAGTCCCAGATCCTAATCCAGGGAGTGTGACCATCCATAGTGGGCAGGTCTTCCTATCTCAATTAACCTAATAATGAGATTTCCACACAGGCTTCCTTAGAGGCCCACAGCCAAACGATTCCAGATCGTTAGGCACTGCAATATCCCTTAAGCTACGGCTACCAGAACATCCTGAGCCTGTGCTGCAGTTCTCAGTAGTGAGATAGGCGGTAGCAATCCTTACTCAACTTTCATTTTTCTTACCCTCAGCTACTCTTTGGTTTCCTCATTACTTACTTGAGGAATATATATATATATTCGGGGAAAAGATTAAGTATGAATGCTTAATGTGTATTTTCTGTACTCCTACAGTTGATTGACTAGACTTAGCTGTGTAGATGTCTGTTTCTAACTCTTATTTTAAAAGTCTTATTGGAAGGGTTAGGGTGGTAGAATGCTTGTATGGGTGTCTTAGTTAGGGCTTCAGTATCTTGTCTACTGCTGTGAAGAGACACCATGGCCACAGCGACTCTTTAATGGAAAACATTTAATTGAGGTGGAGGCTTACAGTTCAGGGCTTCAGTCATTATCAGCATGGTGGGGAGCATGCTGGCATGCAGACAGACATGGTGCTGGCTACATCTTGATCAGAAGGTAAGAGGAAGAGGGCTGTCTCGTTGGACATAGCTTGAGCATAGGAGACCTCAAAGGCCACCCCCACAGTGGCATACTTCCTCCAGCAAGGCCACATCTACTGCAACAAAGCCAGACCTACTCCAACAAAGCAACACCTCCCAATAGTCCACTCCCTATGGGGACCATTTTCTTTCAAGCCACCACAATGTGTTTGATTTTCAGAATCATCTCAATCAACCAACCAGATCAACTAAACAAATGAATGGCAGGGATATTGAATATACTAAAAATATACAGAGTTTTATAAATACATGCCTACTTTTGTGTCCATACCATATTGTTTAGAATATAATAGCTTTATAATATATTTTAAAGTCTTCGGAACAACTCTAGCATTGTCCTCTTAGGATTGCTTTGGCTACCTGGGGTCTTTTTCAGATTTATATGATCTTTAGAATAGATGTTTCTACTTTGGTGAAAAATGTGGGGATTATGGTTTGAATAGGATTGAATCTGGAAATAGCTTTTGGATATGTATATGCATATGTTAAAGGTCTACGAATTTGAGGGAAAAGGATATAGATGGAGATGATGGGAGGAGAGGGAGGGGGAATGGTATTAATATAATTCACATATGCTGGGGGATGTTTGATTACCTTGTGTAAAGATATGCCACTGTGATTGGTTTAATAAAAAGCTAAATGGCCAATAGCTAGGCAGGAGGTATAGGCAGGACTCCCAGATAGAGGGAATTCTGGAAAGAAGAAAGGGGGAGTCGCCAGCCAGATGTGGGGAAAACAGAGAGATGAGGTAAGAAGCCATGCAACAGAATGTAGATTAAAATAAGTGAGTTAATTGAAGTAATAAGAGCTAATGGGCCAAGCATAAGCTAAGGGCTTTCATAATTAACAATAAATAATTCATCTGCGTCATTATTTGGAAGTTGGCAGTGCAGAGAAAGACTTGCTACATACATATATGAAACTAAAATCAAATTTAACAATTTTGTTATGAAGATGTCAAACACACGAAAAGTAAAATTTGGCACTCGTACTTCAGGTACCCGTTATGCAGCTTCAACAATGGCAATAAAACGCTTTGGAGCCTGTCCTGGAACTAGCTCTGTAGACCAGGCTGGTCTCGAACTCATGGAGATCTGCCTGCCTCTGCCTCCGCAGTGCTGGGATTAAAGGTGTACGCCACCAACACCCAGCTCAATTATGACTTTCTTAACTTCACATTTAATTCTAATGACTTCACACAATATTTTCACGTTTCTGTATAGAGAATCATACCACCTTTAAGAAATGACACTTTTATTTACTATTTTCTAAGGTCAGTTATTTACTCATGCACTTTCTATGTTGCTTAGGCTGCTCCTAGCATTTCTGACAAGAAATGACAAGGGCATACTGAGCGTGCCTGTAGTTTGATCATCTTTTCCTTTTGTTGAATGACATTTAAATAGTCACTTCTTAAGCATCTGAGTATCTTGGAAATCAATGCCTTAATGAAACACAAACACATTCATACTAAAAGGTTTATATAGTTTAAGGAATGCTGGTCATAAGTAAAATAAACTCCAAACACATTAAAAAAAAAAAGCACGGAAACCATGTGAGCAGGTACAGTGTTCATGTGTAATATTTGCACATTTAAACTGTGACTCTCAGGGTTTTTGTTGTGTTTACTGCTATAATTTAAAAGTCTTGTTCCAAGAAAGCCAACCACCAATGGGTGCATTTGTTTATATTTCAGTTTGTTAAAATGCTCTAACTTGTTTATGCAGTAAACAAATTGCAACTCTTGACAGAAATCTGCTTGTCAGTGAACTTGCTGTTTCTAGCTACAGGCAGGCTGTGAGAAATACAGAAGAATTTCTAACTGTGGGAATTAAATGCTTAAAAAATTTAACATTTTATTCGATTTTATTTTATTTAATATTCTAGGAAGTTCACAGCCACCAGCAATTCAAAGTAATTTCAGGTGCAATTGGGAATTTGGCATCCTCAGTGGGGCTGTTAGCTTGGCAAACCTTGTAGATGAAATAAGTACATTTAATAGCACACGTGAAGGAATTGTTCTGAAATTGATGGTGAAGGCTCCGTCTTCAACAACTGCTTTGTTTCACGATGTGTGACTACTCATGGCTTCCCAGTCTTAGTGAATATTACCTACTTACAGTAAATTTATGGCCATCCAAAGATGGGGATGTGGCACACATGCCATCGTGGCTTTCCTGACTTCCATAAAAGTTTCCCATTCATCTGTTATGTTCTTATGAAATGCTTTATCATTCTCCCAGAAAATTTAATAGTTTAGTTTATTTTCAGTCATGGCCATTGAATCCCTGTGTTCTACCTTCATCCTGATTCTCTCTCAATCTCCCTCCCTCCCTCTCTCCCTCTTTTTCTCCTCTTCCACATGACTTCTTAGTGTAATTTTCACTTGTCCATCAATTTGCATTTGTACTGCTTTAAGTGTTTCAATGTGTGAGCTTTATGAGACACTGTCCAGAGGTCAGACATGGATCACCACAAAGGCAAGGGAGACTGGAGATGAGCAAGATCAGTGTGGACCATGGGGCCTAGACTTGCAGCAGGGAAGTAGAGTAGGAAAGACCTTTCTTCTACATCAGCAAGCCAAGCTACAGACCACCAAATCTGACTCCAGTCTCAGTATTCCAGGGACTCTGATAGAAGTATGCTAGGAAGATCTTTTTATGATCAAGAGGAGGAGGTACCAACCAACAGAAAGCATTGGTAGAACTATTTGAACAGGATGGAAATCATTTCCCAAATGAAGGAGGGACTGAAATGTGGAATCAGAATCTAAGTACAGTGCAGAGAAGTGGAGACAGGATGAGAGAGGGGATATAAGGGTCAGATTATAACACAACTGTGCCAGTCACCCTCACAAAGAGAGAACTGCCATTAAAAAGCTATAGAATGAGTTAGAGAATAACAAGTCTCCAGTGAACAGACACAATAGGGAATGTGTGAGGAACTCACTGGATCACAGGACTGGTTCCGAAGCATAGTATATAGCAAATTCTACATAGCAGTATACATATAGCTACTAGGACTTGAGGATAAAAGACAGATGCAACAAAACTCTAGCCCTTAAGAGACAGACCTGTATCATTGAGATGACTCAGTGGGTTAAAGATACTTTCACCTAAGCCTGATGTTTAATCTCTGTGACCTATATGGTAGAAGAGCATTGACTCCGCTGTTTGTCCCCTGACTCCTATGTATGTGCCATGGTATAAGACCCCCGTCACCCAAATGACAAACAAACAAACAAACAAATTAATTAATTAATAATAAGATACATAAATAAATAACAGGTTGAAGTTTGTCAGACACATGGTCACAATGCCAGTGGTATAACCAATGTTTCAACAGAGCTAACTGCAGGTAGTTGTCCCCTACAGATGTAGATCCTAAATGGGAAAGGTTAGAAAAGACTTTACCTGCCCTCTGTATCAGACCCTGGAAGAAGTGAGAATCGGCTGGGGTAATGTTGATGAGAATGTTGTCTAGAAATGAATTTGTAGAAAGACTGTTCCCGAAGCTGATAGGTAAGTCCCTATTGCTGAAGAAACCATGCACTTCAGGCACTGGGCCCAGGGGTGCTTGAGGTGGAACTGACAAGGATCAGCTATCATAGTACCACAGCTGTGACACCTGTGAAGCACAACAATGGCCGGCATAGCACCATAACCTTAGGCACACATATTGGTGGTAACTAATAACTCTCTACTTGGTCTTAGGGCCATTTCAACAAGAGGCAAATCATGACCTGGTACTGGAAGGCTGTCCAACTAC
The DNA here is from genome assembly GCF_943737965.1 of Phodopus roborovskii. Classification (NCBI taxonomy): domain Eukaryota; kingdom Metazoa; phylum Chordata; class Mammalia; order Rodentia; family Cricetidae; genus Phodopus; species Phodopus roborovskii. Next base: position 15,317,003 of record NW_026126511.1, read on the forward strand.
CCATGACACGGAAGTCATGGATCTTGGAAGAAAAGCTACAACAGCCACTTTTCTAAACCAGTTTAATTCTTAACTGCATTCTAAAAAGTTGTGTTTATAACCCCAGTGCACACTTCCTCCCTCATCAAAGACATTTCTCTTTGTAATATATGGGGACCATCACAAAAAAGGCAGAGTTGATCAAAATTTACAGAGACACTTTGTGGTAGGTACCCAGTCCCAACAAACACATCAACAAGACAGTTCCTATACCTAAGGGTTAGGGATCCCTGGGGAAAAGAGCGGGATGTTGTAAGAACCAAAGGAACAGGAAGTTCGCTGTGAGATTGTGCACGCCATAAATGTGAGAGCACACATGCTGTTATGGCAGAGAGAAAGCCTGCAGGACCCCAATCCTAGACAAATAAGGTATGGACAATGGGGGAATGCTGAGAACAGGAGAAATGGTCTTCTTCATGGAAGAGACCCCAAATGGTTATCCAATTCCAAGTGGTCATCCCTGAGGTGATATACATATATATGTATGTATGTGTATGTATATATGTATATATAATATTATATTGTATATTATATATATGTGTGTGTATATATAATACAAGTAATATGATATATATATATACAAATATATATATATATCAATATATATCACACAAGATTATAACATATAGTAACATCTAGGCTGAGCAGATTGTATTTATGTGCTTAGCTATATATGAAACAATAAAACAAAAGAGGCCATGAATTTGAGAGCAAGAAGGAGCATGGAGGGATTGGAGAATGGAAAGGAAAGGGGGAAATAATTTAATTACATTATAATTCAAACTTTTTTTTTTAAAAAAATAACCAACAGCCCCAGTGATGCTATCTCCCCTACACCCTGTTCCGTGCACTTTGACCTTTAGTTCATTGTATTTCTTCTTTCTGTAGTCGTAGAGTTAAGTTTTTACTGATTTCCCTTAAGTGAGAGAAAGAAGAACAGTTTGAACTTTGGATGAGAAGAAAATGCTAGACTGTTGATATGGATGTTGGTTACATAGGTGCGGATGTTGTATGCCCATCAGTTCATCCTTTGTTTTACTATATGCATATTAAACCCTAATGAAAGAAGGAAGGGAGGGAGGAAGGAAGGAAGGAAAGGGAAGGGAAGGGAAGGAGGAAGGCAGAGATGGAGAGAGGGAGGAAAGGGAGGGGAGGGAACAGAGGAAGGAAAGAAGAAAGGAAACAGAAACCTTCCAATTCAGCTTAACTTTACTCCTTTCTGTCCTGTGAGATTTAGTTTTTATATTACAATTTAGTACTTGGTACCAAGTATATGCTTTTTACATTTTCTTTATTTTCTACATAAGATCCCCCCCCAAGAAATCAGATCATAAATGACACTTTGTCTTGAGCTCATTTTTTTTTCTAATTAGGAATCTACATTGTCTTAAACTAGGCACACACAAACTCTTCACCCAGAGTGCAACTAATTTTAATTTTAGAAGTGTCTGTTTCATAAAATGCATGGAGCATGCATTTCTGTTTCTCTAAGTGTCTTGTGGAAGGAAATAGTTTTGCCATTTCTCTTTATCATGTATCACTGTACTTCCTGGGTAGGCTGTGTTTTCAGTAAATATTACCTTGAGGACAGGAATGTGGAAAAATCTAGAAAATGTTTATTTTCTTTTTCATTTATGAGGTTCTTAAGAAGGGGAAAGACCTAAATTGTACTTAAAGGATCTTATTTCTTCCCTATCCTTTACTCATATTAAAACAGGAGAAGTAAAACAAACTTGAAGGTTGATGGAGGGATAAAACACAGAGCAAATTTGACTTATTCAACTTTTATGAATTTCCAAATAGCACGTTTAAGTAGATTTGCTGGAACTAAATGTACGTGTCTGCCTAACAAGGTAACTTTTAAGGAGAATAGTTCCTTGAATTTTCTCAGGTCAGGAAGCAGGTTTTCAGCCTTGCTCATGGGAAATGACGGTGTAAATAAAAATTCCATTCAGTTTGTGATGGTGAGACGTGGTCCTGAGATCTAAGTTTAGGAAGGGGAGGACTGGGATTGACATGTAAAACAAGCTTGTTTCAAATTTAAATTTTTATAAAGAAAAATGTATATAAAAAAAGAAAGAAATGAATTTTGAATAAGAGTCAAGAATCCAAAAACAAAGGTTGTGCCCTACTACTGTCATAGAGGTGGGAAGAAGGGTTAAGGCTAGTAGAAGCCCTAAGAGCTGGCAGGGAAATAATATTACCAAGAGGAAGAACTCTGGAGAATTCTGTAAACACTTATTGAGGGATTCTTCAACTGCCCTCAAACTTCACCAACCTGGAACAGCATGGAAGGGCTCTAGGCTCGGAATCTCCACCTAACAGAGACTTAGCCAAGCTGGACCACCTTCCCCCATCAACCCCCATCCCATCCCCTTTCTGCTCCCCAGGGAGGGTGAGGTCTTCCATGGGGAGTCTTCAAAGTCTGTCATGTCAGTTGGAGCAGGGTCTAGGCCCTCCCCCATGTGTCTAGGCTGAGGAAGAATCCCTCTATGTGGAATGGGCTCCCAAAGTCCATTTCTTGATCCGGGAAGTAAACAACGGAGATTTGATTATTTGATGTGTTTTTGGTAATGGGAGATGTTAAACCACATGGTCCCCTTTTACCTTCATTCATATAATGTGTGGAAAATGCCTCATTAATAGGATCACTGAAATTTTCTTGGAAAAAGTAATACTGTAACACTTTCACATTTGTTTTGAAGGCAAGGCTTTCAAATCTACATTAAAATATTAGCATATATTAGTTATTTTGATAAGTGATAATTCTAGGTAAAACAGGATGAAATATAATATTTTAAGATTTAATTTGCTTCAGGTAACTTTAGAAAAGAATCAGAAGGCACTAAGTAGACCTTTATTTGAGATTTGTCCCTGGCTGGGTTCGAGCTCACTATGTAGACCAGGCTGTCCTTAAATTCAGAGATAGCCACCTCTTTCTTACTCTTGAGAGCTGGGTGGGATTGAAGGCAGGTACCGTCATGGCCAAGACATAGACCAATAGAACTATTTAATCATGTTTATATATTTCCTTCTTCAAAGAGAATCTCTATTAGTTAATATTTCTCTGACAACGAAACTGTAGGAATAAATGAGAACATAGAGTATGTTCTTATTGAGCCATGGTTTTTTTTTTTTTTTTTTTTTTTTGAACATGGGAGAGGACACAGCTTATGATTGGGGGGACATTTAAATCAGTGCTTAAGGAATCTCCCATAAAATTATTAAGGATAGTTAAAAACATATTCTCAGAATTGCTATTGCCACAGGATGCAGTTGTCAGCAGTCATTCAGTGAGAAGAGGTTTTGGTTCAAAGAATTTGGCTTGAATTTCAGAAAGCAGTTCTTGAAGCAGGACTACATGTGACTTATTTCTTAACAGTTTTACATATACTGTTAGTAAATGCTGTTAGTGCCAGGTAAGTGAGGTGGCATCTTGGCAAGTAAGGGAATGTAAGGTAAGTTACCACGTAAAGTAACTTAGTATGCTGTGTGTCTAAAGAGGAAACAGGACTGGGAAAGATCTTGGCAGTCCTACAATTAATTAGTTTGTCACTGCTGTAACTCTCCTACAAAGACAGACCCAGATAGCAAAGGGCGCCTGCTCCTGGACTGGGACTCTACAGCTTAGCCGATGTTAACTCACTATCATCTTGACTGGCATTAACCCGTGACCCATGTGGAATATGCTTCAGGTGAAGAGCAGCAAAAATTATATTGTGTAATGAACAAATTACCCTGTTAAAAATTTAAATGTTTACTAACAGGACACTGGCCTCTTTATTTTGGTAATGGGAGATGTTAAACCACATGGTCCCCTTTTACCTTCATTCATATAATGTGTGGAAAATGCCTCATTAATAGGATCACTGAAATTTTCTTGGAAAAAAAATACTGTAACACTTTCACATTTGTTTTGAAGGCAAGACTTTCAAATCTATATTAAAATATTAGCATATTTTATATGCCTCTTTATAATTACACTATAGTAATTTGGTTATATGGCTGCCTATTAACTACAAAATGAATTTGACCAGAACTGATTATTTAAAACATTTTTTTAGATTAACACAGAATGAACATGGACAAAATGAAGAAGTGCACTGATTATTAAACAATGAGGAATTACAAAATAGCAAAAAAAATATGTTTTAGAAATATATACAAATAACCCAACATGGTTAAATGTGTTTTGCATTTCAGATTTTTTCATCAGAAACTCCTACCTTCATATATTTGTTAAGCTGGCAAACTTATAAGCAGCTTTAACATTATATTACTATGTAGTTAATAGCATGACTCACTTAGGAACTTTCAAAATAGTATTTAGCCAGGAAACATTTTTTTTTTTCATGAGCCAACAGCTTTTCTGTTGTCTATAAATATTTGTTAACCATGTTTTCTTGTTTTAGTCAAAAAATTGAAATTTTCCTTTGTTACTGGGGAAGGAACTCGGAGCCTTGTTCATATAAAACATGCATTCCATCATGAGCACTGCCCACTCTCAGTCTGATCTAAATCATATTAAATCTATGTTATAGACTCTATGCAAACACATAAACACAAGTTCACATCATCGAAGTGTGAATGAATTTTTCTCATTCAAAATAACTCTGGTTTCCTTTACTATGGACTTGAAATGGCTGCAATGCATATTATAATATATGTATACATAGTTTATAAATATAGTCTTATTTATAGAAAGTTAATTTTTAGCTAAAGCAAACAAGTAAAGCATAAAGAGGAAATTTTTAAAACGCGGGTTAAGAACTTTGTCACCATTAGGAATAATTCATTAGCACCTAGATAGATAATTATAATACTGTACGAAAGAGCTAAAATGTATTTTGCTAGCTTAGGTTATTTTCATAAATAATTCTAAATTCATTATTGTCTTATCCTTTGTTTTTGTTTTCCCTTTTAATCTGTCCTAATCTGGGATGTTTAATCATTAACCTATTCATGGCACCTTTTGAACCTCAATTACAAAACAAAATTATGACTTTTTTTAAAATTCTTGATGTAAAAATTGTTTGGGAAGACAGCTCTCTAGAGACGTATTGATACACCGTTTATTATCTTTCCTTTCTCTTCTTTCTCCCTTCTCCCCTTTCTAAGCTTTTAATATTTTCATTTCTCTTATGTTCATCCACTTTTAAATACCCAGGTGTCTTGTCAGCCTTATCTAATTAGGTGTTTTGAAAACCATCATGTCAAATGCCCCTTTCAACAATATGTTGATGAAAGTCCTTTGCAAATGAAAATACTGGCATTCAGTGGTTCATTCTTTTGTCCCCTCTCAGGAATGCTTTGTGGTTTCCTGTTGGCAGTGCTCATACATCAATCCAGGTGTATGTGAGGTTTCTGCTCTTGATATTGTCTCCACCAGTTGTTTATACGCCCAACTATTTATGTCTATTTCTCTCTGCTCTCTCTCTCTCTCTCTCTCTCTCTCTCTCTCTCTCTCTCTCTCTCTCTCTCTCTCTCTCTCTCCCCTTGCCCCTTTCTCTTCTGCTAGATCAAAAGTACCACTGACTTGTAAAATGAAAACTTCTTTTACAAATTCCAATGCTGATATTCCTACCATCATTCTGACAACAAATGACCTAACCAGTCTAGATCAAAGAGCCACTAAAGACTCAAAGGGTTTTTAGCTATAGACCAGGGTGTGGTGAGCTTCACACTCTTTGAGCCCATTATCTGGATTGGTGGGCTACATTTCTCTCTAAAGCCGTGTGTGTGTGTGTGTGTGTGTGTGTGTGTGTGTGTGTGTGTGTGTGTGTGCATGCACGCGCGTGTGCGTGCGTGCGTGTGTCTAAGCGTGCGTGTAGCACTGTGAATCTTACTAGTAGACAATGCAGCTGAAATGGAAACATTGCCATGCTTGAGAAGACCGATTCAATGTAAACACTAAACTCGGCTGAAGGGATTAGAGACGGGGTACTTCTCCATCAGTCAGAGTCTCCCTGCAAATTCGCTCTATGGAGTGACCTTGTATCATAGGAACCCTGTGAGGGCTTCGGAGCAGAACCCACAAGCTTCAGCGGGGCCCCTTGTTACAGTTTGAACCTGAAATGTTCCTCGCACACTCATATTTTGAGTGCTTTTGTTTCCCTCAGCCAGTGGCACTGTTTTGGGAAGCTGTGCCTCCAAGGAGTAGGATCTACCTGGTAGAGGACACTAGAAGGAGCCTTTGAATGTTATATCGAGGCCCGTTTGAATCAACAAAAATAATTAAGGGAGAAGATGCAGAAGAACTCAGTTTCCACCCTATCAAATATTTTAGCCAAGCAAGAAGCAAAGACACTGCGAAGCAGGTGTTCAGCAGAGACCTACTATTTCTAAAGACAGGAAGAACAACATTAGGAATTAAAGAGGAGTTAAGAAAGTAGTTAATTCTTGTCCTTAGCTTAGTAGGTTGTTGTTTAAAGCAGCAAAAATTATAGTGAATTGTGTAAGCAAGATAGGCTAGCATGGCCATAAAACGATGCAATAATGCTAACTTTTAGCAGCCTTCTTCAAATGCACCCTTACTGTTTGTCAATCTACTCACCATGTGTGCATGGACATTAATTTTTTTCTCATCTTGAGCTGCCCAGAGATTGGGAAATTTTCATGCTCTGCAAGCATGTGCTTCTTCACGCATCGGTGCATGCCGAATAGGGCTGTCCTTTTTCCAAATTAACATCTGCTTGCCTGCGCAATTTCCATGAGCAAATATGGGTATTTGCACACGCAAATGGAAGCGCATGAAAATAAAATGTGATCGGTATTAGTGGGCCCACCCAGGGTTTGCCTTTTTGGAGTTAAAAGCCCTGTAAAAGCTGTCTGGATTTCTGAGAGAGCTTCACTTAGCAAGCAGAATTCATGAGCCAAGACAAGGAGTTATAATTCTAATTAGCTAAATATCCCTTTGTGAAGAAGATAGACTCTTTTGGATTGAAGGTATAGAACTGTTTATAGGGCAGCCTATATAGGATATAGTGTAAGTTGACTCTTGGCTCTGAACTACTTATGCATTTGTTTTGTGTTTGAATGAAGAGTATATTTTTCACTCTTCCCTCATTGATTACTTTGTAAGCTGTATAATTATGAGAAATACAAGTGAAAGCTTGGACATTTAAGGTGTGTTATCACATAATTTTGAAAATGTAGATGATTACACAATGTAGTTATGGTAAGTAATGATACAAAGCCAAGCTTCCTTTTAGGACAAGTAACTTTTCATAGTTTAGGGAATCTGTGCCCTATTTTGATAGTCAAGTATTTTAATACATTTGTCTCACAGGCTCATGTCCAAGCATATCTATATCGGAAGAACCTAATAGTTTATTACAGTCATAATCATTTACCCTTGGCTTAAGAAGTGACTTTACGTCACTTAGAAACTTAGATGTTCTTAAAGCTGTTCCGATGAAAAGCTATGGAGCCTGATCCCCACTTTCCATGACACAGACACAAAATATTAAAATATATTTTCCTCAGTTAACTTTCTACAAAAATTTTCCCTAATATGTTCCTAAGTATAATTTAAGAATGTTGACTTATCTATTATGTTACACCAGCATGTCCTTTTTTGCTTTTAAGGAATAGTTTGCAAAGTAGGAAAAAGATATTTCTCAGAATGTCCAGAAACTGATAAAAATCCAATTCAGATAACTGGAATCATGAGTAATAAACATGAACTCTCCATTTTGCTCATAAGTCAGGATAGGAAATAGCAAGTAAGTGCCCTTTACTTAATATTTTGCGAATATCAAGTACCTCACCATAATGATTAAAGTCAGACCAACAGCTAGAAGAAGCCTGACACAACAACGCAGTGGTAATGTTCCAGTGTATTCTACACATGTTTAATGAAAATAATTACAAGAGGAGTAAAGAGTTTGAGTGGAAAATTAAAAGTGTGGCATAAAGAAACAAACCGCACCTCAGCATAGTGGATCATAACTTTAACCCCAGCACCTGAAGCACAGGCAGGTGGCTCTCTGTGAGTTTTACATCAACCAAGGCTACACAGTGAAACCCTTTCATAAGACCAAAGGTGGGTGAGCAGAACCCAAACCAACTAAAACAGACAAAAGCTAAAGTGCTTGAAAGTAGAATTCTTTCAGCAACAATCCCTCATTTCTGAGGCAAATGAGGACTTAGTGACAGAGCTCAGCGAGGTTCTGGTCCAGCTGTGTGCTTTAGAACTTCTGTTTTAAAATCGTGACTTTGGGGTGATGTTTCATTATATCCTCCTTGCTTATAAAGGAAACTCTAAATTCTACAAAGTCAGTTTAAAATTGACCTGACTTTTCTTTTCAAAACCCTGTGCTACAATGCCTGACTCACTATTTTTTATTATTATTATTATTATTATTATTATTATTATTATTATTATTATTATTATTTTTGGTGTGTGTGTGAGTATACCTTCCACGGCAATAGAAGTTAACACAGCAGACCACCTTCTTCTTGATTAATTGACAAAGGGGACAGTGAACAAGTAGGGTGTGTGGGCTGTTGGGTGGTCAGTCACACTTTCCAGACCGTTTTTGTTGGTCTTTACTGTTTACTACATGGATGACAAAGAACAATAACATCATCAACAACAAACAACAACAAAACAACAAACAAACAAAAACTGCCCTATGAAGGGAGATGGCACCTCCCATTAGTCTACAGGCTTACCTATTCCCTGACACAGATGGGCTTTGTGTAGATTCAGCTGGGTCTTTGTGGTCCTTAAGTTTGTACCACGGTCAGGATGTTCTTGTAGATGCTCAGTCAATGTCTAGTTGGATTAATTTAGCTACTGGCTTCCCTTTCTGACACCTGATATTTTCTCTTCTCAATCTGTCTGATTTCAAAGAAGCTAGTTACATAGGCTAAGCAATGTGAATACAAACGGTTACAAACATAGCAACTCCATTACCATTTGTCCTAGTGACAGTTAACCTTTGTTAAGTCATTGTTGTCTCCTAGCTCTTATTTTAAGTACTTGACAAGTATGTACCCAAGACTTTCTTTATAACACCCCATGGATTAGGCCTTTGCTCATGAGGAAAGGGAATCCTGGGGAGCGTGAGGAGGCAGGGCAGGGGAGTGGGAACAGCAAAGCCACATGGCAGAGAAGGCTGTCTTCTGGACCCAGGCAGCATCTAAGGCTTTATGTTCTCCAGTCCCTTTGCTCCTTTTCCACCGTAGAAAATGGGTGCACTCAGCACTGCCAAGAGAGCCAGCTGCCCAGGCTTGTTTGGGTTTGGAATGCACTAAAGCTATTGGAATTTAGAAAATCCATTCCCCCTCAACACATCTGACTTTTAAGTCTATAGTCTTAGAAAAAAAAACTGTCTAATTGGGAACTTAAGACGAAGAAGGACTGCTTTATTTCGGACTGCCATTGATCTGTGAGTGAGAAATGCCATCGATTCAATGAATGAGAACATACAAGGAGACAGAATTGACAGAATATGAAAAATACATTAGAAACCCTTTCAGTAAATAGTGCCTTGCCTCATTAACAGTAGAAGTGTGTAGAGATGGTTTACTCTGCATTTTCTAATGAATACATGCCATTTATTAGGTAGGATTGGTAGAGCTTGTCCTGTGTGCTGTCTGTATATCTTGCCTTTCTTTCTGATATATCTGTGTTTAAGGTGAAAAATAAACTCACAAAACATGAATATGAATTTCAGAGAGCGTTCATGGAATGGATGTCCCACCATATTTGTTCCTCGGAGTCTGCTTTGTTCTAGTGTCTAGCAGGGCCATGGATGTCCCACCATATTTGTTCCTCGGAGTCTGCTTTGTTCTAGTGTCTAGCAGGGCCATGGATGTCCCACCATATTTGTTCCTCGGAGTCTGCTTTGTTCTAGTGTCAGCAGAGCCATGGATGTCCCACCATATTTGTTCCTCGGAGTCTGCTTTGTTCTAGTGTCAGCAGAGCCATGGATGTCCCACCATATTTGTTCCTCGGAGTCTGCTTTGTTCTAGTGTCTAGCAGGGCCATGGATGTCCCACCATATTTGTTCCTCGGAGTCTGCTTTGTTCTAGTGTCTAGCAGGGCCATGGATGTCCCACCATATTTGTTCCTCGGAGTCTGCTTTGTTCTAGTGTTTAGCAGGGCCATGGATGTCCCACCATATTTGTTCCGTGGAGTCTGCTTTGTTCTAGTGTCTAGCAGGGCCATGGATGTCCCACCATATTTGTTCCGTGGAGTCTTCTTTGTTCTAGTGTCTAGCAGGGCCATGGATGCACAGGGGTGTAATCACCCTTTGTGAGAGTCGGGACATTATACTCCCATGGTCTCCTCGCTATAATACCCAATTATAGTTCCCTGCTCATGTCTGGTCTCTTATCCCATTCCTGTATCTTTGCTTCTGGGGAGATCTGTCTTGGCTAGGGTGACTCCTGCAGTTTAGAATACTGAGACAGCATAGGAAAGGAAAAATTATATCCTGAGTTTTCAAGGAGAGGGAAAGGTCCTAGAAGAGAGAAGAGTCTGTGGCCCAGACACAGGAGAGGGGGAGGGAGACAGAGACAGAAGGGGACCCTGAATTAAATACTGGTGCAGAGGAGATAATATAGGGAGTGATACTGGTAAACTGTAAGAAGCTTATAGATTGCAAACATGTGGCAAAACTATGGCTGCCCTTGGTGTTTACTTATTTGTTCCATTTTGCTTGTTTGGTCTGACTGTAGCAATCCCATGGTGTCACGGGCTGTGGTGTGCTCTGAAGGGTTTTGAAGGTCTCTCCTCCTCTTCCTGCTATCCAGTAACATTATGTGCTGGACACATCTTCTGTGTGATATTACTTAATTTTCATGGTGATACTCTGAAGTAAAAATTATTATTATCACAGGGAAAGGTATCTCTGAGGTGGGTGAAATTATTCATGCAAACCATACAGTGTTAGATACAAGGTTTGAAGCCAGTTGTATACGGGGTCAAAGTTCACATCGTAAAATTCTGGATATGAGTTCTTCTGAACATATGGGGTGGCCCTTTGAAGACATGCCTGCACTCTATGAGCCCAAGGTTTCACAGATGTGAATGGTGCTGGAACAGACATGGTGTACAGTCTAGTCAATGTTTCCTCTGTAACCTGACATCTTTGAATCAGCCATTAAACATGAGTCACAAAGCTCAAATATTAAAAACACTAAGCAAACTTCTTGGGGACACGCCATACAATAAGTGAGTGATCGTTATTAACGTTGTTCTAAATTATGACATTATGTTTTAAAGAAGAAACCATTGTTTCTTACTTTAGGTGTCAGTTTGGGAATTTTCTCTTTACTGCTAAAGCGGACACAAGAAATTGTACCTTAAGACAGATTTCTGTGCTTACACTTTTATTCAGTTCCATTAAAAGTAAGAAAAGTGTAGTTTAAAAGCTCCCAACTTCCAAATAAACACATGCAAAAATAAAGAGATATGCAACAAATATGCAGGGAACATCACCTTGTGCTAACTGACATGATTTCTCTGCAAAACGGTGCCTGTTTCTGAAGGTGTTAGGTATACTAGGTTTCTCAGCAGAGCTTTCATTAAGGAATCCTTCTTAAATACAGACCTTGTGCATTTTTGCTTGTTCTGTTATAGAAGCGAATTTTGTTGAATGACAACTTTAAAACACATTCAGAAATACCCTCCTTCCAGGAGGTGGGGGGGGGGGGACAGCCAGTCTCCTGTGGATCCTGTAATCATGGCCATTAAAGATGATCTGTTCAGAGACTCCAAGGCTGCTGACTCAAGTTAACATTTTTTTGGCCTGCTTCTGGGCTGCAAGCTCTCTTTGCATGCGCATGATGCTGATATAAAATGACATTTGCACCTGTTGTCCCCATCCTATGTTAATTAGCATAGTGCCCTAAGTGGTAGCCAGGCCATCATGTCCAAAAGGAAGCCATTAACATATTGCAGCTGTCACAACTGACTAAGAAAGCTAGCAGAGCTGAGAGGTGTGTATATCCTGGCATACCTTGATGCAGTTAGCAAAGCTTGCCCAACTATAGTCACTTGGGAGAGGGCTGGATGTACGGGCTGTAGCCAGTCAGGAGCGAAGGAATACATTTTACTGCAGGTTTACTTTCATGTATTATGCATAACCTTCAAGGTCACTGCGTGATCATTTATAAGATTTTAATGAGATATCAAAGTGGAAAGAATAGAATGCAATTAACGGGGTCCTATTGGAAAGATAGACAGGTGTTTTAAGAGTCTCTGAATACATCTAAGTTGGACACCAAGTGTCAGAAGCACCAAAGGGGAGAAGGTTTGCCACATCCAGGTCACACTTCCGTCAGTAGAAACCTTCTTTGTACTGGACTTTGCGGTAGTGGCAAGAATTATAAGAACCAAAGAATACATAGAAGTGAGAGACTTATGATAAGAATTTGAGTTAGAAAAGAATTTTCCAAATGCAGAGGTGTGAGATGACCTATTGCAAGACTTAAAATGCAGATTTATTTTTAAATTAAAAGTGAACGTCTATGGATCACTGGAAGGAGACACATGACATCTACTCTCTCGTACCAGTGAGTACCCTAAACCCCACAACATGTTTTGCTCAGTATACAGCCTTTGAAGTTGCTTTAGTTCTAGGCATTTTCTTAATTTGTAGGAATAGCTCAGCTTGTATAAACACTGATGAAAACGTAGACATGTAGCATGGAAGAAGATGCATATATCCTTAGTATGCCGAAAAGATCACTGAGGAACTATTTTCTTTTTTGCATCGTTCTGGAGGAAAGATGCAAATGATTATAAATTTATCAGACAACAAGAATTTAGTGAATTAAATACATATTATGAAATGTGTTGAGAGGACGGTTTTCCATGCTTCTAAACTATCGAGAACTTTGTACCCACCTATTGTCTCCCAGCCTAGACATATGGGCGAGGGTCTAGGTCCTGCTCCAAATGATATGACAGACTTTGAAGATCCCCAACTGAAGGCTTCACCTTCCCTGGGGAGCATAAAGGGGATGAGATGGGGGTTGGGAGGGGGACAGGGGAGGAGGAGAGGGTGAGGGAACTGGGATTGACATGCAAAACAAGCTTGTTGCAATTTTAAGTAAATATGTCATCATCAACAACAAAAAAGAAGTGATGTTAGAAATAATAATTCACAGACTTAAAACACTCTTAAGTCTTTCATAATTTATCAAAGAAAAATAGGTTCCACATAATATACTGATGTAACCCAAACAATAATACAAATATCTACAAAGTTTGCATTGCTAAAATTATTGGGGAGATGGTGAGGTTAAATTGAGATATTTAGTTTCTTAAACATTCTGGGTAACTTTGTTAACTCCAACTTCTTTCAAATGTAAGTTTCTTAGATTGAATGAAATTCCTTCCTAAAATAAAAAGCACATCAAAATTTATTGCATATTGTTCCTAGAAAGCTGCTTTGTAAACATTTTTGTCAACTAAAAAATGGTTAAATTTTTGCTTACAAAATCCTAACAATTTGGAGTAGTGTATATGCACATACAATATAGTAAATATACATGCACAATATATATATATTCATTAAATATACTACATAAATACTGTAATATACTAATATTAATACATGTACACATGCATTTGTAATTATATATCAAAAGGATGGGAAATCACCAAATGTATTTAACTGAAGCTATACTGCACGTTAACTGTCTGAATGACTAATTTTTACTCTTTGGTAATAGTAACATTGGGGTTGAAAATGCTCAACCTTTATGTGTTTGTAACGTTTTCATAAACAAATAACACTTACATTTTAAGAAATTTTGTTTACCTGTCAAGAAAAATTCAATATTGTAATAAAAACGTAATGAATATAGGCTTACTCATAAACCAGGATTTGTTATGTAAATGTACCACTATGCTTTCATAATTGTAGTCTCTCCTCTAGTTAGCTGTAGAAAAATCATGCCACGTTTGATAGATTCTTAAACAATTAGCTGAAAAGAGAAAACATGCTTAATTCTCTATTGTACTGGGATATTAGTACCTATGAAAACTCATGGTCATGTATTTTAAGTTCTCATGAAGGGATTTGATCTCCTTTAAGACCCTCCAGACATATAAATAGATTGGCTTAAAAGAAAATAAAAGTGACACATTAGAGAAGAGAATTTCTTTTCTAGTTTCTGCTGACAGTAGGGTGGGAAGATACTACTTTCTCTAAGCGCTTGTCACCAATATGACTCCTTCTATTTGTGGCCACAAACCAGATAACAATTTACATTTCCCCCCCTCAGCTATTACTGAACAAAATTTGGTATTGGGGAGGGGGAAGCAAATACTCATTTTAATCTAATCAACAATACTAGACAAAGGAGATAAAAATAATTTAAAATTCATGAAGAAACCATCTTCCCATTTTTAAAAGGTTAAGTTCCCCTAAGCTATGAAAGAAAAACACCCTCTGAAGACCAGGGGCAGCAGTAAACACTGGTGGCAAGTGACAGGAATTGATCCTCCATGCCTGTGCCTGTCATGTCTCTAAATTTTATTTCCACCATCCCTAGAAGGCTATGAAAGGAGAGAGTGGGTGCAGCTATGGCCTGAGGGCTCAGCGCCCAGGTCTTTGCCTTTTCCTCAATTAGGAGGCCTCCCTGACTGATGGAGAGATGTGCTTCTGACTGGGGCTTGGACAGTTGCAAGGTATTGATTAGCCATAATGTGAAGTCAGATCTGAATAAAAAGCTCCGTGATCAAAAGTCCTTCATGAGAGGCAGCGTGCCCTCTAAGTCAAGGGTCCAGCAATTCTGATGATCTCAGAGAGAGAGAGAGAGAGAGAGAGAGAGAGAGAGAGAGAGAGAGAGAGAGAGAGAGAGAGAGAGCGCTTCTAAAGGCCCTCTTGATATGAAAGTCCAGTGGACCCTCTGTCAGGAGAGCCTGGGTCTCAGATTTGACAGGTGCTTGTTAGCTTTTCATCCCCGATCACTCACCATTCTGCAAAGGGAAGAAAAGGAGATTGCTAATACTGCACGATGCTGTGCAAGTCAGTCTGGCACCTGAACTAGGAGGCTCACCACCCCCACTGCATTAAAGCAAACACTTGCCATGGAAGGTGTCCTTTGGTGCAGTGCTGGCTTCACCCCAGCACAGGGCACAGATATTCACAACTGAATTATCCTTTGGGCTGTGAACAACCAAACAAGGCAAGTGACTGAACTGCTTTTAGTTTTCAAATTTAACTTTTTATCAATTCTTTGTATATTTCAGACCATGCACCTCAATCCAACTCACTTCTCTGTCCCTTCCCATCTGCCCTCAACCCTTACAGCCCAAGATAAAACAAGCTAAAATTTAAAAGAGAAAAAGAAAAGAAAAACCTGTGGAAGTCATATCTTCCATACTCCCCTATATATTTGCTCACCATAAAAAGAGCTCATTAGGAGCCAGGTAGGCCACACTTTCTTTCCAAGGCTCAGGGCATGTGGATCTCTGGCTCCTGCTCAGTCTTCGTGGCCACTGGTAGGTTCCTGTTCTTCTTTTCCAGGCCACACTATGCAGCTTCAAACAAAATTCATTATCCCAATATCTGGACTGGTGAGCTGATTCTGCTGAGATTGCATGATGGTACCCGACAGCTTGGCTCCACACAGCTACTGGGTGGGCTCATGGGTGAATCCTTCCTGCACAGGTCTTTAGACCTGAGGCAGAGCTGTTTGTCCTCTGAAGCCCACCAGGCCCAGAAAAGCCAAGTGATTCTGATAGAATTTCTTAAAATTATCCCTCTTTCAAGTAATACTTTTGAATTCTACTTGTGGATCCTCTAATACAACCTTTTCATCCTAAATGCTTTAGCGTCTTTCATTTGTACTGTTTTCTAGACAGGTCTATACACCACCCACCTTGAGATTCCACACAGTCCTGCGAGGCACAGCACCTGTCATATTCCTCTTTGAGGTCTGCAGGAAGAACGACACATGAAAAGGGTAGGCGTGGCTTTTCCCAAGGCTTGAGCTATTGCTGTTAAGATTCAGCACTCAAACTCAAGGATTTTATTTATTGCATTGGTGTTATTACCACAGAGTCAGGATAAGCCTATTCTGATTCCCTAATGATATGTGTGAAGAAATGACTGTGAAACTTCCCAGAATTGCCAGTTTCCACAACTCTCTTAGTAATTACTTACTTAGTTTTACCTCTCAAGTGATGAGCACTTATTGGAATGGGGTTGGGAGACACATTTTACATTGGGTGGTAGACTCTGTTGAGTGCTGCGATAGGCGTGTGGCATGCACACCCTATGTTACTACTTTTCCTTCTCAAGCAGTCCCACAAAGTAGACATAGATGTTGGTCCTGAAACTCGATGAGTGTGATGCTAGTGAGTCAGCGGACTTGTGAAGAGTGGAGGTGTTGTTGTGGCTCAGATCAGAGTCCTGGCTATATTTAAGTGATGACTCTGTGTCTCTGGGGTACATTGCAGCATGTTGTTTTTAAACAAGTAATGATAACAAACTGCATGTGCCAACCCAGGCCTAAGTACACTTGCTTAATCCTCCTAATACATTGGATCAGCCTTTGATGGGATTCTATTGTCTGTCATTGCATCGCTGTGACAATGGAGTTAAGGAATAGGGTTCAAACCATGCAGGTAATAGGTAAGGAATAGGTTAAGAACTAGGGTTCAAACCTTACAGGGAACAGGAGTGGAAATTAGGATGCTGACTCCAGGCTTCCTGATCTCACAGTCAGTGTGTTTTAACAATGTCAGAACACTAACAGAGTTTCATGGTGAAGTTTGGGTAGTCATTATGTTTTTCTTTAATTTGTAATATTAATTTCATAACACTGAGAATTTCCGTAGCATGCATAGCCTATGTTTCTAATTTGCTATTGACCCCAAAATGTGGAGATATTTTCCTTGTAATGGCCCATCTTCCTAACTAGATTTTAAATTCCTAGAGGAAAGAAGTCCACCAGTTTAAAGTCCTCAAACCTTAGCACGAGACTTGAAGCTTTCCTGAAGAGACACCATGGCACACTCATAAGACAAGCTAACTTAAAAATATGACGCACAGAGTTCATTTAGAGCACTTGAATATGTATGTTATGACATCCAGAGACTTTGCTGTGCAATTAAGAAATTGTTAATATAGTTAAGAGGCTGAAACTAGTTTAGATATAACTGGGTTATTGCTTCTTAGAGACTTCTGGTATAATAAAAGTTTGGTATTCACCATCATGGAATTTTAGTGCTACATGGACTATTGTTCTTTCCTTTAGACACATGTCTCATTATATTAATCAGTCATTGAGAATGTCAAGCTCTAAAGAGTGTAAAAGTCAAATGCTAGGAGATAGTAATACTTTAAAGGCATATATACTAAAGAGTTTTTGATAAACACACACGTGCATAATATACTCATAGACACTCTTTCTTCCTCTCTCTCCCCCCCCCTCTCTCTCTCTCACACACACACACACACACACACACACACACACACACACACACACTTCCTGAACATCAGAAAATATATTGCTTGATCCTTAAAAGCATGGAAAATCCTTTCTGATTGCATGTTGAAATATGTTTGAATTTAGGCTTTTGTTTGTCATCCTACAGTGTCAGAGCATTTTCTGACTCATGGGGGATGATGCCAATAGCATCCTACATTTCTTCTGAATCCATCCATTTGTCTTTATTCACACAAAGCATCTCTTACTATAATGTTTTGCAAAACTTGTCTTCCCAGACGTTAACCCAACGATAATGCATGGAATGTCAGTATAAATGTCAATTTACATTTGTTTCTATTTGAATTGATACCAAAAAACCCTTTCAAAAAGAAATCACTGCATTTTTACCTCTTCTTGGCCGTTGTTAGCTTGACAGCCAATAAGACTTCTCAGACTACAAAGTCTGGGTCAGTGTTCTTAGCTGTCTAGTGAAGAGGTTCAAATGCAGTGTTCTGAGATCTATTCTCTGGGTTTAGTGTTTCTCAGCTAGGGTGGGTTTGATGCTCATGAGATATCTGGCATGTCTGGGGATATTTTCCATGGTCACTACAAAAGATGTTACTGGCATATAATGATTAGAGGAGGATAGAAATGTCGCCAAACATTCTCCAGTGTTTAGGAAAGCCCCTGCAGCTGGCTGTTCAGAATTTGATAGTGCTGTGATTGAGGAACTGGCCTCTGTCTCAATACTATAAAGACCATTAAATTAGAGAACACTATTGTTTTAATGTATATTAGATCTTTTAATTTTACCATGCCTTTGAGTTAATATCAACTGTTAATTTGATGGAGCTGAGAACCACGAGAAAAGTCTCAAGTGAGAACTTGTCCCTTTGTGGTTGGTCTGTGGACACATCTGTGAGGGGGTGATGACTATAGTAAGGCCCAGCCTATATTGGACAGATAGTTCCTGAGCTGTGTAAGAAAGGTAATTAAACATGAGCTTGTGGCTGAGCTGGCCAGGGAAGACTGCAGGCAGCATACTTGTGTAGTTTTGACTTGGATTACTGCCCTGATGTCCTTCAAGGATGGGTTGTGATCTGAGAGTATAAACCAAGTAAATCTTTTGCTCCATAAGTTGCTTTTGGTCAGAGGTGTTTCTTCCCAGCAGCAGAGATGAAAACCGAACAGTGTTACTTTGCTCTTATTTTAGGTCAAAGGGGCCTTTTCTCTTTATGTTGCTATCTAATATTATTTGATTTTTTGAAATGAAATATAATAATATCATTACCCCTCCCTCTTATACTCTCTTCTCCCCAGATACCCTCTTCTTGCTATTTTTTTAAGATTTATATCCTCATTTTATTTAATATTCAATCAATCAATCAATCTACCTACCTATCTATCTATCTATCTACCTATCTATCTAATACTATAAATATAACCTCAGTCCATATAATATCACTTATATGTATATGATTTTAGGGCTGACAAGCCCACATTGTGCCTAAACAAGACCTGAGCAAGAACACCACCATTCGATATGGAAGGAGAAATTTTCGCGGGGCCCCAGACCTACACAGAGACCTGCAGGCAGCTGAGGGATGCTGAGAGTGGGAGAAACATTCTTCCCCAGGTAGAGCCCCCAATTGCTTACCCAATTAATACCACAGATGTTTTTGATAGGGAAGGAAGGAGATTCTTTCTCAATGTGTTTCATGAAAGAGTGGAACATTATAGAAAAAGATAGAATGCAAAATCAGAGGTTGAAAATCTATGCACATAGTTTCAGCTACAATCTAGAAGCAGAAAGAATGGGTGATATAAGAGTACTATGTAAGTGTGACATCAGTTGATACTCTAGCCATCCAGACTCAGCATACAAATGTTTGAGACCAGTACAGCATTTGCAGGATGACCTAATTTATTCTTCTAATTTTTAATAACATTCGTTACAATATACTCTCCACTTTCCAGTCCAAACACGCTGTGAACTTGATTGTGTCTACTTTGGCTAATGGTTCTTCTTATTCCCCCCTGAAATGCACTCATCTTTCCTTCTTGGTGCTTTATATCACAAGCAGGAAAGAGGTTTTCCTTTCAGTCAGTTTTAATGAATTGCTATGGATTAGCCAAGGGTTGAGAAGATTTTCAGGCTCAGTCTTGGTTCATTGAAAACCAGCCATGCTTGACTGTGTCTACTGTGGCTCATTTAAGTCCAACTGTCTACTCTCAGACTTGATGTTTCAGGGTTTAGCTGCCACCTTTGCATGAAATCTTCCCTAGCTTGATCAGCTCCCTCATGCATTTCCACGCACATGTGATGTTTATGTCTCAATTAGCACTTAGCACAAAGTACAACCGTGTTGGCTTTGTAAGCACTGGTCATTCTGTGTCTACCTTATGCCAGTCACCACAATTCCCTCCAGGTATTGCTGCATGTATCAGAGTTCTCTTCCGTCTTAGGGCAGAATGGTAATTACCTCGCTATACATAACCCAGTGTCTTTATCATTTTGATAGATATCAGCCTTTAAACTGATTTGGGGATGTGGGTTAGAAGCTATCATGTCCCCAGTTCTCTGAGTACCCTTCTTGAGCTTCCATGGCTGCATTTTCTGCTCCCAGCACTCTGCGCATTCCTCAATGGTGTTAGAGTCAAAGTCACAGATCCCTCATTCCAACATCAATATCCCACTCACCCTCTTTGATGGTTAGCTGGTTCTTCCTTCCTTCTTTCCTTCCTTCCTTCCTTCCTTCCTTCCTTCCTGTCTCCCTCTCTCCCTCCCTATCTCTATCCTCCTCCTCTTTTCTTCCTCCTCCTCCTTCTCCTCCTTTTTTTTTCAAGACAGGGTTTCTCCATGTAACAGCTCTGGATGTCCTGAAACTCTATTTGTAGACCAGGCTGACCTCCTCAAACTCAGAGAGCCTTTTGTTTTCTACCCGCTGAGTGCTGGGATTAAAGGTGTGTACTGCTGCTGCTCACCCGTTGTAAAACACATGGCACCACCATAGACATATGCTTCCAACACCCTAGCATGTGCTTGTCTGTTAGTAAATTATTCCCAGTCTTTTTTAGAGTCAGTGTGATATATCTCCTGGCAGAATTCTATTTTTTCCTTTTCTTTATTAAATATCAGGAGAAGAGGATTTTCATCTGCTTTGCTTAATGCTAATTCTTTGACCTCAAGAAGAGATTTGGTATGTAGTAGTTGGCTACTCAATGCTGTTGATTAAAAATGATGTTGAATAGACTCCGGTTTATAGATTTTATGTGACAGAAGAGCAGAGATTGCTCTGTTTAGAGAATACCATAAGGTAACCCTAATTAAGACCCCAGACTTTCAGCCTCATAGAGGAGCCTTAGAGCAGTCTCAGAAATGGTCTCTTTAGCCTTGGGTCAGCATGTCTCACAGTCTAACATAAAGCTTCCCCAGCTGCTAATGGAAGAAGCAGGATTTGACATATGAATAAGGTTAGAGATAAACTTAGATATTTGCCCCATAAGATCTTTCAAGATCTTTTATGTGATAGATGACAGGACTCATGGAGACAATGTATGTAATGACTTTTGGGGCTCCTGAGCTATTTTAAGCTCTGTATACTCTTACCTTATGCTTGAGAAATTTGATACCTTTGTTCTCCTTATTCTCTAGATAATAATTGTGGTCACTTTGGCATAAAACAAAACAAAACAAAACTTAGCATCTTAAATTATGTTCCTTTTACAGGTAACCATATTTGGAAACAAAAGTTAATTGCATGATGTTAAACTGTGATCAAAGAAATAATATAAATTTGAAGTATTTATGTTGGTGATTGGTTGGTCTAGCCAAGAGCTTGTCAATAGTAACAGATGGAATAGCAACCAAAGGGGTCTAGTCATGTCATTCAGACATTGCTAAAGAGTACAAATGGCCAACTTTTTTTTTTTTTCAATCAGAAAAAGTATTCAACACTGATGGGAGATGTTATTCTGTAATTATGTTTCTCTTATTGGCAAATAGGAAGACAAGATAGGTGGGACTAGGATACAAGGAGGATTCTGGGAGATGTAGTAGAGAGGGATCAAGATATAGGATGTGACAGAAATAAGAGGTCCAGACCCATTTTCCAGTAAGATAAGACCTCGTGGAACCACTTAGATGGATAGAAATGAGTTAATATTTAAGACAGAACTAGCCAATGAGAAGCTCTAGCCATTGGCCAACAGCTTTAGTGTTTCTGTGTGTTATTTGGGGCTAACACAGCTGTGGGACCAGGCTGATAGTAACACAAAGTCCTTGTAACACAACACTACCAATTTTCAAGGAAATGCAAATAAAAACAATGTCTGAAATGACCATGTTTATAAAAATTAAACAAACCAAATAAAAGATATCAAGATTCTATAGGTTCATAAAAGACTTCAGACCTCATACACTGATGATGTTCTTATACACTGATGATGCTGGGAATGTTAAATGGTGCATCCACAGTAGAAAATAGTATGGTAGTTCCTCCAAAATTTCAAGGTAGCACATGGCCTGGCAATTCCAATTCTATGTATACACACAAAAATTAAAATTCAGATTTCAAAGAGTATTACCACTTATGTCTTTATTGCAGTATGTATGTATGTATGTATATGTACACACACACACACACACACACATATATATATATATATATCCCTAACTAATATATTCTTAACTAATTAAGATGTACATGAAATGTAATTATTTTTTGGTTATATAATGTATACCTCTATAATGCCTAAAAGACAAAAAAAAAAAATAGTATTTTCTAAGCCAACCTGAGCACACATCCAAAGTATCCATGACAAGTTCTCTTAGTATCAGGACTGATCAGAAAAAAGAAGCAGGAACATTTTTCATACCAGTACTGAATTGTATATTTAGTTTCCTGGAAGGACTTGATGGGAAAACTTTATTCAAGGCTCATTCACTGTAAACATTTGGGAAAATTAATAGGAGATTTCAGAGCTTTCATGTCTCTGGTGCCAGAAAACCTGCCATACCCACACTTTCCACACATTTTCCTTAGCAAAATGCTACACTGTTGTGCTGAGGAGACTTATGGCCTCTAATGGTCAGATAATGGACCACAATAAAAGTTATGGATCCCTAGCTAGAGTGTAGCACATGATCGTCGGCAAGCTCCATTATTAGGCCATTAAGATCTACAGGAAAGCTACATAATTGTCAATCACAAAAATGCAATTGCACGTATTCCTCTTATTTGAGAAAAATTCAATTTATTCAGAATGAGAGACACTTTTTCTACGTATTAAAGTTGCTATCCTTGAATTCTGCTTGTGTTTTTTATAAAGATTTCATGGCACAACTGTATTTTGTCAGTGAAAGTTGATGGTCTATAATTGCAGCTCTACATTGGATTTCAAAGTAATTAATTATAGTCTTCATGATTTCAAAATAAATGAAAGAACCACTAGGGGAAAATATAAAGAATAGAGTTGAATCTGCTTCAAAGTCCAAATGTTTCTTCTGTCTGCCCAGGTCATATTTCACAATGTGATACTTAATAGTTTGCAAGTGTCATCACATGACTAGGATGCATATTCCCACTTTAGGAAGACCTAAAACCCTTTCAATTACTAACATGATCAGTCATTAGAACACTGTCATAGGAATATTTCTTTAGAAATCAATAGCTCCCTGTCTTGTTCAGCCTTTAGGGACGCTTGGTATCTTAGCTGCTGGATTCTCCAGAAGCCACAGCCCTTTTAAAGAACAGAAAGTGTTTATGACTGTTTTTCTTGTTCAGCCCACTTCTGAGTGAGAGTCAATGTAGTAATCCATTATCTATTGTGTGTATTTAGGATGTGAGCAGGGACAGGGAGATTTGCATACCAGTCAAATGCTGAGGTTCTTAGGCTCTATTAAAATACTAAAATTGTCCCTCTTGACTGATTGGGAAGATTAGTTATACAAAAGCCTTCCATATTAATAGCAGTACAGTCCCAATCTGAGATAGTTACCAAGTTACCTTGTGTTTTCTTCATCCAATTAGCTCATTAAAGAAGTAGCTGCTTTATGCAGCTCATGTGGCAATTTAAATATATTATTTCAAATGATATTTTTTCTAACACAATAAATTAGATGGTAGAAGAATTTTAGTACATTTATAAACAAGTCTCCATGGCTGAGTCTCTTTATATCACCAAAGAATAAGCTACCTTCCTTCTTAATAACCCTGATTACTGGTGGAAGGAGATCCAAGGTAGTTATAACTATGAAGATGAGTTTCTTACACTGTGGATTAGTTATATTTAAATGAAAATTTTAATATATTTATTTGTTTATTAAAAAAGTGTTCTTTTCTGTTTTAAAATTTATTTTTCTTATTTTACATATCGATCCCAGTTCTCCCTCCCTCCCTATCTCCCATCCTCCCATGCCCCTTGACCCCCCTCCCATCCCATCCCCCCCCCACTCCACAGGGAGGGTGATGACTTCCAGGAGGGGCCAACAAAATCTATCAAGTCATTTGGAGTAGGGAATAGCCCTCCCTCCTGCCTCTAGGTTAAGGGAGTATCCCTCCATAGGGAATGTGCTCCCAAAGTCCTTTTGTGAACAGGGATACATCCTTGTTCCACTGTCAGAGGCCCCTTAGACTGCCCAGGCCTTCTAACTGAGACCCATGTTCAGGGGGTCTGAGTCAGTCCCATGCTGGATTCCCAGCTATCAGTCTGGGGGTCCATTAGCTCCTCCTTGTTCACGTCAGCTGTCTCTATGTGTTTCTGTAGTCTGGTCTTGTCCTCCCTCTGCATCTGGATTCCACCAGTTCAGCTCAGTATAAAACAGTGTTCTTTAAACAAATTTCTTAGTGGATTTTCACCATTTTATGCTTAAAGGTTTAACTGTAGTTCCATAGAATTGTTGCCAACTTTCTGGTTAAAGGGTGAGTGGCTCATTATTTTAGATATGCAATAAAGAGGCTGATCAGCTGTTTAATTATTTGAAGGAGAGTGAAGGAGAGAAAGCATATGGGAGAGTAAAACAATACAGCCAGTACAATTCTTTTAGAAGTTGGTTTTCAAGCTCCAAGTCACTGTATAATGATATGTGTGTAATTACGGTTATCATCCAAAGGCATTCAGAACGATAACTGTAATGTTTCTAGAATATTACAAAGTAGAGTCATTCTGCTTCAAGTTATTATAGCAAAGCACGCATACCCTTCCCCATTCTATACTCAAAACTTAGCTTGTGAGAGTGCAGAGTTGTAAAACTAGAGGAGGCTAATTTTCCCTTGGAACAACTAGTTTACATTTTCTTATTGGCTCTGAGCCATGTATACTGGGAGTCATACTGCACATTATGCCTTTTCTTTTTCTCCTCACAGCTAGGAATCTTGTAGGTAGGAAGCCAATTGTGGTGACCCATACTTGTAATCCTAGCATGATCTGATGCAGTGGAATTGCCCTGGGTTTGAGACCAACATGAATTTTAGAATGGCACCAAGTTAGCCCTATAGAGGATAAAAGAAAGACTTCAAACTGAAGAAAGGGATAATTACATCCAAGAGGAGACAGTGTAAAATAGCAACATTAGGTGAGTGATTAAACAAAGGAAGACCAGGGAAAGCAGTGAAATCAATATGATGACAGGAATCAATATACATCTTTCAATAATAACTTTGAAATCAGTGGTTTCAATTCCCAAATCAAATGACAGGCAGACTGAACTTAAAATAGAAGCTGCCTTAAAGTGGAAATGTGGCCAAGGAAACTCCAAACAAACGAAACACATATTTGCTATTCTAATATATGATAAAGTCTAATAAAATAGGTTTCATACCAAAACTAATCAGAAAACATAAGGAAGGTTGCTTCATGGGGATTGAAGGAAAAATACATTACAATGACATTACAATTGTCAATGTGTATGTGCCAAGCTCAGGTTTACCCAGCTTCACAAAACAAATATTTCTAGAGGAAGAACACCAGGTTAATCCCAACACATTAATATTAGGTGGCTTTAATACCCCACTTTCACCAATAAACATATCATCCAGACAAAAATATGAACAAAGAAATAATAGATCTAAATAACACCACAGATAGAATGGACTTCTCGTATCTACAGAGCGTCCCATCCACACTGTAGATAGTATGCATGGAACATTTGTTACAACAAACCACATATTGGGACACAAAGTAAATGTCAACCAACATAGGAAAATTGAAATAATTCCTTGTAACTTATTTGATCACAGTGGAATAAAATTTCAACAGTAATAGAAACCACAGAAAATATATAGTCATAGAGATTGAACAATAACAGTACTCTGTGATAGATAAAGAAGTGAAGGAATGTCTTTAAAAACCAAAATTTCTTTTAATTTAATGAAAATAAATACACAACAATGGATACAATAAAGGGAATTTTATAATTCTTCTATATAAAAATGTCAGCAAGAACATAGGTAAACAAAGTCAATCAAGAAGAGAGAAGAATTAAGTAGATACATCACAAGCAATATTGAATAAAAAAGAGCCCCACTCCACTCCAAAACCCCAGGACCAGGTGGATTAACTTCAGAATTTAATCAGACTTTAAAAAATGAAACCAATTTTTCTCAAACTATTCTGTCAAATAGAAGAGGAAATAAATGCTTCCAATTTTTTTTAATGGAGCCAGCCTACACTGATACCTAAACCAGATAAACACACACACACACACACACACACACACAAATAAAATTGTAGGACAACATCCTGATGAACAAAGATGCAAATTCTCAGATACTTGCAAACTGAATTCAAGAACACATCAAACCACCACAATCAAACCAGCATCATCTCAGAAATTCATGGATGATTTATCATTCAAATATACAAAATGATAATCCATTCACATAAATAGTCTTTTGGACAGAAAGCACATGATCATCTCATTAGATGAAGAAGAGGCCTTCGATAAAATTTAACATCTCTGCATGGTAAAAGTCCTGGAGTGTCTAGGGATATTGTGGAATAGAATATTTGCTTAACTACGTAAAGATGTGTTGTATTTGTGTCGCAGAATAATTGTATAACTGTGTAAAGTTTAGCTATGTTAAACTATGCGTTACATTTGTCTATGCTGCATTTGTTTAACCATATAAAAATGTGTTGCTGTTTCGCCGTGCTTGCCTAAGACACTGGATTGGTCTAATAAGAAGCTCAATGACCAAGGGCTAGGCAGGGGAGAAATAGGTGAGGCTGGTGGGCAGAGAGAAAAGGGGAGCCAGCCAAGAGATGAGTTCAGTTTTAAAAACACTAGCTAGAAACAGGCCTAAGCTAAGGTAGATCATTCATAATTAATAATAAGTCTCAGTGCATTTGTTTGTGAGTAAATTCCAACTGCTTAAGGATATGAGGGTTATTTCTCAACATAATAAAATGAGAACAACATGAGATGCTTCTCCTAAAATTAAAAATGTGACAAATATGCCCACTTTTCATATTTCTATTCAATACAGTGCCTGAAGTCTTACCCAAAGAAATAAGACAAGAGAAGATGATAAAGGAATCCAAGTAGGAAAGAAGCTGGTGTCCATTCTTACAGGTGATAGGAGTAGATACATCAAAGATTTTAGAGAAGCCACAAAGAAGTTCCTTCAGCTGATAAACACATTTAGCTAAAGAACAAGTTACAAATTATCACACAGAATCAGTAGACATTTTACACACTACCAACAAACACACTGAGAAATAAATCAAGGAAATGATCTACCTCTAAAACAGTTAACAACTATCCTGGAATAAATCTAATCAAGGGAGTGGAAAACTTGCACAATGGAAATGCTAGGTTTCTGAAAAAAAGAAATGGAAGAAGAAACTAGAAAAGGAATGAGGAATGACTTCATAGATTGCTCATTGATTGAGGGGATCAATATTGTGAAAATGGCCACCTTACAAAAAGCAATCTGAGAGCCAATGCATTAAAATTCCAGTGCACAGAAAATGAAAAAAAATATTAAAATCCGTATGAGAACACAAAAGACCGAGTTAGCCAAAACAACCCTGAGCAATAAAAATATTGATTAAGTTCTATTAAATAACCATAGTAATAAAAATATAGCACTGGCATTAAAAAGGCACATTTATTAATGGAATAGAATTGAGGCTCCAGATGTAAGCCCATGTCCTTCAACCACTTCACTTTTGACAGAGGCCCAAAATGCACATTGGAGAGAAAAATAGCCCCCACGACAAAGACAAAGAATGCTGTGCAAGATGTATAGCTACATATATAATGGATATAGATACTTATCTCTCACCCTGAACAATTCTCAACTCAAAGAGGTTCAAGAAATTTACAGGCAAAAACATATGAAAATAGTATTTCCAGATGCTCTTGGGTTCAGAGGCCAAGAACTGAGTACACTTGCATATTAACAATAAGTATGTTGAGTTATTAACTTAAGTGCTTAGACTTTGTTGTTAAGGTATTCCAAATAAATTTTGTCCTAATAAAATAGTTACAAAATGTGAAAAAAAAAGATTTATACACAAAATCTGATAGAGAATGAAGTAGGGAATATGCCTGAACTTATACACACAGGAAAGGACTTTCTTAATAGGACTCTAGAAACACAGGTATTTATACCAACAGTTGATAAATGGGACTTCATGAACTGTTTTACTACAACTGTTTTAATACAAAACAGTAATAACTGAGTAAAGTGTACAAAATGGAAGAAAGTTCTTTACCAGCCATACATCTGATAGAGGGCTAGTGCCTAGAATGCACAAAGAACTAAAAACTCTACCTTAATAATATAAACAACCAATCAAAACATTGGGAATAGAACTAGAGTGTCAAAAGAAGAAATGCAAATACCCGAGAAATAAATTTTGAACATTTTCAACTTCTTTAGCATCCAAGTTAAAACTACTTTGAGATTTCGTCTTTATCCAGTCAGAATGGCTAAGACCAAAATCTAACCAAACAAACTACTAACCAACCAAACAGAAAGGCCACAAACTAAATGACTATAAATGCTAGTGTGATTGTGGGAAGAGGGGGACATATTCACTCTTGGTGCGAGTGCAAATTGGTGCAGCCACTGTGGATATCAGTGTGGAGGTTCTTAAAAATGCCAAAGTAGATCTACAGTTTGATACAGCTACAGTGCTCCTGTGTGTGCATCCAAAGGACTCTCTATCCTGCTGCAGAGATACTTGTTTATCCATGTTCACAGCTGCTCTAAGTACAACAGCTAGAAAATAGCCTAGCTGTTCATCAATGAATGATGAACAATACAAATGTGTAAAGAAAAGTAAAATTTGAAGATAAATGGAATGGTGTTGGAAAAATAATTTTCAGTGAGGTAATCTAGACCCATAAGATAATTGCCATGTGCTCTTGATACAGATATTCTGGCTTCAAATGTTGAGCTATATGTGTACCCACAGAATCAAGTAAGTAGTAAGGTCCATGTGGGGAGTTCTCAAGGGAGATAAGAGAATATAAGTGGTATGAAGAGAGAATGAGAAATAATGGGACTAGAAGGGTTCTGTAAGGAGGGTTGGGGGGGGACAGAGCATAGAGGGTGTATGGGAAGAACATACACCAAAGACCTTTGAAACAGCTGTATACAAACCTATTGTAGAAGCTTCATAAAGCATATGTATACATAAATAAAAAGTTTAAAGGGAGCTGCCTTGTGACAGGGAGACAATGCCTCTTACAGGCACCACTCTGTATCAAATGATGGGATTCCCAAAGGTGGGAATCTCAAGGTTTTGTTCAGTGAGGTCCCATAGACCTCAGAACATTACACGTTAGTGCCATTGCTCTTGGTTGCCCTCTGTGACTTCATGTAAGACCCTATTGATGAATATACCAAATACTTGAATCCGACAGTAGAGACTGGTATTGACCTATAAAGTTTATCCCTCCTGGATAGTTTTCATAGTGCTGGGAGATACTGTGCATGATACTGGGGGAGTAATCAATCATCAGTCTTGCCTACCTGTGAACCATGTGTGCTACAACAGTGAGTGGCCTGGAAGACATGTAATAGTGGCAGAGTTATTTGGGGAGTACTTTCTGAATGGATTTAAGTCTTGCTGAACAAGATAGAGCTCATGCATTGCATGGTTAATGAGACTAAGAAACTGTGAGTGCATAGGTCATAGGCCCTAGGGGAGAACCTATTATTCCGCTAAATGTACACAGTCTTAAAGCACTTCCTAAGTACTTATCTTTATAACCATAGATGAGTGCTTTTCACCACCCTGTCAAAGAAGCTTATTTTTGCCATAGATGGAAATGAACATAGAGAATCAGAGAGGGCCCTAAGCAGGACACACACACACACACACACACACACACACACACACACACACACACACATCACGCCTCTCTCAAATCTTCTAGGAATAGGGAACAGAAAGATTATTAGAGCCAGAGTAGCAGTGTTTACCATGACAATACAAAGGCAGTTGCACGTATAAACTCATAATGGCTGCTACAGCATTCACAAGACCTGTGAAAGATCAAACCAGACAAGAACCCTAGCATAAACTCGAGAGAGGGCATGCCACAGAGTCTAGTCCTACCCTTAGCTTTGGAGCAACTAATGGCTACTGAGCAGGGGTGTGTGTGTGTGTGTGTGTGTGTGTGTGTGTGTGTGTGTGTGTGTGTGTGTGTGTGTGTGTGAGTTTTCTTCAGAGATGCAGCCTGGAAAGTCTATCCATGCTCCGGTAGATAACCTAAACCCAAACACATATTGCAGCACTAAGTGAACTCAGTGGATTTTATAAAAAGAACACAGAAATGGGAGTGAATGCTTGTGAGGGAACAAGGGAGGAGTTGTGATGGAGGGATAAGGACGGATTTAACAAAAAAATAAACTATATGATGCATGAAATTCTCAAACAATAAAGATAACTGAAATGCCAGGAGACAGGAACCCACCCACGCCCTTAAGGCGGAGGAGGAGACAGAGATCCATGCGGGTCTGGGGTTTTCTGCCCTGGGTCCGGAGTAAAAAACGCAGGCCTGCCTGGCACCACGAGGTAACAGGCTTATGAACCCTATTACAGTGAACAAATACAGGGTGGGCTATGGAAGAGAGAAAGGCAGAATGTTTCGTGTTCTGTGGGAAGAGGCACACCTGAAGGTGGAAGGCAATGAGAAGAGGGCTGAAGCGGCCGGCTATGGTTATATCTGGGCCTGAGCTGCCGCCAAGGGCCATGTCTCTGCCCATGGCCTGCGGCAACTGTGCTCCATGCTGCTATCTGTGGCTCCTGTTACCGATGAAGGCTGAGAGGATAGGGCTGCGCAGAGTTGGACCTGCCCCTCATTGGCTGCAAAACTAGGGAGAGCTGGTCCTACCCGCTAGCAGCTGCAGCCCTGTAGAGAGCCAGTCCCTGCACCTTGTCTGAACAGCCTGGCAGCTGTGTTGAGTTGTCCCTAAGGGTGAGAGAGTAGGCAGCTGACTCCTCCCCCAGTCTAAGAGGCCTGGGTGAGGGAAAGATGCCCCCAGGGTGGTGACCTGTGGCAGGTGGCAGAGCTGACCCAACCTTCACCAACTGTAGCACCAGGGAGAGCCGGCCCCGCCCCTGACCTGGACAACAAGGTAGAGTTGACCGTGCTCACATTGGTGAGGACGAGCGAGACCCGAGGCTGTGAGCATGGGAGAGCTAGACCCACTCACTACTCATATGTCACGCGGCCTCGAGGGTGGTGGAGAGAGCCACTCCCACCCCCACCCTCTCATCACAGGCGTGAGAGCAGGCTCCTGGGGCATGTGATTCGATGAACAGACCTGCTGCAGTACTCAGGAGAGCGGGCCCTATACCTTGCCGGGGAAGCATCGTAGTGCTGACCCTGCTGGCCCGCTGTGGTTGTGCGGGTGAGGGAACGATGCCCTCCCCTCTCGCCCCTCGCCACCTGAGGCATGTGAGAACTGACCCTGCCCCTCACCGGATGCAACACTCAGAAGAGCGAGCCCCGCCCCTCACCTGGGCAACACGGTAGAGAGGTTCCCATTGACAGGGATGTTGGTGAGCTGGCCCGTGTGAGAATCTGGTCCTGTCCCTCATTTGCCATAAGGTAGCATGGGCGAGAGAGCAGGTCTCTCATGCCCTGTATTGCCTTCGGGAGGTGGGAGAGCTCCCTCCAGTCACAGGGGTGAGGGAACTGGCCCGGCCTCACTCCAGTTGCAGCACTGGGCAGAGTGGCCCCTATATCTCACATTGGCAACACAGTAGAGCTGCCCCTGGTGGTGTAGGTGTAGGCAAGACAGCTTGATATGAACATAGCGGTATTATTCCACTGCATTTCTCACTAACACGAAACCGTCAGTGTCAATGTATTGCTCTGCAGGACTTCAACTCACCAGCGTGAACACAACAGCTTGATAACCTGCCCGTCTTTAGCACCTTCCTTCAACTCTTCCATGTTCTTAGCCAGTTCAGTGAAAGTAAAGGATTTCTGGTGACAATATGAGTATTGAGCACTGAGAATGTCTCAAAAGAGTTTACTCCTATAATATGTTTTACTCTGGGGTCCCACCTCCTCTGTCCTGACCCCTTCAAAGGACATGGAAGCTATTTCCTGTGAGAGGAAGTCCCTCTGTCTTGCTCACAGAGCCCATTGCCAATGTCAAGGCATAGACTTATCATCATTCCTTGTCTGTGGAGGGTGTAGCTAACTTGTTCCTGTTAGGCTATGGGGCTGCTGTCTTTGGTCTTGAGGGAGATAGGGCATGGACAGGTAGCTAAAGAACAACAATTATAAGGAGCTGAAGAAAACTTTCCATATTAGAATAAATTGTAAGGTATAAAATATTTTGGTAGTCATACTATATTTAACATTTTCACCAATAAGGTGTTGATTTGTATTAGAAAATAGCAAACACAATGAGAAGCTTAAAATGCACACACCTATTTTCCTCCACATTGACCAGCGACTAACGATTAGACTGGAAAAGGTGGGCGGTAGGTAAGCCATGCACCATTCTGTAGAACTGCTCTATATTAAAGGCCAGCAAAATTAGATTAAGGTTTAGGGAGGAATGTAAATTTTGTTAATAAGGTTTCTATATTTAATTCAAATCCAAACACCCTGTGGGCCTATTGATGATAATCCCATTTAATCTTGCAAAAAGCTTTCCTGGTATCAAGGGATCCAGCTCACTGCTGCCCTTTATTACCTAGGAAATGAAGAATTTTTGTAAATCTTTTCCTCGAGGTAGTATAAATGTAGTGGTAGAATTTTAACGCTTTTTTTTTTTTTTGGAATAAAAAAATTCACGGTGCTGTAAGGAACTTACAAATAAAAATATCACCAAGTTTAGCAGGCAAAAGGGTACATGTAATGATTAAAAAAAACAATTATTAAAATGACTATGAATCAATTCAAGTGAGATGTTATATATGAATGCTATATGTAAATACCCAATACAAGTTCATCATTTGGTATGGGAAAAGCTCCAAATCTCTTGAAAGAACTTGCTTAAAAAATAAGAAACTTTGCTACTCAGGTGAAGAAAGCTCCCTGGCATCCTTAAAGGTTCCCCCCTCTTTGCTTCCAGAAGCTTGACCATAGACTTCCTTTACCTTCTCTCTCTCTCTCTCTCCTTCCTTCCTTCCTTTTAATTATACCTCTTTATTCTGCAGCCTCTCTGGGGCTCTCAGGGTATATTTTAAAATTCTACATATGCTTATTCACTTTTTTGTGTGTTAACTGTGTCATTCTTGAACAACATGCTTAGCAATCCTGTATTCATCTTCCTTGGCATTTCGGACATGTGTGTGCACATGCGTGAGTGTGCGTACACACACACACACACACACACACACACACACATTCTAAAGCCTCAAATGCTAACAACCCTTCCTAAATGTTGTTATGAATAAAGCATAAAGGATGTAAGATTTAGAACCAGATGAATGTACGTATACTGCAATCCCCTCCTTTCTGACCAAACCAATCCATCTACATATTAAACTTTTGTCTTTATTACCCTTATCATTTCTTCTCTCATTGTCATTAGCACCAACTATGTAACACTGATTCACATATTTAAAAGATTAGGACAATATAAATACCTACCCTCTTCACTAGACAAGGACCCTAATGACCGCAGACATTTGCTCGTCTTATTCAACACACACATCTAACACTTTGAATACTGCCACCAGGGTTCTGGAATTATGTTTCCAGCCAATGTTTGCTGAATAAATGAATGACTGAATGAATGAGTAGATGATATTTTGGGTTACAGCATATAATCAGTCAATATTGGTTCTTATAGCAAAACCAATAAAATTGATATTCTTTGGGATATTTATTTGTTAAATGAAATTATTTTGAATAATTCCACAGCCTGTCTAAATTCATATATATTTCACTGGATATTGGAGAATTAACACCTATCAGTAAAGTCTGGAAGACTTGTGTTACAAGACAGCCCATCTATGTAATACTGCTTGACTATCATACCCAGCTTCTATCTTTTCCTGCTGTAATTATTACACATAAAACAGTACACACAAATTCATACAAAACTTTTTTTTTGTATGTTAAAACTTTGCTTCATTTGAAAACATTGACTTAGCACATATAGCAAAGACTAGAGTTCACTGAAACTGCAGAGTATATGGACAGCTGAGTTCAATTTCTTCTGGTTGCAGATGCATTTTGAAGTGTTTCTGCATTTGACCTTCCTTTAAAGGAAGACTTAACAACGTGCAACATGGAAACTCTTTGATTCTGTTAGTCCAATGGAGTAGCCATGCATTTGGTAATCTGTGTTGGATAATATCATTGTGGATTAAATTTTAACAAAGGAGCACACTATAATTCATGGCACTTCCAGGCTCGGTGCATGCCTTCTATTAAAACAATTCCAATATGACAGAAGCAAAGTCATACGAAGGCTTGCTTTGAGCGCACTCTTTCAGGTCCCACACAATATGGTTTCCTTTTCATTGCTTAGAGAGTCCCCTCATTAGGAACCATGCTCATATACATCCTGGCCCCAGTAGAGCCTCATTTCTGACTGACACATGCAAACCACAGTGTGACAGCCGACCAACTTGCATGGTACCTCTCCCTGACATCAGGCAGAGGAAATTGAAAAGCCATTAATTCCTACTTGTGTAAATAGCAGCTTTTTGAGACTCTCTTTCCTCATCTAAGCTAGTGGAGCTGATCTCACTGGGTGACTATGAGGTTTGTAGCTGTATGAGGATTTCAAGTGTTCTTGGCAATCAGAAACTCCAATGATTTTAAGTAGTTTTTATAATTCTCGGAGCAAATCCTTTAACTCCCAGCTCAATATCTCTGCATACTTCTTTGAAGTTCTCACTGAAAAAAGAAACAAAAAACCAGAAAAAAACAAAGCACCATCTACTGTCCTCTCCTCCATCGGAGCACCTTTCCCATGAAGCTCCGAGACTGGACTGTAGCACAAAGTGATTTTCTCTGAACCCACAGTTGTAATTTTCCATATCATTCTTTTTAAAATGCAGTGTTTTCTAGTGTCACTGGTAGTCTTCTTTTATATTGTATCTTTTTATGCAGTTATTTTATGATCAGAGTTGGTTAGCTAGAAGGAAAATGCAACAACAGCAATAGCAAAAACAAGAACAAAGCAGCCAAATTGAATTGAGATATCCACCCACCCCCACACCTGGTCAGAGATTTTGAGGGCAGAGGCCACTTACTATATTTCCTTGTTTCCTTCTATGTCTTAAATCAGAGCTTTGAACATAAACCTGAAGTCTATATAGAAAAGAGCAATAACTAATTAACATAACCTTACAGCTGAGAGCAATGGGCTTCCTTCCTAGAAACTAAAGAAATAAAAAAGACATTAGACGCAGTAATATAAAGCAGTCCAGTCAGGAGCCAACTGATGCTAGAACTGAAATTTCCGTGACCAGAGCTCCTTGTCGGAAACGCTGTTGCCAAAAGCTTAAGTCCTGGAAGGAAAGCTACCTCTCAGCAAGTGGAAAGAACAGCTGTAGATGGTCCTCACTGGTAATGGGTAGCCAGGAGAGTACAGCTGACTGTCTAGGTCTTTCTGACTCCTGTGATGCAGTAAGAAGGTGCAGGAATAGCAAAATAAGAAATCATATGAAATCACACACACAAACACCAAAGAGTGAATATTCACTAAAGACCTGTATAGTTATGTAAAAGTTGTTTCAGTTTGCTGCCTTCTGCTGTGATAAACACCACAACCAAAAGCAACTTGGAGAGGAAAGAGTATATTTGGCTTAGAAATCCCAATTACGATATAAGGAAATTAATTGTAATAAAATGTTTAATGAAACTCGATACCTCCAAATTGTTGTCACTTCAGAATTCAACCTATATAAAACTCTCACACCAACCTACCTACATGAGCCTACACCAAATCTTAGAAATTTGACATGATTCTTTCCTTTAGAATAGTAGGCACATGTGGGCGGTCAATGGGCATATATGCCCATTGGCTTTGAGTTTGGATTGCGCAGGTCTTGGGTATATGCAAGCCCTTTCCGAATTAACCTACCTAAATATCTGCTGTCACTTTATTGTTATGCTGCCATGATAGTTAAAGTATAATCATAAGTTGCACAGGAAATTATGACACATTTCCTTCAAAGTAGGCAGCCTGTCAATTGTTAGCTTGTATCTTCTTAGAAGCTCTAAAGATACCACAGAGTGGTTTCAAACTACTATTCAGGTGTCTTTCCAGGAGTATTCCTTCAGTGACACACTTGTGCCAGTTTTAGCCTCTATGGATTTTGAAATGCAAAGAAAAAAGTAACTAGTCCTCTGACAAACAGTTGTTTTCCCTGAAACACAGAACTCTAAGTAGAGATTACCTAAGACTTGTGTGTAAGATTTTTTTTTTTGTGGCTAAGGTAAATAGCTAGTCAGCTTATGAAAGTAGAGAAGATGTATTTCCATTTTAGCAGATTCTGCATGGATTACTATCCTTCCAACTGGCTTACATTAGAGCCATCTCAAGAAAGTCGCAGATTATGGAGTCACATGTGCTGTGGTTCTGGGTAGACAGACAAGTAAATTTGGTTGAACAAATTTGAAGGGGGAGGCTTTCATCGCTTTAAAAAATTAATCAAAGACCTCATTACTTCAATATTGAATATATATAATTCAAGGATGTCTTAATATTATTGAAATAAGAATAAAATAAGTGAAAAATAGATAATCTGAAGCAGTTTATTCAAAGTCTATTGTTCTTGTTTCCTGGGTTTTAAATCGAGGAGATCTTTGCTGTATGTGAGAGATATCACTCTTACTACTTACCTTTTTATGGGTCTAGGAAATCTGATTCTGTCTGGTTTCGATTTCCTTTTGATCTACTGATTTTGTCTCTGCCATCTTTGCACAGTGGGAGCAGAGTCTTTCCCATCATTTCATTATGTGAGAATTATTTTACGGCTGCAGTTTTAGGCTGTGTTTTCATAGCAGTCAGATGTAGCATCCGAGGTAGATTACCCCTTATTCAGGCAGGTGCCTAATGCACATTTATTGTGTTTTGTGTTTTTGATACTTAGGCAATTCTTATATCTCATGCCTAAGCTTGATTTAGAGGTCTGTGTTCATTCCTTAGGCTATAAACATGTCAAATTCCTATAGAGAGGTCACTAACCCTGCATGGGATTGTAGACACAGAAAACCTGATTTTCACCCTTATATAAAGAGAGGACTTACTTTACCTGGTTTTGATTAGAGACCTCAACTTTCTACCAGCACAATCTTTGTTTCCCAAATAGATGTGGCTGAGTGGC
This sequence comes from Phodopus roborovskii, assembly GCF_943737965.1. Lineage (NCBI taxonomy): Eukaryota > Metazoa > Chordata > Mammalia > Rodentia > Cricetidae > Phodopus > Phodopus roborovskii. The sequence continues at coordinate 15,354,218 of NW_026126511.1, forward strand.
TCTTGTAATGTTTCTATTAATAAATCTATCGCCAGTCACTTACAGTATACTATCATGGGAACCCTTGTGTGGGGTGTTAGTCCTATTAGCCTGCCACCCAAGGCAACTTCTTATGCAGAAATGATCTACAATGCCCCAGGGGAATCACCCTGTGGCAGAAATAGCCCTAGCCCTCCAGTCATGGAGCCCCAAGCTGCTGTCTCCTTACCCTAAGCAATGGATCCATCCATCATTCGAAAGCACTTGTGTTATATTTTCCACATATGTGATGTGTATGATGTGAAGTGGGCATTTAGTTTAACAGTGACCCCTCCTGACACTCGGTGGATTGTCATAGTACTTGTTTTCTGCAAGTCTTCATTTCTGAGACAGTACAGATATTATGAGACTTTGTGAACATTTTTTTAATTTTTGTTGCTATGAGTAAAATGATACCAATCATTGAGATGTGGAATTGTGACTTACGAATCTGGTTCGAAACCTAGTTATAAATGTATTTGTGAGAAGTCACCAGAACAGAATCACTGTCCCCCATAGAAGAAGGAATGGTGTGCTCCTCCAGTCCTCCGTTCCCTTCTCTTATTAACATGGTTTTATTCTCTGTAGATGGTTAATTTAGTTGGGCTGGTTGATGAAAAAGCAGCAGCTTTTTTTTTCTTTTGTAGGCAGACAAAATTTGCTGTATTTTCAGGATAGAAAATAGTCCTAACTGAGAGCAATACCCAAGTAAATGCTCTTCCTGTAGTCCTAGGCAGAATCCAGGGAGAACATCTGGTTGGGTATGATCAATAGATGACCATCCCTTCTAGTCAGAATAGTGACACACATATGCATTAGTACAAATCACACATCAATGGGATTTTGGTTATGAGTCTAGTATTTACATTGCATCAAATCAGATCTTTTATTTTTTTATAACTCAGTTTAAGATTATTTTATCTCTGGACTAGTTCACCAAAGACTATCTATCTAATCATTTTGTACCACCTATTTTACAGATATGGAAAGATAAAAATGTACACACTACCACAAAACACTTATTAAAAAATATATAGCCTTGTTATCAACAGACATCATCTGCTTTCCTAGCTAGTGTGCCAAGGGAAGCATTAATTTCTCTTTGCTACAGATTCTTCAAAGAATAGTAATGAGGCACTTATCTCATTGGCTGTTTAAACCAATATTTATTTTTATTTTATGTTTATGAGCATTTTGCCTAAATAAATGTATGTGGATAACATACATTCTTAGTACACACAAGGGCAAAAAGAAATTATTAGATTCACTGGAAATGGAGTTTCAGAGGGTTGTGACTCTCTTCATGGTTGTTGGGAACCAAAGCTAGGTCCTTTGCAAGATCAGCAAGAGTTTCGAAGCTAAGTGCCCAGCCATTTCTCTAGCCTTATATAGAGCCATATTAAAGAGGGAATGAAATAACACATGTCAAGCTTATGGCTCTACTTGGCATATATAATATTAGTTATTTTAACTAGCATTAAAGGTTTCATTAAACCAGCCACCAGATATATTTGAAGACCTTAAAGAATATTTGATAGACTGTTGGAAAAAAATCTAAGTCATTGGAGGATAACACCATTTTCAGTAGCACTAAGTAGTTGCATTGGTATACAAAGTGAACCATTGGCACTACTAACAATAACCTGTTTGTCAGTTTAATTATGTATTTTAAAACTCTAAGACTGTAAATTAATCTTTGAGGCTAGCGCCTTTAGAAGAGGAAAAGAAAATCTAAACGTAGGTATTTCTGATGACCTAAACTAAAATTTGTAACCTACAATGCCTAGATAGATCTGCCATATTCTAGAACTTACAGCAAAAACAGAGTGGCATTTGGATGGTTACTAGGGTAATTTTGTTGGTACTGTGATGTGTTTGTAGCTCTAAATGGTCAAAATTAGGCTATTGCATAGTTTTATTTATTTGCATTTTCAGTCTGGCCATTCTATTTAGGAAGTAATAATGAGATAATAGTTGTCAGTTCATGAAATTTTGACAGCAATGGGGCAGTCCTGCCTCAGCTACATGAGAGTTTTGATTCAGAATCAGTTATTCACTGCTGTAAAGACATCTTTTTACACTGCACAATGAATATGTCTAGACAATTTATACCAACAAAATGACCTCCTTTAATATTAACGCTTAACACATTTATTCAAGACATGTCATCAAAATGAACTGTCTGCTCTTTTAACTCTTGTACTTTCTGAAGTTATCCTTTCCACTCATTTTTATTCAAAATGGGAAGTTGCAGATGAAAAGCTGCCACGGAATAAAAGAGGAGCTTTGGTAGTAACCAGCTACTGGTATTTGCATACAATTTGGCTTATGTTTTTACTCCATGGAACAAATAGGGCTTGTTATAATGCCCTGATGTCTGACAGCTTTTCTGTTAAAGAAATGACACAAGTCTGAAAACTCTTTACCGCTCTATTTCAAGTGACAAATAAGACTTGACTTGTTATAGAAAGTCAAGATGTTCACTTTGGGTATCTCAGGTTCGCCTCCCTCAAATTTCTTACCCCAAATAACAATTCTTAATCAGGGCAACCTTGGCTCCACCATTTGGCCATGCCTAGAGGCATTTATGAAACTGTGATGCAAAGTGGATGAAGCTGTGCTACTGGCTTTTAGTGAGCAGAGTCCAGGGAAGTGCTAAAGATATGCAAGGCAGCCTGTCAAAACAAAGAGTTGGCACAGTCTGCTCCAAAATAGAAATGCTTCCAAGAAATCCTTGTCTAAAATATATCTACGTACCTCCTTGTCTCAGCTTATAGACTTCAAATGTTAACATGGGATTACTTAATCTCTACTTAAAAAATATTTTAATTATTTTATGGTCTCTCTCTCTCTCTCTCTCTCTCTCTCTCTCTCTCTCTCTCTCTCTGTGTGTGTGTGTTTGCATGTGCACATGAGGAGGTCCCTTCAGAGACTAGAGGTGTCATATCCCCCTGGAGCTGGTCATGTGTGTTGGGAACTGAACTTGGGTCCTTTGGTAGAGCAGCCAAGTGCTCTTAATTGCTTAACCCTCTATCCAGCCTCATGTCTACTCTTTAAAACAAACAAAAAACCTGAACATAATTTTAAGGAATTTTGGTCAAAATATTATAGCATTATTTGATGATTTTTAAAACAAAGTAACCCTCTCCACACATGTGTATATATTATATATGTATGTTCTCTCTTCAAAATGGTTTTTATATTATGAAAATGAAGATGGAATATTTTAAAATAATTTTATCAATTATTCTCATGAAAATAATCTAGAGAATTATTTATTTAAGTGTTTTACTGAGTTAGTAAGATGAGGCCTTTTACAGTATTGATTTCCTGGTTCTTTTGAAGTACACTGCTTATACCTCTTTAACTGAATGAGTACAGCTTAAAGATGAACAGTTGAATGAAATCTTCTTACTGACCTTCTTCTTACTGACCTATGAGCAGGATTGCAGGCTCTTTAGGGATATGCAAGTTGTATTGACTCAGAGAAATAGCAGTTATCTCTCACTCTCTCTCCCTCTCATACACACAAACACACACACACACACACACACACACACACACACACACACACACACACTTCTAAAAGGCCTAGGCTGAGTATATACATTTCTTTGTTTCTTTGTGTCTCTGTGAAGTGTGTGTGTGTGTGTGTGTGTGTGTGTGTGTGTGTGTAAACCAAACATAAAATACTTTCCTAGACAATTTTCTATTGAGCATCCAAGTTGTGTGGAATGTTCCATTTCTAACTCTTAAGTCAATTTATGGGAGGGGTGTGTAAAAGCACTTTACAGAAGAGAACCCACGATCGCAATGCATCAAAGTTAAGCGGTAGCAGAGTTACCACTCTTGAAAAATCACATAAACATTTCACACATAAAATATTATTCATCGAGGAAACCCCCTCTATAGGGCTGAAAGATAACAAGTGTCATGAAACTCTGGAGTTCAGCTTTCTATCTTTTTTTTTTTTTTTTCTTGGAAAAAAAAATCACCCCTGAACTGGAATCATGAGTCATGTAGTAGAATGACAGCAAGGAGGGTGTAAGTGGTAGGAAAATGAGGCAATCTTAACCATCCACCTCTGCAATATCATTACCCACAAACTTGCCCTTCCCTTCATCCCCTTTTCCCCAAAGACCAACGTCCCATATCTGAACCGAGGGCAATGTGTGCTTTCTAACAGCTAAATCAACAAGGTCTCACATGAGTAGTGCTGTGCAGTGTGGTTGACTGATTTCATGAAAAACTAATCATGTATTCATCATTGAGATCAAACACTTCCCAAGTAATTATCATCCGAACCCAGTCGGGTAGGACGTGAGAAAGTGGTGCTGCTGATGTAATCAGTGGCTGAGCAGAGGAGTTCTCGGAGCTTTTGTAAACCTTGGGTTGGAAGGCTCAAAACTGAAATTGTATTTTATAATTAAGAAAGGCAGAGTTGGCAGGCTGCAATCCGGTCTTGCTATCGATCATAACAACTTTAGATTGCCTTTGGTATTTACTGGGATACATTTAAAATCGACGTTTCATGCGTGGTCTCTGCAATTTTATTTTTATCTCAAAAGGAAAAAGTGATGATTTTAAAAATTACACGATGATACCTGTTTGTGTTATCTATAGAGTCAAGTCACATCACTTCTATAGTCTTCTTATTTGAGCATTTATCTGTTTGATGAAGATGCATTGTACATCCTGAATTACATGTCATTACAAAATGATTGCTTACAAAAATATCGTGTTGTAGCTTTATGTCTGAGATTATAAATCCAGATGAATACAAACACATTCAATTCTTTATAGGGTTCTGCACTCTGATTTGTATTTGTCAGGTAGTATTTATTTTTATGTCTTACTTCCTCAAACAACTTAATGAGGAAGATAAAAAATATGACCCCCATTTCCAAACTAGCAAACCAAGCTACAGGCGTACTAAGCGCCTTTCTTAAGATCACAGATAATAAGGGGCAGAGTTGTGAGGACTCTATTCCAGTGGGTCTAGATGAAGATAGCCTCTTGACCACTTTCCTATGGTGCTTCCTTGGCAACTTGGAAACCTTGTTGGGTGGGGTTTTGGGCTATGAAGAAGTTTTCAAAGACCTACATGTCACAGACTTTGATACATTGAACAAATCTGAAAGACAGAAAAGGACACTGTGTGTATTTGGGAATTAGGCAAAGTTCAAAGCACAGCTCTGTTTGGTGACAAGTGCTTGAACTTCTCCAAGGTTCAGACATCTTGATTTGTGAGACAGGAGAATCCCTGGTGTCAGTTGTTAAAAGAAGAGCTAATATAGGCTGTGACTTGACCACTGCGCATGTAAAGAGGCAGAGCTTTGGCAATATCCTCCAACAGGTGCCAACAGTTAGCCAACCACATGTGATCTTCTTTGCATGACCACTAGACTCTAGGTACCAGCCAGAGAGGCCCTCAGAGCTTCTATCACAATTGTTCCATTGCTGGGCATGCCTTGTACACGCCAAGCAGCCGGAGAAAGCTCTTACCAATATGTCATGCACGTGGAAACATGCACATCACCTGAGCTTTAGCCAATCACACTTTCCCCAAATCATATAATACTTTTGAGAAGATGCTTCATCTAACTTAATATTGGTTCCAAATCTCAGTATATCCACATCACTTTATTATCAGTTCCTCCATTTGCACAATTTCCTTAGTGAAATTAATGATTCATGAAAAAAGCAAGCTAATAAAATCCTGGAAGAAGTTCTATAAAATAGCTTGGCCATGATATTTAAAGTATAGATTTGTTCCATAATACAAGATACAGATTTTGTAAACCTGAAAATTTACACTTTGTGTGTGAAACCACTGTAATTCTTCATTCCTATTTTATAAATTTATCTTCATTGTTCAAGATTAAGGAAAATTCAGTATATTTCCTTAATTGAGAAATTTGCCCTTCTTACTTTATTCTTACTTTCTCTCATTTATTGTTAACACTGACCAAACTCTATTCCATTTAATCACCCTAGATTTTACAGACTTTTTACAAATTTAACAGTACACCATCAACTATGCACCAGACAAATGGAAAGTACCATATATACTTTTACTTTTAAAAATCATTTCTATGAGAAATTCATGAATGCATTTTTATCATCCCCTCTCCTAACTCAGGTAAGATTTCCTCCCTTCCATATCCACTCGATTTTATTTCCTCTGTCTTTTTTAAAAAAAAATATTTACCATGCTCAAAGTTGCTACCCATATACTCTTGGATGTGTGACCATTCACTAGAGTGTGGTGACCACAGCATCTTTAACTAAAACCATTTTTTTCTTCTAGTAGCTACAAATGGCCAATATATCCCTATAAAGGGGTAAGACCTTGGGCCATTTGCCTTTCCCATGCTGGAGTTTTTTGTCTGAGTACATATGTGCAACTACCTTTCTGTGTCTAGGAAACACTTGTTTCTTGTATTCATCCCCTGGCTATTACACTCTTGCTGTCTCTCCTTCCACAGTGATCTGCAAGCCCTGGGAAGAGAGGGTGTGATATAGAATTCCTGTTTAGGACTGAGAGTTCGACAGTCTCTTATTCTCTACACTTTGAATAGTTGTGGGTTGCTTTGTTAAATACTGTATACACAGAAAGAAGCTTGTCTGATGAGGGTTGAGAGATGCACTAATATATTTAGTGATACTAATTATAGTAATAGGCTCTCCTTTAGGACCTGTCATCTGTCTAGTCACATTTCCTTGGTCCCAATAATAGTGCGAGGTATGGGTTTCATTTTATAGAGCAGGATTTATATCTAATAAGAAAGGGATTAATTTAATTACTCCCACCCTATGCATGCTACCACCGCACCAGTACCTTGCCAGGCTGTTTGAAGTATAGCTTAAATGATGCAGAGCTCAGTAAGACTGATGATTACATTTTCCCCTCAGGTGGCATCCATAGCACCCAGCCGGTAGGAATGATTGCCCGCTGGGTTTCCCACGTTCTTGTCCTAAGTGTCTTCAGAAACAGGGTCTTACTATCAAGTTCTAACAGACAATCAAGAGCATTGACAATAGCCTGTGATCTTTGAGGCTCTTGGGGAACTCACTAGCCAGTTAATTTTTTCACATTTATTTAGGATTAATAAGAAATTATCATTAGTTCGAAAATGCTGTTTTAAATACAGATATAATTTATGATGTTTCCTTTGGCTTTGAATGTTGTTTATTCAAAAATGTATTGTAGACATTTAAAATTATTCTTTGAAAAATTTCATACATGTGTACAATGTATCTTGGTCTTTTAAAACATATACAATACCTTACTAATTCTCTTAACTCTAACAGGTCCTATGGGAATGAGATTATTATCACACACATTTCTTGCTCTTTTGAGAAAAGTTACTTTTGGTTTCTCACAAAATGAAACAACTCTTTAAATGAGAAAGTCTTTTTTTTTTTTTTAAATGCATCATTTGCTGATGACTCACACCCATGTACCTTTCAGAAGTGGGAGCATGTAGCCTTGTTCATATGCATTCATGTTTATACCAAAGTTTATATTGAATCACTATTGATTATCAACTTATCTTGTTAATAAAATGATGGATGAAAACATAATGGGAAACATGGACTGCATTTCTCACCCAGAATTTTGAGAAAACACGCCCTTGAAGATAACAGACTACCGTACATAATTTTAGAAGTATACAGAAGAGTATCTTTACCCAAATTGTCCTATTGGTTGTCTCCTAAAACAATGGAAATAAATGTTTTTAATATTTAAAAGTATAAGTATGAAGCAAATAATTCACCTGGCAAGATGGAGGAGAAGGTAGAAAAGTGTGCCCATAAGGCTTGTGGCTTGAGTTTAATTGCCAAATCCCACAAGGTGGCAGGAGAGAACTGCCTCCTTAGAACTGTCCCCTGGCCACCCCATGCATGCAGAGTGAATGCAGGTACAACATTTACCATCAACTGGAGATTAAAAGGTTGTTATAAATCTTATCCCCATTTGTGAAGAGATTATATTATAAAGCATGATGTAATGCAGTACTTAAGGAGCATGGATGGTATGGACATGTCAGCATTGACACTTGTGTAGATGCAGCCTTGGAAATGTCTTATTTGGTTAGTTTTCTGAATTCCAACACAAGGCATTGGGCTGCAGAGATGGCTCAGCTGCTAAAGACTAGGCTCGCAACCAAAAGACAACACAAGGCATTGGATTCTTTCTATGTTCTTTCTAGCATTTATTTCTTGTTCATTGCCATTTGGCACTGTGGCTCTTCTGGTGAAATAGTTGGGTTTTCTCTGAGGTGTCCCCCAAGTACATGTCATTACAACATCTGCATAACTGAAAACTCAAGAGATTGGGTCTTAGTCTATTGGGACCAACTACAATCGAAACTAAGACAAAACTAGGAAAGATTAAATTCCTCACCTGTCAGTGGAATGCTTTAAGTGTGACCTAATGGGCCATACAACTAGTGGCATGAAGACAGAGGTGCTAAGAGTATTGGAACTGTCTGGGGCTTGCTTACCCAAGAGGTTTCAGGGAAGAACTTTTGTGTTGCCAAAGATCATTCTTGTGATATTTTGGTGAAGAATGTGGCTGCCATTTGCTCTTGCCCAAAGAGTCTGCCTGAGGCTAAAAAGAAGAATTTTGGATTAATTTTCTTGGCAGAAGAAATCTCCAAACAGTCGAATATAGACTCTATTGTATGGATATCAGTGGCAACCCTAATGAAAATTTATAATGAAAAGTAACAAGTTGAACATGTTGAATTAAAAATAAAATACCAATGCCTAGCTGTTTTCAGGACTATAGCTCTATAGTCAGGGATGGTGATGCCTCCTGAAGTTCCTTTATTGTACATGGTTGTTTTGTCTATCCTGGGTCTTTTGTTTTTCCATATAAATTGAGATTTATCCTTTCAAAGTCAGTGAAATATTGTGCTGGGATTTTGATGGGGATGGCATTGAATCTGTAGATTGCTTTTAGGAAGATTACCAGTTTTACTATGTTTATACTACCTATCCAAGAACATGGGAGAGCTTTCCATTTTCTGGTATCTTCTTTAATTTCTTTCTTTAAAGACTCAAAGTTCTTATTATATAGGTCTTTCCCATGTTTGGTAAGCGTTACCCCAAGATACTTTTTATTGTTTGTGGCTATCGTAAAGGATGTTTCTCTGATTTCTTTCTCAGCTCATTTATCATCTGTATATAGTAGAGCTACTGATTTTTTTTTTTTGAGTTAATCTTATATCTTGTGACAGGCAGCTCTAAATGGAGGCCTAGTAGAGAGGCCATTGTGTGAAGCTGTGAAGTTGAAGCCTAGATTGCCTTGGAGAATCCAAGGTGTTAGAGATGCCAGAATTGTAGGGTACCCAAGGAGGAGAGCTTCTCACAGGAAGTGGAAACATTCCAAGGTAAAGGAATGTATTGCAGACAACAATACATGAAAGGAGTTGGAGATGAGAACCCTTTGACATCAAACATGGAGATGCAGATTTGGAGTTCGCCCAGCTGGTTTTCAGTCTTGCTTTGGTCCAGTACTTCTTCACTATGTTCCTTTTCCTACATTTTAGAATGGTGCCATCATATGTTTTCTCAGTTTGATTTTATAGGGGACCATGGTTAAGAGATTACATGAATCTTAGACGAGACTTTGAACTTTTGAACATTTTTGATAGATCATGTGGGCGGGATAGCCCAACTGGAAGTTGGACTGAATGCATTTTGCTATGTGATGTAGTTAAAAGTTTTTGGGGGCCAGGGAGTGGAATGTGATGGTTTGAAAGAAAATGGCCCCCAAAGGGTGTGGCCTTGTTGGAGGAATTGTGTTACTGTGGGTACAGGCTTTGAGGTTTCATATGCTCAGGATACTGCCCAATGAGTCAGTTGACTTCCTGTTGCCTGCAGGATGTAGCGCTCTCAGCCCCAGCCCTATGCCTGCATGCAGCCATGCTCCCCATCTTGATGACAATGGACTAAACTTCTGCAACTGTGTTCTCATTATAAGACTTGCTGTGGTCATGGTGTCTCTTCACAGCAATAAAAACCCTAACTAAGACATGCAGCAAAAGGGGAAGGAAATATTACTGTTATAACAAAAGGCTAAAAACATTCAGTCAACTTGAAGGAGAGTTAGGAAGATTGTGGTGGGAGATGCAGGAGGCAAAGATAGGAGATATGTCAAGACTCTTTTGTCTGCTTTGAGCTTTAGACTAGACCACCACCAAATAACATGGAATGATAACCAGGGGTAGATTTCTGCTTGAATTTCTTAGAAGCACTTTTTGCCTTATCATTTAGTTGATTACTTTCTATTTTCTCCAGATTTCTTGTGAAACAAAATAAAAGCTCTGCCCTTGAGCACTTTTGGTGGTCACGCCTTGCTGTAAATGATGCCTTTCTTTTCTCAAGCCATCTTAGTTTTGAAGCTCCATTTGAGGATTCTGTGCTGCACTAACCCCATAATTTATCCACTGGGGATAAAATAAGAAAGTAGCAAATAAGGTTCTGTGTCTAATGTGATTTTTTTTTAATAAAATTGACTTCCTTATAGCCAGTGGCAGGTAAAATTTTGGTTATTGCCTATCATCTTAATTGCTTGATGACCTATTGGCTGATACTGGTAGAACTTTCTTTCTACTTTCAGTGGATTCTGAGAATGTTCACATCACCTCATTTCTAAGATCATACCCTTACAAAAAGGTCTAGTCCAGGATATGGGAGGTGGGGATATTTGAAAGCATATGCCATATTATCTTTGCAGAACTGTTTATGGGAGTATGGAAGACACTTCATGATAGGATATAGAATAAGTTTACTTCTGTCTACTGGAGTTGTCCCTCACATGTCTATTTACTATTTTTAAATCTGTTTCTTCTTCTTCCTTCCTTCCTCCTTCTCCTTTTTTTTTTTTTTTTTTTTTTTTGTTTTTTTTTTTGTTTTTTTGAGACAGGGTTTCTCTGTGGTCTTGGAGGCTGTCCTGGAACTAGCTCTTGTAGACTAGGCTGGTCTCGAACTCACAGAGATCCACCTGCCTCTGCCTCCTGAGTGCTGGGATTAAAGATGTGCACCACCACTGCCTGGCTTTAAATCTGTTTCTTAATGTAAAAGTTATCATTAGTAATTGCAAAACAATTTAAATAGGTCAGCACATCCATACACATTTTTATACATAACAGAATGTTTGAAGACCTATGTCAAATAAATATAAACAGGGAAGTGCAAATGAAACTATGAAAGGTTCGTTATTCTTTGGAGCTGTTGACAAAAATCAATATAAATCACTTATATTCATGGTAAAAAGAAATCACTGTTTTGTATTTAATACTCATAAGAGCAAAACTCCAAAAGTTTACCAGAATTGCTTTCACATTTGGTTTTAGACTAGGCTTTCTAAAAGACACACACACATACACACACACACACACACACACACACACACACACACACACACACCACACACACACACACAGAGACAGAGAGAGAGATAAAAAGAGAGTGACAGAGAAAGAGGGAAGAAAGGAGAGAGAGAGAAAACAAGAATATTAGATCTACTTACTATCGGTCTCATATCTATCTGTGCATTTGGGTATCAGTAGCATTTAGCTGCCTCATCTTTTAAATAGGAAATAGGAAGTACCAGAGTAATACAGATCTTCTGTATGTAGAAACTATTGCATGCTATCCATTTAGGTGTTATGTGCTCTGGCTTCTACAGTTTTGTAAATTCAGTGTTCAAAATCAGCCTTTGTCAAAGGACTTCAGTTCAAAATTGTCAGTACGTTTTGTCATCTGCACCCAAAATAGTAGTCCTTTACTGGTGTGCATTTATCTATCTGTGATTAGGTGATTTAGAAATGAACTAGCTTGTTTTTCTCAGCATTGGACACTCATGCAGGCTCCTATTTCTATTCCACAAGGTAACAGTCTCTTTGGCATATTCTTGAAGCTCATTTCATGTCAAGCTTGTGAATGCTTGATAGTCTGAGATCACCATCGCCCAATTGCAACTAGTCTTTCTTTTAGACACCCTTGCTTTGGGGAAAATAATCCCCCAGTTCAAGTTGGGAAAGGCTCCCTTTTACTACTTTGATTAGCCATCTTCCCTTATTCTTCCCTCAGTTTGTAAGGCAGAAGTTGCAGGGTCCTTTCTCACTTGCTTAATTTCCTGCATTGGTACTCTGGGTTGAATTTTTCCATATGAAGTCTTGGAAGGAAGACTTGGTCAACTCACTGTCTTCGAAGTCATGAGAGGTGAATTAGATACAGAAATGGTGATGTCAAGAGTAATTACTTTTATTTTTGTGGTACAAGTATCATGAGTAAGGAGAGGGGATATCACATACTTAGAATGAGATACTTAGTAATAATTAATTATATATAAGAAGCGAGTCAACAAGGAAACGGAATTTAAGAGTCAAAGCAGGTTGCTTTTGGCAGGTAAACCACTGAACATGATTGATACAGTCTTGCTTCATAGATGAAATTAGTAAAGGCAAATCATACTTTCCTAGTGTGAATATCTCACCCTAAGGGAAAGGCTGTCTCCCCTCTTGAAGAAGTACAATAGAGTGCTAGACCCCAGTGGTTGCAGAATAGTCAGAGGATACATGTCTGTAATTCTTGGTGAGAGGACTCAGCTATGGTAAATTTCCATGCCTCAGCCATGGGCAGAGTATGAACCATCCCCAAAATCAGCTCCATTTATCTGGTGTAAAGTCAGCAGGTGATTGGAAGAGTTAGAAGATATTGTAAATTCCACTGGCCTTACTAGTTTTACAGTGGATGTCTTGAACAACTCTGGCAAGGGAAGGGCAGCTTCTGGTGAATGTGGTTTGGAGGGAAGACAGTATAAGCACACAGACACAAAAGCTACCTCGGTCACAAGCAGCATTGTGTCCACTGTATGCTTCTAAGAGGTGCTTGCTGTATTCAGGATAGAAGCTCTTGTTTGAAGGCAGTGAAAGGGACAATGGCCTATTGAATGAATTTAACTGCCAGATATTGACACCGTGATAGGTCTATGCTTCACAACATAGAAAGCTTTGAAGGGCAAGGTTGAAGAGATTGTATCAACCTGTGTGGTTTCAGTTACTTTCATAATGTGTCTGTGCACAGGTTTTACATACATCATAGGCAATGTTGTGACCTTCAGAGATGAATAATACACAATGCACTTGCAAGTTGCCTGTGAAACATTACACATGGCTTAGATTTCACCATTGATTTTGGGGGAGGGACATATCTCTTGTTTAAAGTTACTTAGAAGTGCCTAGCTAATGCTCTCACAGAAAGCAAAGTGACCAAGAAGAGGAGTGACTCAAGAAGAACTTAGGGTTGTGTTCTAAGATCACCCTGCATTCTGCTTTCTGGACCAGTATCCAGCTGTGATGAGAGACAGAAAGGGAAAGGGAAAGGGGAAGAGAAAGGGAAAGAGAAATGGGAAAGAGAATGGGAAAGGGAAAGGGGAAGAGAAAGGGAAAGGGAAAGGGGAAGAGAAAGGGAAAGAGAAATGGGAAAGAGAATGGGAAAGGGAAAGGGGAAGAGAAAGGGAAAGGGAAAGAGGGGTCAGGAGAGAGAGAGAGAGAGAGAGAGAGAGAGAGAGAGAGAGGAGAGGAAAGAGGGACAAAATTCAAAGGAAAGGAAGGATATAGAATTTAGAGTCACTTCATGGGTCTTTTTCCTTCGGCTGATAAACGCAGGTAATGAATAGGCTAGTGTGTGATGAGAGCCATAGAGATAATGCACTCCCATTGCTCAGCACAATGCTTATGGCACTTGAAGTATTGAGTGAAATACCTCCAGTTAAAATTTTATAAGAGGCAGACAGATGCTTCCAGACAGAAACCCTGACTGCAGCCCCACTTCTACTGTTCAGCAGCCTGTAAACCTTGAACATTTATTTATGAACGCATTGGCTCCATGATCTTTAACACAGAGATAGTATTTGTGCATATCTTGCATAGGTTTGAAAGGGTTAAATCGCTATAAACTAGTCAAAGCATGCGAGTAATAGCACATGCCATGTTGTGTGACATTCTGTTTAGGCAAGTATAGAATGCAAAAGGCACGTTATAAAAATTCCAAAATATTAACTCCCATGGACTGTCAACCGAAATTTTCTCATAAGTCATCTACTTGCCTATGAGCTGCTGTTGAGGGAGGGGCTGTCCTGTAGGGCCATCATAATGCCTTGTATAGTAATTAGCATTTGTCTGTATGACTAGGAGTAGTACAGGAGATGAAGAGTTCAGACTTTTTACTGCTAGTTTGATCACAAAGATACATCTTCTGTGTGACCATAAGGGCATTGGTTGACCTTCCTGCGCCTTAAGGCGTGTAGACATATGCCTTCTGCCTAGCTTCAAAAGCCTAATGCTTACATGGCTGCTTTGAAGTTGGGTGTATGCTCTACAGAGTGCAGAGTGTGGCCAGAGGCAAATCTGGCTCTTTGTTTTGAAAAGAAGAAAGGCCAAGTTGGTAACATACTGGTTGCTGATCATATGAACTCAAAAATGTACTCATATGAATCTGAATTTGTCTGTAAACCCATATATATTTGTAGGTAGGTGTGTTTGCACATGTATAAATTATAAACACATTTGTATTAGTGTACACACACTCATATGCACACACACATATATGTATATGTATATGTATACTGACATGTATTTAGTTATACTCGGAAATATATGTCCATGGAAACTATATAGTAAGTATAATTAACATATATTTTCTAATTTTTCAACATTCAAGGGTAACATATGTATAGGAATTTGAAAATGCAAATTATAATGTGATATTTCTTAAATACATTTAAAGTTTTACATATAATAGGAAAGATCATCCTAAAACAGTTTAAGTATCATAGGGACCTGAATACATCCCTTATCTCTTATCCCTTGTCTTACACAGTGGGAAATGTTTCAAGAGTCAATTTTAGGATAACTCATCCTTGATTATGATATATTCTTTAGTCATAGCTACATGGTAAAGCACATTTGAAGAGAATGTGGTATTTTGCTTTATGAATGTCAGAGTCTCATACTATTTTTTTCAGACCAATTATTACACAATTACAAGACTAGCTCCTTCCTTCAGGTATTTCAGCATTTAGTAATTGTCTCATGTTATGGAGACACTAAGAATGATAAGGAATAGATTTATTATCTTCAGTTTTCTGAGTCATGGCCATCCAATTTTGTGCTATTAGAAAATGTTCTCAAGTTTTCTCTTGTAATTTTAGATGTATGGAGCAAGAATGAATAAAGAAACATCTGTTCATGGGCACACAGCAACAATAAGAGTCTTCTATCCTGGAACAGCACAGAGAAGCTCCCTTCGTTTACTGTGTTTTCAACCCAATTTCCCCCTTAGTGATACATAGAAAATATGTATGCCTTGTAAGCTTCCTGTTACATCTTTATTGAAGTACCTTGTGACTGAAACACACCTCTTGAACCTACAAGTCCTCATTATTCACATATGAAACACTTACACTAACCATTTTCATTTCAGGTTTTGATTTTGAAAGCAATACAGTGTTCTAAGAATTCACGGGATGCTTATTTAATCCTTTCAGAAAGACCTCATAGCAGTGAAAAATCCTTCTAGCTCTTGCCACACGAAGGCTTTGACAGAGGAACGTTCCCTCACAACGGTGTTATGAAAGATGAAATGCTGCTGTAATTTATTAAAGTTCAGTTTTAGATTGGGCAGTTTCTTTTATGTCCAAAGCTAACATTTCACAACTCCCAGCTAAAATGTGGTTTTCTTTTTTGTTGCTGTTATTGGAAGATTTCAAAGATACAGCATTTGGAAATTCCTTAATTAGCCCTAAGACTTAGGCAGATGGAGATCCGGCTTTGTAAGTAGAACATATTTACTTGGCAGTTGCTTTATTTAGTGATGTTGATTTTACACCATAAATAACCAACAAAAACTCCAGCATGCTGACATTCCAATAGCTTTTTTTTTTCTTTTGAAAACAGAAAACAAAGAAATCAGAGGAGATTTATGGAGAGTGGCCCAAATTGAAACCTCTTTGGAAACATCTCTTCTGTGTTTTATTTTAAATGGAGTACATGGCTGGGTAATACCAAGCTTGAAGCGTACATTAGAATATATTTCTATAAAAACACATCACACAATCAGCATTCACAGAGCACTGCTGCTCAGGTCTGGAAGACTTGCACGCCCATGGGTCATCCCTGGGGAACAGAATGCATATAAATTCCAACTGCCCAGGCGTTCACAGTTAGTGTGAACATGGAGTCCCTTAGGCCAAGATAGCATGCACACAGTGTAACGACGTCAGTACCCAGCTGCATTAGTGCCAACCCCAGTATATTTTTGATTTGACATTATTCCCTTCTCACTAAAGCAGCATGCTGTTTTCAGATAGTGGTTAAAGGACAATAGTAAGATGAATGGAGTAAAAATAAAGGAACAGCAGCACTACTGATGGTTCAGGAAGCCATGCAGGAAAGAAACTGTATGGTAAGTCCATCACTGAGAAGTCCTGGTCCTTAAGCATGGATGAGCCTCAATCCCAGCATCCAATAGTTGTGTTCATAGTAGCTTCTTAATAAAAGCAAAAACTTAAAAACAAAATAAAAAACAAACAAAAAAACTCACAAGAGTTTATAGGCACAGCCACTAGTATAGATCTTAGTTTTGTCAAGTATTCAACACCAACATATAGAGATAGATGTTACATAGATAGATGGAGGGATAGATAGATGATAGATGGATAGATAGATGATAGATACAAGTAGATGATAGATGGATGGATGGATAGGTATACAGACAGACAGATAGATAGATGATATGGTAGATGATAGATGGACTAGAGCCCCACAGATTCATATGTGTGAATCCCCATATGGTCATGCTGCTCTGCTCTCCAAATGATTGTGATCCAGAGAGCATGGATAGGCATTTCCCAGCACAATTGTAGCCAACCTCTACAACTTGCCCCTGTGAAATAGACACCTTTGTGTTTACTATACTCTTTTCCCACAATGCTCTTTATCTCATGGGTACAATATATATTCATAGGAAAGTTCCCTGGGTTGTCTTGGACTGAATCAGAGATGCATTCCTGACTATTAGTAATACCCTGGATTCCAATAAATCATAGACTTGAATGCTACCTTACTGCTTACCTAGTTAATAGCAATTTGGTTTCAAGCAACTGGTGCATCTAAAACTGTCCGTCTTACCAGACACAGATGACTACATTATTAATCAGCACACAGTGAACTTGACTAGTAATGTTCCATCAGCCCAATAATTGTTTCTGAATATTTGTTTCCATCAGGGCATCTTTTGAATTCTAGAAGTCCACCTATTTTCTGGACACACTCTTTTAAATTCCCTGTATCAGAGACTGGCTATGTACTTCTTGATTTATTTATGACTCATCATGCCATTTTTCTCTTTCTCATGGTTTTGTCTTGGTACATACTTCCTTGTTTAGTTCAATTAGAGATAGCCATGTGATGATGTTTGGGACTAGATTTTTCAGTAAGTTACATTAATCTTAATGAGGCCTTCCCCATAAAGCCTGTACTTATCTTATATCTACCTTTTACTGGCATCTACAAATCCTGGGTATTCAAGATTCCAAAGAGAGCTGTGTAGATCCAAGGATGTCTGTTTCTTGGAGACTCTGGATCTGAAATGTCCTTTATAGGCTTATGTCTTGAAGGCTTGTTCCCTGGATTTTAGCATATTTGGAAGGCTTTGGAGCCTTTAGGGTATAGGATCTGGAAGATGGAAGCAGGCACCTAAGACTGGCCTTTTGAAGACTCTACAAGGTCTGATTCCACCCTACATTCTTTGCTATTTGGCCATGCCACTATGGAACTTCTCCATTATGCTTTTCTCACTACAATAGGTAGAAAGTTCTATGACATAATGAGACAAAGTAAACCTTTCCTTTCTTTCAGACAGTTTGTTAGAGTGACAAGGAAAATGACTAACACATTGTGTGGAGTGTCTTTACACAGCTGTTTGGAATTTCTGAACAATGGTTATACATGGGTTTCAGTTATACAAAGTGACTAAGGTCTAGGGGGTCTTCTGGAAAACACTGTGCCTGTAGTTAGCAAGGGTTGACCTCTGTTAGCATTACCCTTAAACTCCCCATTCTTTAACATAGCTAACCTCTCTCTTATAAAGCACACATTCCCCATCCATTATCAACATGTGCAGTAATATCCCTCATGATTTTTAGAAACAACCACAATGCAGCAAACAAAACAAAACCCAAACC